>NC_072383.2:93856458-94492500 GCF_028885625.2 Pongo pygmaeus
TCAGAGTGGTGCCTGATTTGGGTGGGTAAAGGGATCTTACCATTTTCTAAACAGCTCTTGGAGGACAGTGAAAAGTGGGTGTCAACAGGTAAACTGCTCTGCTGGGAGATCTGGGAACCGTGTTTGTGGTTGACAAGAGCTAGGCAAAAAGGAGGAACGTGAACAAAGAGAGAAAAAAAGCATCATCAACAGAAACTCCAATTGCCAGTACTTTAATATTCTTATCAGGGCATCAGCAAAGTTTTCCATAAATATCAACAATAACCCATGAAATATGTGTATTGGCCAGGTCCGGTGGCTCATGCTTGTAATCCTAGCACTTTGGGAGGCTGAGGCGGGCAGCTCACAAGGTCAGGAGATTGAGACCATCCTGGCCAACATGGTTAAACCCCATCTCTACTAAAAATACAAAAATTAGCTGGGTGTAGTGGCACGCGCCTATAGTCCCAGCTACTTGGGAGGCTGAGGCAGGAGAATCACTTGAACCCGGGAGGGGGAGGTTGCAGTGAGCTTAGATCATGCCACTGCACTCCAGCCTGGTGACACAGCGTATCTCCATCTCAAAAAGAAAGAATGTGTATTATTTGCTCTGGAAATGAATCTGCCTTCTAAACTAAAAACTTGGCTGCATAATTTCTTGATTTATTAAAAGACTGTTTATGCTTTTGTTCTAAGAACTGCCCTTCCACATGAGGCTACTCGTAAAGGATTCATGTTTTATTTTCATTCCTTCTTTTAGCAATTGAGTAACAGTAAAAGCACACACACACCCACATAAAGGCTTCCAGGACACAATGCCCCTCTGTGTCATTATCAAGTTTTGTGCTAAACTATAAATCTAAAACAAGAAACTATATTAAATCTATGAAGTGGAATGAATTCAACCTATGGAGAAAAAAAATTTTATAAGCGGTATAAAAGAAAAAAAGAGACACATTTGAAAAGAAAGCAAAGCTCATGATAGCCTCAAAGTTTAGAAATGAATTAGGAGGTCCGTAAGTCCAGATTCCCATAACAAATAGGTTGCATCAAAAGAAATAATACAAGAAAATTATACACATGATATCGTTTAATTCTCCCAAAAACATTTTACCCTTAGTCATCCTCACTTTACAGATGATGAAATCAAGATTTAGATTTCCCCAATTCACAGAACTGGTTGGTGGTAGAGCTGAGATTCGAAACCTTTTAGAGTCTTTCTAGCTCCAATAATGTGGTTCTACCCACCAGGCCCTCCATACTGGCTGTTATAAAAATTAAAAATATACCCAGAGACAATATTCAGTGCTTCCTTAGTCCCCTGGTGCTCATAACTATCAAGTTCATCATTGCCATGAAGAAAGTGATTAGTCGGCTAGGCACAGTGGCTCACGCCTGTAATCCCAGCACTTTGGGAGGCCGAATCAGGCAGATTACTTGAGGTCAGGAGTTTGAGACCAGCCTGGCCAACATGGTGAAACCCCGTCTTTACAAAAATACAAAAATTAGCAGGGCATGGTGGTATGTGCTGTAATCCCAGCTACTTGGGAGGCTGAAGCAGGAGAATTGCTTGAACCCGGAAGATGGAGGTTGCAGTGAGCCAAGATGGCGCCTCTGCATTACAACCTGGGCAACAGAGCGAGACTGTCCCCAAAAAACAAACAAACAGAAAAAAAGAGAGACAGAGAGAGAGAAGAAAGAGAGCATGGGTCTATAAAAGGAAAACACTAAATTAGAAATGTAAGAAAGCACCAACCAACCAATAAAACAAACAAACAAACAAAAACATCTAAATTTCCTATTCCTGGGACTTCTTATGCACTCCTGAGCCTATCTGTTTTTAGTCACTGATAGAATGCCAAGAAGCCAGGTCCTGAGAGATCATGAGGACAAAAATAAACTCCTCTCACAACTCACAGTCACAGTATTGTTGCAGGGGCAGAGCTGGCCACAGAAAACTCAACAGGTAGGGTAAGACTATTCCTTCAGGAAGGCTGTTTTTCTCTTTCTCTCCCTCCCCTTTTACAGAAACCTAAACCATCGCCAGCTGTTGTAATCACACGAACTGGATAAAGGGAAGCAAAAGAATGGAATATATTTAGCCTAGGGTTTGGAGTCTAAAAGCCCATGTTCCATTCAAACTCTGCAAGAATCACTAAGGTTCTTGGTATAAGCAACAGCCACCCTCTTTTTTTTTTTTTTTTTTTTTTTTGAGACGGAGTTTCGCTCTTGTTGCCCAGGCTGGAGTGCAATGGCACGATCTCGGCTCACTGCAACCTCTGCCTCCTGGGTTCAAGCGATTCTCCTGCCTCAGCCTCCCTAGTAGCTGGGATTACAGGCATGTGCCACCACACCCGGCTAATTTTGTATTTTTAGTAGAGACGGGGTTTCTCCATGTTGGGCAGGCTGGAACAGCACCCCCTTATATGCTCGCTACAGATTCCGAAACACCTCCAGAGCCTGGAGTTTTAGAGATTATGAATTATGCCTCTCTGCTAAAAAAGTTTTTATTTTTATTTATTTATTTATTTTGAGACAGAGTCTCGCTCTGTCGCCCAGGCTGGAGTGCAGTGGCGAGATCTCGGCTCAGTGCAAGCTCCACCTCCTGGGTTCAGGCCATTCTCCTGCCTCAGCCTCCTGAGTAGCTGGGACTACAGGCGCCTGCCACCATGCCCGGCTAATTTTTGTATTTTTAGTAGAGACAAGGTTTCACCATGTTAGCCAGGCTGGAAAAAGTTTTTATTATGAATGCTGTCTGTGTGAATTGGAATACCACAGTTTTCACAGGCTTTTATTCTTTTTCCTTTTTTTCTCATACTTTAAAAATCAAGTTATAATTCACATACTGTAAACTCACCATTTTATTTATTTATTTTTAAGGATTACAGAGCTTCCCCACTTTTTTTAAATTAATTTTTTTTTTTAAAGAGAGACAGGGGTCTCTCACTACATTGCCCAGACTGGTCTCTAACTCCTGGGCTCAAGTGATCCTCCCACCTTGGCCTCCCAAACTGCTGGGATTATATGTGTGAGCCATGGCATCCATTACTTATTTATTTTTATTGATTTATTTATAGAGACACGGTCTCACTATGTTGCCCAGGCTGGTCTCAAACTCCTAGACTCAAGCAATCCTCCTACCTCTGTCTCCCGAAGTACTGAGATTACAGACATGAGCCACTGTGCCTGCCTGACAGTCACCCTTTTAAAGTGTTCAGTGGTTTTTTAGTACATTCACAAAGTTGTATAACCATCACCACTATCTAATTCCAGAATATTTCTATTACCCCCCAGAGAAACCCCATACCTATTAGCAGTAACTCCTCAATTCCCTCTCACCCTAAATCCTAGCAACCACTAACCCACATTCTGTTTCTATGGATTTGCCTTTTTTTGGAAATATCATAGAAATGCAATCATACGCTGGGCGTGGTGGCTCATGCCTGTAATCCCAGCACTTTGGGAGGCTGGGGCAGGTGGATCACCTGAGGTCAGGAGTTCAAGACCGGCCTAGCCAACATGGCAAAACCCCTTCTCTACTAAAAATACAAAATTAGCCCGGCATAGTGGTGGGTGCCTGTAGTCCCAGCTACTTGGGAGGCTGAGGCAAGAGAAGCGCTTGAACCTGGGAGGCAGAGGTTGCAGTGAGCTGAGATCACGCCACTGCACTCCAGCCCGGGAGACAGAGCAGGACTCCGTCTCAAAAAAAAGAAAAAAGAAAAAAAAAGAAAAGAAAAAAGAAATGCAATCATTCAATATGTGTCCTTTTGTGACTTGCCTTTTCCACTTAGCATAATGTTTTCAATGTTCATCTATGTGGTAGCATATATCAGTATTTCATTCATTCCTTTTTTTGAGAAAGGGTCTCACTCTGTGGCCAATGCTGGAGTGCAGTTGCATGATCATGGCTCATTGTAGCCTTAAACTCCTGGGCTCAATTGATCCTCCCACCTCAGCCTCCTGAGTATCTGCGACTACAGGCAATGCCACCACATCTGGCTTTTTTTTTTTTTTTTTTTTTTTTTTTTTGTAGAGATGAGGTCTTACCATGTTTCCCAGGTTAGTCCTGAATTCCTGGTCTCAAGCAATCTTCCTATCTTGGGCTCCCAAATTGCTGAAATTATAGGCATGAGCCACTGTGCCTGGCCTCATTCATTCCCTTTTATGAGCGAATAATATTCTGTTGTATGGGTATACCACATTTTGTTTATCCATTTTTCAATCGAGAGGCATTTTGGTTATTTCCACATTTTGGTTACCACGAATGATGCTATTATAAACATTTGTTTATAAGATTTCATGTGGCCGGATACAGTAGCTCATGCCTGTAATCCTAGCACTTAGGGAGGCCAAGGCTGGCGGATCACCTGAGGCCAGGCGTTTGAGACCAGCCTGACCAACATGGAGAAACTCTGTCTCTACTAAAAATACAAAATTAGCCAGGTGTTGTAGCACATACCCATTAATCCCAGCTACTTGGGAGGCTGAGGCAGGAGAATTGCTTGAACTTGGGAGGCAGAGGTTGCAGTGAGCCGAGATCGAGCCATTGCACTCCAGCCTGGGCAACAAAAGCGAAACTCTACCTCAAAAAAAAAAAAAAAAAGATTTCATCTGGACATGTTTTTAATTTTCTTGGATATGAACCTGGAAGCAGAATTGCTCTCTGTTTAATTTTCATGTGCTCTCTGTTTAATTTTCTGAGGAACTGCCAAACTGTTTTCCAAAAGAGCTGTACTATTTTACATTCCTATCAGCAATGTATGAGGGCCCCAATTTCTCCATATCTTGTCTAACACTTATTAGTGCCTATCTTTCCAATTACAGCCATTCTAGTAAATGTGTCTTAATTTTTAAGCTTAATTTATCTACTAGTTATTTGATGGTGGACCTAACTGTTTTACAAATATGTTATCTCCTAAAACTTCCTGTGATAGTAAAATTGTTTTATTTTTTATTTTTTTATTTTTTGAGACAGAGTCTCTGTCATCGAGGCTGCAGTGCAGTGGCACAATTATAGCTCACTGTAGCCTCGATCTCCTGGACTCAAGTGATCCTCTTGCCTCAGCCTCCTGAGTAGCTGGGACTACAGGTGCACACCACCATGCCCAGCTAATTTTTGTATTTTTTGTAGAGATGGGGTTTCACCATGTTGCCCAAGCTTGTTTCAAACTCCTGACCTCAAGCGATCCGCCTGCCTCAACCTCCCAGAGTGTTGGGATTACAGACGTGAGCCACCACACCTGGCCAGTTTGTTCTTATAAAGTAAAAAACTTATTGCTGAAATTGTCTTGTAAAAGCAAATGTATTGGGCCTCATGAGCCATCAGGAACCAATATTAATACCTATATAACCAAGGGTAACAATGAGGGTCATATGAGACAATGGAGATAATAGTAACAATAAACACATGTAATATCCACTATGTTCAGATACTTTTCCAAATGCCTTAGTGTTGACTTATTTAATATTCAGAACAACCCTGGAGGAAGTACCATTCGTAGCACCATGTTACAGACAATGACACTGGGACAAAGAAAGGCTAAGTAACATGTTCAAAATTGTATCATTAGCAAGTGCCAGGGCCAGGATTTGAGTCCAGGAATTCTAAAAGCAAAGGCTTAACCACTGATGAGGTTACTTCCCTATCTCAGAGGGGTTGTTGTTGATATTAGCAATAATAAACTACCATTTATTATTGCTAATATCATTTTCATTATATGCAAGTAGAATGAGAATTAGGGATAAAGTTACAGAAAGAACATTATCCCGGGAGTCAGGAGACCAGAGTTGGGGTCATGGCTCTATCAGCAATCATATGACTTTGGGAAAGTTACTCAGCCCCTTGGAATCTCAGTTTTCCTCCTCAATAAAATGGAAATCCAGCCTAGGCAACATGGCAGGACCCTGTTTCTACAAAAAATTTAAAAATTAGCCAGGCATGATGGCACATACCTCTGGTCCCAGCTCCCTGGGAGGCTGAGGTGGGAGGATCACTTGAGCCCAGGAGTTCGAGGCTGCAGTGAGCCAAGATTGTGCTACTGCACTCCAGCCTGGAAAAAACAAAAAAAAAAGCCAGGCATAGTGGCTCACGCCTGTAATCCCAGCTACTTGGGAGGCTAAGGCACAAGAATTGGTTGAACTTGGGAGGCGAAGGTTGCAGTGAGCTGAGGTTGCACCACTGCACTCCAGCTTGGCCAACAGAGCAAGACTCTGTCTCAAAAAAAAAAAAAAAGAAAGAAATTCTATTATCATCCCACAATGATATCAGGGTGACTAAACTAGACAATAGCTAGAAAGCTCCCTGTGATCTGTGGAATACTGTAAGTGAATATGATTTTATTATTGAAAATGTCAGTTCTTTTAATCTTCAAGTCCTGAATATAAAGTTTCATTCTTGGGAGAAAAGCTGGGTCTCCCAGGGCTCTTCATTGCATAGTGCTAATCTCAGATGAGGTTCTTCATCCTTCTTTAATTGCACAGAGCTGCTTCACTCACTTGTTTTTCCTGGAAACTATCAGGTTTTCTGAAGTTACAGTCAGTAAAGATTTCAGATTACTAAGCCTTTATTTATATTCCTGGGTTTGGTATTTGCAAATGTTTCTAGCATCTGAGAATGGCATCAATTTTTGGAGAGAAAAATAGTAAACTTAATTTTAACTGTAAAAAACCTAGAGGCAGCCGGGAGCAGTGGCTCCCTCCTGTAATCCCAGCGCTTTGGGAGTCCAAGGCGGTGTATCACTTGAGGTCAGGAGTTTGAGACCAGCCTGGCCAACATGGTGAAACCCCATCACTACTAAAAAAAATACAAAAATTAGCCAGGTGTGGTGGTGGGAGCCTGTAATCCCAGCTACTCACGAGGCTGAGGCAGGAGAATCACTTGAACCCGGGAGGCAGAGGTTTCAGTGAGCCGAGATCATGCCACTGCACTCCAGCCTGGGCAATAGAGCAAGACTCTGTCTCAAAACAGTAATAACAACAACAAAACAACAAACACCTAGAAGCTAAGATCAGGCAAAGATCACACATATTTAAAAAGATGGAACATTTTGAGAGAGAAGAACAGACATTAGAGGCAAGGGAAGAAGACAACAGAGCCGACTTCTCCATTAGGCATAGTATGTAGGGTCTGTGATACTTCCAGGTGCCCAGGAAAATGTTTCTTTCAAAAAGAAATTGTTTTTAATTGAGATAGGGTCTTGCTCTGTTGCCCAGGTGGGTCTTGAACTCCTAGGCTCAAGCAATCTTCCCCCTTTGGCCTCCCAAAGTGCTGGCATTACAAGTGTGAGCCACCACACCCAGACGGTATTTTTTATTGTGGTTAAATATCCATAACAAAATTAACTATTTCAATTATTTTTAAGTGTATAGTTCTGTAATATTAAGTTCACGCACGTTGTACAAACACCACCACCATCGCCAGAACTTTTTCAATGTGTTCTCCATTTCTATATTTCTATCATTTCAAGAGTTTTATATAAATGGAATCATATAACATGTAACTTTTGATGATTGCCTTTTTCAGTCAGTTTCCTTCTCTGCAGATTCATCCAGACTGTTGTGTATATCAGTAGTTCTCCAATTGAACCTCTGTGCCCATTTAACAACAACTTCTTATTCCCCTTTCCTCAGCCCCTGTGAACCACCATTCTATAAGCAGAATTATATAATTGGAGTTCTCAGTGTAATATTTGTCCTTTTGTGTCTGGCTTATTTCACTTAGAATAATGTCTTCAGGATTCGTCTATGTTGTAGCATGTATCAAAACATCAATTATTTTTAGGGCTGAATAGTATTCCACTGTATGTATATACCACACTTCGTTTATCCATTCATTCATTGATGGACATTTGGGTTGTTTCCGCCTTTTGCCTACTGTGAATAATGCTACTATAAACATTGGTGTGCAAATATCTGAGCCCCTGCTTTCAATCTACTTCAGTTGAAATTAACTTTACCCTAGGCCTCTTCCAGAACTGTAAAACTTTTAGAAAAAAATGTAAATTAAAACCTTCAAGATTGACCAGGTGCAGTGCCTCATGCTTATAATCTCAGCACTTTAAGAGGCCAAGAAAGAGGAACACTCAAGCCCAGGAGTTTGAGACCAGCCTGGGCAACATAGCAAGACCCCATCTCTACAAAAAATAAAAAATAAAAAAGAAGAAGAAAAAGAAGAAGAAGAAGGAGGAGGAGGAAGAGGAGGAGAAAAGGAAAGAAAAACCTATACCTGAATGTTTTAGCAACTTTCTTTTTTTTTTTTTTTTTTTTTGAGATGGAGTTTCGCTCTGTCGCCCAGGCTGGAGTGCAGTGGCGCGATCTCAGCTCACTGCAAGCTCCACCTCCTGGGTTCACGCCATTCTTCTGCCTCAGCCTCCTGAGTAGCTGGGACTACAGGCGCCCGCCACCACACCTGGCTAATATTTTGTATTTTTTTTTTTTTAGTAGAGATGGGGTTTCACCGTGTTAGCCAGGATGGTCTCGATCTCCTGACCTCGTGATCCACCCGCCTTGGCCTCCCAAAGTGCTGGGATTACAGGCGTGAGCCACTGCGCCCAGCCTTTAGCAACTTTCATAATAGCCTAACACTGAAACAAAACAAAACAAAACAACAACAACAACAAAAACCCAGATGTCTTCCCAAAGGTGAGTAGTTAAACTGTGGTACATCTATACCATGGGACATTACTCAACAACAAAAAGGAAGAAACTACTGATATACACAACAGTCTGGATGAATCTGCAGAGAATGAAACTGACTGAAAAGGCAATCATCAAAAGTTACATGTTATATGATTCCATTTATATAAAATTCTTGAAATGATAGAAATATAGAAATGGAGAACACACTGGTGGTTGCTAGGGTTAAAGAGAAGGTAGGGGCAGAAAGGAAGTGGGTCAGGCTGTAGAAGGATACCACGAGGGATCCCTGTGGTGGTGGAAGTGTTTCGAATCTTGACTGTATCAGTGTCAATATCCTGGTTGTGATGTTTTACTACAGTTTTGTGAGATATGATGTTGCCATATAGAGAAAATGGGTAAAATGTCCATTTTTCTCTCTGTATTACTTCTTACAACTTCATATGGATCTACAATTATTTTAAAATTAAAAAGCTTAATTAAAAAAATTATATAGAGACCAAGCATGGTGGTGCATGCCTGTAATCCCAGCACTTTGGGAGGCTGAAGTGGGAGGATTGCTTGAGTCCAGGAGTTTGAGACCAGCCTGGGCAACATGGTAAACTCGTGTCTCTACTAAAAATACAAAAATTAACCAGGTGTGGTGACATGCTCTTGTGGTCCCAGCTACTCAGAAGGCTGAGGTGGGAGGATCACTTGAGCCTGGGGGTTGAGGCTGCAGTGACCTGTGATCAGGTCACTTCACTCCAGACTGGGCAACAGAGCAAGACCCTGCCTCAAAAAAAAAAAATGTACGTAGCCAGCACTGTATTTCTGTTGGACCATACTACTGTAAGAGAATCTCAAGGATACCCTGAGGCAGAAACTTCATACCACATGGAATCTAGTAACAAGCCTAATTGATGCTTTATCTAACTGAAAGCATCTGGTATCTTTTTTCTGACGTTCACGAATGACTTATTAAAGTGATCGACACAAGCCAAATAGCACTAATATAATGTTTTATCAATATCTCACTTACTTGCTGCTTTTATTCTTTCATCCTGAAGGCTTATTTATAAATCTAACCGTAACTTCTACTTACCTATTTTTTCCATAGATTTAGTTGATGCAACATGGTGGTCTTCTTTTGCTTTAACTAGATGATTTTGCTGATGACATTCTTCTCTTGAACCCCTGCTCATTTTGTGTTCTAGTAAGTTAACTATGGTCATGGTATTGCAACCTCCTTGCAGAGCATGGTCTTGCATCCACATTGAATTTTTGGATGCACGCATATAAGCATCTTCAGTAAGATCTTTCCAACTGTTATTTATGAGACTTACAGTTCCCTCAGAGAAAGTAATGTCAAGCTCAGCATTGCTGCAATGTCTCCCCAGGTTCACACAGTGTTTTGGGAGCAATGAGTTCGTATTCTTAAAATAGGTTATTTTGCAGGCATCTTTTGGAGAATCTAAGTTTTGAAGGAAGCTTGGACACACTAGGAAGTTGTGAGATGCTTGGTGAGTGGAACTCATCTTCTTTCATAGATGCGGCTACTGTAGTTAGTCTTGCATTCTTTAGTTCTTTTAACTTTGTTTTCTTTTTATTACTGTAAAACAAAATGTGAGCTTTAAAGATATTTTATACTCTTTAACCTAGTAATACAACTTCTAGGAATTCATCTTAAAATATAACAAAAAGATTTATAACATCTGTGCATAAAATTGCTTACTATAACATCATATTTTGATATGAGAAAAAATTTAAAAGAACCTAATAGTGCATAGGGATATAGCTAAGTAAATAATACCATACCCATACAATGGGTAGTCATAAAAAATTATTTTAAAAATTGCTTCTAATAATTCGAGAACATGTTCATGTTGTAATATTATATAAAAAGTATACACAATTACAACTAAGCATGGTGGCTCACGTCTGTAATCCTAGCACTTTGGGAGGCTGAGGTGGGTGGATCACTTGAGGTCAGGAGTTCGAGACCAGCTTGGCCAACATGGTGAAACCCCGTCTCTACTAAAAATACAAAAATTAGCCAGGCATGGTGGCATGTGCCTGTAATCCTTAATCCTAGCTGCTCTGGAGGCTGAGGCAGGAGAATTGCTTGAACCCAGGAAGCGGAGGTTGCAGTGAGCCAAAATTGTGCCATTGCACTTTAGCTTGGGCAACAGAGTGAGACTCCATCTCAAAAAAAAAAAAAAGTAGACATGATTGTATATGTGGAATGATCTCAAATGATATATATGTATACCTGGTAGTAAAAATACTAAGCAAATGTCTACCAAAAAGCTAACTTGGCTAGGAGGTGAAGAAGGATGGCCAAATAGAAATCTCCACTGATTGTCTTCCCCACAGGAACACCAAATTTAACAACTATCTAAATAAAAAAGCACCTTCAGGCTGGGCGTGGTGGCTCACACCTGTGGCTCATACCTGTAATCCAAGCACTTTGGGAGGCAGAGGTGGGTGGATCATGAGGTCAAGAGATCAAGACCATCCTGGCCAACATGGTGAAACCCCATCTCTACTAAAAATACAAAAATTAGCTGGGCATGGTGGCACATGCCTGTAGTCCCAGCTACGTGGGAGGCTGAGGCAGGAGAATCACCTCAACCCAGGAGGTGGGGGTTGTAGTGAGCCAAGATCTCACCACCGTGCTCCAGCCTGGCGACAGAGTGAGACTCTGTCAAAAAAAAAAAAAAAAAAAAAGCACCTTCGTAAGAATCAAAAAATCAGATGAGCAATCACAGTACCTGGTTTTAACTTCATATCGCTGAAAGAGACACTGAAGAGCATCAGAAAGAGTCGAATCACCAATGCTGCCCCTACTCCATCCCCTGGCAGTGGCCATGTGGCGCAGAGAACCCGTGTGTTTGGGGGAGGGAGAGTGCAATGACTGTGGGACTTTGCATTGGAACTTAGTGCTGCCCTGTCATAGCTGAATACAACATTGGGCAGACCTCAGCCAATGACCATGGAGGGAGCATTTAGACCAGCCCTAGCAAGAGAGGAATTGTCCATCCCAGCAGGTGGAATTTGAATTCTGGCAAGGCTAACTACTACAGGCTAAAGTTCTCTGGGGTACTAAATAAATTTGAAATGCAGTCTAGGCCACAAGGACTGCAACTCTTAGGCAAATCCTAGTGCTGTTCTGGTCTCAGAGCCAGTGAAACTGGGGGGCACTCGATCTAGTGCGACGATAGCCAGGGTAGCCAGGGGAGTGCTTGTACCACCCCTACCCCAAACCCGGGCAGCACAGCTTACAGCTCCAGGAGAGACTCCCTCTTTCCATCTGAGAGGAAAGAGAAGAGTAAGCAAGACTTTGCCATGCAACTTGGATACCATCTCAGCCACAGTAGGAGAGGGCACCGGACAGGGTCACGAGGGCCCCATTCCAGGCCCTAGCTACTGGGTGACATTCCTAGACACATCCTGAGCCAGAAAGGAACCTGCTGCCTTAAAGGGAAGGACCCAGTCCTTGCAGGATTCATCACCTGCTGACTAAAGAGCCCTTTGGCCCTGAATAATCAATAGCAGTAGCCAGATAGTACACACCATGGGCATTGGCTGAGATTCTGAGAAATGCTGTCTTCAGGTGCGACCCAGCACATTCCCAGCTGTGGTGGCTATGAGAACAGACTCTTTCTACTTAAGAAAAGCAAAGGAAAGAGGAAACAGAACTTTGTCTTGCATCTTAGGTACCAACTTGGCCACAGTGGGGTAGAGCACCAACTGGGCTCTTGGGGTCCCTGATTCTAGGCCTTGGCTCTTAGACAGCATTACTGAACCTGCTGTGGGCCAGAGGGAAGCCCACTGCCCTGAAGGGTGAGTCCTATGCCTGGCAGCATTCACCATAAGCTGACTGAAGAGAGTCTGGGCCTTAAGCGAATACTGGTGGTAACCTGGCACTGCTCTCCGCAGCCTGAGACCGTGGTGGCTACAGAGAGAGACTCTTCTGCCCATGGAAAGAGGAGGGTAGAGTGGGAAGGACTTTGTCTTGTGGTTTTGGTGCCAGCCCAGCTGCAGTAGACTTGAGCACCAGGTAGATTTCTAAGATTTTCAACTCCAGGCACTGTCTACTAGATGGCATTTCTGGAGCCACCTGGGGCCCAAGGAAGTTTACTGCCTTGAAAGAAAGGACACACGCTTAGCTGGCTTTGCCACCTGCTGATTATAGAGCCCTAGGGCCTTGAGCGAACATAGGTGGTAGCCAGGTAGTGGTTACAGTGGGCCTTAGTCAAGACCCAGTGCTGTGCTGGTTTCAGGTCTGACCCAGCACAGTCTCAGTGGTGGTGGCCGCAGGGATGATTGTGTTACCCCTCCCCAAACTCTAGGAAGCTCAGCACAGAGAGAGAGAGACTCCATTTGTTTGGGAGAAAGTAAGGCAAGAGAACAAGAGTCTCTGCCTGGTAACCCAGAGAATTCTCCCAGATCTTATCCAAGACCACCAAGGTGGTACCTCTACAAGTCTGCAAGAGCCACAGTGTTACTGGGCATGGAGTGCCCCCTAATGCAGATATGGCTGCAGTGACCAAAAACTTAGATCACAACACTCAAGTCCCTTTGAATACCTGGGAAGCCTTCCCAAGGAGGAAGACGGGTACAAATAAGCCCAGACTGAGAAGACTGAAATAAATACCCAACTCTTTAATGCCCAGACAACAAATATCCACAAGCATCAAGGTCATCCAGGAAAACTTGACCTCACTACCTAAACTAAAGAATGCACCAGGGACCAAACCTAGAGAGACAGAGATATGTGACCTTTCAGACAGAGAATTCAAAATAGCTGTGTCTGGTGTGGTGGCTCACGCTTGTAATCCCAGCACTTTGAGAGGCCAAGGTGGGAGGATCACTTGAGTCCAGGAGTTCGAGATCAGCCTGGGCAATATAGTGAGATCCTGTCTCTACGAAAAATAAAAAATTGGCCAGGTGCGGTGGCTCACCCCTATAATCCCAGCACTTTGGGAGGCTGAGGCAGGTGGATTACCTGAGGTCAGGAGTTCCAGACCTCAGCCTGACCAACATGGTAAAACCCCATCTCTACTAAAATACAAAAAAAACTAGGCAAGTGTGGTGGCGGGTGCCTGTAATCCCAGCTACTTGGGAGGCTGAGGCAGGAGAATCTACAGGGTGTGCTAGCACATACCTGTAGTCCCAGCTCGGGAGGCTGAGGTGGGAGGATCAATTGAGCCTGGGAGGTTAAGGCTGCAGGGAGCCATGATAATACCACTGCACTCCAGCCTGGGCGACAGAGTGAGACCCTGCCTCAAAAAAAAAAAAAAAGAAAAGAAAAGAAAGTCAGAAGAAAATCTTTATAATGAAGAATGGAAAGAAAAATTGAGCAGAAGTGAGGTTATAAAATATCATCTGTTTATTGCTATCAAAACTCACTATTAATTTAAAATGATAAAATGATAAAATGAAGGAAAATCATTTTGATGAATTAAAATATACATATTATTTTACCTACTCCATGTATTCATACCTACTCCATATATTCATACACATTCATAATATGTGTATTCATACAAATAATACACGTATTATTTGACCTACTCCATATATTCATACTCCATATATTCATATACACACACATTCATATAGATGTTGTACATCTGTATGTATATATATATAATTTTATATACTGTTTGGGTTTTTTTTTTTTTTTTGAAACAAGGTCTTGCCCTTTCACCCAGGCTGGAGTGCAGTGGTGTGATCATAGCTCACTGCAGCCTTGACCTCTCAGGCTCAAGCAATCCTCCTAGCTCAGCCTCCCAAGAAGCTGGAACTACAGGCACATGCGACCACACCTGTCTGATTAAAAATACACTTTTTTTTGTAGAGACAGGACCTCACTATGTTATTCATGCTGTCTGGAACTCCTGGCCTCAAGCGATCCTCCTGCCTCAGCCTCCTAAAGTGCTGGGATTATTGGTATGAGCCACCAAACCTGGCTATATACTGGTTTTTAGAAGACAGGCAATCCTTGTTAACTACCATAATAATACAGTAAATGTATTTATCACTTTATACTTACAAAGAATTTTCACATATGCTACCTTATCTAACCCTCCAAATAACCCTATTAGATAGTATTACATTATCTCCATTACATAGTATTCTATATATATGAGCGCAAAACTCAGTTGTGTATTACTTAAATAACTGTGATTGATCTAAAATGTTTAATAACGACTGTTTGTCATTGGACAAGGTGTTTCAACAAACCCATATGGTAAATCTTTTGATCTCTCTTTTTATTGAAGAGGAAATATTATATTTATTTCTAGGATAAAGACTTTTCACTTTCAGGAAAACTCATTTAAAAAAAATAGTGTCTCAGTGAGGGGCACTTATCTGGGCCTCTTCAGTTTTCTTAGCATTTTTCTAGAGTGTAGTTAAATATGAAAAGTAGACTCAGGTTGTCAAATGAATTTAGAAAAATACCAGCCTAAACACTAGGGTCTTGTGACAGTAGACAGGTTTTTGTCTATCCTATAAACTGGGTAGCTCTAGGCCAGAGTTCAGCAACTGGTAGCCCCAGGACAGGACCCATCCCTGAGATTTTTTATATATATAACTGGATATATTTGAAAGAGGATCTGGCTCTGTTGCCCAGGCTGGAGTGCAGTAGTGAGATCATGACTCATTATAGCCTCAAACTCCTGGGCCCAAGCAATCCTCCCACCTCAGCCTCTTGAGTAGCTGGGACTAAATGCACAGGCCACCATGCCCAGCTAATTTTTGCTTTTTCATAGAGAAAAAAACTCACTGCATTGCACAGGCTGGTCTTAAACTCCTGGGCTCAAGCAATCCTCCTGCCTTGGCCTCCCAAAGTACCGTGATTACAGGCATGAGCTACTGCACCTGGCGCCTGAGATATATTTTGTTTGGCCTGTCTGGTGAAGTGTACACAGTACATTTTTTAAAATTGGATTTAGGGCAGGGTGCTGTGGCTCACGCCTATAATCCCAGCACTTTGGGAGGCCGAGGTGGGTGAATCATGAGGTCAGGAGATCGAGACCACGGTGAAACCCCTTCTCTACTAAAAATACAAAAAATCAGCTGGGCGTGGTGGTGGGCGCCTGTAGTCCCAGCTACTCGGGAGGCTGAGGCAGGAGAATGGTGTGAACCCCGAAGGCAGAGCTTGCAGTGAGCCGAGATCGCGCCACTGCACTCCAGCCTGGGCGACAGAGCGAGAGTCCGTCTCAAAAAAAAAAAAAAAAAAAAAATTGGATTTATTGCCAGCATTTGAGGACTAGGAGTATGCTGCAAACGTTTATATTCCAGGTTTCTCTTAAAAAATGGGTCCGGGCGTGGTGGCTCATGCCTATAATTCTAGCACTTTGGGAGACTGAAGTGGGAGGATTGCTTGAGCCCAGGAGTTCAAGACCAGCCTGGGCAACATAGCAAGACTCCATCTCTAAAAAAAAAAATGTTTTTTTAATTAGCTGGGTGTGGTGGTGTGCACCTGTAGTCTCAGCTACTGGGGAGGCTGAGGTGGGAGGACTGCTTGAGCCCAGGAGTTCTAGGTTACAGTGAACTATGATCATGCCACTGTACTCCAGCCTGGGTGACAGAGCAATACCTTGTCTCAAAAAAATTTTTAAAGAAGGTTTTATTTTTAAAAAGTATGGGCTGCACCTGTCATCCCAGCACTTTGGGGGGATAAGACAGGTGGATCACGAGGTCAAGAGATTGAGATAATCCTGGCCAACATGGTGAAACCTCGTCTCTACTAAAAATACAAAAATTAGCTGGGTGTGGCAGCGCGTGCCTGTAGTCCCAGCTACTTGAGAGGCTGAGACAGGAGAATCGCTTGAACCCAGGAGGCAGAGGTTGCAGTGAGTGGAGATCATGCCACTCCACTACAGCCTGGGTGACAGAGTGAGACTCTGTCTCAAAAAAAAAAAAAAAAAAAAAAAAAAAGGATAGGCCGCATTCCTGTACAGTAGAAATATCATTTAAGTTGGTTCCTCCTGTCGTTACGTTAAGGCTGTGACAGGGCAGTGATATTAACACATCTAGAGAGATAAAGAGCTATGCTGTATCTATACTAGTACTTCACACTAGTATTTATACGAATGTGAAATTTCTATAAAAGGGAACAGACTCTATGGCCACTGCTATCCTGAGAGTTCCAGTCAAGGGATTGTTTTGGCGCTCCTTGTGCCAAAGCAGTTCACTTTTGATATGACCCTCTGAATTCTGAATGTTTAACTCTGCTACCAAAGTGATTGCGATGAAGATCTGGCCTACCCTGGGAGAGAGAATGTGCTGCTGACCCAGGAGTATGTAAGTACTGTGCCTCCTTAGAGATTTTTTTCAAAACAATTCGAAATTAATTCATGACTTGGCACCCACAGGCCTTCCCAGTCTCACAAATATTTTGGTTGGCTAGAGTCCATATCTCAGGTCCTGATTACCTTTGTCTTTGGTAAGAGCCAACTCTGGGCCCTTAGAAGCACAGGATCTGAATCTGGAATGCAGAGGCTAAAGGAAGGTGAGACTCCAGCTGACCCTCCCTTAGATGTTACCAGCAATCTCCTTCTACAAATTTCTTCAGTTCCTTCCTCCATAACCTTTTAGGAACTTTTTTTTTTTGAGACAGAGTCTCACTCTTGTTGCCCAGGCTGGAGTGCAGTGGCACAATCTTGGCTCACTGCAACCTCCGCCTCCCGAGTTCAAGTGACTCTCATGCCTCGGCCTCCCAAGTAGCTGGAATTACAGGCACATGCCACCACACCCAGCTAATTTTTGTACTTCTGGTAGAGATGGGGTTTCACCATGTTGGCCAGGCTGTTTGCTCCCTCTTTTTTAAAACTCATTAAAAAAAAAAAATTGTGGTCAAATATACACAACAGTAAGTTTGCCATGTTAACCATTTTAAAATACACATTTATATAGCCTTAAGTCCATCCATATTGCTGAACAACCATCACTGCCATCCACCCCCAGACCATTTTCATCTTGTGAAATATAAACTCTTCACCCATTAAATACTAACTCTCCATTCCCGTTTCCTCCAGCCTCTGACAATCGCCATTCTACTTCCTGTCTCTATGAATTTAACTACTCTATGGACTTTATATAAGAGGAATCATATGATATTTGTCCATTTGTGACTGGCTTATTTTGCTTAGCATAATGTCTTCAAGGTTCACCCATGTTGTAGCATGCTGTAAAATTTCCTGCCTTTTTAAAAGTGAGTAATCATCCATTGTATGGATATACCACATTTTGTTTATCTGTTCAACTGTCAATGGACCCTGGGTTGCTTCCACCTTTTGGCTATTGTGAATAAGCTGCTGTGAACATGGGTGTACAACATCTGTTTTGAGTCTTTGCTTTCACTTCTTTTGAGTTTATACCTAGAAGTGAAATTGCTAGATCATAGGGTAATTCTATGTTTAATTTTTTTTTTTTTCTTTTTGAGATGGAGTCTCACTCTGTCGCCCAGGCTGGAGGGCAGTGGCGTGATCTTGGCTCACTGGAACCTTTGCTTCCCGGGTTCAAGCAATTCTCTTGCCTCAGCCTCCCGAGTAGCTGGGATTATGGATGTCCACCACCACACCTGGCTAATTTTTGTATTTTTAATTTTTAGTAGAGACAGAGTTTTGCCATGTTGACCAGGCTGGTCTCAAACTCCTGACCTCAAGTGATGCCCGCCTTGGCCTCCCAAAGTGCTGGGATTACAGGCGTGAGCCACTGTGCCCGGCCTCTATGTTGAATTTTTTGAGGGTCTGCCGTATCATTTTCCACAGCATCTGCACCATTTTAAATTCCCACCAGCAATGCTCAAGCATTCCAACTTCCCCACATCCTCACCAATACTTGTTGTTTTGTTTTGTTTTAAAATAATAGCCATCCTAACGGGTGTGAAGTGGTATACGAGAAAACTCTGAAAGTTGATTTCATTCTCTATTCAACCCAGTCTACTTTTCTACCACTTCACAGATAAACCTCTTTTAAGGTCACTGGAGTCTTTTATAACGCATCATCCAAAGGTCACTATTCAGCCACCAACTCATAATACAATCCCCATACAGCATTTGACACAATCGAAATTCTTTCCTCACTTGGTTTCCAGGACACCACTTTGGCTTGGTTTTCTTCCCTCACTGGTTATTCCTTCTCCAGCTCTTCACTGGTTTCACCCATGGGTCAACTTCTCCCTGTCAGGCCTCTTTTGTTTTCTTCTCTCTACCTATCCTCCCTGGATGATCTTCTCCAATTCAGTGGTTTTTTTTTTTTTTTTTTTTTTTTTTTGAGATGGAGTCTCACTCTGTCAACCAGGCTTGAGTGCAGTGGTGGGATCTTGGCTCACTGCAACCTTCACCTCCCAGGTTCAAGTGATTCTCCTGCCTCAGCCTCCCGAGTAGCTGGGATTACAGATGTGCACCACCACACCTGGGTAATTTTTGTATTTTTAGTAGAGACAGGGTGTCACCATGTTGGTCAGACTGGTCTCGGAGTCCCGGCCTCAAGCCATCCACCAGCCTCGGCCTCCCAAAGTGCTGGGATTATGGGCATGAATCACTGCACCCAGCCAATTCACTGGTTTTAAAAACCATCTGACAACTCACAAATGTGTATTTCCAGCTTTGACATCTCATCTGCACTCCAGACTTAAATATCTTACTTCCTATATAATGTATCTTATAGGTATCTCATATTTAAATAATCCAACATGTTCAAAACTGAACTCTTGGTTTTCCTCCGCAAATGAGTTTTCCTTTAGTTCTTATTTATTTCAATAAATGGAATCTCCATTCTTCCAATTGCTCAGGCCAAAAGCTCTGGAGTTTTCTTTGACTCCTCTCTTTCTCTTGCACCCTGTATCCATCCCCTACTCAAATCAGTAAACTATATCTGAAATGCAATCTCATTACCTTCTTTCACTATTGGCTGACCTACCATCATCCCTCAAGGATCATTACTATAGATAACCTCATACCTGGTCTTTATTCTGACCATTTCTCCACTCTTTAAAATGGAATCTCAACACAGGAGCCAGGTCTTTACTCAGATTAAGTCATGCCCCTCTTTGCTCAGACTCTAATCCCACTCAGTGTAAATGCTTGTAATCCCAGCATTTTGGGAGGCTGAGATGGGTGGATCACTTGAGGTCAGGAGTTCGAGACCAGCCCTGCCATCATGGTGAAACCTCATCTCCACTAAAAATACAAAAATTAGCCGGGCATGGTGGCATGCACCTGTAATCCCAGCTACTCAGGAGGCTGAGGCAGGAGAATTGCAGGAGGTGGAAGTTGCAGTGAGCCGAGATTGTGCCACTGCACTCCAGCCTGGGTAACAGAGTGAGACTCTGTCTCAAAACAAACAAACAAACAAACAAACAAACAAAAACTTGTATAACAGTGGCCTCCAAGGTCTTTCATAATCTGACCCTCTCCCCTGTCTCTGATTTTTATTATATATCCTACTATCCTCTCTCAATACATTATGCTTCAGTCACACTGGCCCCCTTGCTGTCCTCAAACATACCAAGGATATGTCCTTCCTACACATCCCATAGGCCCTCACATCCACCAAGTTTCATTCAAATATTACTGTAGAATAAGGCCATTTGAACACTGTATATAAAAAAGCATCAGTTCCATTTCCTTAATCCTGCTTTATTGCACTGCACATACTACTATTTGTTGTCCTATATTTACTTTTTTATTTGTTTCCCTCTACTCCAATGAAGTCTCCACGAAGCAGAGACTTTATCTTGTTCACTGTTATTTCTCTAGCACATATTTGCTCAACAAGTAGTAGAATAGTCTTACATTTTCAAGTGTTGGCAGAAAAAAAAAAGTATTAGAAAGAATGAATCATTTAGGACCAGATAGCTGAATTTAGTGAGTTCAAGCCTTGCTTTGATACAATTCTCCTTCAAGACAAGAGCCATGAGTTGGATACAGAACATTTATATCCCAAGCATATATTTTACTGAACAGCATCAATGGTGTCTCCAAGCCCCTAGATAGTTGACACAATAAAATCAAGGAAGGTGCCGGGCACGGTAGCTCACACCTGTAATCCCAGCACTTTGGGAGGTCAAGGCGGGCAGATGGCTTGAGGTCAGGAGTTCGAGACCAGCCTGGCCAACATGGCAAAACCCTGTCTCTACAAAAAAATACAAAAATTAGCCAGGCATGGTGGCAGGCACCTGTAATCCCAGCTACTCAGGAGGCTGAGGCAAGAGAATTGCTTGAACCCAGGAGGCGGAGGTTGCAGTGAGCTGAGATAGCCCCACTGCACTCCAGCCTGGGTGACACAGTGACTCTGTCTCAATAAATAAATGAATAAATAAAATCTAGGAAGGTAATTATCTTAGTTCATTTTGTATTGCTACAAAGGAATACCAGAGGCTGGGTAATTTATAGAGAATAAAGGTTTATTTGCTCATGATTCTGATGGCTGGAAAGTTTACAATTGGGCACTTTCATCTGGTGAGAACCTAAGGCTGCTTCCTCTCCTGGCAGAAGGCAAAGGGAAGCCTGTGTACACGGAGATCACATGATGAGAGAGGAAGCAAGAGAGAGAGAGAGTGGGGAGGTGTCAGGCTGTTTTTAACAGCCAGCTCTTGTAGGAACTAATTGGGTGAGAACACACTCACCCCCGAGGGAGGGCATTAGTCTATTCTTGAAGGATCTGCCCCCATGACCCAAACACCTCCCATTAGGTCCCATCTCTGACACAGGAGATCAAATTTTAACATGAAGTTTGGAGGGGACAAACATCTAAATTATAGCGGTCATCAAGATATCGTGGTGGGGGCACTGCACTACATGGATTACAAGGAGAGGACAACACAGTCCTTCTCTTATTTATTTATTTATTTATTTATTTATTTATTTATTTTATTTTTTGAGATGAGTCTAGCTCTGTTACCCAGGCTGGAGTGCACTGGCGCAATCTTAGCTCACTGCAATCTCCGCCTCCCAGGCTCAAGCGATTCTCCTGCCTCAGCCTCCCGAGTAGCTGGGACTACAGGCATGTGCCAGCTTGCCCGGCTAATTTTTGTATTTTTAGTAGAGATGGGGTTTCACCATATTGGCCAGGCTGGTCTCAAACTCCTGACTTCAAGTGATCTGCCTGCCTCAGCCTCCCAAAGTGCTGAGATTACAGGCATGTGCCACCACGCCCAGCCAGTCTTTCTCTTTTCTGGAGCTTAAAATTCATAATCTGATGACTGTCATCATTCTTTCATTCAACAAATGTCTATTGCACAAGGAACCAAAACAGATTTCACTGCACTGCCCGAGGCATGAACAAGAGAACTTTAAATGAACTCTCCTCTGAAATGTTCTCCAAACCAGTTGTTCAAAGAATTCTAAGTAAGGCAGCTGTCCCCGTCATCACTATTTCAGTGTTTTCTTTCACAAGCCAATGTGGTTAAACATAACGACATTTGATGGAGTTTCACCTGAATAAAATTTTTATAAAATGGTGCACACCACTAAAGAGCTACTTGTCTTTTTCTTCTAAATGATGGTTCCATTAGCATATTTTGAAAAATAACACTGGTTTTCCAACTAAGTGTTTAATGTGAAATAAAAGAGAAAATTTTTAAAGAACAAAAAGTATTTGAGTTAGCATAAGAAGTCTAAATGACGGCTGGGTGCAGTGGCATGTGCCTATAATCCCAGCTATTCAGGAGGCTGAGGTAGGAGGATTGCTTGAGCCCCAGAGTTTGAGTTCAGCCTGGGGAACATAGCAAGACCACATCTCTAAAATAAAAAAAGGAATTCTAAATGAAAATCTCAAATCTTTATATATTCATGTTGACATTTAAAAGACAGAAAGCCCATTTAAGAAATATTTATTTATTTGTACTTATTTATTATTTTTTTTTAGAGACAGGGTCTCGCTCTGCTGCCCAGGCTGGAGTGCGGTGGTGCAATCATAGCTCACTGTAACCTCAAACTCCGAGGCTCAAGTGATCCTTCCATCTCAGCCTCCAGACTAGTTGGGACTACAGGTGCATGCCACCACACCTGGCTAAGTTTTAAAATTTTTTATAGAGATGAAAAATTTATAGAGATGAAAAATTCTTGCTGTCTCTTTTTTTTTTTTTTTTTTTTGAGACTGGGCCTAGGTCTGTTGTGCAGGCTGGTGTGCAGTGGCATGATCATGGCTCATTGCAACCTCCACCTCCTGGGTTCAAGTGATTCTGGTGCCTCAGCCACACCAGTAGCTAGGATTACAGGCTAATTTTTGTATTTGTAGTAGAGACGAGGTTTCACCATGTTGAGCAGGGTGGTCTCGGACTCCTGGCCACATGCCACATGTGATCCACCCACCTTGGCCTCCCAAAGTGCTGGGATTACAGGCATGAGCCACTGCACCTGGCCTGTATATCTCTTTATAGGTTTGAAAGTTGCCCTCATGAATATCATTTCACCAAACCCTAATGCTAATGCCATGTGGCATTTATTGTGTTATCTCCACTTTATGGTATATTCTTTGTAACATTCTGAAAATATGCATGTATAACTATTACTCAGATACAATGATAAAGGCTGTGCTTTTTACAATAGTAATAGTAACAGATACTATTTATTAATTGCCTCTGTCTTGTTTTCTTTTTGTTGTTGTTTGTTTGTGTTTTGAGACACAGTCTCACTGTCACCCAGGCTGGAGTGCAGTGGTGTGATCTCAGATCACTGCAGCCTTGACCTCCTGGGCTCAAGTGATCCTCCCAAATAGCTGGGACCACAGGCGGGCACCATCATGCCTGGCTAATTTTTTTATTTTTAATACTTATTTTTGGTAGAGACAAGGTCTCACTATGTTGCCCAGGCTGGTCTTGAACTCCTGAGCTCAAGCAATCGTTCCTCTTTGGCTTACCAAAGTGCTAGAATTACAGGCATGAGCCACTGTGTCTGGCCAATTGCCTTACTTTTATCATATGTAAAATGGGGTCAATAAGTATACCTCCTTCAGAGGGTTTTAAGGTTAAGAAACTTAATGTGCACTTTTAAAAATAATATTTATATGCCGGCTAATTTTTCAGATAGGGTGCTCAAATAATGGACTGTCCAGTTCAAAACCAGACTTAATAATCTTAACAAGAGATAATCACCAATGAAGGACTTGAAGAAGAATGAAGACTGGCCCAGTCTTAAAGTAGCCTCACTTCTCTAGGCTTAGCACATATAGAGGAATGATTCATTCATTCCACGAATATTCATCAGGCACAGTTCTAGCTTTTGTGGAGACAGAGTGAAGAGGGCAGATCTCTGCCTACATGGACCAGTTAGGGAAAGACAGGAAGAAAAGCATGGAGGGAGAGAGAGGGAGAAGAAAAGGAAGGAAAATAAAAAATTACAGATAGTGATAACTGCAATGATGAAAATAAAACAGGCCACTGTAACAGAGTGATGGGGGTATGACTGTCTGGCTTCTTTGGACTGGGAGTCAGGGACACCCTCTCTGAGGAGGCCACATTTGAGCTGAGACCCAAATGATGATGATGAGGAGGAGCCAACCATAAAATAGTGGAAACCATCCAAAGCACAGTGCACAGCAAATGTAAAGAACGTGAAGCAGGCTGGGCACGGTGGCTCACACCTATAATCCCAGCACTTCGGGAGGCCGAGGCAGGAGGATCACTTGAGCCCAGGAGTTCAAGACCAACTTGGGCAACATAGTCAGACCCCATCTCTATTATAAAAAAAAAAAAAAAAGAAGAAGGAGGAGGAGGAGAAGGAGAAGGACAAGGACAAGGAGAAGGAGAAGAAGAAGAAGAATCTGAGGCAGCAATGAGCTTGGCTGGTTAAAACAACAACAACAACAACAAAAAAAAAAAAAAAAAAAAAAAACAGAGAGGCCAGAACAGTTGGGGAGCAGGGAGTGGAAGGGAAAACTGCCTGTGAGGAAGTCAGAAGGCAGGCACGGAGAGGAAATCTCAGAAGGGCTTGCAGGTCAAGGTAAGAAGTGGATTTTATTCTCGGTGCAATGGCAACGGCAGGACAATCAGTGCAAGAAATAGGTGTCTCCAAGCAGAGCGGGCAGAAGCAATGCTCAAGACCTAAGGAGGGCATCAAATGAGAAACGTGGCAGCCAGCACGCCCCTGGAGCTCTAGGATACACAGACCTGCATACTGCTCATATGATAAGCGGACCCCATTGATTGAGGGCCAATGATAAGCCAAGCAATGTAAACACAAAATGATCGAGTTATGCCGAATTGTTTTTTAAGAAGAAATTGGGGGCTGGGCATGGCTGCTCATGCCTGTAATCCCAGCACTTTGGGAGGCCGAGTCAGGCAGATCACTTGAGGTCAGGAGTTCAAGACCAGCCTGGTCAACATGGCAATACCCTGTCTCTACTAAAAATACAAAAATTAGCAAGATGTGGTGGCAAGCACCTGTAATCCCAGTTACTCGGGAGGCTGAGGCAGGAGAATCGCTTGAACCCAGGAGGTGGAGGTGGTAGGGAGCTGAGATCGTGCCATTGCACTCCAGTCTGGATGACAGAGTGTGACTTGATCTCAAAAAACAAAAACAAAACAAAACAAAAAAACCATGAAAAAGCAAGTGGGAAAGGAGATAGTGGACTTTTAAAAACAGAAGCAGGCTGGGTGCAGTGGCTCATGCCTATAATCCTCGCACTTTGAGAGGCTGAGGCGGGTGGATCACCTGAGGTCAGGAATTAGAGACCAGCCTGGCCAACACGGCGAAACCCTGTCTTTACTAAAAATATAAAAATTAGCCCGGCATGGTGGTGGGCGCCTGTAATCCCAACTACTCAGGAGGTTGAGGCAGGAGAATCACTTGAACCCAGGGGAGAGAGGTTGCAGTGAGCTGAGATCGCGCCACCTCAGTCCAGGCTGGGCGAAAGAGGGAGACTGCATCTCAAAAAAATAAATGAAAATAAAAACATAAAAACAGAAGCAAATTGCAGTGGTTTTCATTTTTAATTTTTTTTAATAGTGATGGGGTCTTGCTATGTTACTCAGGCTGGTCTCAAGCCATCCTTCTGCCTCAGCTTCCCAAAGAACTGGGACTGTAGGTACAAGCCACCACACCCATCCTTGCAGTGATGTTGAGGAAAGGTATGGCAGGTTCCAAAAAACCCAAATACAGATTAGTGTAAAGCAGGGTTTGTCAACCCTGGCACTATTGACATTTTGGACCACACAATTGTGGGGTGCTATCCTGTGCATTGTAGGATGTGTAGCAGCATCCCTGGTCTCTACCTATGATGACAATAGCAACCAGCAGTTGTGACTACCAAAAATGTCTGCAGGCATTGCCAAATGTCCCTTGTGGGGCAAAATTGCCTCTGTTGGATAATTCACTGATACAATTGACAACATTTAATCTAATATATTTTTGTGATATATGTTCTAAGACAGGTTTGAGTATTTTAATTTTACCTTCACAAGCAAAGAAATTCTATGAGTGGGCTGGGTGCGGTAATCCCAACACTTTGGGAGGCCGAGGCAGGAGGATCACACGGTCAGGAGTTCGAGACCATCCTGCCTAGTGCAGTGAAACCCCGTCTCTACTAAAAATACAAAAAAATTAGCCGGGAGTGGTGGCGGGCACCTGTAGTCCCAGCCACTCGGGAGGCTGAGGCAGGAGAATGGTGTGAACACAGGAGACGGAGCTTGCAGTGAGCTGAGATCAGGCCACTGCACTCCAGCCTGGGCGACAGAGCGAGACTTGTCTCAAAAAAAAAGAAAAAGAAATTGTATGAGTTAGCGCAAAAGTAATTGCAGTGTTGGCAGTTGGAAATTACCATTTGACATTGGAATACATTCTTAAATAAATGTGGTTATGTTATACATCATTTTAATGGGTATTTCTTGCTTTTTGTTTTTTGTGCTAATGACTTATTACTTGTCATTTATTTTATGTTTATTTTAGACTGTGGAAATGAAGTTACACAAAAAGCAAATTTCAGTGATTTTCATATTCAAGTTCAAAGTGGGTCATAAAGCAGCGGAGACAACTTGAAATATCAACAATGCATTTAGCCCAGGAACGCTAATGAATATATAGTGCAGCGAGGGTTCAAAGAGTTTTGCAAAGCAGAAGAGAGCCTTAAGGATGAGGAGTGTAGTGGCCAGCCATTGGAAGCTGACAACGACTAACTGAGAAAAATCATTGAAGCTGGTCCTCTTGCACGTACACGAGAAATTGCCAAAGAACTCAAGTGTCTACGATTCTATGGTTGTTCAGCTTTTGAAGCAGATTGGAAAGGTGAAAAAGCTTGATAAGTAGGTGTCTCCTCAGCTGAGTGAAAATTTAAAAATCATCGTTGTGAAGTATCACGTTCTCTTATTCTACACAACAACGACAAACCATTTCTAGATCGGATTGAGATGTGCGATGAAAAGTGGATTGTATATGGCAACTGGCGATGACCAGGTCAGTGGTTGGACCACAGAGAAGCTCCAAAGCACTTCCGAAAGCCAAATTTGCACCAAGAAAAGGTCATGGTCACTGTTTGGTGGTCTGCTACTGATCTGATCCACTACAGCTTTCTGAATCCTGGCGAAATCGTTACATCTGAGAAGTAATCTCAGCAAATCGATGCGATGCACAGAAAACTGCAGTGCCTGCAGCCGGCACTGGTCAACTGAAAGGGCCTAATTCTTCACAACAGCACCCGACCGCATGTTGCACAACCAACGCTTCAAAAGTTGAATGAATTGGGCTCTGAAGTTTTGCCTCATCCGCCATATTCACCTGACCTCTAGTCAACAGACTTCTTCAAGCATCTCGAGAACTTTTTGCAGGGAAAATGCTTTCACAACCAGCAGGATGCAGAAAATGCTTTCCAAGAGTTCATCAAATCCCAAAGCACAGATTTTTACAGTACAGGATTAAACAAACTTATTTCTTGTTGGCAAAAATGTGTTCATTGTAATCGTTCCTATTTTGATTAATAAAGATGTGTGTGAGCCTAGTTATAATGTTTTAAAACTCATGGTCTGAAACCGCAATTACTTTTGCACCAACCTAATAGTAACTAGAGGGTTAAAAAATGTGGAATGACTCATTATTTCGTTCATTTTTGTGGGCTTGACACAATTCTATGGTGGTTAATAAAGAATCTTTATTAAGTGCATTCTATATGCCAAGCACTGTTTTTGGGGACTAGGGATAGAGAAGTGATCAAGTACATTAAAAAATATATATATCCTGCCCTTGTGGAACTTATACTCCCATAAGAGGAGAGAGGGTAAACAAATAAATAGGTATATCATTTAGAATACTAGAAAGTGATAAGTGCAATAGAAAAATTAAGTTGGGAAGAGAGATGGGAGTGCCACAACGGAGCAGGATGGAAATCTAAAACAGAGGCCAGGTGCAGTGGCTCACGCCTGTAATTCCAGCACTTTGGGGGGCTGAGGTGGGTGGATCACTTGAGGCCAGGAGTTCGAGACCAGCCTGGCCAACATGGTGAAACCCCATCTCTACTAAAAATACAAAAAATTAGCCGGGCGTGGTGGTGTGCACCTGTAGCCCCAGCTACTCGGGAGGCTGAGGCAGGAGAATTCCTTGAACCCAGGAGGCGGAGGCTACAGTGAGCTGAGATCACACCACTGCACTCTAGCCAGGGTGACAGAACAAGACTCTGTCTCAAAAAAAAGAAATCTAAAATAGAGTCTTACTGCAACAGTAATATTTAAGAAAATAGTTAAAGGGAATAGGGAGAAAGTTGTGCAGAAAGCAGAAGAAACATTAGTGCAAACTCCCTAAGGCACGAGCAGAGCTGGGTTTGTTGCAAAATAGCTGGGAAACCAGGATGACTGGTTAACATGAACAATTATGTTTAAATTAACCACTGGCCTGACTTAAATAAAGCTCTCTGAATGACTGCATGGTCAAATCTGAAATGGCAACTCCTTGGTATAGTTTTTCAGTGGATGAGGGAATGGGAAACTATTGGTCTTGAGCATCTTACGAGCCTCTAAAGATGTAAAGTAACACCAACAATTAAAGAGTAATTCCATATGTTTTACCTATACTTAGCTCTTGAGGTGCATTTTGGGTAGGATAACTTTCTTCACAGGTTATCTTTTCCCATCTTTCCATTCAGGTTTCAACTAAAACAAAACAAAATGTTCTAAGTAAAATGTACGGGGAAACAGTGGTCAAAAGTGAATTGATTTTTAAAAAGTAAATTATAATTTGATGAGAAGGAGCAGTATTATTACCTGATCAAAGAAACAGATGGGCCCAGTGTCCAAGGGCTTGGCTTTGGTAAATTCCTTCATTCTGCCATGAGACCTGAGACAGAGCAATTAAAAATCTGAAGACAAATGATCATGTTCATGGATGATATTTCAAAGTACTTTATGGTTTTAAAGTTTAACTCTTTTCATTTTTTTTTAAATAAAGATGAGGTCTCAGCCAGGTGCCAAGGCTCATGCCTATAATCTCAGCATTTTGGGAGGCTGAGGCAGGCTGATTGCTTGACACCAGGACTTCAAGACCAGCCTGGGCAACACAGTGAGACCCTGTCTCCACAAAAAATACAAAAATTAGCCGGGCGTGGTGGCGCACACCTGTATTCCCAGCTACTCATGAGGCTGAGGTGGAGGATCAATTGAGCCTGGGAGGTTGTCAGGGCTTCAGTGAGCTGTGATTGTGCCACTGCACTCCAGCCTGGGTGACAGAGTGAGACCCTGTCTCAAAAAAAAAGGTCTCACTATGTTGCCCAGGCTGATCTCAAATTCCTGGCCTCAAACAATCCTCCCACCTCAGCCTCCCAAACACTGGGATTACAGGCATAAGCCACCATGTCCAGTCAGATGTTTTATTTTCATTGAAGTATAAAAACACTGAGGGGAGAGGGACGCCACTGTTCCTTTATCTCTGTCTTTATTTCATACGCTATTGACTTGACATAGATACAATCAGAACTGAAAGCTATTGGCAAACAAAGCAACAATGGCGTATTAATAGAGACTTTTTCAACCTCAGCACTATTGCCATTTGGACCAGATAATTCTCTGTGGCAAAGAGCTGCTTTGTGCATTGTAGAATGTTTAGCGGCAACCTTAGCTTTTACCTTGTCAGATGCCATAACATAACCTCTCACCCAGTTGTGACAACAAAAAATGTCTCCTGACATTGCCGATGGTTCCCTGGGGGTCAAAATGGCCCCGGTTGAGAACACTGCACAATGGCCAAAACAAAAAAAGTTTGTTAAAAGAGGAACTGTTGTCTGTGAGGATGGGTGGCACTGATGATGGCAGGGTCATTAAAGCAGTGACACTCAAAATGCGGTCCCTGGGCCAGCAGCATCAGCATCATCTGGGACCTTGTTAGAGATGCAAATCCTCAGGCCTTACCCAGACCTAATGTTAGAATCTCTGCAGGTGGCACCTGGAATCTATGTGTGGGCAAGCCCTCCGTGGGATTCTGAGAACACTCAAGCTTGCAAAGTCCTAACCAAAGGGACACATTTTACTAAGCACTTCATAGCCACTAGCATAGTTATAATGAAAAAGACAATAAAAAGGGACACATTTTACTAAGCAGGTTGTGGAAAGCACATGACTGTGATTGGAGAGGAACTCTGGGGCTGGCTAAACCAGAGCTAAATGGCCTCAGGGATTTGCAGTGACCACACAGTGGAGGACAGGGCACCAGCAACAACATGAGGACTGGGACACATGGTGGACTGAGGCTTATTAACTATTGTGATTATTGGCCGGGTGTGGTGGCTCATGCCTGTAATCCTAGCACTTTGGGAGGCTGAGGTGGGCGGATTGCCTGAGCTCAGGAGTTCGAGACCAGCCTGGACAACATGGCAAAACCCCGTCACTACTAAAAATACAAAAAATTAACCAGGTATGGTGGTGCGTGCCTGTAAGCTATTCGGGAAGCTGAGGTATGAAAATCGCTTGAACCTGGGAGGTGGAGGCTGTGGTGAGCCGAGGTCGCACCACTGCGCTCCAGTCTGGGCAACAGAGCAAGAATCTGCCTCAAAAAAGCAAAAACAAAAACAAAAACAAAAAACAAAACAAACCAAAATTAATTATTTGATTATTAATAATAATCATTTCCTATGAATATACCAAAAAAGTTTAAAAAAAGAAAAAAAAGAAAATTTTAAGGCTCAGACTAAACTAGCCCTTCCTTAAAGAGGAGTAGGAGAACACCTTTTTTTTTTCTTTTATTCATTTATTTTTTAACGGAACGCTTCACGAATTTGTGTGTCATCCTTGTGCAGGGCCCATGCTAATCTTCTCTGTATCATTCCAATTTTAGTATACGTGCACATTGTACAGACAGAATCTCTATTTGTTCCCCAGGCTGGTCTCAAAATCTTGGCCTGAAGCTATTCTCCTGTCTTGGCCTCCCAAAATGCTGTGATTACAGGCATGAGCCACCATGCCTGGCCTGGGAAGAGCTTTAAAATGAAATTTAAGGGACACCTAAAGCTTCTGTTTATCTAAATTTTTCTATCTCTAGAGATGGAAAAATAAATAAATTTCTCAGCCAGGCACTGTGGCTCACACCTGTAATCCCAACATTTTGGAAGGCCAAGTGGGGGCAAATCACTTGAGTTCAGGAGTTCAAAACCAGCCTGAGCAACATGGTGAAATCCCATCTCTACAAAAAAATACAAAAATTAGACAGGCATGGTGGCCCATGTCTGTAATCTCTGCTACTCAGGATGCTGAGATGAGAGGATGGCTTGAGCCTGGGAGGCGGAGGTTGCAGTGAGCCAAGATAGCACCACTGCACTACACTCTGGGCGACAGAACCAGACTGTCTCAAATAAATAAATAAAGTTCCCTATCTCGTTGTCTTGCCACTGTAACTGAAGATCCCACTTTGCATGAATCCCATATCTCCAAAATCCCTGATTAAAATGTAAATTTAGGCATTTATGCTATAATATGCTGTATGCATTCATGAAAAAGTCACATCCTGCAAAATTGTGTGCACTGAAATTAATAGGACTTATAGGAAAAATAGTGTTAGGGCAGACCACGGAAAACCTATGCCACTTTGTAACCAGAGCACAAAAGGAAAATAATAATTGGTATGGCAGGAGAAACTTAGATAGTCCAGGCAGCTGGTTGTGGCCAGAGACTGCTTCAGGAGGTATGGAAAAAAAAAAAAAATCAACAGAGTATAAATGCAAACTGATGGGTACTGAGATAATGTGGATGGAAGTGGAGCTCCTTGCCAGTGAGGTCAGCTTTAATGTGGGCAGGGAAGGAAGTGAAACCTGCCAGAATCAGAGAGCCGTGGAAGACTGGGAGTGCACCATTCTGGGGAGGGAGCCTTTGCTACCAGTGCTCATTTTTAATGTTTGAGTTTTTAAAAAAGAGTTGACCCCATGGTGCACGTCTCTACTCCCAGCACTTTGGGAGGATGAAGTGGGAGGATCACTTGAGCCCAGGAGTTCAAGATCAGCCTAGGAAACACAGTGAGAGCTCCCCCATCCTCCCACCACCCGTCTCTACAAAAAATAAAAAATTAGCCAGGCGTGGTGGCGCATGCCTATTGTCCCAGCTCCTCAGGAGGCTGAGGTGGGAGGATCTCTTAAGCTTTGGGACGTAGAGGCTGCAGTGAGCAGAGATTTCACCACTGCACTCCAGCCTGGGCAACAGAATCAGACCCTGTCTCAAAAAAAAAAAAAAAAAGACAAGCCAATGTAAAATGTAAAAATGGGCAAATGATTTGGATAGACACTTCTACCGAGAATATATACAAATGGGCCAGGCACGGTGGCTCACGCCTGTAATCCTAGCACTTTGAAAGGCCGAGGCGGGTGGACCAGATCACCTGAGGTCAGGAGTTCAAGAGCAGCCTGGTCAACAGGGCGAAACCCCGTCTCTACTAAAAGCACAAAAATCAGCCAGTCATGTTGGTGGGTACCTGTAATCCCATCTCCTCATGAGGCTGAGGCAGGAGAATTGCTTGAATCTGGAGGGCGGAGGTTGCAGTGAACTGAGGTCGCATCACTTCACTCCAGCCTGGGTAAAAGAGTGAAACTCTGTCTCAAAAAAAAAAAAAAAAAAAAAAAAAAGAATATATACAAATGGTCACTAACACATGAAGAGATGCTCAATGGCATGAGTCATCAGATAAATGCAAATCAAACTCACAATGAGATACCACTTCATACCCAGTAGGATAGTTATAACGAAAAAGACAAGAAACAGTGTTGATGAGGATATGGAGAAATTAGAAGCCTCATACACTGCTGGTGGGAATGTAGTATCGTGCAGTTCCTTTTGAAAACAGTCTGGCAGTTTATCAACTGTGCTATAGTCTGAATGTGTTCCTTCAAAATTCATTTGTTGAAACTTGACTGCCAATGTCATAGTATGATTGGAGCCTTAAGGAGGTGATTAAATCATTAGGGCAGAGCCATCATGAGGGGGATCAGTGCCTTATAAAAGAGGCTTGGGGGATCCCCCTTGCCTTTTCTGCCATGTGAGGACACAGCAAGAGGTGTCACGTTTGAAGCAGAGTAAGCCCTCATCAAACTTTTTTTTTTGAGCTGGAGTCTCACGCTGTCACCCAGGCTGGAGTGCAGTGGCACAATCTCAGCTCACTGCAACCTCTGCTTGATTCTCTTGCCTCAGCCTCCCGAGTAGCTGAGTTTACAGTCATGCACCATCACTCCTGGCTAATTTTTGTATTTTTAGTAGAGATGGGGTTTCACCATGTTGGCCAGCCTGGTTTCAAACTCCCGCCTTGGCCTCCCAAAGTGCTGGGATTACAGGTGTGAGCCACTATGCCCAGCCCTCGTCAAACATTGAATCTGCTGGTGAATTTACCTTGGACTTCCCAGTTTCCAGAACTGTGAGAAAATGAATTTCTGTTCTTTATTTATTACCCAGTCTAAGGCATTTTGTTAACAGCAGCCCAAACAGACGAAGATACCTAGCAATGGTACTCTTATATAGATACCCAAGAGAAATGAAAAGATGTCCACAACAAAAATTGCACAGGAATGTTCACAGGAATATCATTCATAACAGTCAAAAAGTAGAAACAACCCAAATGTCCACCAATTGATAAGCAAAATGTGGCATATCCATACAATTGAATATATATATTTTTAATTCTTTTTGAGATATGGTCTCGCTCTGTCCCCCAGGCTGTAGTGTGGTGGCACGATCTCGGCTCACTGCAGCCTCGACTTCCCAGCCTCAAGTGATCCTCCCAACTCAGCCCTCCGAGTAGCTGCAACTATAGGCATGCGCCACCATGCCCAGGTAATTTTTGTGTTTTTTTCTAGAGACAGGGTCTCACCATGTCGCCCATGCTGGTCTTGAACTGCTGAGCTCAAGCAATCTGCCTGCTTTGGCCTCCCAAGGCGCTGGGATTATAGGCGTGAGCCACCATGCCTGGCCACAACAGAATATAGTCAGCCTCAAAACAGAAAGAAGTATTGATACATGCTACAACGTAGATGAACTTTGAAAACATTATGCTAAGTGAAACGAAGCAGACATAAAGCCACAAATTGCATGACTCCGTTTGTATGAAATATACAGAATAGGCAAATCCATTGAGACAGAAAGTAAATAAGTGGTTTCCAGGGATTGAGGGAGGGAGAAATGGAGAATGACTGCTAATCAGTAAAGGGTTTCTTTTTGGGTTGATGAAAATGTTGTGTAGTAGTGATGGTTGTACGACCTGTAATATACTGAAACCACAGAATTGTAAACTTTAAAATGGTGAATCTTACATGCGAATTATCATAATTGTTTTAAAGGAGTACTGAAGAATCTCAGCCAGTTCCAGCTTCCACCCATACCCATCTAGAGATATGAACAGCCAAAGATCAGCTCCTCGAACACATCTTGAGAGGTGACAGCGTGCTGGCAGTCCTCACAGCCCTCGCTCGCTCTCGGCGCCTCTTCTGCCTGGGCTCCCACTTTGGTGGCATTTGAGGAGAACTTCAGCCCACTGCTGCACTGTGGGAGCCCCTTTCTGGGCTGGCCAAGGCTGGAGCCCACTCCCTCAGCTTGCAGAGAGGTGTGGAGGGAGAGGCGCGAGCAGGAACTGGGGTTGCGTGCAGAGCTTGCGGGCCAGCTGGCCAGCTGGAATTCCGGGTGGGCGTGGACTTGGCAGGCCCCGCACTCGGAGCAGCCGGCCAGCCCTGCTGGCCACAGGCAATGAGGGACTTAGCACCCGGGCCAGCGGCTGCGGAGGGTGTACTGGGTCCCCCAGCAGTGCCAGCCCACTGGCGCTGCACTCAATTTCTCGCCGGGCCTTAGCTGCCTTCCCCCAGGGCAGGCCTCAGGACTGCAGCCCACCATGCCTGAGCCTTCCCCTGCCTCCGTGGGTTCCTGTGCAGCCCAAGCCTCCCCAACGAGTGCCGCCCCCTGCTCCATGGCGCCCAGTCCCATTGACCGTCCAAGGGCTGATGAGTGCGAGCACATGGAGCAGGACTGGCAGGCAGCTCCACCTGCAGCCCCAGTGCGGGATCCACTGGGTGAAGCCAGCTGGGTTTCTGAGTCTGGTGGGGACGTGGAGAGTCTTTATGTCTAGCTCAGGGACTGTAAACACACCAATCGGCACTCTGTATCTAGCTCAAGGTTTGTAAACACACCAATCAGCACCCTTTGTCTAGCTCAGGGTTTGTGAGTGCACCAATTGACACTCTGTATCTAGCTGCTCTGGTGGGGCCTTGGAGAACCTTTGTGTCCATACTCTGTATCTAACTAATCTGATGGGGACGTGGAGAACCTCTGTATCTAGCTCAGGGATTGTAAACGCACCAATCAGCGCCCCGTCAAAACAGGCCACTGGCTCTACCAATCAGCAGGATGTGGGTGGGGCCAGATAAGAGAATAAAAGCAGGCTGCCAGAGCCAGCATTGGCAACCCACTCGGGTCCCCTTCCACACTGTGGAAGCTTTGTTCTTTTGCTCTTTGCAATAAATCTTGCCACTGCTCACTCTTTGGGTCCACACTGCTTTTATGAGCTGTAACACTCACCGTGAAGATCTGCAGCTTCACTCCTGAAGCCAGCGAGACCATGAACCCACCGGGAGGAACGAACAACTCCAGACGCGCTGCCTTAAGAGCTGTAACACTCACCAGGAAGGTCTGCAGCTTCACTCCTGAGCCAGCGAGACCACGAACCCACCAGAAGGAAGAAACTCCGAACACATCCGAACATCAGAAGGAACAAACTCCAGACGCGCCACCTTAAGAGCTGTAATACTCACCGCGAGGGTCCGCGGCTTCATTCTTGAAGTCAGTGAGACCAAGAACCCACCAATTCCAGACATAATCTGAGCACCTTAAAAATTACCTACCTCTGGATCACCAGCTGCTGCCAGTTTTAGACCAAAGAATATTAGAGATCTGTTGGTTCTGACCCCAAAACAGCTTTATACCAGAGTTCCATGCAGAACCTCAAGACCAGTTGATTCCATTCATGCCTTTTGTCTTAGCGATCCTCAGTCACCAAAAGTGTAAGCTTGGAATTTCTGGATCAAGAGAAACTTGACAGGGTGTGGTAGCTCACGCCTGTAATCTGAGCATTTGGAAGGCCAAGGTGGGTGGATCACTTGAGGTCAGGAGTTCGAGACCAGCCTGATCAACATAGTGAAACCCTGTCTCTACTGAAAATACAAAAATTAGCCAGGTATGGTGGCAGATGCCTGTAATCCCAAGTACTCAGGAGCCTGAGGCAGGAGAATCACTTGAACCGGGAGGCAGAGGTTGTAGTGAGCTAAGATCCCACCACTGCACTCCAGCCTGGGTGACAAAGTGAGACTCTGAGATATTGCTCCTTACAAGAGGGCATTAGCTGCGGGGGTCTGCCTGCAGACCCTGACCCAAACAACAGATGAATAACATGAGCATTGACACACAGATGTTCTGTGTTGCCAATCCTGCTGAGTGTCGGACCACCTGCACGCCAAGAGAGGTTTGTCACTGTGGCCAGCCTCGATCAGCTTGGGAGGCTTGCATTAATTCATTAAGATTAGTTAACAAAAACTTGAGACAACACCATTACAGGGTAATTAACATTGTGGACTTCCTGAGTAAAAAAGCATACATCAAAGGCTTAAGGCTTAAGACCACATGAGTAAACAACTTTACTAGATAACTTCCCCACATCCCGTTGTTGACTACTCTAATTTATTTAACTAACGGTAATGAGACCAGGCCATCTTCAGCCCGGTCTATTACCGAAGTCATATGCAAACCCTCAGGCCTTCCAAAAGGGTTTTGCGGCTATCATAACGAATATTTTTCCCACCAGCCTGATCGAATCCCAACATCTCCCCCTTTTTTGTTTGCTACATCAAGTTTTTTGATCGGAGAGCACAGATATGTGCAGCCACAGGTTTGTCAGGCAAGGTGGTCACTGCTCTTATTCCGGCTTTGCATCCTAGGATTAGCAAATAACACAAAACAATCATGAGTACAATTAGCAACATTCTTTTCTAGTCGAAGAGTGACATGTAGTATTGCTTGGCATCTTAGTTTGATGTGTGCCATTACTAAGAACCCCACTGGGTGTATGTTAACTCCTTCCAGTCAGGCAGTTACATTGTTAGAAGCTGGAAAGCGAGTGTCTGCTTAGATAACAGGGCTGAAAAAAGGCAGATTTAAGAGATGAGCTTAATAGAGTGTAGCAGCTATAGGTAGTAGGCAAAGTGAGAGAATTAAAAATGAATAAATTATCTGATTTAGCCTTCTGCTTCTTCAGCATGTCTGGGACCTGTGTTGTTCTTGGAAGCCTCGTTGTTGAGGCTGTGGGTCCTGTAGGGTTTTTCTTCTTTTCATCCCTTGATGAGGACATAGTCTCCAGGCTGGTGCTGGAAATTCTAGGGGTGGTGCCTGTGCTAAGAGACATTTTACATTCTTTAAAGAGCAGGTTAGTGCTTTAAAAAAAACTAGTTGTGCTTTATTTTAATGTCTAGTTTACAGAAAAACTGGATGATACTTTTTTAACTTTAGCCAATATGTTTACACACAGAATTTTTTTTTTTACCATTGACATTTTAAAACTTGTTTAGACCTTCAAAACAAAAATCGTACATTTCCTGCATAACTTCCTTTTTATAACATTTTTCATGACTTTCACAGACAATCTTCAACGTGCCTTACATTTCTGACTATGTTTTATAACCTTCCTTACTAAAGGTACATTCTTATATCTATAACTTTCTTAATATTTCCTTTGCCTTCTTCCTACTTTATTTCTCTCCTTAGTCCTCCTTTTTGTGTCTTTCTCTGATCTCTGTCTTTTCTAGTCTCTTTCTTACTCATTCTTTCCTTTTATTTCTCTCTCTAGCTGTGGACACAAGCATACTTTCTTCCTCACGTTAATAATTCACTTGGACCACGCCATTTATTACTGTTCATATCTTTCCATAAAACTGCAGGTTTTATGCCTTGAGAGGTTTTAGCAAAGTGCTTTTCTACAGCTGATTGAAATTTGTCATCTAAATTTTAAAAATTAAGGTTAAATAAGGCTTATGCCAGTAGTGTTGCAGGGTACTTACCTATATTCCCTTTTTTCCATTTTTTGAGCATATTTTTAAGGGTGAAGTGTGCTTGTTCTACTATTCCCTGTCCTTGGGGGTTATATGGGATGCCTGTGGAATGCTGGATATTCCACATGTGACAAAATTGTTGAAATTGTGAGCTGGTATAAGCTGGACCATTATCAGTCTTAATTTTTGTGGGTTGCCCCTAAATGCAAAAGTTAAAAGAAGATGTTTAGTGACATATCGAGTAGACTCGCCAGGAAAAGCACGCGCACTAATTAAATGAGTGTTGGTATTGTGTTGGGAGTTGGTTCCTGCTGGTGGGTTGGTGGTCTCACTGACTTCAAGAATGAAGCTGCGGACCTTCACGGTGAGTGTTACAGCTCTTAAAGGTGGCACAGACCCAAAGAGTGAGCAGCAGCAAGGTTTATTGTGAAGAGCAAAAGAACAAAGCTTCCACAGCATGGAAGGGGACCCGAGTGGGTTACCACTGCTGGCTGGGGTAGCCAGCTTTATTCCCTTATTTGTCCCCTCCCATGTTCCGTTTCTGTCCCATCAGAGTGCCCTTTTTTCAATCCTCCCCGTGATTAGCTACCTTTAGACTCTTGCTGATTGGTGCGTTTTACAGAGTGCTGATTGGTGCGTTTTACAGAGTGCTGATTTGTACATTTTAAAGAGTGCTGATTGGTGCATTTTACAGAGCACTGATTGGTGCATTTTACAATCCTCTTGCTAGCTACAGAGCACTGATTGGTGCGTTTTACAATCCTAGCTACAGAGTGCTGATTGGTGCATTTTACAATCCTCTTGTAAGACAGAAAAGTTCTCCAAGTACCCACTCGACCCAGGAAGTCCAGCTGGCTTCACCTCTCAGTATCAATGGATACATGCACATATCTTAGTTTCCTAAATTCAGAGATGTGTGTAACATCTGTTTGCCACAAATGATTAGGTTCTGATCCTCTAGGGTTAACAGCTGTTGAAGAAGGGGACATCCCTGTGAGCTGGCAATCCGGGCACATTGTAGGATAATTTGTTTAGCCAGCCTCTGGGTAAGTTAAAATTGTTTAGGTAAGTTTCTCTAATTTGGGCGGAAAAATTGATGAGATTGGGTGCCTTGGTCTAGCAGTGATGTCATAACCTGAAGGTATGCTTGATCATTGCCATAAGCCAATGGGCCAGGCAGAGCTGTGGGCTCGAATGTGTGTAATAAAAATAGGATGTGTACATTGATCTAGCAATTACTGAAGTCGGAGAAAAAGAGTAAACAGTGCTGGCTCCAAAGTGGACTTAATTAAAACTGTTTCAAGGTTTTGTAATAAATAAATAGAGTATGCAGAATCGCTGACTATATTTATGGGCTGAGTGGAAAACGTTTCTAAGGCCAAAATCAGAGCCCCAATTGTAGCTCTCTGAGTGCTAGTACATCCAAATAGAGTGATTGAATTGTGTGGTCTCCACCAGACTGCCACTTTTCCATGTTTACCAGACCTATCAGTCAACAGTGTTAAAGCGTTAGGTAGGGGGGACTGAACTATTTTTGTAGGTAAAACATTTACCAGACTTTTTGGGAATTATGAAAATAGGTAAATTCCAAGGGCTGGTAGTAGAATATTACCTGTAAAATGAATAACCTTGAAATTACGAAACTTTTTTTCTACTGGGGAGCAAAGTTTGCTTTTAATTGCTCCTAAACTAACTCATGGGCCTTTTGTAATGTCTCTCCCTTTAGAGGTTACTGTTTTACTTAAATTGGTTTTTGAGAAAATCACGTTAAGGGCAGGAGAGAGATAACAGTTGCCATGATCAGAAAGAGGTTTTTCAAATTATTACGTTTCACTTAAATCTTAGCAGATAATTATAATCTGGGATGTCCTTTGTATACAAGGGACACACAGAATTTTGTCCTGGGCCGCCTGCGAAGCTAGAGAGCTGAGAGGGCGGGCCCTGGGGCAGCAGCCACTTTCAGCTTGTGCTACTTCTTTCGCTTGTGCCGTCCCCTCCCACTGCCGACGCGCGGCTGTCCCCCGCAGGGTGGACTCGCGCGCGCGCGCCTGCGCGCGTCTCCTGCCCCACCCCAGCAGGCTAACACTGGCGCACTGGGCCTGGCTCCCCCCTACTACTGCCTTGGCACAGGCTTAGTTCCCAGGAGGATCCGCCAGCTCCGTGTTTGCGAGCTTCCTTGTTGCTGAGCCTTTCCTTCCCTCTACTGCCCGCTTGGCCGCGCGGCTCCAGCCTCTAATGCTTTTTCTTATTTCTTTATGTACCTGATTACCTCGTTAATGTTGCATTACCCGGCAGGCTAAAAGCTCTCCTTTTAATTCTGCCTGCTTAAGATAGGGACTGATAGCTGTAGCGTAACCTTGTTTTTTTTTTCTTATCTATTGGAGGAGGAGGCTCAGGTAAACTGAGATTTTACTCCGTTTCCTCTTTGTTATTTCGGCCTGGTGATACTAGGGCCAAAGGAAGAGGAGGTGATAAGGCAGGTGACATTTCCTCCTCCTTCCTGTTTTTAGGCTCTTCCGTGGGTAACTGAGCCGGGGCTGCTCTAATTAAAGCCCATAACGTTATAGAGATTTTACTGGGACCTGTTGCCTTTGCGCATGATGTTGTTTAAGATTTCTCCCCACTTGTTCCAGAGTTCTACATCTTTCATTCCTTCTTCTGGGAACCATGGTCTTGGGATTACAGCAGTTTGTATTATTATGTCCCTTAACTGAGCCTGCGAAACTGATGCTCCACTAGCCTTAAGCAACAATGTTTTAACACTTCTATATACTGTTGCTGTTGAGCTGATAACTGTTGTCTCATAATGAAAACTCAGCTTGAACCAGCTTCCCCCAGAACTTGGTAACCTCGAGTGGGCACCAACGACTTACTGATTACTCACTGACTTGACCGCGTGGTCGTTCTTCACCTTCGTTTTCGGGGGTCTGTCGCATTCTTCACACTTGTTTCACAGCTTGCCTCACGAGGGGCTCCCAACTGTGGGGGGTCTGTTTCTGCAGACCCCTGACTTTCCTCACACGGGGCACCAATTGAGGCATTGCTCCTCACAAAAGGGCATTAGCTGCGGGGGTCTGCCCGCAGACCCTGACCCAAACCATGGATAAATAACATGTACACTGACACACAGATATCCTGTGTTGCCAGTCCTGCTGAGTGTTCGACCCGCCTGCACACCAAGAGAGGTTTGTCACTGCCGCAGGCCTCAGCTTGGCAGGCTTGCATTAATTCATTAAGAATAGTTAACAAAAACTTGAGTCAACACCATTAGAGGGTAATTGACATTGTGGACTTCCCAAGTAAAAAGCATACATCAAAGGCTTAAGGCTTAAGACCACATGAGTAAACAAGTTAACTAGATAACTTCCCCACATCCCGTTGTTGAGTACTCTAATTTATTTAACTAAAGGTAATGGGACCAGGCCGCCTTCGGCCCTGTCTATTACCAAAGTCATATGAAAACCCTCAGGCCTTCCAAAAGGATTTTGTGGCTATCGTAACTAATATTTTTCCAACTAGCCTGATGAATCCCAACAGGACTCCATCTCAGGAAAAAAAAAAGAAACTTGAAGGCCGGGTGCCGTGGCTCATGCTTGTAATTCCAACTCTTTGGGAGGCCAAGGTGGGAGGATTGCTTGAGGTGAGGAGTTCAAGACCATCCTGGACCATATAGTGAGACCCCAATCTCTACAAAAAGAGAGAGAGAGAGAAACTTGAACTGAGCACATGTAACTTTCTTGTTGCTCCCAGTGTGTCCAGAGTTGGTTCCTGCTAGTGGGTTCGTGTCTCGCTGACTTCAAGAATGAAGCTGCGGACCTTTGCAGTGAGTGTTACAGCTGTTAAAGATGGCACGGACCCAAACAGTGAGTGGTAGCAAGATTTATTGTGAAGAGCAAAAGGACAAAGCTTCCACAGTGTGGAAGGAGACCCCAGCGGGTTGCTGCTGCTGGCTGGGGTGGCCAGGTTTTATTCCCTTATTTGTCCCCTCCCATGTTCCGTTTCTGTCCTATCAGAGTGTCCTTTTTTCAGTCCTCTCCACGATTGGCTACTTTTAGAATCCTGCTGATTGGTGCATTTTACAGAGCGCTGATTGGTGCGTTTCACAGAGCACTGATTGGTGCATTTTACAAACCTCTTGTAAGACAGGAAAGTTCCTGATTGATGCGTTTTACGAACCTCTTGCAAGACAGGAAAGTTCATGGCCGGGCATGGTGGCTTACACCTGTAATCCCAACACTTTGGGAGGCTGAGGTGGGCGGATTACCTGAGGTCCGGAGTTCGAGAACAGCCTGGCCAACATAGTGAAACCCCATCTCTAACTAAAAATACAAAAATTAGCTGGGCGTGGTGAAGGGTGCCTGTAATCCCAGCTACTCGGGAGCCTGAGGCAGGAGAATGGCTTGAACCCAGGAGGTGGAGGTTGCAGTGAGCCGAGTTTGCACCACTGCACTCCAGCCTGGGGGACAGTGAGACTCCATCTCAGAAAAAAAAAGAAAGAAAAAAAAGACAGGAAAGTTCCCCAAGTCACCACTCGACCCAGGAAGTCCAGCTGGCCTCACCTCTCAATGCCCCCTCTAAACAGGGCACCCCAACTGCTATTGGGAAATGGGCAATGACCGCTCTAGCTACTTTCTGCTGGATAGGGGCAAAGAAGGGGCCCTGCAGTTATAGTGTCCTCCAGAGGGGAACTCTCTAGGCCAGTCAAAGAGCCAGTGGGTCAGAACAGGGGTCCTTGGTAGAAGCTGTGAGTTGAGCTCATTTGGGGTTCCATTTGTCAGACCATCTGTAGTTCGATGGCCTCAATCCTGGAGGAAACAAATTTGACAAGGAGGTTAAAAATACAGGACCCAAAGGTGAGTAATAGCAAGATGGCTGTCACGGGACCTAAAAAGGGGAGAAGCCATGTCTCCCAACTCCAGAGGTTGGTATGAGAGTTTGAAAGGCGTTGTCTGATTTCAGAAGGCTTTTCCTATAAACACCGTGTGGCGTCTCATACTATTCCTGACTGATTAGTGTAAAAACAACACTCTTCCCCTAAGAAGGTGCAAAGTCCTCATTTCTCAGTAGTGAGGAGGTCTAGGCCTCGGCGGTTTTGGAGAGTCACTGCTGCCAAAGAGTCTATTTGGGATTGTAGAGTAAGGATAGATTTTGTTTTTTCTTGCCAACTGTCTGAGAAATCCTTTGAGAGTGTATGGTAGTAGGATAATGAAGTAGATAAACTGGCTATTCCAGTTCCTGTAGCTGTGGCCATTTCTAACCCTATAAGTAGGGGTATTAGTTGTATGACCCTGTGCTAATGGACTAGAGCTTTGAGGGGCACTGATAGGGTCTGATTTCCTGGGGCAATGTCAATGTTGGGACTTAGGATGACTAAGGTGCAGGTTTCTGTCCAGTTGGTGGGGAGGCAGATATAGGTTGAAGTTCCACATAAGAATATGCCTTGGCTGGGTAGACAGAAATGAGTGTGTATGTTAAAAAGGTGTGTGAGTTTGTTGTTTTCATTTTCCCATACTCATAGAATACTTGCCAAGGTAGCTCTGGTGAGCGGCTGGAAAGAGGTGTTGGGAGCAAACTGAGTGGCTCCCTGTGTTCTATTTTCCCATAGGAGAAAAAACCATTTTGTTATCTACTAGGAACCATTCGAGAGAGTAGCTGAAAGAGGGGATGAGAAGACATTCACTAGTGGTGGGGGCGCTGCTGCAGGGGGTCCAGGGGTGAATAGTCGTGCAGGGAGTATGTTTGCCATTATAAAACCTGGACTGTTTGTTAAGCAGGGAGGAGGTGATGATTTTTGGAGGCCCTGAGAAGCGGACAAGCCATCTGAATGGAGCTGTTTGGGTGACCCAGAAGTTTCTATGATCAGTTGGGGCTTAAAGTTGTAGGGTGTAATTACACTGATGGGATAGTAGATGCTCCAGAGGCAGGCCTGATAACAGGTTGCGTTGGATGCATAAAGGGGCTTGGAAAGTTAAGACGTATTCGTGGTTACAGGGCCGTGTATGGGCTTTTCATTGCTCGTGTAATAGGTGAGGTTGGCAACGTAAGAACATAAAAGCTGGATTACGCATCCTGTTAGGGTATTTTTGGTCCTATCAGAGATGAGGAAGTCGGCTAATGATTACATATTTAGAAGTTGGAAAGGATCTCTTCTTTCATAACGGGGGTAGTAGGTTAAGTTAGTAAAAACCCCCTTTTTTTTTTGCGGGAATGGGAGTGGCAACGTAAGCAGTGGCTGATAGAGAGATACAAAGCTAACAGTCATTTGCCAGGGAAGGATTGGACTGGTTCAACAGAGAGTGAGTTAAGTTGAGAGTCTTGTACAGGTAATTAGGAGCTAGTGGAAGGGGAGGGGCGACTATGTGGGGTATCCAAGGAAGCAAGAGGGATAGATAGGCAAACAGTAAGTAGGAAGATAAAGAGGGTCCCCTGGAAGATGAGGTCATTTTATTCAGTCTGAGTTAAAGGTAGGAGTAAATTGCTGTTAGAGGGAAGGATGATAGAAAAAAGGTTGATGTGATTAGGATTTTTCTCCCAGCAGGAGCTACAGTATGTAGTCCTGCTGCAAAGAGTATGGTTAATGTACTGCTTAATGACGTGATGAAACACTAAAAGTATTCCATTAAAGGGGAAAGGAGAGGTGTTAAAGATTATGTAGGTTTTCACTTATCTTTTTAAGTAGGAAGGGGTTTTTCCTCAGGATCAGCTGTAGGAGCCTTTTTAATCTGGGACGTTTCCTTCCGAAATAGGAGATGCAAATCCTCCAGTGGTTCACAGGTGTATCGAGGCTGGTCTGGCTGAACTTGGGACGCCTGAGCTGATGGTTCCACAGGTTCTTCAGGGGGTGTCCAAAGCTTAACTTGGGTGTGGTGAATCCAAGATTCCATTCCTGCCACCTTAACTGCAGTGGGGGTACAGAGGATTACTGAGTTTGGTCCTTCCCACAAGGAATTCATGGATGGGGAGGTAGAGGAGAGGGACTTGACCAACACTAGATCCCCCGGTTGGAACAATTCTGTTCCTTTGTCTCTGTGACATCCTTCAGGTAGGTTTTTAGGGTTTTGTTGATATTTTGCCAAGGAAGTTATATCCTTGACCTAGTTGGCCGTTTCCTGATCAAGTAGGAGGTCATCTGTGAGAAAAGTTCGTCCATACAGCATTTCATATGGACTGAGCCATATTTTGTGAGGAGAATTTTGGAGTCTCAACAAGGCCATGGGCAAAAGAGTAGGCCATGGGAGATGAGTTTCTTGTATTAGTTTCCGTAAGTACCTCTTGAGTGTTTCATTTGCCTTCTTGACCTTCCCTGAGGATTGTGGCCTCCAGGAGCAGTGAAGGTGATATTGTATTCCTAGCACCCTGGAAATTCCCTGAGTTACCGTGGCTTTACAAGTCAGACCACTGTTGCTTTGTAAGCTTTAGGGAAGCCCAAGTCTATTTTCATGAATTAGGACTGTAATCACTTCCTGAGACTTCTCTGTCTTGCAGGGGAAGGCTTCTGTCCAATTTGTAAAGGTATCAACACAGACCAACAAGTATTGAAATCCCCTTGACTTAGGCATATGGGTCATATCTAACTGCCAGTCCTCTCCGGGATAGTGCCCTACTCTTTGTTCCCCAAGAGGGGCCTTACAATGGACCAAGGGATTATTCCTTTGGCACACCTCACACGCTTTGACTACTTGTCGGATGGTCTGGAGGAAATTTGGCCCTGTAAATAGGGATTTGGCCATTTGATAAGTGTTCGCAATACCCATATAAAATGTTTGGTGGAGGGTCTTAAGTATTTTCCACCGGCTGGCCTCGGGTATGAGTACCTTTCCCTCTTCTGTCGTTAACCACCCCAAGGGGAGAAAACTATGAAAGTCCCCATTCTGTTTTGGTTGGGGAATACTAGGGCTTAATCTCTTGGAGAGGGTTGTTCCATACCAAAGGTCCTTCCATAGGTATTTCTAACGGGAGGTTCTGCCTGGCAGCAATTTTGGCCTCAGCATCTGCCTGACAGTTTCCTTCTGCCTTTTCTCCTTCATCTTTTTGATGGCTTCAGCAGTGTAAGATTGTGACATCCTTGGATTTTTGCATTGCATGCAATAACTCCATGATTTCTTTGTGGTATTTAATGGGGGTTCCCCCATAGGTTAGGAACTCCCTCTCTTTCCATATTGCAGCATGGGCATGTAGGATTAGACAAGCATACTTGATATCTGTATACGCATTTATTCTTTTTTGCTTTCCCAGTTCTAAGGCTCAGGTAAGTGCCACTAGTTCTGCTAACTGGGTGCTGGTCCCTGGGGGAAGAGGCTTACTTTCAAGTACTGTCACTAACTATGGCATAACCTGCCCTTTGTATCCCATTCTCCACAAATGAACTTCCATTGGTATATAGGTTAAGGTCGGGATTAGCTAAGGGGACTTCTAAGAGATCCTCTCGGGTGGCATAAGTCTGGGCTACAATTTGTTGGCAGTCATGCCCGATTGGTTCCCCATCCTCTGGGAGAAAAGTAGCAGGGTTGAGGGCCACACACATGCATATTTGAAGCACCGGTGCCTCAAGGAGTAGCTCCTGGTATCTAAGCAGGCCGTTGTCTGATAGCCATAAATTTCCTTTGGCACCTAGTATGCCATTTACATTATGAGTAGTCCAGATGGTGAGATCCTTTCCTTGTATTATTTTGACAGCCTCTGATACTAAGCTGGCCACTGCCACAACTACCTGTAAAAAGTGAGGCCAGCCTTTTGCTACTACATCAATTTCCTTACTTAGGTAGGCCACTGGTTGTGGGGTTGTCCCACGAGTCTGAGTAAGGACTCCAAGAGCCATTCCTGCTCCCTCTGTAACGTATAAAAAGTTCTGTCCTGTGGGAAAGCTTAAGGCTGGAGCTTGTATTAGGGCCTACTTTAAGGTTTTGAAGGCTGTTTCTGCCTCCAGTTCCCATTCTATTGGATGAGTATTTGCCCTCTGAGTCTCCTCGATTAGAGTATAGAGTGGCCTGGCCCTCTCACTGTATCCAGGGATCCATAGTCAGCAAAAGCTGGTGATCCCAAGGAACCCCTGCAACACTTTTAATGTCTTAGGGCAAGGACAAGCCACTATAGGCTGTATTTGTTCTTTGCTGAGGGCCCTGGCTTCCTCTGGCTAAGATTAGTCCTAGATTTTTGACTTATTGTAGGCAGATCTGGGCCTTCGATTTAGACACCTTGTACACTTGCTTAGCTAGAAAGTTCAAGAGATCTAGAGTAGCCTGCTGGCATGAGGTTTCTGAACTGGTAGCCAAAAGTAAATCATCCACATACTGAAGGACCAGAGTGCCTGGACTTGAGAAGTGGCCTAAATCTTGGGCCAGTGCCTGACCAAACAGATGAGGGCTATCCCTAAACCCTTGAGGCAAGACTGTCCATGTAAGTTGGGATGTGTGGTCTGTGGGATCCTCAAAGGAAAATAGAAACTGGGAGTCAGAGTGCAGGGAAATGCAGAAGGTGGCATCCTTGAGGTCCAGAACAGTGAATCATTCTGCTTCCTCTGGTATTTGAGAGAGCAGGGTATAAGGGTTGGGTACAACTGGATATAGAGGAATTACTGCCTCATTAATGAGTCTAAGATCTTGCACTAGTCTCCACTGACCATTCAGTTTTTGTACTCCTAGAATTGAGGTGTGGCAGGGACTGCTGCATTTCCTTACTAAGCCTTGAACTTTTAAATGTCTAACAATGTCCTGTAATCCTTTATGAGCTTCAGGCCTTAAGGGATATTGCCTTTGATAAGGAAAAGTGGTAGGGTCTTTCAGCCTGATTTGGACTAAGTGGGCATTTTTTTGCCCTTCCGAATTGTCCTTCCAGTGCCCAGAGTTCAGGGTTGATTCCCTCCTCAAGTAGGGGACAACAAATGGGTAACTTGTTCCCCAAATTCATATAGATAATAGCTCCAGATTTGGCCAATATGTTCCCCCCTAATAAGAGTGTAAGACTTTCAGGCATAACAAGAAAGGCAAGTGAAAAGAGCAAAGTCTCCCAATTACAACTGAGGAGGTGGGAGAAATACCTAGTTACAGGCTGTCCCAGGATTCCTCAGGTGGTAACGGACCTTGGGGGCAGCCGTCCAGGGCAGGAGATTAAAACTGAGAAGGTCATGCCGGTGTCCAGGAGGAAGTCAACTTCCTGGCCCTCAGTGGTTAAACTTACCCCGGGCTCAGTGAGGATGATGGCATGAGCTTGCCCCAGGCACCCTCAGTCCTGTTGTTGGATTATCTGGTTGGGGGCTTCTGGCCCAGAGAACCTTTGTCCTCTGGGGCAGTGCACCTTCCAGTGATTGCCTTGGCATAGTGGATGGGGCGGGAGGCAGCTTGTTTCTCATTGGACTATCTTTTTTAAAGTGTCCTTGCAAACCACACTGATAACAAGCCCTACCAGGTGATTGGCCTGCTCCATTTTCTGGTCTCTCTGAACCACCAAGGTTTGTTTGTCTGAGGGCCATGACTAAGGCTGTGGCCTTTCTCTTATCTCGCTTTTCCTTTTTGGCCTGTTCCTCTTGGTTCCTATTATAGAACACTGAGGTTGCCAGATTTAATAATGCCTCCAAATTTTGTTCAGGGCCCAGGGCTAACTTTTGGAGCTTTCTCCTGATATCTGCGGCTGATTGGGTAATAAACTTCTCTTTTAAGATCAATTGACCCTCGAGGGAGCTAGGTGACAGGGGAATATATTTTCTTAAGGCCTCCTGTAGTCACTCGAGGAAGGTGGAAGGATTTTCTTCCTTTTCCTGAGGACATCATTGAATAATTCATGGGCTTTTTCCTAATTCTCCTTAGTCCTTCTAGAACACAGGTCAACAGATGTTTGCAACTCCAGTCCCCATGATCTGAGTCTAGGTCCCAGTGGGGATCCATACTGTGGATGGCTTGCTGACCAGTAGGGAATTTGTCCGTTTCTTCAGCTGTCATTCTATCATTTACTTGACTAAGACACCAGATATCTCCAAACTCTCAGGCTGCAGCTAAAGCCACATTCTTTTCATTAAAGGCCAGGGTTTGATCTAACAATAGCATGACATTTCTCCAAGTGAGGTTGAAGGTTTGCCCTAGACCCTGTAGGACATCTATATACCTATCAGGATCATCTGAAAACTTCCCCAGGTCTACCTTGATCTGCTTTAAATCAGAGAGGGAGAAGGAGATGTGTACCCCGGTTGGGCCAAATTCCCCTCCCCCTACAGCTTGAAAGGGACATAACCGATAGCCTGAGGGGTTTTGTGGTCCCTTAGAGATTTCTTTGATTGTTTCCTTCTGGGTGGGGGAAATTAGAGGAGGCTTATAATTAATAGGAAAGGGAGCTGTAGGGAGGCTAGGATATAGAGATAAGCTGAGAGGCCCTCCTATGGAATGTAAATTGCAAGCTTTGCATAGTTGTGGATTATCCTTCTATGAAAAGAAAGCTTGGACATAAGGTATTTCACTCCATTTGCCTTCCCTCTTACAGAAAAGGTCAAGCTGAGGAGGTAGGAGAAATACCTGGTTACAGGCTGTCCCAGGATTCCTCAGGTGGTAACGGACCTTAGGGACAGCCGTCCAGGGCAGGAGATTAAAACGGAGAAGGTCATGCCAGTGTCCAGGAGGAAGTCAATTTCCTGGCCCTCAGTGGTTAATCTTACCTGGGGCTCAGTGAGGGTGACGGCATGAGCTGGCACTTGCCCCAGGCACCCTCATTCCTGTTGTTGGATCATCTGGTTGGGGGCTTCTGGCCCAGAGAACCTTTGTCCTCTGGGGCAGTGTGCCTTCCAGTGATTGCCTTGGCATAGTGGACATGGGCGAGGGGGTGGCTTGTTTCTCGTTGGAAAGTATTGTAATTTATACTTCCCTCAGGTGGCCATTTTTCCCCATCAGAGAGAGAATGTTGGGGCCAGACCATAGTGCAGAAAAAAAGAAGCCCTTCTTTTTCAAAGTTTGCAGGTGAAATTGATCCCAATGGCTTAGGATGAATCTCAAGGGTGAGCTTGTTGATGCCTGAGTGTTTCCCATCTGAAAGAAAAAACTGCCCTTGTTTTGGTCTGCTTTTTTTTCCCCTGCCCAAGAACCCACAACAGTCCCTAGACCCTGCCATTCAGAGTAGTTATGCTCACCGAAGCAGCAGTGGAAACACTAGTTTTCCTCCTAGACCACAAAGAGGACCGAGGAAGGTCGGATTCAGTGGCCCTTACTAATGCATTCTTGAAAACCTGCACCCTTGCCTTTCCTCTTAGACCACAAAGAGGACTGAGAAAGGTCAGATTTAGTGGCCCTTACCAATGTATTCTCAAAAACCTGTTAGTTAAAGTCCTAAGCGATTTCTCCTGTTGGTATTGGGACCTTACCCTTGTCCTATAAAGATGATATGCCTCAAAATGAAGTGGAGGGCCATACCCTGAGGGAGAGAAGGGATCTCCAGGGTTGGAAGAGTGATGCCTTTTGTCCTCACTTCTCATCATATGAATAGGAAGGATATCCTCCCAGTTTTGGAGTCTGTAATTTCTGAGGCTCCCCATATCCTAGCTTCGAGAATAGCCTTTGTTAGGCCTGCTAGTCTGATGAGGGATCCTAAAATTCCAAATAGTGCCCCCACTGATGGGGCTTCAGGCAAAAATTATGTCTTTCTCATTGGTGAGCCCTGGTACCTAAAGAAGGGAGCAGAATCCCGAAATTTATATTAGAAATCATCCTTTTTTTTTTTTTTTTTTGAGACGGAGTCTCACTCTGTTGCCCAGGCTGGAGTGCAGTGGCGCAATCTCGGCTCACTGCAAGCTCCACCTCCCAGGTTCATGCCATTCTCCTGCCTCAGCCTCCCAAGTAGCTGGGACTACAGGTGCCCACCACCACGCCTGGCTAATTTTTTGTATTTTCAGTAGAGATGGGGTTTCACTGTGTTGGCCAGGATGGTCTCGATCTCCTGACCTCGTGATCTGCCCGCCTCGGCCTCCCAAAGTGCTGGGATTACAGGTGTAAGCCACCGCACCTGGCTAGAAATCATCCTTATAGGAGAAACTAGAAGAGCACCAGGGACAGGGAGTGGTTTTTAGAATCGGGACTAGCCTCAGAAAAGAGAGGCGGGAGGAGGTTTGTCTGACAGGCATTAGGACCCAGGAGGCAAGGGTCAGGATAGATAGGATAGATGGGCGAGTCTCGCTTGGGTGACATAACTTTGAGAGTTCCGCTCATGGCTGCAGGGTCAACCACTTTTTGTCGGGACCCTGGAGCTGAATGGCTTTCCTCTCTGTTGACCCTTGGCTCAGCCCAGAAGTGCAAGAAAAGCAGAAGCTGATTGCAGGCAAACCAACACTTCCGATTCCAAAGAGTCAGAGGTTGTTAGGGAGCCCTTTCCCAGAAAGCCTGACACCCGTGTCTTTAGTCCAGCGGCCACACTAGTCGCTTTTAACTGGCCGACAGATGCCCAGTGTTTAGTCCCTGAATTCTAAGGAAAAATAGGACAGAATAGCAAGTGAAAAGGGTCCGATGGTACTCACCACGTGGCAATATCCTGGACAATCCCACAAGATGTGTCAGGAGTTGGTTCCTGCTGGTGGGTTCGTGGTCTTGCTGACTTCAATAATGAAGCCACGGACCTTTGCATTCAGTGTTACAGCTCTTAAAGATGGCACGGACCCAAACAGTGAGTGGTAGCAAGATTTATTGTGAAGAGCAAAAGGACAAAGCTTCCACAGCATGAAAGGGGAACTGAGTGGGTTGCTGCTGCTGGCTGGGGTGGCTAGCTTTTATCCCTTTATTTGTCACCCCCCATGCTCCATTTCTGTCCTATCAGAGTGCCCTTTTTTCAATCCTCTTCGTGATTGGCTACTTTTAGACTCCTGCTGATTGGTGCATTTTACAGAGCACCGATTGGTGCATTTTACAGAGCACTGATTGGTGCGTTTTACAGAGCATTGATTGGTGCATTTTACAGAGTGCTCATTGGTGCATTTTACAAACTTCTTGTAATACAGGAAAGTTCCCCAAGTTGCCACTCGACCCAGGAAGTCCAGCTGGGCTCACCTCTCACCAGGACCTTATTAAAATGATACTAAAGGAATTTTTTTTTTAATCAATCCACAACACATAAGATAGGAGCAGGGCTTCCAGGGACGAGAGTTATAAAAGTTCTGACTGAAATTTGATGAAGGAGAGAAAAGTCATGAAATAGTGTGGAGGAAGCACAGCCAAGAAGTCAGTAGAATAAGATGCTTTGAAAGGGGACCCAATTAGCCCTGCAAAACCTCTAAGAAATTCAGGACTTGGAAACACTAAGCAGGCCAGAGAATGGGACCTGGGGCTTAAAAAGAAAGAAGTAACTTAAAGTTTATATCAAGAATTAAGTCAGCAAGTCTACTCTTACAAGCATAATGTCTGCAGTTTATGTGTTTCTCCATCTTCTAGGAAAAAATACAACAACAGTAACAAAGCTAAAAAAAACAGAGTGTTCTCTTCTAAGAAATTTAACAAATGATCTGGAAGCATTATGGAAATTAGAAAGGAAGTTCACCTTTAAGCACCAAGTCCTGTGTATTCTGGAGTTTGCATCACTTAGGATGACTTTATTTATAGGTATCAGAAATCTTTAATTCTAAAAATGTGGAGATGTGATATCTTACATGTTTGAATGTAGAGTGACTAGGATTTTCCAATTCAATGGCTGAATGACACCATCAAGGGCCCAGCATCATTCCACCTCTCCGTCCTGTGCTCTTCATATCCCCAGGGATTATTCATAGACTTGAAAACATCTAAAGAAGAAAAGAAACTATATTTTGTCTCTTTTTTTAATTTGAAACACTTTTTCTAGAAGTTCCCAATGGTTTTACCTCCATGTTTTTGTTTTTGTTTTTTGAGACAGGATGTGTTGCTTTGTCACCCAGGCTGGAGTGCAGTGGTGCAATCTTGGCTCACTGCAACCTCTACCTCCTGAGTGCAAGTGATAGTCCCATCTCAGCCTCCTGAGTAGCTGGGATTACAGGTTTGTGCCACTACCCAGCTAATTTTTTAAGTATTTTTTGCAGAGCCTGGGTCTCGCTATATTGCCCAGGCTGGTCTCGAATGCCTGAGCTCAAGAGATCCTCCCACCTCAGCCTCCCAAAGCACTAGGATTACAGGTGTGAGCCACTATGCCTGGCCCTCCATGTTTCATTGATCAAAATTGCAACACAAGCTGATGCCTAAACAAACCACTGGCAAGAGGCACTGGAATTCTCATGTATCAGTTTAGTCAAATCAGGATTTACCCTTGTGTTAAGGACAGGTTCACCTAGCTAGGCAGAAAAGCATGGACACCTGAACCCAAAGAAGGATTATGTTAGCAAGGGAAAAACTAAAAATGAATTCTGGGTAAGCATCCAACAACGTCTATTTTCCAAAGTATATGGTCTGCTTTTCATCCATTCACACTAAAGCAAACCTCCTAATTTACAAAGCTCTACCTAAAAATACTGAGTTCCCAGTCAGTTTTTCTACTGTATCGTTTAAAAACAAAAAACTGGGCTGGGTATAGTGACTCATGCTTGTAATCCCAGCACTTTGGGAGGCTGAAGCAGGGGCGGATCACTTGAGGTCAGGAGTTTGAGACCAGCCTGGCCAAGATGATGAAACCCTGTCTCTACTAAAAATACAAAAATTAGCCAGGCATGGTGGTGGGCACCTGTAGTCCCAGCTGCTCGGGAGGCTGAGGTGGGAGAAACACTTGAACTCGGGAGGCAGAGGTTGAAGTAAGCCAAGATCGTGCCACTGCACTGCAGCCTGGGTGACAGAGTGAGACTTCATCTCACTAAATAAATAAATAAATATAAATAAAAACTGGCAAGCAAAGCCCATCAGATGTTAACAGAAAGCCTGCAATGTGGAAGTGCTTTCACTTTCAGCCTTGATGTAGGAAAAGGACTGATACTGGACAAGACTTCCCATTATACGCAGCTGTCAAAGTTGGAAAAAGAAATAAGTCCTTTTAGACATCCATCAATAGGAAACACAGAACTGTGATACCAGATGACAGGGAAATGATGCAAGATTCACAATCACCCCGGCTCTTTGTGTGGAAACACTTTCCTGTGTGGTGGTATCTCTGAGCTGAGGAGACATATCAGAGAGAAAGAAGCTGCACAGAAAAGAAACTCCAGGCCGGGTGAAGTGGCTCACACCTGTAATCCCAGAACTTTGGCAAGTCAAGGCAGGCACATTGCTTGAGGTCAGGAGTTCAAGACCAGCCTGACCAACATAGTGAAATACCATCTCTACTAAAAATAGGAAAATTAGCCAGGTGTGGTAGCATGCACCTGTAATCCCAGCTACTCAGGAGACTAAGGCAGAGAATTGTTTGAACCTGGGAGGTGGAGGTTGCAGTGAGCTGAGATCACACCACTGTACTCCAGCCTGGGTGACAGAGTGAGACTCCGCCTCAAAAAAAAAAAAAAAAATTAGCTGATTGCAGTGGCATGCATCTGTAATCCCAGTTACTCGGGAGGCTGAGATGGGAGCATTGCTTGAGCCCGGGAGGCTGAGGCTGCAGTGAGTCAAGATTGTGCCACTGCACTACAGTGACAGAGTGAGTGATAGAGTGGGATTCCATCTCAAAAAAAAAAAAAAAAAATAGAGAGAGAAAAGGAACTCCAGAAATCTGCTCAGGGAAAGACTCCATGAGTCTAGGCAAAGTGTTTCATCTAGCTCTAAGCTTTCTTTCATGAACACTTGATATTAAATCCTACATAGCCCTGGCCAATAAGCACTTGAAAATTTGCATGAGGGCTGGGTGTGGTGACTTACGCCTGTAATCCCAGCACCTTGTGAGGCTGAGGCTGGAGGATCCCTTGAAGTCAGCAGTTAGAGACTAGCCTGGCTAACATGGTGAAACGCTGTCTCTACTAACAATACTAAAATTAACTGGGTGTGGTGGCACATGCCTGTAATACAGCTACTTGGGAGGCTGAGGCATGAGGATCACTTGAAACCTAGAGGTGGAGGCTGCAGTGAGCCAAGATCATGCCACTGCACTTCAGCCTGGGTAACAGAGCAAGAGCTTGTCTCAGAAAAAAAAAAAAAAAAGAAAAAAGAAAAAGAAAGAAAGAAAGATAGAAAATTTTCATGTGGGTAATGATACTTCTGACATCTTGGGCATAAGAATATTGCTTTGGGCCAGGCGTGGTGACTCACGCCTGTAATTCCATTACTTTGGGAGGCCAAGGTGGGTGGATCACCTGAGGTCAGGAGTTCGAGACAAGCCTGGCCAACGTGGTGAAACCCCGCCTCTACTAAAAAAAAAAAAAAAAAAAAGAATATTGCTTTGAACCATATATGTTTTCCCCAAAGCCTAAGCCTCAATACATGGACACCATAGAAGGTAAATTTCTACTATTAGGTATCTAACTTTATTCCAACTACAAAAGGAGATAAATTATAAGATTAGTAAGTAATTTAGTTCCACTTCTGCCACCTTGAATGGAAAAGAAAAAAATAAGTAATTTAGGATGTTATTGGATACAACTATGATTGAGAAAGAATGTGTATTTCAAGGAAGTAAAGGAAGACAAGCTTTTTATTTTATTTGTATTATTATTATTATTATTATTATTTGACACAGAATCTTGCTCTGTCGCCCAGGCTGGAGTGCAATGGCGCGATCTCAGCTCACTGCAAACTTCACCTCTGGGGTTCAAGCAAATCTCCTGCCTCAGCCTCCCGAGAAGCTGGGATTACAGGTGCCCACCACCACACCCAGCTATTTTTTATACTTTTAGTAGAGACGGGGTTTCACCATGTTGGCCAGGCTGGTCTCAAACTCCTGAACTCAGGTGATCCATCCTCTTCGGCCTCTCAAAGTGCTGGGATTACAGGTGTGAGCCACCGCGCCTGGCCTAGGAAGACAAGTTTTTTAAAGGAAAAATGAGGAGGATCACTGGCTAAAAGGATCAATAATGAGGGTGGAGCCAGTCAGAGTATGGACAAGCAGTTGCTGGGCAGGTGTCCTCACAGAAATGTTTTGTTTTGTTTAGTTTTGCAAGATTGCTATGGCCTTTGTGCAAGGCTGTCATTTTTGCAGTCTTTTACCGTAATTCTTGTTATCAGACATTTGTGCATGAGAATCCTCCCTTCATGGCTTTCTGAGGCTCTATTTGTCAGGGTTTTGTTGTTTGGCTTTTTTTTTTTTTTTTTTTGAGACAGAGTCTTACTTTGTCGCCAAGGCTGGAGTGCAGTGGCACGATCATAGCTCATTGTAGCTTTCACTTCCTAGGCTCAAGCCATCCTCCTCAGCCTCCCAAGTAGCTGGGACTACAGGCATGCGCCACCATGCCAGCTAATTTTTGTACGTTTTGTACAGATAGGGTTTCACCATGCTACCTAGGCTGGTCTTGAACTCCTGGACTCAAATGTTATGCCCGCCTTGGCCTCCCAAAGTGCTGGGATTACAGATGTGCACCACTATCCCTGGCCTTTGTAAGGGTTTTTAACACAAGTGACTCCATTATGATTCTGACAACTTTCACACTTTGTCCCTTGAGGTGGTGTCCAGGAAAGTACATCGCAATCTCTCTTATGTAGCCTGTTTTGATGGCCCCTAACAAAATTGCTCTATCTGAAGTCAACAGTTTATCGTGAGACTTTGTACTACTTGATCTTTCTACAACAGTTGACATAGGTGGTCAAACTATTTCATGAAACATTTTCTCTCCTTACCTTCATGTGATTTTTCTCTACAGCATTTTCTCTTTCTTGTCTTACTATTCCTTTGTAGTGTCCCACTCTCCCCACAAACAAACAAAATCCCCAAAACATTAGTGTCCTTGTGGGTTGTGTTTTGTTTTTTGGTCTCCTTCCTGTCTTCCTGAATGGTCTCGTTCGTAGCCTCTGCCACACGGAGGGCCTAATTACTCCCGTGTCTGTATCTCTAGATGCATATTTCTAACTGACTACTAGATATCTTTGCCTGGGTGCCCTGCAGGCATCTCAAATTTAGAATACCCAAAGCTTATCTTCCATTCTACTTCTTCAAAAACCTACCCCTCCCCCTTCATTCTCTATCTCAGGGATCGGTACCCGTCTCAACCCAGGAAGCCAAGCCAGAAACCTGGGTCTCATCCTCAACTCCTCTCTCTCTGTGCTCAATGCACTATGAAGTTCTCTTAATACCTCTTTAGAAATGTTTCTGTGGCGGCCAGGTGCGGTGGCTCATGCCTATAATTCCAGCACTTTGGGAGGCTGAGGCAAGTGGATCACTTGAAGTCAGGAATTCCAGACCAGCCTGGCCAACATGGTGAAACCCTGTCTCTACTAAAAATACAAAAATTAGCTAGGCGTGGTGGTGGGCGCCTGTAATCCCAGCTACTCGGGAGGCTGAGGCAGGAGAATCACTTGAACCCAGGAAGCAGAGGTTGCAGTGAGCTGAGATCGCAGCACTGCACTGCACTCTGGCCTGGGCAAGAGAGTGAGACTCCATCTCAAAAAAAAAAAATGTTTCTCGCCTGTAATCCCAGCTATTCAGGAGGCTGAGGCAGGAGAATTGCTTGCACCCAGGAGGCAGAGGTTGCAGTAAGCTGAGATCACGCCACTGTACTCCAGCCTGGGCGACAGAGCAAGACTCTGTCTCAAAAAAAAAAAAAAAAAAGTTTCTGTGATGCAGCCTCTCCTCTTAGACCCCTAACCACAGCCTTTGCATAAGTTCCCATCAATATTGTTATCAGCAATAATTTGGCAGTTCTCCCGTAACACTAGGCTCTCCCATCTCCAATTATTTCTTTAGAATAGAGACCATCGGACTTAGGGATGTCACTATTAAGAAATGTTTAAAAAGTGGTTTTGAGAACTAACATAGTGTTGCCTTTTAAAAAATGTTGTCAAGGCACTGAAAAACGGTATCTATTATCACTGTCATTTTATAATAATAATGTAAAATGACTGTTTAACTTCAAAAAATAAAAAATACCGTACTCTAGAAGACAGTTCTTTAAATATATTTGGCTTTTTATTTTATTTCTTTTATTTTTGAGACAGGATCGCCTAGGCTGGAGTGCAGTGGCACGATCATAGCTTACTGCAGCCTCTATCTCCTAGGCTCAAGCCGTTCTCCTGGCTCAGCCTCCCGAGTAGCTGGGACTGTAGGCACCCACCACTATGCCTAGTTAATTTCTTCTTCTTTTTCTTTTTCTTTTTTTTTTTTTTTAGTAGAGATGTGGTCTCTACTATGTTGCCCAGGCTGGTTTGGAACTCTTGAGCCCAAGTGATCCTCCTGCCTCAGCCCCGCAAAGTTTTGAGATTTGTCCTGAGGCTGACCAGCCACATCCTTGCCCTCAGTCTGAAGATCTTTTAGATCCCTTGAGAAATTCCTCAGCTGGCCGGGCACGATGGCTCACGTCTGTAATCCCAGCTACTTGGGAGGCTGAGGCATGAGAATTGCTTGAACCTGGGAGGCAGAGGTTGCAGTGAGCTGAGATCACACCACTGCACTCCAGCCTGGGTGACAGTGCAAGACTCCGTCTCAAAAAAAAAAAAAGAAAAATCCCTCAGCTTTGTGACAGACTATCTTAGAATAAAAGAGAATTAATAAATAAGGAAAGTGTTAGCATCTTATTTCATTTGTTTACACATCTGTCTCATTGAATTCTGAACTTTCTTGAGGGTACAGATTTCTGTCTTACTCAGTTTTGTGTTTTTCACCAAGCAAATTACTCCCAGTCTGCAATTTTCCTGCTTCAGACTCCTGAGTAGCTGGGACTACAGGCAACAAACTTTTTTTTTTTTTTTTTTTTTGAGACGTAGTCTCGATCTGTCGCCCAGGCTGGAGTACAGTGGCGCGATCTAGGCTCACTGCAAGCTCCGCCTCCTGGGTTCATGCCATTCTCCTGCCTCAGCCTCGGGAGTAGCTGGGACTACAGGCGCCCGCCACCACGCCCGGCTAATTTTTTGTATTTTTAGTAGAGACAGGGTTTCACTGTATTAGCCAGGATGGTCTCTATCTCCTGACCTCGTGATCCGCCCTCCTCGGCCTTCCAAAGTGCTGGGATTACAGGCGTGAGCCACCGTGCCTGGCTTTTTTTTTTTTGAGATGGAGTCTCTGTCACCCAGGCTGGAATGCAGTGGTGTGATGTTGGCTCACTGCAACTTCAATAAATGTTTGCTGAATTGATTTGAAATTTCAACTGGGAAGGTAGAATTCAAAATCATTAAACTTTTGGTATCTGGTAACCTGGCTTTGGATTCTGACTCCACTATTCACTTGCTGTATGACCTGGGGCAAGTTGCCTAAACTCTCTCTGTAATTTTCTCAACTCAAAAATGGATTAAATGAGATAATGAATGTAATATGCTGGGTGCTTAAGTGCTATTTATATAGTGAGTATTTACTGAGCTCCTACTATGCCTTAGGTTTGAGGCAGGTGCTAGTGATAGTGTAGAAAATATGCAGGGACCGGGTGCAGTGGCTCACGCCTGTAATCCCAGTACTTGGAGGCCGAGGTGGGCAGATTGCTTGAGTTCAGTGGTTCAATACCAGCCTGGGCAACATGTTGAAACATCATCTCGAATACAAAAAAAAAAAAAAAAAATTAGCTAGATGTGGTGGCATGTACTTATAGTCTCAGTACTCAGGATGCTGAGGTGGGAATCACTTGAACCTCAACTGAGGCTCTGCGCCCAGCCTCCTCAACACTCTTTAGTCTGGTTTCCATCTCTCTACCTAAATAGCTCTTGCTAAGGTCACCAGTGGCATCCAAATTACTATGTACATCAGTCCTCTTGCGTGATCTCCTAGCTACACTTAACACAGTTAATCATGCCCTCCTTCTTGAGGTCTTCCGTTGGCTTCTCTAATAATAAATGCCTCCTGATATCTTCCTCCCTCTCTGGTTACCTCGTCAGTCCTGTTTGAAGGTTCATCTACCCCAACTCATTCATTAAATGTTCCCCAAGGCTTAGTCTCAGGTTCACTTTTTTTCTGTCAGCCTAAATGACAGAGAGAGTCTCTGTAAAAGAAAAAGATATGTGGTAAATTATGTGCATATCCAGGGAGGTTTAAAAAAAGATAAAGGCATATAAAGGAAAAATGAGAAGGATAATTGTTTTGAGATAATTATCCTTGGCTACAAAGATCAATAACAAAAGTGATACCAGTCCAAAGTCATACAGGCAGTTGCTGGGTAGATGTCCTTGTAGAAGTATTTTTTGTGTACAGTTGGGATGGCCTTTATGCAAGGTTGTGGTTTTTGCAGAGTCTTTTGCGATAGTTTTTGTTATTACGCATACAAGTGTGAGAACCCTCTTTTTATAGCCTTCCTCAGCTCTTTTTGTCTGAGTTTTTTTTTTAACACTAGTGACTCCATTTTGATTTTGACAACTTCCATACTTCTTACTCTAGACTTTGTGAAGGTTTCAGATGCCAAAATGAAATCGGTTCTGTCAGATACAGACAAAAAAGGGCCAGGAAGGTTGAAAGGAAAGGAGGCCTATGCTTACACGTTTAAGAATTGTTTCCAAGGACGTTCAAAAAGCTCTTTTGCGTCCTTCAAGCATCTCCTGATTTGATAAGGTTTATCACTAGACATTTTTTAGGACTGCTGTAATTCAGGTAAAATGTTCTCAGGACACTTACCCAGTAAGGTATCTCCACCAATGAACTGACAACTCTGGCTGTCAGCCTCTAGAAACAATGATCTGTTTCTAAGCAGTTTATATAAATCTCTTTTTTGTTAATAAAAGCTCCCCTTCCCTCACTGAGTGCACTGGAGGCTTGCCATTTCCTGCATTCTGGATTATAATCCTTATTTCTATTCCCAAGTAAACCCAACATGTTTAGAGATAATTTTCTCTTGCTTTTTTTTGAGACACGGTCTCACTCTGCCACCCAGGCTGGAGTGCAGTGGTGCCATCTTGGCCCTCTGCAATCTCTGTCTTGCGGGTTCAAGCGATTCTCCTGCCTCAGCCTCCCGAGTAGCTGGGGCTACAAGCACGTGCCACCACACCCAGCTAATTTTTGTATTTTTAGTAGAGACAGGGTTTCACCATGTTGGCCAGGCTGGTCTCGAACTCCTGATCTCAAATGATCCACCTGCCTCGGCCTCCTAAATTGCTAGGATTAGAGGCGTGAGCCACCACACCCGGCCGTTTTTTCTTTTTTTTTGAGACAAGGTCTCACTCTGTCATCGAGGCTGGAGTGCAGTGGTGATGAGATGGGATAGTTCCCTTGACCCCCTCGGTGGGTGGGAAGTGGAGTGACTGGTTTCACTAAGCCCGCTGCTGGCCACTCCTCACAGGAGGGAGTGTGCGAGGGAACGAGTGTGGGAACCGGAGTGAACGAACGCTGGAACCAGCCAGTCGCTCCTTTCTGGTGGGAGCAGGTTCTATGTGGGCCCCGCAGCAGCATCCAAGCATATTACAGCCAATGCTCTTTCCACTCTGCCTTCCAGGGATGGCCAAGTGCCAACCAGCTCAGTGGAGGGTCAGGGTGGCAGCCCCTATACTCTCAGGGGCTTCCTGGTTCTTGTCTGGCGTCCAGGAAGAATCAGGTCACATGAACGGGTTGAAAGGTAATGAATGCAGGCAACTTTATTGAGCGGTGGGTGGCTCTGAGCGGAAAGGGAGGTTGGAAAGGGGGTGGGAAGGTGATCTTTCCCTGAAGCCCACCCATCTCTGGCTAGGCCCCTCTCGGAAGCTGCACGTCCAAAATTAGCTGCATCTACTCTCTGACACTTAGTTGTTTCTTTGCTTACCACTCAGCTGCTCGTGTTCCCGATGCTCAGCCGCTTATGTTGCTTTGCCAGCTTAAGTCTTTCATGGGCACAGGATAGGGGTGGGGCAGGCCAAAAAAGCAACATTTGGGCAGAAAAATGGGGTCAGCTGTTTTCACTTAGGGCCATGGTTCCAGGCTTAAGGGTGGGGTTTAGCTGGGAGCCCACCCCTTCTGTAACAGTGTGATCATAATTCATGGCAGCCTTGACTTCCCCTGGGTCAAGCAATCCTCCCACCTTAGCCTCCAAGTAGCTGGGACTACAGGCACATGCCACCACGCCCAGATAATTTTTAAATTCCTTGTAGAGAGGGGGTCTTGCTTGGTAACCCAGGCTGGTCTCTGACTCCTGGCTTCAAGTGATCTTCCTAGAGTGCTGGGATTACAGGTGTGAGAAACCATGCCTAGCCTCTAGTGTCTTTTTTTTTAAGGTTGACAATTTACATTGTCCAATAGTCATGTAATTTTAAATTTTCTAGTAGCCACATTTTAAAAAGTAAAAAGAAACAGGTAACAATCAATCTTAATGATGTTTTTATTTAACTCTATATAAAGATTATCATTTCAACAAGTAATAAATATAACATTATTGAGAAACTTTAGTATTTTTGTATTAAGTTTTTGTAATTCAGTGTGTATTCTAAATTATGGCATAACTCAATTTGGACTAGCAGCATTTTTTTTTTTTTTTTTTTTGAGATGGAGTGTTGCTCTGTCGCCCAGGCTGGAGTACAGTGGCACCATTTCCACTCACTGCAAGCTCCATCTCCTGGGTTCACGCCATTCTCCTGCCTCAGCCTCCCGAGTAGCTGGGACTACAGGCACACACCACCACGCCTGGCTAATTTTTTGTATTTTTAGTAGAGATGGGGTTTCACCTTGTTAGCCGGGATGGTCTCAATCTCCTGACCTCGTGATCTGCCCACCTCGGCCTCCCAAAGTGCTGGGATTACAGGCGTGAGCCACCACGCCCGACCTGAACTAGCAGCATTTTAAGTGCTCAGTGGCAACGTGGTAGGTGGCCACCATGCTGTACAGTACAGGTAGACTCTCATGTCTAGATCCACTTGCTGGATGATCTCATCTGTGTCAAAGTTCCAATTTCCATCTATTAGTTGATGACTCAAATTTTTATATCTGCTCCAACTATTCTTTTGATCTCCAGTTCCTTATAGTTATCAACCTTCTTCACAGCTCCACTTTAATGCCCCAAGACACCTCAGACTCAGCATGTCTCATATCTAACTCATAATCTTCCCTTTCAAATCTGAAATGTTTTTCTATTGCTGTTATTTACATTACATTACCAGTCAATCCAGTTTCACCGGAACACACCTAAGGGGCTTCCTTGATATCTTCTTCTCTCTCAAATCCTTTATACAATTCATCACCAAGTCTTGCCCATTTTATCTCCCACATCTATTCATTTTTATCTCCCACATCTATTCACTTTTTTGGTCATACCCATCATCATTCCCTTTCAAGCCACTATAATCTATTGACTGTAATAGCCTCTAAACTGATCTCCCTGCTTTCATTCTGGCCACCCTCAACTCTACTCTGTACACTGCAGTCATGGTGATCTTTTCAAAAATCTAATCATGTTAATGGCAAATCTCATCAGGTTAACTGTCTCACCATTAAAATACTTAAGGGGGCTGGACACAGTGGCTCACACCTGTAATCCCAGCACTTTGGGAGGCTGAGGTGGGCGGATCACCTGAGGCCAGGAGTTTGAAACCAGCCTGGCCAACATGGTGAAACCCCGTGTCTACTAAAAATACAAAAATTAGCTGGGTGTGGTGGCGCGTGCCTGTAGTCCCAGGTACTCGGGAGGCTGAGGCTGAAGAATTGCTTGAATCCGGGAGGCGGAGGTTGCAGTGAGCCAAGATCATACCACTGCACTCCAGCCTGGACGACAGAGCAAGACTCCATCTCAGAAAAAAATAAAAAATAAAAATAAAATACTTAAGGGAGGTAGGTGGATCATCTGAAGTCAGGAGGAGTTTGAGACCAGCCTGACCAACATGGTGAAACCCTGTCTCTACCAAAAAATACAAAAATTAGCTGGGTGTGGTGGCATGTGCCTGTAGTCCCAGCTACTTGGGAGACTGAGGTGGGATAATTGCTTGAACCCAGGAGGTAGAGGTTGCAGTGAGCTGACATCATGCCACTGCATTCCAGCCTGAGCAACAGAATGAGACCCTGTCTGAAAAATAAATAAAAAAGTAAAATAAAATACTTAAGAGATTTATATTGTTCTTAGGACAAAGTATAAAGCCCTTAGTATGGTCTAAAAGGCTCCGTCAGCTCTCCTACCCTTTCCTTCCTCCAAGGCTCTTACCTTTCTAGTCTCATCTCATCACACTCACTCCCTTCTCCACCTCTTTGCATTCCAGCCATTCTGAATGTTTTTTAGTTCTTTAAATGTGTTATAGTCCCTACTGTTTTACAGATGACAAAACCAAGGTTCAAAAATATATGAGCTGTCCAGAGTCACAAAATTATAGCCAAATGACCATTCTAATATTAGAATCCATGTCTCCTCTTAAATACCTCTTAAATTTTTCTTTACCTTCCCTTTGCCAAGAATACCCTGCCAGGCGCAATGGCTCACGCCTGTAATCCCAACACTTTGGGAAGTTGAGGCAGGTGGATCACCTGAGGTCAGGAGTTTGAGACCAGCCTGGCCGACATGGTAAAACCCTGTCTCTACAAAAATTAGCTGGGCGTGGTGGTGGGCGCCTGTAATCCCAGCTACTTGGGAGGCTAAGGTAGGAGAATCGCTTGAACCTGGGAGGCGGAGGTCGCAGTGAGCTGAGATCAGGCCACTGCACTCCAACCTGGGTGATAGAGTGAGACTCCGTCTCAAAAAAAAAAAACAAAAACTCTCTCTAAACCTTTCCCCTCCCCTTTGCCTATTTATCCTTCAGATCTCGGCCTAATTGCTACTTCCTCAGGAAACTCTACCAGGCCATCCTAGCTAGGCAAGTCCCTTTGTAATATGCTCTCATAGCAGCAGTTGTAAATTTGCTTTTATTAGCATCATTGCTTGATGTCTATTTTTGTTAACTGGCTCTATGATGACAAGGATCATCTCTGTTTTTGCTCTCTAAATATTGTCAGATCTATGTTTACAGTAGGCATTGAACGAATGGATGGATGAGTGAATGAGTGAATATGTCAGCCAAGCAAAGAGCAGCCCAGATAAAAGTAACAGTGAGTTTGAAATGCTCCAAGGTCAGAAAGAGCTTTGAGAGCTGCAGCTATAACAGTAAGAGAGTGGAGACACTGGAGAAGTAGGTATGGCTGGATCTTGCCGGGCATTTTAAAGGATTTTGAACACATGGAAGCTACTTCTATTTTTATTTTTGTGGTATTATGTTTGGTTTACCAACTTTTTATTTTTTATTTTATTTACTTTATTTTTTGGGACGGAGTCTGGCTCTGTCGCTCAGGCTCGAGTACAGTGGTGCAATCTCAGCTCACTGCAACCTCCCCCTGGGTTCAAGCGATTCTCCTGCCTCAGCCTCCCTAGTAGCTGGGACTACAGGCGCCTGCCACCACGCCCGGCTAATTTTTGTATTTTTAGTAGACACGGGGTTTCACCATATTGGCCAGGCTGGTCTCGAACTCCTGACCTTGTGATCTGCCCACCTCGCCCTCCCAAAGTCCTGGGATTACAGGCATGAGCCACAGCGCCCGGCCGGTTTACCAACTTTTATATTGCTAGCAATCAACTAGGGAAAACAATTTAAAATATAAATAGGGATAGATTTAGAGAGATAAAGATCTGTACAAGAATAAGAGAAGCAGTTTTTATTAGTATTGGATAGGTGCTGCCTGAACCTTTAAGACAGAGAATGTACATTTATGCAGCTGCAGTCAGAGCCTGTGTGAGGTTTACTGTAAACCCATTGGCAAGAAGGCTCTTAAAGACATTTTGATGCCCATGAAGCTTGGTGCCTAGTTTAAAACTAATGAAAACACCTAAACTCTCTAGGTGGACAAAGCCATATTCAGGAGAAATTGAGAAGGAGTTGGTGCAGGCAGCCAATCACAATCCACTTATGCCACAAACTAAATCTCAAACTGCGGTTTGAACATGAGGCTCAAAACATAAGAAGTAAAGAAATGGGCAAAATTCAATTAGTTTCTGGTGAAACGTCCTAAATCCAAAAGAAAGGTGACCGGAAATAGAGAAAACGGAGTGTGATCTTTTGCATTAATGAGACAGACCGTGTCCCCGTGTGTTAGAACCTGTCATTCTTGTCCTGAATTGGAAAGTGAGCGGAGTGTGACGGGTTCCCATCTTGAACCGTCCGGGGTTGAGTAGTACAAGAAACTAATACGGAACTCCAGCTTCCAAAATTCTCTCCAGTGCCTACAGAGCCTCGCGGAGAGCTGTGATTGTGAATGTCAATGCAGATTTGATTAAATCTCTTAGATTTAAGAGATATGAGGAGTTATGACAATAGAAATGTGTACAAGTGAACACATTTCTTAGCCCGTTTCCCCACTGCCTGTGTGATTTAGAAAAACGCAAATATAAAATATTTCCGTTCCAGCAGAGACGCCGCTTGCTACGGCGGGTTGCCCCTCTCCACAGGTATCTCCAGCTGACTTTAGAGCTCAACTTCCCCTTTAAACTTCACCCTGCGCATGCCGATTTGCTTCGGGAATGCCCGAGGCACCGGACGAAGCAGTCGGGTCTGGCCCTAGTCGACTCCAGCCAGGCGGGGCTCCAAGCCGAGACTCAGGCACGCCCGGCCCAAAGCTAGCCCGACACCCTCAGCTGAGTCCTCCGCCGTCCCAGCATTCCCTGCGTCCCTACCATCGAGAGCAGCTTCCGGCGTGGCTGGTGTAGGCGGGTGGAGAAGGATCGGGCCCTCGCCGCTCTGTCTCATTCCCTCGCGCTCTCTCGGGCAACATGGCGGGTGTGGAGGAGGTAGCGGCCTCCGGGAGCCACCTGAATGGCGACCTGGATCCAGACGACAGGGAAGAAGGAGCTGCCTCTACGGCTGAGGAAGCAGCCAAGAAAAAAAGACGAAAGAAGAAGAAGAGCAAAGGGGCTTCTGCAGGTAAAAAGAGTTTTATGTTTTCCTAGTCCCCTCCGGGAACGACTGAACGGTTTGGCTCAGGCCCGTTGAGGTGGCCGGGACCGGGGCCCCGGAGCCCCGACTAGACTGATTCTTGGGCCTGACAGGGTGGCAAAGCCGGGCTATAGATTCCCAGTCTGAGAAGAGGTGTCATCTCCTCCTGTGGGACTAGAGGGCTGGTGGGGGAGAAAAGAGTGCCTGAGATTGGCGTGTGGTACCTTTGGGGTCGCTGGGCCCGAGCCCCTGTATTACCAGAACTCAGCTCCCACGCACATCGTGGCACGGTCTTGAGATTGTGCACAAGCACAGCCCTACCATCTTTCGCGCTATTTGGCCGCCGCCTCAAAAATCCGATTCTGACCCGTATTGCCGCGTCTTTGCTGGTTTGCTGGAGCAAGCTAGGACTTATTTTCTTTGGGGGTGGGGGTGGGGGTGGGGTGGGCAAATGTAATGGAAAGCACACCTCCCCCCACTATCCTGGTTCACGTTGGGGTTGTTGTTGCAGCCTGCACTTTTGGGGTGTGTGTACATGTGTGTTTGCCCGCGCGCTCATGTCATTAATTGCAGAATTTGTGGTGGTGATACGAATTTTCACCTGCCTAATCTCATAGCATCGCCAAGCTTTAGGGCCTTTAGACCTGAATTATGATGCCACTTGCAGGCAGTGCAGATAGGATATTCTGTGGCTTAGAATGGAACTTCTCAGGTCTTAACCTCTAAATCCACTGGTAAGGCAAGGAGAACTGCTGAGAGTTTACAGTTGGATATTATGAGCTAGGAACTTATATGGTTTGAGAAGTCTGTGTTTTTGCTGCACAAGCTCCTTCACCTTAAGAAAAATTATTTTTATTTGTTTCTAATTAAAATCGCCAGAGAAACAGTAAAATGGAGAAGTCAGAAGCGATTAAGATGGAATTGAGAGAGGTCGAAGAGAGCTAATCTTCATCTTTCTGAAATTTTGATTAGATGGGAAGGGAAGGAGAATTGTAGCGTTGCTGGAACTCTTCCAGAGCAAAATTTGTTACTCTGGTGGCTGTTCCTGGATTTCGAGTGAAATTCAAACACTGCTGTTTGTCTTGTAAGGTGTTAAGCTGACTGATCCTAATGTATTTTTAACAGTTGTATTTCTTAATATGAATTTTCTCCAGTAGCCAGAATGTCATTTCATTTCGTGCTACCTGACACTATTAATACATGTAACATATTGCTCGTATAGGTAGGTTATAATCACTTCCAGAGCAGGGGCCTGGTCTTGTGCTTAGATATTTGAGCGTTTTACTTTTTTAGTAATGGGGACTATCTTTGCCTATTTATTTTGACTTTACCCAGCCCATCGTGATATCTTTCTTCATGAAACCAGGCTGCTCCGGGGTGTTGCACATGAATCTTCTTCCTAAGGCCTTCAGCATTTATTACCTATCTGGTGTTTAAGTATTTGTTGAGTCTAAATTGCTGACCGCTATTACAAGTTAAACTACTTGAGGATAGAGACCAGTTCACGCTTTTGTTTATCTTTTAGCTGCTAGTGTGTGTGATGGATATTTTGTTGAGTAGATTAATGAATGGACAGTACTGTGTAGGTATGGAAGATTTTTCTGTCATTAAACGAATTCTGTTATGTTCACAATGTTTCTGTTTTTGTTTCCTGAGGAAAGGATTTGTAAGTTTTCCAAGATCATTAGAGCATATTCTAGTGGAAAAGTGTCTGTATTAGATTTGATTTCTGCTATTTTATTTTGATCAGCAGGGGAACAGGAACCTGATAAAGAATCAGGAGCCTCAGTGGATGAAGTAGCAAGACAGTTGGAAAGATCAGCATTGGAAGATAAAGAAAGAGATGAAGATGATGAAGGTAAATGGTTAAATTGATCTTTGTGGTTAGAAAAGCTAGAAATGTAGCCGGGTGTGGTGGCTCACACCTGTAATCCCAGCCCTATGGGAGGTCAACGCGGGTGGATTACGTAAGGTCAGTAGTTCGAGACCAGCCTGGCCAACATGGTGAAACCCTGTCTCTTCTAAAAAGACAAAAAAAAATTTAGCTGAGTGTGGTGGCACACACCTGTAATCCCAGCTACTTGGGAAGCTGAGGCAGGAGAATTGCTTGAGCCCGGGAGATGGAGGTTGCAGTGAGCTGAGATTGCACCACTGCACTCCAGCCTGGCCAACAGAATGAGACTGTCTCAAAAAAAAAGAAAGAAAGAAAAGCTAGAAAATGTGATATTCCTTAATCAAAATTTATTTACCCGTATAGTCTTTTCTCTGACATTTCACTTGTTAAAGCCTCAATTAATGTCACAGATTAAAAAGGAAAAGGTATTTATTAGCAAGTCTTGAAAAAGTTCAATGTGTTAATTAGCTGTTCAGATAGGACAGATCTCAGATTTTAAAAATATACTTGGTAGAAGGCAAAGTAGTGAGTATTAATAAGATTGAGGGGTTGTTTATTTAACTAATACTGAAGAACTACTATGTACTAGATACTTTCCTAGGTTATTTTCACATACATTCACATTTTAACCTCACAAAACCAAGCAAAGTAACCTACTTGTGCTTAGATATTCATTTTGTTTTTTAGTAATGAACTGTCTTTTCCTATTTATTTTGACTTTACCCAGCCCCTCATGGCTTTACCCAGCCATCTCATTTTACAGATAGGGAAGTGGTAGTTACATGATTTACCCAAAGTGACACAGCTAATATGTGTAGAATAGAGCCAGAATTTCAAACCTAGTGCCTGCACATTTATTCCTTTTACTCTCTCTCTTTTTTTTTTTTCTTTTTGAGACCGAGTCTTGCTCTGTCACACAGGCTGGAGTGCAGTGGCGTGATCTCGGATCACTGCGACCTCCCGAGCTCAAGCAATTCTCCCGCCTCAGCCTCCCGAGTAGCTGGGATTACAGGCGCCTGCCACCATGCCTGACTAATTTTTTTGTATCTTTAGTAGAAATGGGGTTTTGCCAGGTTGGTCTTGAACTCCTGACCTCAAGTAATCTGCCCATCTCAGCCTCCCAAGGTGCTGGGATTACAGGCTTGAGCTACCGTGTCCGGCCTGTTCCTTTTATTCTCTATACCAAAATTAACTCTTTTCATTCTCAGAGGATATATAGGAGTGCACTAAGTTTTATTATAAATTCCTTGATCCTAGCTCCTTCTGGGTGTTTGGGTACAATAAGATTTTTTTTTAAGACAGCAACTGCTAATTGATGTTATTAGTAAAACAGTGGAGGAAGAGACAGGCAGGAGAACTTTTTTCTAGCCTCTTTTGGCAGAGGAAAAATGGGGCTTCCCCATTCTTTTTATTTGTAGGTGCCTACTACTGAGAACATCTGCTCCACCTCAAGCACCACCAGCCTGGGGTTAGGTCTTTAACCATTAATTGGGGCTGTAATTATTGTGTCAGGGTAATGTAGAGTAGTTGTTTTCCTTTAGAGTGATATGTTCTCTGCCTTCAAGAAGCTTATAGTGAACATTTGGTGGAAAAAAGTGCCAAGATTCAAGGGAATTATTAGCTTTTCCTTTTCCTTAAACCTCCGTTCTACATTGGCTTATGCTTTAGATTATGAACTTATTTTGAGCTCTTCACAAGAAAATGTTTTGTAAATTCAAGGCAATATAATAGGTTGCTATAGACCCACTGTGTATACGATATCATAATGCTTCCTGGGCCTGTCAGGCTAGTTAGAAAATACTGGCTGGGTGTGGTGGCTTATGCCTGTAATCCAGACAAGCCTGGGCAACATAGTGAGACCCCATTTCTACACCCGTCCCCCCGCCACCAAAAAAAATCACAGTGCTAATCTTGAAGTGTATCTTGTTCTGTTACATCTCTACAAAGTTGCCCATCAGGTTGGAAATCTTCAATGTATTAAAGAAGATTTTAGGAATATTTGTAGTTATTTCGGTAATCAGAGTCAGTCAATATTACTTACCTGTTGTTAGGTCTTTGAGGGAATGGAAAGCTAGTGTTTCAAGATCTTTCTCCTAATGGAAAACTAGACTGGGTGTATTAGCTCTCGCCTGTAATCCCAGCACTTTGGGAGGCTGAGGTGGGTGGATCACCTGAGGTCAGGAGTTCAAAACCAGCCTTACCAACATGGTGAAACCCCGTCTCTACTAAAAATACAAAAAATTAGCCAGGTGTGGTGGCAGGTGCCTGTAATCCCAGCTACTCGGGAGGCTGAGGCAGGAAAATTGCTTGAACCCAGGAGGAGGAGGTTGCTGTCAGTGGAGATTGTGCCATTGCACTTCAGCCTGGGCAACAAGAGTGAAACTCTGTCTCAAAAAATAAGAAAAAATAAAGAAAACTAAGGATGTGGTAGACAAACAAAACCTAGATGTGAAAAGGTATTTGGGTACCTGTAATAAAATTTATTGAAATTTGGTGGTATAAGTGTGGGCTGAATGCTGAAGGAAAGGCTCATTGGAAGGAATAGAACTTGAGTAAAACCAAACAAAAGAAACTATTTTGGGTTGGGGTAATGCTGAGAAAGCATTTGAAGCATTGTGGTAATACAAGCTTGCCATATGAGGTGATTGATTGAGGGAGCCTTAGAGGATTTTTAAGAAATGTTGTGAGCCAAGCACAGTGGCTGGTGCCTATAATCCCAGCTACTTGGGAGGCTGGGATGGGAGGATCTTTGAGTCCAGGGGGCTTCAATATGCTGCGAAAACACCTGTGACTGGCCACTGCACTCCAACATGGGTAACATAGTAAGACCCTGTCTCTTAACAAAAAAGGAATGTTATGAAATAATAATTTAGGCTTTATCTATATACAGGGTTGTTTAGAGGAGAGGAAGTATGTAGGAAAGGCAAGGAGGAGATCATTTTGGAGGCCTCTTAGAAATAGCCTAGGCATATGGTAATGAAGATGTAAACTGGTAGTCATAAATAGGCATGGAGAGGAAGGATCCAGTGAACAGTAGTGTGGAAGCAGAATTCAAAAGACTTGGAGACTTGCATTCTGGGAGCAGGAGTAAGGCATTAGTGGAATCTGGGAGTTTGAACTTGGGTGACAGAATGTTGGTGCTGTTGACTGAAATAGTGAAGTTGGGAAAGAGCCAGTTAGACATTGGGGGAGAGGTTTGCAGGCAAAGAAGAGGGTACTAAGTTTAATTTTAGATGTGCTGAATTGGAAACTGGGGTATTGGTATAAAAAGTTGATCCTGTGGGCATCTGACAATGTGCTGGAGGTAATTCATTCAATACATTTTGAGTCAGGCTCATTAACATATAATTTCCCTAAAATAATAGTCACCACTCTTTTTTTTTTTTTTTTTTTGGGATGGAGTCTCACTCTGTTGTCCAGGCTGCAGTGCAGTGGCACGATCTCAGCTCACTGCAACCTCTGCCTTCCGGGTTCCAGTGATTCTCCTGCCTCAGCCTCCCGAGTAGCTGGGATTACAGGTGCCCGCCACCACTCCCGGCTAATTTTTGCATTTTTAGTAGAGACAGGGTTTCACCATGTTGGCCAGGCTGGTCTCGAACTCCTGGCCGCAAGTGATCCGCCCGCCTCAGCTTCCCAAAGTGCTGGGATTACAGGCGTGAGCCCCTATACCTGGCCCCAATAGTCACCCTTTTTAAGTGTGTAGTTTGGTGAGTTTTGACAAAGTATGCAATTGTGTAACTACTACCACAACCTAAGATACAGACCATTTCCATTTAACATTTCCATCTCCAGAAAAAAGTTGTGTCTCTTATAGTCGGTTCTCTTGCACTATACCTAACCCTTGGCAATCCCTGATACGTTTTCTGACCCTAGTTTTGGCCTTTCCTGGAGTATCCTATAAATGGAATTATTCGGTATGTAGTTTTTTGTGTTTGGCTTGTTTTACTTAGCATAGTACTTTTGACAGTCATCGAGTTGTGCATTTATCAATAGCACATTCCTTTTTATTGTGAGTAGTATTCCTAATATGTTTTACCCTTTTACATTGAACAGTATTTAGGGTGTTTACAGTTTTGGTCTATTGCGAACGAAGTTACTATGAACATTTGCATATGGGTCTATGTGTAGATATGTTTTCATTTCTCTTGGGTAAATAGGACTGGGTTGCCTGTCATATGGTAAGTATGTGTTTAAACTCATAAGAAGCTGTCTGGTTTCCAAAGTGGTTGTGCTGTTTTGCATTCCTCTCAGCAATGGTTGAGACTTTCAGGTTGTTCGTATCCTTGTAAGGACTTGGTATTTGTCTGTTTTAAAATTTTAGTCTTTGATAATGGGTATGTAGTGCTTTGTCATTGTGGTTTTAATATGCACTTCCCTAATGATATTGAGCATCTTTTCATGTTTTTATTTGCTTTTTCCTTTATCTTTGGTAAAGTGTTTGTTCACATCTTTTGTCCATGTTTTATTGGGTTATTTGTCATCCTATTGAATTGTAATAGTTCATTGTATATTCTGGATGCAAGTTCTTTATCAGATAATATGTTTTACAGATATTTCTATGGGATGGCTAATCACCTGGTTAATGGTATTGCTTATAGGACAGTTTTAATTTTGATAAAGTCCAATCTATCTGTTTTTTAAATTTATGGGTAGTGCTTTTTGTGTCCTGTCTAAAAAGTTAAGTCATTGCTGTCTCTAAGGTCACAAAGAAGTTCTGTGTTCTCTCCAAGAAGTTTTATATATTTTTAGCTGTTATGTTTAGGTCTATGGTTCATTTAGAATTAATGTTTCTAGATAATGCAAGGCAGAGCTTAAAAGCTTGAGACTCTTTTTTTTTTTTTTAAAATATGGATTTCTAGTTGTCATTCAACAGATATCAATTGATTTGGGCATAGTAGTAACACAAATAAACATAAGCAGCCTCTGCTGGCCAGGCCCGGTGGCTCATGCCTATAATCCCAGCACTTTGGGAGGCTGAGATGCGATTCAAGACCAGTCTGGGCAACTTAATGAGACCTTGTCTCTGCAAAAGATTAAAAAACATTAACCGGGTATAGTGGTGCGTGCCTGTAGTCTCAGCTATTCAAGAGGCTGAGGTGGGAGGATTTCCTGAGTCTGGGAGATTGAGGCTGCAGTGAGCTGTGATCCTGCCACTGCACTCCAGCTTGGGCAACAGACTGAGACCCTGTCCAAGAAAAACCAAAAAAACCAACCCTCTCTGCCTATGAAGAATATGCTGGGATACTGTGAAGAAAACACATGTAAAAGCACAAATTTCAACATGGTATAATGGTTGGAACTATAAACATATATAGATTAATACTCAGATCCTGGCTCTGCTGCCATCCTGGCACAAAGTTCTATAAATGGTGGCTGTATTTCTGTACTGAATACAGACATTGGACATTGAATAAGGTAATTAGCCTCAAAAGGATGAAAGTATCAAAGAAGGACCTTTTTGTTCCATTTTAAAGTTGAAGAAACCAGGGTAGAGAGAGGCTAAATAACTTGCCAAAGGTCACACAGATGGAAAGATTTTTAGTATATGTTTAAAATTGGTTATGTATCTTCAAGTATTTGTTTTAGATTGTGCTACATACACTAGTCACAGCCTAAAACAAATATTTCAAGATTCATAACCAGTTTTAGTCTGGAAAAAACCGTTGTTTCTCCAGAACAGAAACTATCTTACTTTTCTGTCCCTATTGCCTGGCACTTAAGAGCCCAACAAACATTTAATGGGATGAAGAAGGTTACTGTTAACGTTATAGTGCACGATATGTGAATTAGATTATAATTTTTTGTGTGCCTTTTGTTAGGCTTTTGAATCTAAAAATCCATAATGAATAAGTCAGCAATATTTGTGTTTTGGGTTTGTTGTTGTTAGGATACAAGATCTCCCTCCCATCACCCAGGCTGACGTGCTGTGGCTCGATCTCAGCTCATTGCAGCCTTGACTTCCCTGGCTCAGGTGATCCTCCCACATCTCAGCTTTCCAAGTAACTGGGACTATGGGCGCATACCACCACACCTGGATAATTTTTTGTACTTTTAGTAGAGACAGGGTTTCACCATGTTCTCCAGACTGGCCTCAAACTCCTGGGCTCAAGTGATCCACCTGCCTCGGCCTCCCAAAGTGCTAGGATTACAGGTGTGAACCACTTTACCTAGCCTAATATTTCTATTTCTGCTGTTCTTTTCTGCCTGCTAGGTTTCTGATAATTTCATAAGACTGAACATAAGAAATGGTGATTTTGAGGCTGGGTATGGTGGCTCACGCCTGTAATCCCAGGACTTGGGAGGCCAAGGCTGGCAAATCACTTGATGTCAGGAGTTTGAGACCAGCCTGGTCAACATGGCGAAACTCCATCTCTACTAAAAAAAAATACAAAAAATTAGCTGGGCGTGGTGGCATGCATCTGTAATCCCAGATACTTGGGAGGTGGAGGCTGAGACGCGAGAATCACTCAAACCTGGGAGGCGGAGGTTGCAGTGAGCTGAGATTGCGCCATTGCACTCCAGCCTGGGCAACAGAGCTACACCCTGTCTCCAAAAAAAAAAAAAGAAAAGAAAAAAAGAAATGGCACTTTTGACCAAAAATGGTCAAGTATTGGCATTTTCATATGGTTCAACCCACTTAAGTCCTAGATCACGTTACCTCCCACTTTGCTAAACTGCTGCTTCCTGTTTCTAAATTTTTTAGAGTTGGAGTCTCACTATGTTGCCCAAGCTGGATTCCAACTCCTTGGCTCAAGTGATCCTCCCACCTCAGCTTCCCTAGTAGCTGGGACTATAGGCATGTGCCACCACACCTGGTAGCTGCTTCCTATTTCTTATTTCAGTGAAAGAGTAAATGTAAACAAGATAAAATAAACTAATGTTTATTCATTTATTGAATAGAACAAATACTTGTCTCCTTGTACTTGCTTTGTCTCCTTGTACTTGCTTTGTCCCTCTGCTTATGAGGTTTAAGTGAACATGTACTTGAAATGTCTTTTCTTAGATGGAGATGGTGATGGAGATGGAGCAACTGGAAAGAAGAAGAAAAAGAAGAAGAAGAAGAGAGGACGTTAGTGTCTTAAGTTAATGTTAATTGATGTATTAGAAGTGGTTATTCTGCCAGGTGCAGTGGCTCACACCTGTGATCCCAGCTACTTGGGAGGCTGAGGCAGGAGAATTGCTGGAACCCAAGAGACAGAGATTGCAGTAAGCTGAGATTGTGCCACTGCACAATCTCAAATAAAAAAAAAAAAAAAAAAAAAGAAGTGGTTATTCACTGACAGGTTTGAAGAGTAGGTTTGAAGTTGCTTAAGGTCCTGATATATGTTAGGGAAATAAACTTAGGCTTAATAGAAGCAGAATTTAGTGAAACTAATAATTATTTAGAAAATAACTTTGGTTTAACAGTCCTTTATTTTCTTTAGCTGTTAGCTAGGGGATGTCAGTATGAATTGGTTGCATTTTACTGCAAGTTAGGGATGAGTTTCTAAAAATTTTATGATTTAAAACTTGCATAATTTAAAGAATAATTCTGTCGAGAATGGCCGAAGTGGTGCCATGGTGGTGGTAGGGTAAACGTCGTTTGTAATTTACCTTCCAGCTTTTAAATTATGAGATTCTTGATGAGTATTTAATGAGGAGTCCTGTTATTTAAGATGTGTGCATATGGTGAGACTTTATTATTAATAATAACTTTTATATTGTACTATCAGATTTGTATAAAATATCCTGCTTGTTTTGAGTTTCTGTAAGTGCCACAACCAAACATCATCAGGGGCCTGAAAATAAGGAGACTGAAAGGAGATTTTGTAGTATTGAGGAAGAAAGGTTGGGTTGAGAATCACAACATGTAAGTTTTAATCTTGGATGCCATTTGGGCTGTTGTAGACCACTGAATGTCTGGTTATGCCTTCTTTAAAATTTTTCAGGCTAAAATTTTATGAATCAGAATTTTGGGGGCTTGATAGTGATTCCCCTGGTCTCCAGGTGGAGGTGGGATAGCCTTCTTTGCATTCAGGCATCCATCGTTACTAGATCCTTCCACTCTAAGAAGAGGATGTCAACTATTCTCGTAGCCTGTGAGGGCCCATGAGTCTGTATTTGATGAGCACAGGATACTTGCATTCCAGGAATCTTCCAGGGGCTATAATGTCCTATTCTTTCCATTAAAAAAAAAATTACTAAAAGGAGAATGAATTAAGAGATACCTATTTCTTAAATTAAAAAAAAAAAAAAAAAAGAGATACCTATTTCTCCAAATACTCTAAAATTGCTGCCTTCCGAAGGCAGACCAGCAGGGGGGAGTGTTGTTAGAGGACTGTTTTATATTTGCCCTTGACAGAATTCTTCTGATAGATGTTTAAGTATGATGCCATTAACCTTTGTTCTGCTTCCTCTGAGGATGTTGTTGAATGTACTGTTCATTATATTTCTTTATGAGGTACTCTTTTTTTTTTTCTGCTTAGTATCAGGGATAATTGTGTTTTTTTCTGAGTATCAATTTGTTTCATCTCAGAACCATTGTGACCTGTGCAAATAATTTTTTTTTTAATGTTGGCTACTAAAGGGCTTAGAGCCAAATTTGTGGTTTTTGTGTTGGCCTCATTTCAGGTACTATTCTATGTTCTTCCTGTTTTGGTTTTTACTAATTTACTATGAATGTCTCTTATTTGTTTATTTTTTATATCCTGGTAGACTTCTTGAATCATTTCTGGAACAAGCCAAATAATATAATCGTGGGCAGTTGACTGCCCTCATTTTCCTCATCTATACAGTGGGAAAATTATAAATGTTAATGATAACTATAGTACAGATTATTACAGATAATTCATAGTTTTATATAATGACTTGGATGTAATACGTTATAATTTTCAAAGGTTATCCAGGATTTCATCTGATCGTTCATTTTGTAGATAAGGAAACTGAGGATTGGTACTATTTAGCCATTTGTTCAAGTCATAGCTAATAAGTGGTAAAGGCTAGACTTCAACTTTGATATTCTGATTACAAATTGTGTATTTTTTCTCTAATGATCTTTTTAAGTCCCTTGTCATGTAATTTATGCACAATATAAAAGGCATCTTTATCAGATTTGTAGATGAGATAAAGTTGGAGTGATAAATACTTTGACAAAAGTTAAGATTTCAGAAAACCGTGATTGATTATGTGTGCTCTTAACTTTTATACCTTATATACTCTTGAAATAATAGTTTTTCTTATTTTATTAATATATATTAGGTTTATATTTTTATTTTATTGCTATAGGACTTCTTACTACTTTGGTTTGTATTTGTGAAAGCCAACCTCTCTATGCTGTTCCATCTCTAGTATAGTGAGTGAAGATGAAGACATTAGAAGTGTGCCTTTTGCCAAGGCATATACTGTTTAAATACATAATGGAGTTCTGAGGAGTTAAAAATTTCTTTTTCCCAAGCAGCAATAAATCATTGAGGAGGTGGCCAGCATGATATAATGTCTTCTGCTTTTAACTGTGGCAGCAAGGAGGAGTTTCCTTAAAATCAGAACATATAACAACCATTAAGAACTGAGAAAACTCTAATAACTGCTTAATTTTATTTTTAACTACAGAAGTTAATGCTTTATTTGTATCTCACAGCAAAAGTTCAAACAGACCCTCCCTCAGTTCCAATATGTGACCTGTATCCTAATGGTGTATTTCCCAAAGGACAAGAATGCGAATACCCACCCACACAAGATGGGTAAGGATCATCAAATCACTTCCAGTTTGATTTTTGACAGTTATAGCTTAGCAATAAAGCAGATTTGACATTTGTCAGAACTTTGCTCCACTACTTTAATAAATGCTTATAAATTTGTCATAAAGAAGATACAGTGGAAGCCCTCTTATCCAAATTGATTGGGACCAATAGCAGGTTATTGGTCATTTAAAAAGTATATTAAACTGAGGATCACAAAATAAAAATTCTTGTAGGTAAAGGTTAACTTAAACAAATTTGTTTTTCACCTCTCTTGAAATTTGGGTATGGTTTAATATTTTCCCCCGCATATGTATTCATAATGCGTTATCTATAATTCCATTTGGGGTTTCTGAGTGATATAAGGGTTGATGTCTACTATATCTTTACTTTTTTTCCTGAAAGCTTTTGATAGTTCTTACCTACACTTAATTTGACAGAAGTATTTTTTGATGACTTAGCCTTAGTGAGATTTATCAGGGTAGTTAGTTTTCATGGAAACAGTTTTTTTAATGTTACTTTTTTTTTTTTTTTGAAACGGAGTTTCACTCTTGTTGCCTAGGCTGGAGTGCAATGCTGGGATCTCGGCTCACTGCAACCTCTGCCTCCCGGGTTCAAGTGATTCTCCTGCTCCAGCCTCCCAAGTAGCTGAGATTACAGGCATGCACCACCATGCCTGGCTAATTTTATATTTTTAGTAGAGACGGGGTTCCTCCATGTGGGTCAGGCTGGTCTTGAACTCCCAACCTCAGGTGATCCACCCACCTCGGCCTCCCAAAGTGCTGGGATTACAAGCATGAGCCACCGCGCCCAGCCAGTATAACATTATTAAATCACATAATTACCATAACAAGTACAGATGACTTAAACAGTCTTGGGAACAAATTCACCTGATTCTTCAAGGTGTTCTGTAAGGATACGTTTAAAATGGTTAGCAGAAGTGGCATTATGCAGACATATTGAGAGCATGGAAGCTGGGACCAAACTATCTGCATTTGAATCCCAGTTCTGACATTTATTAGCTTTGTGACTTGGGCAAGTAATGATCACATCTGTGCTTTTATTTCCTCATACGTAAAATGGGCACTCTGCAGGGTCATTGTGAGGAATGATACATGCATAGCACTTAGAAGAGTAGATGCATAGTGAACATAAAGCAAGCTAGTTCCTGTTATTCAAAATAATAACCTGTCACCCACAATATTTATAATACCATCGACACTGATCAGTGTGTTTTACAAAGGGAATTAAGAGTATTGCTTAATCCAGTGGTTGCAGTCGTTGGTTAAGAAAGCTTCTACTGTAGCTCTTGTTTTCTTGGCCTATAAAGACACCATTATTTTTTTTTTTTAAACATAAAAAAGAAAAGAAGAAAGAACATACTGTTGTTACATTACCACCTGCTCCCTCATTTCCAGTTATGAATGTTCTTAGGGAATAAGTGTGAAATTCTGGAATTGTATGACATGGGCTTCTTTTCTTTGAATTTGAAATCATCAGTTGTCCCTATCTTAAAAGCACTTATTTTTAAAATGCCACAGATACAGATAATTTTACATTAATAAATTCTTATAGTACATATGATGTGATCACATTTATTTTTAATTATAATCTCTTAATTTTTTTTTTTTTTTTGCTTGTTCCCTCTTCTTTTCCTTCCTTCCAGACCCATGTTAACCACCTAGCAGGTAGCCTTCCATATTTTTTCTATGCTCATATATGTATACATCTGTCTGTTTATGTAAGGGAATGTTTGATCATTGTTTGTTTTACAAAAATGGAATCACAGGCACACTTTCCTCCACCTTTTCTCATTCAGTGCTAACCCTTGGAAGTTCCTCCAAGACAATTAGAATAGTTCTATTATTATCTTGAATGGCTTCATAATATTCCGTGGTGTGAGTGTATCACACTTTATTCCACCATTCTTTAGCTGATGGCCATTTGCTTTGTCTGCAATAATTTTTGCCACTATAAACCATTCTGCAATAAACCTCCTTAGGTAAATAGGTAGCTGGATATATAGTGTATTTTTCTCTCTCTTTCTCATGTACTGGTACTTATATTCTGAAATAAGTTTTTAGGAGTGAGATTGATTAATCAAATAATATATTAATAATTTCCAGTTCTTATACTATTAGTGATTTCGAGCATCTTTTGATCGTAGGCTTTATGATATCTTTTGCTCTTCCCAGAAGTTTTAAAATTTTAAATGCGTTATATGTCCATGTTTAATACTTCTGAGTTCCGGCCAGGCGCGGTGGCTCACGCCTGTAATCCTAGCACTTTGGGAGGCTGAGGCAGGTGGATTACCTAAGGTCAGGAGTTCAAGACCAACCTGGCCAACATCGTAAAACCCCGTCTCTACTTAAAAAAAAAAAAAAAAAAAAAAAAAAAAAAAAAGCCGGGTGCAGTGGTGCGTGCCTGTAATCCCAGCTACTCGGGAGGCTGAGGCAGGAGAATCGCTTGAACCCAGGAGACGGAGGTTGCAGTGAGCTGAGATCGCACCACTGCACTACACCCTGGGTGACAGGGTGAGACTTTGTCTCACCAAAAAAAAAAAAAAAAGAAAATACTTCTGAGTTCCCAGTAGTCTCTCAGATTTTCTTGAACACATATTTTGTGTTTTATTCCATCTTTAATCTGGAATTTTTTGTGTAAGGTTGGAGCACTAATTGTATTTTTCTTTCCAGTACAGAGTCAGTTTATTGTTTATTAAATAATCCCTCCTACTGAATTGAATGACCACCTTTGTCACATGCTGTATTCCCATGTATATAATGGAATCAGTTTCTGGATTATTTACTCTGCTCCACTGATCTGCTTCTTAGGCTAATACTATTTTGATTTGATATCCCAAACAATTCTTTTTAATACTTTTCTTAGCTACTCTCAGTCATATAACCTTACGCGCGCACACACACACACACACACACAAATGTCTTTGTTAGAATTCTCATCAGAATTGCATTTATATTTATGTATTAGTTTCTGAAAATTGACAGTTTATCACCTTGTCTTATCCAGTGTCATGGGATGTTTTTGATATTTTTTCACTTACTCAATTTTTTTTTTCCAGGTAGGTTCTAGCCCTTTTTAATTAAATTTATTCTTAAGTGTTTTATGGTTTTTGTTAGTGATGTGAATTAAATATTTTAATCCCATTTTTGTTTCTTTATACTTGCTGCTAGAGTGGAGGAAAGCCATTGATTTCTTATGCTTGTTGACAGATTGTTAATACTTTTAACAATGTGAATATTATGGAACACTTGAAGTGGTATTTAATACATGAAAAAAATGAGATTTTGTAAACCTCAAAAACTTCCTTTCCCTTACTCTCAGCTTCTATTGAAATTAAATAAGTAGAATAACTTCTGTTTTTGAAATAATAAAGGAAGATATTAATTACATGTTATAATACTTCTCAAAGTAATTTTCTTAAATATTGCATTATTGTATGTTATCCTGGAGAAATACAGAATAAGTATAAGATAGTGTGGTGTGTTTGCATTTTAATAAATCTCAATACCTTTAACATTCATATAACCAGTTTTGACTATTTGCAAATAGATCAGATTCAGTATTCTTACAGATTTGGTATAGTTTGTATCTTTCCTTCATTGTTTTATTAATAAACTTTTATTAGAAATTGAATGAATTATCACAAATAACTCACCTTTGAAACTACTTTAGGTTAAGTGTATTTTTAAAAACTTATTTTGTACAAAATTAGTCAAGCATGGTGGCGCATGCCTGTAATCCCAGCTACTTGGGAGGCTGAAGCAGGAGAATCTCTTGAACCTGGGAGGCGGAGGTTGCGGTGAGCTGAGATGACACCATTGCATTCCAGCCTGGGCAACAAGAGTGAAACTCTGTCTCAAAAAAAACCCCAAAAAACTTCTTATTTTGAAATGATTTTATACTTCCAGAAAAGCTACAAGCATAGTACAAAGAATTCCCACATACCTTTCCCCTAGATTTCCTTTGTTTTGCCACATTTGTTTTATTCTTCTCTATCAGTGAAATATAACAAGTATGCATATTGTCATATACAAATAACGTTCCATTTTCTCCTTGGAAGACAGATATAAGGCAAATGTGAAAAATGTTAAATTGGTGAGTCTGTACATATATAGTTTTTTCTCTTTTCTTTTTGTTTTGTTTTGAGACAAGGTCTCACTCTGTCAGCCAGGCTGGAATACAGTGGTGTGATCATAGCCCACTGTAGCCTGGAACTTCTGGGCTCAAGCAGTCCTCCTGCATTGGCCTCCCAAACTGTTGGGATTACAGGCGTGTGCCACCACACCCGGCATAGTATTTTTTTTTTTTTTTTTTTTTTTTTGAGCCATTTGAGATCAGACTGCATTTTTGGCTGGAATACTAGATAATGTATATACAGTATCCTTTTCAGGGTGTTACATCTAGAGACATACAATGTCAATTTGCTCCTTATTGGTGATGTTTAATTTTTATCGTTTGTTTAAAGTATTAGCCAGTTTCTCAAGTGTATTGTTACTAATTTTTTCCTCTTGTAATTATTAAGTTGTGGGTAGTTGTTTTGCGTGTATCCAGATGACTGTTGTGAACACTCTTCTCACACATAGCTTGAAGCCTTTATCTATTTATTTTTTGAGATGGGGTGTTGCTGTATTGTCCAGGCTGGTTTACAATTTCTGGGCTGAAATTATCCTCCCATCTTATCCTCCCAAGTAGCTTTAAAACTAATTTTTAATAGTTATAGTAATGTTTGTTTACTTTCTAAAACCAGGATCCACTTGAGGTTCTCACTGCATATGGTTAGAGGCCTCACCTTTTTCTCTTTCTCTTCAGTGCCCCATGTCTTTGAAGAAACCAGGCAGTTGTAGAAAGTCTCATGTTCTGGGATTTGTCCGATTGTTTCCTTGTGGGGGGTTAAACTTTTTTCTCTATTTCTGTGTTTTCTGTAAACTGGAATTAGGTGTTAATGGGCTTAGATTAGATTTAGGTTAAACATTTTTGACAGAGGTATAAAATAAGTGATTATGACCTTCACATTGTACCATATTCTGCTACATTAGATGTAATCTCAGGCTATCCTACTGTTAGTTTTATTGTGTTTGACCTCTTGATTAATGTGACAGCCAACTCTTTTTTTTTTTTTTCCTTTAAAGGTACTTTTTGCTTTTTGCAGTTTCCAAGTAATCTGTGGGGCTACTTTGGTATCATTTGGAATATCTATCTTCCTTCCTTTTCTTCCTATTTAGTTTATACAAACTTGAGAAGAAAGGAATATCCTTTTCTTAACAACTTTTCACTTAATTCTTTTAATATCCATTGATGATCCTTGCTTTTATTATGGGTTATTTCATTGGGAACTGCAAAATGGTGGATTTTTAATTCTTTCATTCCTTCTACATTTATTAGGTGATACTATTCTGTAAGAAGAATTTTCTCTATCAACTGGGAATCAATGATAGTTCCTTCTTGTAGGCAGAGTTAAAATATGCTTTATTTCTTACCCTTTAAGTACCAGTTTTTAGAGGAAGGACTTTATGTGATACATGCATACATTTTAATTGTTATTATTATGTTTTTGAGACAGGGCCTTATTCTGTCTCCCAGGCTGGAGTGCAGTGGTGCAGTCTTGGCTCACTGCAACCTGTGCCTCCCAGGCCCAAGCAGTTCTCGTGCCTGAGCCTCCCGAATAGCTGGGACTACAGGCGTGCACTGTCATGCCTGGGTAACTTTTTGTATTTTTAGTAGAAACAGGGTTTTGCTATGTTGCCCAGGCTGGTCTCGAACTCCTGAGCTCATGCAATCTGTCCCCCTTGGCCCCCCAAAGTGCTAGGATTACAGGCGTGAGCGACCACACCCGGCCATTACTATTTTTTGAGATAGGGTCTCATTCTGTCACCCAGGCTGGAGTGCAGTGGTGAGACCTAGCTCAGTTCAGCCTTGACCTCTGGGGCTCAAGTGATCCTCCTACCCCATCTCCCAAGTAGCTGGGACTACAGGCATGTACCACCTTGTCCGGCTAAAATTGTTTTTTCTTTTTGTAGAGATGGAGTCTTGCTATGTTGCCCAGGCTGACCTTGAACTTCTGGGCTCAAACAGCCCTCCTGCCTCAGCCTACCAAATGGCAGGGATTATAGGCATGAGCCACTACACCTGGCCTGTCATGTGTATGTGTATGTGTGTGTGTGTGTGTGTGTGTGTGTATGTATATGTATATGTATGTGTATGTGTGTGTGTGTGTGTATGTATATGTATATATATGTATATGTGTGTATGTATATATTTTGGTGGAGACAGGGTCTCACTGTGTCACCCTGGATTGTCTTGAACTGTTGTCCTCAAGCAATCCTCCCACTTTGGCCTCCCAAACTGTTGGGATTATAGGAGTAAGCCACTGTGCCTGGCTTTAATTGCCATACTTTTGTTTAATTGACTGAACAAAATAAGATCAAATGTAGGAAAATAATATTCTTAGTAAAGGTGTGTTGAGGCAGATTTTAAAAAAATTTTTAGTCCACTTGTAAGGAGTTTTTGAGGGGTCTGGAATTATAGACCCTGACGCTGGGTTTCTCTTATTGTTAATAACTTTCAATTTGAACTCGAGACTTTGAGCAAAAGAATTTCTTTAATTCTGTTTCTTTTTTCTTTATTTTTATTTTTTTATTTTCTGTTTTAAGAGACAGGGTCTTGGTCTGTTGGCCAGGCTGAGGTATAGTGGTGCAATCATAGCTCACTGTGTCCTTGAACTTCTGGGCTCAAGTGTTCCTCTTGCCTGAGACTCCTGAGTAGCTGGGATTACAGGGATAAACCCAGGGATAAGCCCAACGCCCAGCTAATTTTTTTTGGTAGAGACAGAGTCAGGTTGGTTTTGAACTACTAGCCTCAAGTGATCCTCCCACCTTGGCCAGGGTCTGTAGTTTAGGGCAGAGTTGAGTGAACTTTTTCTTCAAAGGGCATATAGTAAATATTTTAGGCCTTGCCTGTTACTTAGCTTTGCCATTGTAGCATGAAAATAGCTATAGACAGTACATAAATTAGTGGGCACATGTTGCAATAAAATTTTATTTATAAAACAGCAGGGGAAGCAAATAGCAGTTCATTGAAGGTATCACTTTTACACTTGTGTAATTTATATTCAGTGGTCACTAAGTTGCAAACTGTATATTCAGTATATAAGAATGTGTGAAAATTGTTTAGATTTTTTTTTTTAAATATCGTTTTAAGGCAGTTAATGTTTTTCCTACTTACAGGGAGTCGTGGATCTCATTCCCAGATACTGAATAAAAAATTCTGTCAGATGGGGTGGCTCATGCCTGTAATCCCAGCCACTCAGGAAGCTGAGGCAGGGGGATCATTTTAGGGCAGGAGTTTGAGATCAGCCTGGACAACATAGCAAGATCCCATTTCTTTAAAGAAAAAGTTTTTAAAAATTAGCTGGGTGTGGTGGTATGCACCTGTGTACTCCCAGCTGCTTGGGAAGCTGAGGCAGGAAGAACCTAGGAGTTTGAGGATGTAGTGAGCTATGAACACATCGCTGCATCTGCCTGGGTAACAGAGTAAGACCCTGTCTCTTAAAAAAGAAATTCATTAGCACTGGCAGTTTTCAAATGTGAGCCATGTCTTTCAAGGAAGAATACCTCTTATATTTATGTATACAATTAGAAAAACCCAGCACATGCATGTAATATGTGTTTTGAGGAAGTATATGCAGATTTCCAAGTCAGTTTCTTGGGTTAGTAGTTACCCTGTTGGCAAAATTAAATGCAAATTGTTGTTGTGCTCCTTTGAAGTCTCTAAAGTATATATGATCTCAAGTGGAAGGATGACTTTTTCCTACTTACTCTGATTCTAGGACTCTTCAGACTTTTCTGATTCTTTTATTATCTTTTTGTGTTGTCAGGGTATTAGTTCCTCTGACTATGAATGAAATCTCAACATGAGGGTTTTTTCCCTCCCTTAGAGTCTTGAAAAGGTTTTAATTTCATTTGGGTTGGTTGCAAGTGTTTGGCTTTTTGTATTTCAGAAACTTTGTTGACATAAACTGAATATGTAATGTATTTTTATTTGAACTGTCTTATTACTTAGTATAGTTGTCAGCTTTTATGCTTGTTCTGCTATTTTATGACTAATAGTATGCTATGCCCACTCTAAAGGCGAACAGCTGCTTGGAGAACTACAAGTGAAGAAAAGAAAGCATTAGATCAGGCAAGTGAAGAGATTTGGAATGATTTTCGAGAAGCTGCAGAAGCACATCGACAAGTTAGAAAATACGTAATGAGCTGGATCAAGCCTGGAATGACAATGATAGAAATCTGGTAAAAGGAATACTTTTTTGTAAGAACATGATAAAAAATGTTTTATAAGTACTAACTCTCCAATTATAATGTTTGGCTTTCATTACCACTTTGCTAAATCTTTAAGTAAAGGTTGTAGAAATGTCTTCTAGATTATTTTAGTGTCACTATGAGAAAACCATGAAGAGGAGTACACATTGGCACCTCAGCCACCCTTTTTTGTGCACAGGTAGTCGTTACTGATTGTTATTTTCTATCTGGAAATCTGTTATTTTGCTATCTAACAATTCATACTAAGAAATAAGAAAGTATTGGAGCAATTGCCCAGATACAGAACATGATGATAATACAGTAACAAAACCAATTCAAGTAATTATTTCTCTAGTTTTTCCTTTTGATAAATGGTTAGTATAACATGTAATTCTCTGATTCCTACAATTTAAAAAATATACAACATGAACAAATAAGATCAGCATTTAAATTGGTCTAAGTTAGACTCTTATTTTCTAGTAAATTTAGTTGAAAGTGGATTGTGTTTTCTCTGACTTTCTAGCAGAATCAAATTCCTTGTCTTCTAAAGATAAGCTATTTTCATAGCATCAGAGAACTGTTATTTATTTATATTCAGAAAGTGCTCAGATCATTCCCAGAAAGTATTTAAGGTTTTTAGTAAACTTTCTGGACTTGATGAACTATATGGTATTAATATATAAAAGTAAGAATGTAAAAGTAAACAAGTTCCCTTTTGCTTTTTTGTTTTAGTGAAAAGTTGGAAGACTGTTCACGCAAGTTAATAAAAGAGAATGGATTAAATGCAGGCCTGGCATTTCCTACTGGATGTTCTCTCAATAATTGTGCTGCCCATTATACTCCCAATGCCGGTGACACAACAGTATTACAGTATGATGACATCTGTAAAATAGACTTTGGAACACATATAAGTGGTAAATTCTTGCAGAAAATTCCTACCCCAGCCTCCTCCTGAAAAACTAGTTTTTGTCTCTGTTAAGTGGAGTGATAAATACTGAACTCCCAAATTTTGTTCTTGCTTCCTCACTTCATTAGTAAAAGTGTGTTGAGGCAGATTTAAAAAAAAATTTTAGTGCACTTATAGGAGAGAGAGGCAGTTGTGAGATTTACTTGAAAGCATACTACTAAGTGGAATAAAATGAAAACTGTTGGGTAGTTGAGGTTTATTACCCTTTGTATCAAGGCATGAAAGACATTATCCTACCTTTCTTTAGGTCATTGTTTCATACCTCTTTTATTCAAATAATATTTATTTAGAATATTTAAGTTTATCAGCCTTAATATACATGTTTGCTTTTCTGAATTCTCTCCAAAACCTGATTAGGTAGGCACCTCGTTATCTTACTTACAAGTGAGAAAGCAAGCTTAGAATAAATACTTACCTAAGGTTTCACTACCTTGGAAAAGTAACAGTATATTCAGAGCCCTGTATAGTTTCTCTGCCCTGCGTTGTTATTTCTCATTTCCCTAGTCTTTTCTTGTATTCGTTTTGTTTCTGTTTGTATATTTGTATAACTGCCAGGGTGAGCACTGAACTGGTGCTGTCTTGGGGTAATATATACTAACCCTGTAATTCTTTCTATTCTGAATCCTTTATATACTTCTACATTTTGTCTCTTTGATTATGAATGATCTTTGGGTATTTGGAGTGCAGCCTTCATTTGAGCCTTCATTCTATTTTTCTGTTAAACTAGAAAGATTAATAGATTAAATGTGTAAAGTAGATAAATTGACTAGCTGATAAATAAAATTAAAAGAGGAATTTTCTCTTTCAGGTAGGATTATTGACTGTGCTTTTACTGTCACTTTTAATCCCAAATATGATACATTATTAAAAGCTGTAAAAGATGCTACTAACACTGGAATAAAGGTATGTGAACCGTAAGCACCATTTCATTCCCAATATTTTGAGCACTTTAAGGTCTTTTAAACACTTAACAGCATTTAAGCACTTTTAAGGCCTGTTTAAGGTCTTTGGGTAATTAAGAGGAATAAAATTGATCCATTTCCTTTATGGTTTTAAGCAGGTGAGTGTATGATTGTGTACCAAAGGTTGTTTTTTGTTTGTTTCCCTTGAACTTTGCTAAAATGTATTGAAACAGAGTTTGGATCTATTTTTGCCCGTCAGTTGGCAATGGTTTTTTTGTGATTCTTTTTTAGAACAATTTTAGGTTCATAATAAAATTGAGCAGAAAATACAGAGATTTCCCATATACCCACCCCTCCCCAACTTCCTCCATTGTCAGCATCCCCAGCACGTAGGTATATTTGTTAAAATCATTTGAACCAGCATTGACCACATCACAATTATTCAAAGTTCGTAGTTTACATTAGGGTTCATTCTTAGTAATATACATTTTAAGGGGTTTGACAAATATATGACACGCATCTACCATTACAGTATCATACAGAGTATTTTCATAGCCACCAAAATCCTCTGTGCTCAACTGATTCATCCCTCTCTGTCCACATCTGGTACAGCCCAGCTTTTCCCCACCCACCCAAATTTTTTTTTTTTTTTTTGGAGGGAGATGCAGTTAAAATAGACATCACATAAAATTTACCATATTAACTTTTTCTTTTTTTTTTTTTTTTTTTTGAGATGGAGTCTTACTCTGTTGCCCAGACTGGAGTGCAGTGGCACGATCTCAACTCACTGCAACTTCTGCCTCCTGGTCTCAAGTGATACTCCTGCCTCAGCCTCCCGAGTTGCTGGGATTACAGGCACGCACAACCACTCCTGGCTAATTTTTGTATTTCTAGTAGAGATGGGGTTTCACCATGCTGGCCAGGCTGGTCTCAAACTCCTGACCTCAAGTGATCCTCCCGCCTTGGCCTCTCAAAGTGCTGGGATTACAGGCGTGAGCCACCGCGCCCGGCCATTTTTAAGTATGTTGTTCATTGGTATTAAGTACATTCATAATATTGTGCAGCCATTATCACCATTCATCTGTTTACTCTTCATGTTGTAAAACTGAAACTCTATACTCATTAAACAGTAACTCCCAATTTCCTCTTCTCTCCCTACCCTGGCAACCACCATTCTACTATATATGATTTTGACTGCTGTAAGTACCTCATATAGTATTTGTTGTTTTGTGACTGGTTTATTTCACTTAGCACAGTGTACTCAAGGTTCACCTATGTTGTAGCATATGTCAGAATTTACTTCCTTAAGGCTAAATAATCTATTGTGTGTATATACCACATTTTTGCTTATCCATTCATCCACTGATAGACACTTGGATTGCTCCCGTGTTTTAGCTATTGTGAATATTGCTGCTATGAATATGGGTGTATATATATCTCTTCAAGGTCTGTTTTCAATTCTTGGGTATATACCCAGAAGTGGATTTGGGAATCATCTGGTAATTATATCTTTTTAAACTTTTTGAGTATCTTCTCTACTGCTTTCCACAGTGGCTGTACCATTTTCATTCCCACCAACAGTACGCAAGGAAGGGCTCCAATTTTTCCATTTCCTTGTCAACACTTACTATTTTCTGGGTGGTTTTTGTTTTTTGTTTTTTGTTTTTAATCTTTGGAGAAATGATTCAAGTTTTTTGCCTGTTTTTATTTATTTATTTTTTAATTAAAAATGTAGGCTGGGTGCGGTGGCTCACGCCTGTAATCCCAGCACTTTGGGAGGCCTAGGCAGGTGGATCACGAAGTCAGGAGATGGAGACCATCCTGGCTAAGATGGTGAAACCCCGTCTCTACTAAAAATACCAAAAAAAAAAAAAAAAATGAGCTGGGTGTGGTGGCGGACACCTGTAGTCCCAGCTACTGAGGAGGCTGAGGCAGGAGAATGACGTGAACCCGGGAGGCGGAGCTTGCAGTGAGCCGAGAGCACGCCACTGCACTCCAGCCTGGGTGACAGAGCAAGACTCCATCTCAAAAAAAAAAAAAAAAAGTGGAGATTGGGAGTGTTGCTGTGTTGCCCAGGCTGATCTTGAATTCCTGAGCTCAAGCTACTCCCTCACCTTGGCCTCCCAAAGTGCTGGGATTACAGGCATGAGCCACCATGCCCAGCTCTTCGCCTGTTTTTTAATTGAGTCGTTTGTTGTTGAGTTTTAGGAATTCTGTATAGATTCTGGATGTTAATCCTGATTCAGATATATTATTTGAAAATCTTTTTTCTCATTTTGTGGGTTACCTTTTTACTCCGGATATTGTGTTTTGAAGCATAAAATGTTTTCATGAAGTCCAGTTTGCCTATTTTTTTGTTGTTGTTGCCTATGCCTTTGGTGTCATGTCCAGTAAATCATTGTTAAATCTAATGTTATGAAGCTTTTATTCTGTTTCCTTTTAAGGTATTTATAGTTTCAGGTCTTCAACTTAGGTCTTTGATCCATTTTGAGTTAATTTTTTATATGGTGTTAAGTAAGGGTCCACATTCATTCTTTTGCATGTGAATGTCCAGTTTTCCCAGCACCATTTGTTAAGACTGTTCTTTTGCTTTTGAATGGTCTTGACACCCTTGTCAAAGCTCATCTGGGCCAGGCACAGTGCCTCATGCCTATAATCTCAGCCCTTTTGGAGGCCGAGGTTGGAGGATCGTTTGAGCTCAGTAGTTAAAGTCTAGCCTGGGCAAGATAGCAAGACCCCATCTCTACCAAAAATTAAACAAATTAGCCAGGTGTGATGGTGCACCCTTGTGGTCCCAGCTACTCAGGAGGCTCTGGTGGGAGGATCATGTGAGTCCGGGGAGGTTGAGGCCTCAGTGAGACAAGATTACACCACTGCATTCCAGCCTGGGTAACAAAGCAAGACCTTGTCCAAAAAAAAAAAAAAAGTCATTTCTTTTTGTAAGTGAGGGTTTATTTCTGGGCTCTTCATTTTATTTTATTGGTTTATATGTCTGTCTTTATGCCAATACCACATTGGGTTTTTTTGGTTTAGTTTGGTTTTGGTTTTGAGATAGGGTCTTGCTCGTCACCCAAGCTGGAGTGCAGTGGTATGATCTTGGCTCGCTGCAACCTGTACCTCCTGGGCTTAAGCAGTTCTTCTACTTCATCCTCATAAGTAGTTGGAACTACAGGCTCATGCTGCCATACCCATCAATTTTATTTGTTTTTTATAGAGACAAGTCTCACTGTGTTGCTCAGGTTGGTCTTGAACTCCTGGCCTCAAGCAGTCCTCCTGCCTCAGCCTCCCAGAGTGCTGGGATTACAGGCATGAACTACTGTGTCTGATATCCACACTGTTTTGATTACTGTAGCTTTGTTGTAAGTTTTGAAATTGAGAAGTGTAAATTCTCCATCTTTGTTCTTTTTCAGAATTGTTTGTCTATCTAGGATGTCTTGGGATTCCATATGAATTTAGGATTTTTTTTTTCTGCAAAAACCACCAAATGGATTTTGATAGGGATTGTGTTGAATGTGTAGATGGCTTCAGATGGTATTGACATTTTAACGATATTAAGTCTTCTAATTCATAGACGTGAAATGTCGTGTTAGTCCATTTTCACACTGCTATAAAGAAATACCTGAGACTGGGTAATTCGTAACGGAAAGAAGTTTAATTATCCACAGTTCCACATGACTGGGGAGGCCTTAGGAAACTTAGAATCAAGGCAGAAGGCAAAGGGAGAGCAAAGACCTTCTTCACATGGCAGCAGGAGAGAGAACTGCAAGCAGGGGAAATGCCAGACGCTTATAAAACTATCAGGTCTCATGAGAACTTCCTATCATGAGAACAACATGGGGGAACCACCCCCATGATCCTATCACCTCCCTCTCTCAGCACATGGGGATTACAATTCGAGAGGAGATTTGGGTGGGGACACAGAGTCAAACCATATCAGATGTGTTTCCATTTATGTCTTTAATTTATTTCAGCAACATTTTATAGTCTTCATTGTACATGTGTTTTAATGTGTTTCACCTTCTTGGGGTTAATTCCTAAGGTTTTTTGTTTTTGTTTTTGTTTTTAGTTATTGTTAATGGAATTGTTTTTGTAATTTCCTTTTCAGATTGTTCATTGTTAATATGTAGAAATACAAGTGATTTTTATGTTTTGACTTTGTATCCTGTACTTGGTTGAATTAATTTATTCTGACACTTCCTTTGTGTGGAATCTTTAGGGTTTTCCCCAGGTAAGATCATATAATCTGAACAGAGATAGTTTTACTTCCATCCCAATTTAGATGCCTTTTTATTTTTCTTGCCTGATTGTTCTGACCTATGCTGAGTAAAAACGGCAAAAGTGGATATCCTTCCTTGCCTTGTTTGTGATCTTAGAGGAAAGCTTTCCATCTTTGACCATTAAGTATGATGTTAGCTGTAGGTTTTTCATAGGTGGCTTTTATTACATTGAGGTGGTTTACTTCTGTTCTTAATTTGTTGAGCCTTTCATCATGAAAGGGTGTTGAATTTTGTCATGCTTTTTCTGCATCAATTCAGACAGTTATATGGTTATTTTTCTTCATTCTGTTAATGTGTATTAGATTGATCTGTTTTTCTTAGTTGAACCATCTTTGGAATAAATCCCACTAAGTCATGGTGTGTATTCTTTTTGATATGCAGTTGAACTTGGTTTGCTAATATTTTGTTAAGGATTTTGCATCAGTGTTCATTAGAATATTGGCCTATAGTTTTCTTACAGTGTCTTTGCCTGGCTTTGGTATCAGAGTAATGCTGGTTTCATGTAATGACTTAGAAAGTATTCTCCTGAGGTTTTTAGAAAAGTTTGAGGAGGTATTAGTTCTTTAAATGTTTGGTAGACTTAACCAGTGGAAGCCATCAGGTTCAAGGTTTTCCTTTGTCGGGACTTTTTTTTGAGACAGGTCTCCCTTGTTACCCAGGCTGGAGTACAGTGGTATGAACACAGTTCACTGCAGCCTTGACCTACTGGGCTCAAGCAGACCTCCTGCCTCAGCTCCCAAGTAGCCGGGACCACAGGCGTGTACCACTACACCCAGCTAATTTAAAAAATAAAATAATATTTTAAATTTTTTGTAGATACAGGGTCTTGCTATCTTGCCCAGGCTGGTCTGGAACTCCTGGTCACAAGCCATCCTGCCACCTTGGCTTCCCAAAGTGTTGAGATTATAGGCATGAGCCACTGTGTCTGGCCTAATAATTATTTTAAATGCATTAGTCTCTTGAATTATGTAAAAAATAGAATATGGAATTATAAACCAAAGTTAATAATAATACTAGGTTTTAGAATAAAAATAATTTTGGCTGGGTGCGGTGGCTCATGCCTGTAATCCCAGCACTTGGGAGGCTGAGGCGGGTGGATCACGAGGTCAAGAGATTGAGACCGTTCTGGCCCATGTGGTGAAACCCCATCTCTACTAAAAGTACAAAAATCAGCTGGGCTTAGTGACATGCACCTGTAGTCCCAGCTACTCAGGAGGCTGAGGCAGGAGGATGGCTTTGAACCCAGGAGACGGAGGTTGCAGTCAGCCGAGATTGCGCCACTGCACTCCAGCCTGGTGACAGAGCAAGACTCCGTTTCAAAAAAATAAATAAATAAATAAATATATTAGTTCCTTAAGTCATGTGGAAAACAAATAGTGTTTGCAGACTATTGTTAGAATAATACTAGTTGTTACAGTTGGCCATTTATTTTACTTTATTGAGATTTTTAAAAAATTCATATGGCTTCAAGTTACTATGTAGTATCCTTTGCAGGGCATTTCTTGAGCACTTCTTGCAGTCCCTGTCTAGTAGTAATGAACTCCATCAGCTTTTATCTGGGAATCTTAATTTCTCCCTCACTTTTTTTTTTTAATATGATTTTTTTTTTTTTTTTTTCAAATTGAAACAGGGTTTTGCTCTGTTGCCCACGCTGGAGCGCAGTGGTATGATCATGGCTCACTGCATCCTTGACTTCCTGGGCTCAGGAAATCCTCCCACCTCAGTTCTCCAAGTAGCTGGGACTATAGGCGTGTGCCACAATACCTTGCCAATTTTTAAAACTTTTTTGTAGAGATGAGGGTCTCACTTTGTTGGCCAGGCTGGTCTTGAACTCCTGGGTTCAAGTGATCCTCCCACCTTGGCCTTCCAGCGTGCTGGGATTACAGACATGAGCCACCACGCCTAGCCTGATTTCTTTCTCACTTTTGAAGGACAGTTTTCCCAGGTAGGATTCATGGGTGACAGCTTTTTTTCTTTTAGTTAGCACTTTGAATATGTTGCATTGCTGTCTTCTAGCCTCCAAAGTTTCTAGTTTGAAATGTGCTTGAAGTCTAATTGAGCATCCGTTTTATATAGTGAATCACTTCTTTCTTGTTGCTTTCAGGTTTCCTTCTTTGTCCTTTAGAAAGTTTGATTATCTTTTTTTGTGTGTGTGTGTGGGTTTCTTTGAGTTCATCTTTTTTGGAGTTCTTTGAACTTCTTGGATGTTATATTCTTGTATTTCATCAAATTTGGGGAGTTTCCAGCCATTACTTTTTCAAATATTGTTTACCTTTCTACTTCTGAAAATTTCCGTAATGCATATATTGGTCTACTTGATATACAGGTCCCTGAGGTTCTGTTCACTTTAATCTTATTTATTCTTAGACTTGGTGATTTCCCTTGTCCTTATCTTCAGGTTTGCTCGTTCTTTTTTTTACCTGCTCAAATACTTTTGAATTCTCCTTGTGAATTTTTCATTTCAGTTACTGTACTTTTCAGCTCCAGAAATTTTTTTTTCTTTTAGGTTTTCTATTTCTTTTTTGATATTTTCATTTTGTTCATACCTTTTTTTTTTTTTTTTTTTTGGCTCTCTCAGTGTCTTCCTTTAATTTTTTAAGCATCTTTAGAAGAGTTGTTTTGAAGGCTTTGTCTAGTAGTAGATCTGCCATCAGGTTTTTTTTTCAGGGATAGTTTCTGTCGATTTATTATTTTCCTTTGATGGGTGTTCTTATTTCCGTGTATGCCTTGTGACTTTATGTTGAACACTGCCTATTTCAATGTAATATGGTAATTCTGAAAATCAGATATTCCCCCTTCCCCAGCATTTCTTTTAGATTTTTTGTGTTGGTTTTTTTGTTTTTGATTCTTGTAGCCAATCTCTGCCAAGGATCCACCTGAGGTGTAAACTTCAGGTTTTCTCAGGTCTTTACCTGGGCATGTGTGCTCACTTTTACAATTTTTTCATATATGCAGTTGTTTTTGAATGACCTAGTCTTTAATATCTGGGCCCCGAATGGGGAGAACAAGAAAAATGAGTATGGGCTGGAGGCCATGCTGAGTGTGAGGGTGTGGAGGGGAAAGGGGTGCTCACCATTTAAATCTGCTGAAAGTCACTTCAGCCACGGGGTGTGTAAGCGCTAAGGTTTGCAACTATGAGGGGAGATGCAACAACAGTGGCCACTTCTATATCTGCGCCTATGTGACCAGAAGCAGCAGCCAGGGATCAAAGCACAGATCCCTGATGTTTAGGACATAGACTGTTTTGCCCATTCCGATACCCCCAAGCTGTGTGCATGTTGCTCCAGGAGCACGAGCCAACCACGAGCTTATGGAACGGTATGTAGCAGTGCTGCTACTGTGCTGAGAGCTAAAATGGATGGAAATTAACCACACTTGACCATCCCATTATTCCCCTGGAAGTTGCAAGGCTTCAGTAGACTCCAGAGTTCCCAAGTACTTACATTAGACAGATTTTGTCAGTGCACTTGTTGTCTATTTAGGGAGGCAGATTCCTGGTGCTTAATACTTCACTATCCTCCCATAATCCTCTGTAAAGTATTTTAAACAGGAAGTTACAATGTACAAAGCAGTTTTTCTGATTGTCCCTTGTTTTTAAATGTTACAAAATTAAGTTGCTATGAAAATTTTGCACTTTTAATAATAAAGCATATGTTACTCTTTTTTTAGTGTGCTGGAATTGATGTTCGTCTGTGTGATGTTGGTGAGGCCATCCAAGAAGTTATGGAGTCCTATGAAGTTGAAATAGATGGGAAGACATATCAAGGTATGTTCTTTTAAAATATATCTTATTTTGAAATTGATTTTACAAACTGTCGTGGAGTGCTTTCTTTGAGTCAGCCACTTCATGTTTCTATCTTGGGAATTCAAGGAAAAAAGACGGGAAATGACCTGCTTAGAGCATGGTAGGAGTAGTGTTGTAACTAACTGGAAACTATTGCCAAGCCACTCTGTTAGCTGATAAGAAAACACCTGAGGAAATATCCTAGGGCAGCCAAAATGTGCAGCCAGTTTTCTGTGACTAGTCAAATCAAGGCTGAGAGAAGCCAGGTCTCTTGCCATTGATGGCTTCTCATTGTGATTTGTTGTTGTTGTTGTTTTTTGTTTTGTTTTTTAAAGACAGGGTCTCTGTCCGTCATCCAGGCTGGAGCGCAGTGGTGCAACCATGGCTCACTGTAGTTTCAACCTCCCAGGCTTAAGCGATCCTCCCACCTTAGCCCTCCCGGGTAGTTGGGACTGCAGGTGTAGGCCACCATGCCCGGCTGATTTTTAATTTTTTTGTAGAGACGAAGTCTCACTGTGTTGCTCAGTCTGATTTTGAACTACTGAGCTCAAGCGATCCTCCCACCTCAGCCTCCCAAAGTGCAGGGATAACAGGTGTGAGCCACTGCTCCTAGCCTGTGATTTTTTGGAATCACATTCAGAATTTGGAGGCCAGTTCCTTCTGTATCACTTTAATTCCCAAATCCCTTTGCCTTCTAGTCTTTACCAGTGACTACCTCAAGTATATACTCCCAGAGTCCCCTGTGCTTTCTGGTGCTGTACGTTAATCTCCGTCAGTTCAGTCCTCCTCTGGCTCCCAGGTCTGTCTGACCATCCCCCAGCCACCATCCTCCTCCCTCATCTGTGTTCATTATTCTCTATGACCCTGCTCTAATAACTTCCGTATAGAATATTTTCTATATTTCCTTTAACAGAATTCTGTCTCTCTTTGTAGACTCTGAGTGGAGACTCTCATGTTGTTTTCTTGCCTCTTACTTAGTAAATTCACACCATTCAGCATTCTTTGCATTTCCTGTTGCCCATTATGTGTTTCTACCAAGAGCAGAAGTGATTCTTCCTCTGGAACCTGACTGTGCCTTCTATATAGACAGTTACCACCAACATAACAGTCCTCTTTCATGTCTAAATACTGAAATTTATTACCAGACTTATACTTTTTTTTTTTTTTTTTGAGACAGAGTCTCGCTCTGTTGCTCAGGCTGGGGTGCAGTGGTGCAATCTCGGCTCACTGCAACCTTTGCCTCCTGGGTTCAAGCGATTCTGCCTCAGCCTCCTCATTAGCTGGGATTACAGGTGCCCACCACCACACCCAGCTGATTTTTTTTTTTTTTTTTTTTTTTTTTGAGATGGAGTCTTGCTCTGTCACCCAGGCTGGAGTGCAGTGGCACGATCTTGGCTCACTGCGACCTCCGCCTCCTAGGTTCGAGCCATTCAAGCCATTCTCCTACCTCAGCCTCCCGGGTAGCTGGGATTACAGACGTGTGCCACCATAGTTGGCTGCTTTTTGTATTTTTAGTAGAGATGGGATTTTGCCATGTTGGCCAGGCTGCTCTCGAACTCCAGACCTCAGGTGATCCGCCTGCCTCGGCCTCCCGAAGTGCTGGGATTACAGACATGAGCCACCGTGCCCAACTCTTTTTTTAGACAGAGTCTGCCAGACGTGGTGGCTTAGGCCTGTAATCCCAAAACTTTGGGAGGCCAAAGTGGGTGGGTCACCTGAGGTCAGGAGTTTGAGACCAGCCTGGCCAACACGGTAAAACCCCGTCTTTACTAAATACAAAAAAAAAAAATAGCCAGGTGTAATGGCACACACCTGTAATCTCAGCTACTCGGGAGGCAGGAGAATCGCTTGAAGCCGGGAGGCAGAGGTTGCAGTGAGTCAAGATTGCACCATTGCACTCCAGCCTGGGCGACAGAGTAAGACTTCGTCTGGGGAAAAAGATAAAAAAGAGTCTTCCTCTGTTCTCCAGGCTGGAGTGCAGTGGCACGGTCGCAGTCCAACCCCCTTGCTCAAGCACTCGGTGGAGTGCTCTCAGCTTCCTGAGTAGCTGGGACTACAGATACACACTGGCTAATTTTTGTATTTTTTAAAAAATGTTTCTTTTTATTTCTAATATATATGCTTTTTTTTTTTTTTTTTTTTTTTTTTTTTTTTTTTTTTTTTTTGAGACAGAATCTCGCTCTGTCGCCCAGGCTAGAGTGCAGTGGCGTGATCTTGGTTCACGACAACCTCCGCTTCCCGGGTTCAAGCAATTCTTCTGCCTCAGCCTCTCAAGTAGCTGGGATTACAGGCATGCGCCACTACACCCAGCTAATTTATTTTTGTATTTTTAGTAGAGACGGGGTTTCACTATATTTGCCAGGATGGTCTTGATCTCTTGACCTTATGATCCGCTCGCCTCAGCTTCCCACAGTGCTGGGATTACAGGCATGAGTCACTGTGCCCAGCCTATATATGTTTTTTGATATCAAGATGTTCTTCCATTTCATTGTTCTTCAAGGTTTCATTTCCCTTCCTCCTGCCTAGACCCTGTGTCCGCAGCTTTAATTCTTCTCTCATCTATATCTTTAACTTCTTTATTATTTGATTTTCAGATATTCTCTTTAAGATCTCTAATCCTGTGAACACAAGTGCAAAGCAGAATACTTATTGATTGATTGATTGATTGATTGATTGATTGAGACAGAGTCTTACTCGTTCTGTCACCCAGGCTGGAGAGCAGTGGTGCAGTCTTGGATCACTATAAGCTCAGCCTCCCGAGTAGTTGGGATTACAGGCGTGTGTCACCATGCTGGCTAATTTTTGGATTTTTTTTTTTAGTGGAGACGGGGCTTCATCATGTTGGCCAGATCAGACGATCTGCCCACCTTGGCCTCCTAAAGTGCTGGGATTACAGGCGTGAGCCACCATGCCCGGCCTAGAATACTCTTGATGTTACTCACACTTAGGTAGGAGGTGTGGGATAATGAAGAAAACACACTTTGGGGTTCAGGCAGTTTTTACTTGGAGTCTTAGATAAATCTATAACCTGAATACCCAAGTTTCTTGACTGTAATAGGGTTAATGGTATCTAGTTTATTTTGAGAAATGTAAATTATGTGATAGTGCCTGGAATTTATTAAGTATCCAACAAATATTTGTCATTCTGTCCCCTTCTCACCCCAATTCTGGGATTAGTGCCACAAATACAGTGCTTCAGGCTCTTCCAAATCGCTCTTCGCATCTCAGGAAATTACTTAGCTGATGAGAAAAATAGCCAAACAAGCCTTCCACGTTGCATAAAGAACGTGGCAAGATGCCGGGATTGGCAAATGCCAGGATTTGCCCACCTTCTTCCTATTCTTATGTTTTTATTTCTGTTCTTCAAGGAAGAAATATTCTGTCTTCTATACAGTATTTTCTTTTTTTAAATTTTTTTAAATTGTTAGCTGAAACACTGCTTTAAGGATCTTCTTTTCAGTGTTAATCCTCCACCTCCTTTGAGATACCACCTTATTATCCCTTTTCTCTACATACTCAGCCTTTCCCTAGTGGCTCCTCTCAGTGTGAAAGCACATGTGGAGGAGAATAAAAATCATAGCATTAGATATCCTTCCATGATTCTCATGCTTTTTTTTTTTTTGAGAGGGAGTTTTGCTCTTGTTGCCCAGGCTGGGGTACAATGGTGCGTGATCTTGGCTCACCACAACCTCTGCCTCCCAGGTTCAAGCAGTTCTTCTGCCTCAGCCTCCCGAGTAGCTGGGATTACATGCGCCACCACGCCCAGCTATTTTTTTTATTTTTATTTTTTTATTTTTTTTATTTTTATTTTTAGTAGATACGGTGTTTCTCCATGTTGGTCAGGCTGGTCTTGAACTCCCAACCTTAGGTGATCTGCCTGCCTTGGCCTCCCAAAGTCTGGGATTACAGGCATGAGGCACCACACCCAGCCGATTCACATATTCTACTTTTGGGTTTTACTTACTGTTATGTGAAATTTTTACAATTTATTTTTACATTAAGACATGGTTTAAATTTACTATGTTCCTTAGTAAGGGTAAACATACTTTTCTTTGTATCCTAGCCAAAACCATAAGGAAAGCAAAAGATTTTTAAAGGCTAGAATTTAGAATATCTCATTTCCAGTGTGCTTTTCTTTGGAAAATGTTTTGTCCAGTTCTTTAAATAGCTTAGAACGAGTTTTAGGAGTTGCTGCTTCTATTAACACTTTATGAGCTCCCCAGAAGCAAGATTCTTAACCCAAAGGAAGCTGAGATTTAAGAGCATAAATGCCAAGTTAATTTGAGGAATTTATGGGACTAGAACATGGGCCTTCTGATTTCTAGGTTCACTGCTACAAATGAACAGAATCTATTATTTCCAAATTCATGAGTCTTATGTCAACTTGGAGTACACACTGTAGCAGTCTGCTTGGGGGACTACCTCTAGAGTTAGTTATTTCTCTTTTTTGAGAATTTGCTGAAATTTTTGTAAATTCCAACACTAGCCAACATATACCAATGTCTTCTCTTTTTCCTTTCATTTTCTCCTAATTCTACAACTTGTTTGGTATGTGGTCTGCCTTTCAAGGTATGGTAGGTGACAGTTTGACTTAAAGTTTTATCACTGCATAATAATTCCAGCCTGCAACATTGGGATTTTTAATATCTACCCTTTTACCTCTTCCACTAAGCTAGTGCAGCATTTTAGGTTTCATTATTTCAGTACCCCTCTTTTGATCCCTGTTATTTTATTGATCAGGATTCTTAGTTTAAGGCAACAATTCATTTTTAATAGTTTAAGGAGAGAGGATGTGGAAAAATCATGATAATAGGGAGATGAAGAAATGGACTCCGGGTTGAACTTTCCGGAGCAAATCAAAAAACCACATAGCACAACTGGGCCATCAAAGGAGTACCTTAATCTCCTTTGATCAGGAGGCAATAGAATTAAAAAGTGATTGTTAAGAAATTACTGGTCCCAGAATTAGCCTGTGCTGTTACAACCTGCATAAGTAAAAAATGAATTCCCCTGTACCCTCTTTTTTCTGTGTAACTAATGTATTAGGTTGGTATGGCTAAGAAACTTTCTTTAAAAAAATTGATTGGCTTGTAAGGGTCAGTATGCAAAGTTTGAATTTTAAAATAAGCTTGTTACTTGTCAACCTAAATAACAAACAGAGGCTCTCTAAAAGAAAATGATGTTTGGGAATAGAGCATTGCAGTGGGAATGCCATAGTAAACTTGTGCATATTCAGGGAGGTAAGGAAGACAGAGGTTTTTGAAGACGAAAATGAGGGTGACATAATTGTTTTGAAATAATTATCCTTGGCTCCAAAGATTAATAACAAGAGGTTGGGCAGGCAGTTGTTGGGCAGATGTCCTTGCAGAAGTATTTTTTTGTGTAAGGTTGCAGTGGGCTTTGTGCAAGGTTATGGTTTTCGTAGTCATTTTCATTATCAGGCATATAAGCATGAGAACCCTCTCTTCATGGCTTTCCCTAGCTCTGTTTGAGTCTGACAACTTTGACACATTTATATAAGAAGGTTGTTGTGAAGAGTGAATTGATTTGTTTTTCTTGCTACCCCATTAAGTTTGTAACATACTTGTTCATTGCTTCAGACTACTTAATTCTGCTCTAGAAGAAAGGTAGCTCATACTGAGGATTCTAGAGTTATGGAGCTAAATTTTTTTAAGACCTCCCCCCCACCTTTTTTTTTTGTTTTGTTTTTGTTTTTGCTTTTGAGACTCTGTCACCCAGACTGGAGTACAGTGGTGCGATCTCATTTCACTGCAGTCTCTGCCTCCCGGGTTCAAGTGACTCTCCTGCCTCAGCCTCCCAAATAGCTGGGACTACAGGTGTGTGTCACCACGCCCAGCTAATTTTTGTATTTTTAGTAGAGATGGGGTTTCACTATGTTGGCCAGACTGGTCTTGAACTCCTGACCTCAAGTGATCCTCCTGCCTTGGCCTCCCGAAGTGTTGGGATTACAGGCGTGAGTCACTGCACAAAGGGCTAAAGTTTTTAGCCCTTTTTTAAAATTTGAAATATTAACACAAAATGCACAAAGCATAAAAACTCAGCTTCTCAATTGCAGAAGCTACGTAACCTCACTCCTCAAGAAATTGAATATTGCCAGTATTCCAGAAGATGCTCAGTCTCATTTTCTTAGTCTGTTTTGTGCTGCTACAGCAGAATACCTGAGACTAGGTAATTTATAAAGAACAGAAATTGATTTCTCACAGTGTTGGAGGCTGGGAAGATTGAGGGACTGGCATCTGGTGAAGGTCTTCTTGCTGCATCATCACATGGCATTAGGCAGAAGGGCAGTGAGAAGTTTGAGAGAGAGAGCAAGAAGTGGTCAAACTCGTCCTTTACATGGAACCCACTCCTGAGACAATGGCATGAATTCATTGATGAGAGTGGTGCCTCCATGGCCCAAACTCCTCCTGTTAGGTCCCACCTCCCAACACCATCACACTGGGGATGAAATTCCCAATACATGACCTTTGGGGGATACATTCAAACCATAGCAGCAATACACTGCTTTCCAATTACAGCAGCCTGCCTCTAGTGGGCCACCATCTTGGCTTGAGGGGTCAGTTTGCCAGGTCTTAGAGAAATAGTAATGATGTCTGAATTTTAAAATATATTTAGCTTATCAGCACTGCAAGTATGAAAGGATTTTCATTTGCTTTTATGTCTTTACTACCTAATTATGCATCCCTAAACTAGTTTTATTGCCTAATTTTGAACTATTATATATATGTGGAATTGTACAGTATGTATGTAATTGTGCCTTTTTCTGCTCATTTTGTCAGTTTTAAAACAACTGGAATAAAAAAGCTAGAAGTTTTATTTCAGTTGTTAAATGTATTCCTAGCTTTTTGTTTTGACTGTTGAATGTTATTCACTCATGTGAATATGCCACAATTTGTCTGTTCTGTCATTGCTGTCAGGACAGTGGGATGTTTAGATTTTCTTTCTTCTTTCTTATTTCTATTTCTTAATTATTGTGTCTCAGCCACATAGATTTTCTTTTTGAACATTTGAAATGTTGATATAAAGTTTTATAATACTGTCATATTAACAGTATCTTTCACATTATCTTTTGGTCCATAACAGTACAAATATGTATTTTTTATGTTTCTAATAATTTGTGTACATGGCATTTTCTTTGTTGTTAACAGTACCTCCTTAGATGACCTCCCTTGTGCCCTTAATCCTGTATTTCTTTCTTCCATCCTCCCTTACTTCTAGCACCTTTTTTTTTTTTTGAGACAGTCGCTTTCGCCCAGGCTGAAGTGCAGTGATGTGATCTTGGCTCACGGCAACCTCCGCTTCCCGGGTTCAAGTGATTCTCCTTCCTCAGCCTCCTGAGTAGCTGGAATTACAGGCCCCCACCACCACACCCATCTAATTTTTGTATTTGTAGTAGAGACAGGGTTTCGCCGTGTTTGTCAGGCTGGTCTCGAACTCCTGACCTCAGGTGATCTGCTTGCCTCAGCCTCCCAGAGTGCTGGGATTATAGGCATGAGCCACTGCACCTGGCCTACTTCTAGTGTTAATAACACTGCAACTAACTACTTTTTATATTCCACTAGATTCCAGTTTATATTTAACTACCTTAATGTAAGGTTATTTAGTAAAGCCATACCTGGTTTTTGAATAAATGCTTGAACTCTGTACCAAAATGTAAGAGATCTGTTTTTGCTTCTTGAGATCCTGAATAACTTCTATTTCCCTATTTTTTATAACAGTGAAACCAATCCGTAATCTAAATGGACATTCAATTGGGCAATATAGAATACATGCTGGAAAAACAGTGCCGATTGTGAAAGGAGGGGAGGCAACAAGAATGGAGGTATGTGTGTCACTAACATTTTACTTCCATGGAAGACATGTTTTTCTTCCAGGCAGAAGGTCGTGGTAGTTAAGTATATGGTTATACTGACCAGAATGAGCTGCTTATCATCCATATTCACCCTGCTAGGAATTGGGCCATTTGAATTTGCAAATTGTGTATAGTCAGCACTAAATCAGTTGTGGAAATTGGGGCTGTGAAAGGATTGTTTATTCAACATTTAATGAATATTTATTGAGCATTCCTAGGTGCCAGTCTCTTTATAGTAGGCTGTAGGGGTAGAGCTGTGAACAAAATTCATAGGGGGAAGCAGAAAGACCAAAAAGTGCTAAGGAGATAAAGCAGGGCAAGGCTAGATAAGGACTGCCAGGGGCTATTTCATGTTGCTGCTTAATCAGGTAGAGACTTCAAGAGATGGTAATTGTAGGCCAGGCTCGGTAGCTCAGGCCTGTTAATCCCAGCACTTTGAGAGACCAAGGCAGGCAGGTCACCTGAGTGAGGTCAGGAGTTTGAGACGAGCCTGGCCACCATGGTGAAACCTTGTCTCTACTAAAAATACAAAAATTAGCCAGGCATGGTGGCACCTGCCTGTAGTCCCACCTACTCGGGAGGCTGAGGCAGGAGAATCGCTTGAACCTGAGAAGCAGAGGTTGCAGTGAGCCAAGATCTCACCACTGCACTCCAGCCTGGCAACAGAGAGAGACTCTGTCTCAAAAAAAGAGAGCGAGAAAGAGAGATGGTAATTGTGATTCGTTCTGAATTTTTCTTCTTTCTCTCCCCTTGACCCTTATTTATTTTTCAGGAAGGAGAAGTATATGCAATTGAAACCTTTGGTAGTACAGGAAAAGGTGTTGTTCATGATGATATGGAATGTTCACATTACATGAAAAATTTCGACGTTGGACATGTGCCAATAAGGTGAGAGACAAGACAATTGATTTTATGTGGCTAATTAGCATCTCTTCTGAGTTAACAGCATTTTTAAAAAATGTGGCATACATACAAAATAGTATATTCATGAATGTAGAGTTCTGTAGCCCAACAATAAGAAAAAAAAATAGCTTGTTAAACATTTTAACTGAGATAAAAATTACACACACACACACACACACGCGTAGACACATAAACATGATAAGATGGCCTCCAGCTGGTGTCCTGTTCAGCTGCCATCTATAATTAGGTATGGGCTGTTATACATTCTGGCTTTTGATTGTTGAAAGAGCAACAATAAAAGTTTTTGGACTTCAACTACTAAGACAGCTAAGGTCTGGGCTTTTCTTAATGAGGGAAATGAGTTCGTAACTCTTTTGCCAACAATTAATTTTGGATTTTCTCCTCTTAGGCTTCCAAGAACAAAACACTTGTTAAATGTCATCAATGAAAACTTTGGCACCCTTGCCTTCTGCCGCAGATGGCTGGATCGCTTGGGAGAAAGTAAATACTTGATGGCTCTGAAGAATCTGTGTGACTTGGGCATTGTAGATCCATATCCACCATTATGTGACATTAAAGGATCATATACAGCGCAATTTGAACATACCATCCTGTTGCGTCCAACATGTAAAGAAGTTGTCAGCAGAGGAGATGACTATTAAACTTAGTCCAAAGCCACCTCAACACCTTTATTTTCTAAGCTTTGTTGGAAAACATTACACCAGAATTAATTTGCAACATGTTGTCTGTTTTAACAGTGGACCCATGTAATACTTTTATCCATGTTTAAAAAAGAAGGAATTTGGAGAAAGGCAAACCATCTAATGTAATTAACCAATGAAAAAGCTTTCAAGACTTTTAAATGCTAACTGTTTTTCCCCTTCCTGTCTAGGAAAATGCTATAAAGTTCAAATTAGTTAGGAATGACTTATACGTTTTGTTTTGAATACCTAAGAGATACTTTTTGGATATTTATATTGCCATATTCTTACTTGAATGCTTTGAATGACTACATCCAGTTCTGCACCTATACCCTCTGGTGTTGCTTTTTAACCTTCCTGGAATCCATTTTCTAAAAAATAAAGACATTTTCAGATCTGAGAGCTACATCTCAATGTCTGTGGTTATAATTCTGGACAGGATAAATAGCTAAACTTAATGTAGGCAAATGCAGAGACATTTATCTGAAATGTAGACCTCTACACTAAGACTCTTCTGGCATAGTGGCTAAAACAAGATCTACACATGCATAAAAAGGGACAATCACCTTTTCTTCATAAATATACAGCTTTAGGAATATTTCACCATTCTTTATAGGACATAGTAGTCCTTGTCTTTTTTTCCCCTGACATTGGAAAGATGTGCTAATTGAAACTTGACTTAGTAGGAACATTGTGCCAACTCGAAACCTTGATTTAGTAAAAATCTCAATGTTTAGATCCTTTGTCCAGTGGTGGTGTTTATCAGCGAATGTATTCAGCTTGCTCAGAAAACCAAAAGGGCATTAAAGCCACAAAAGCAAAGAAGAAAAAAAAAACTTCCCATGTTTGGATCTTGTTCTAGTTAGAAAAATTAAGTTGAAATTATTGGACTTTTTCATTCATGAGGCAAATGCTGTAATACCTTGCCCTTTGACAGGTTTGGATTCTTAACATTACTAGTGGTATTTCAGGAAGTGAGGTTACAGTTACTTTCCTTATAGCGGCTAAGTGTATTAAGTTGAATGTAACGATGGTAATATTAATTTGTTTGAACCGAGGCCCACTACTGATTCTTTGACAAATTGAATTCTTATATGTAAATAATTTTATGGGAATGTTCCATCATAATTTCTAAATTGTTTATATACCAAGGTAGCCTTAATTTGTATATGTTTCAGTACAATGAGATTTTATTGCCTCTGGGATGCTGTTTAGTTTGTATTTTGTTGAACGTTTTTATCTTAGGAAGAGAAACCTATGACTTGTGTACCTAGATCATCTGTTACATTAAAAAGCTGCTCTTTCAGCATTAGAGCTATAAATGAATGTTATCTTGTCGGGAAACAATCTAGGTTTTAGCTGTATGAGCTATGTTTATTATGGTGCTAATGTTCAGTAGCCACATTTGACTAATGTCTCCATTCTCTATGATGCTGTGGCTGGCAGCAGAGCTCGCCAGTTCATGCCTGGTCATACTGTCAGGGCTGGGCCCTCCAGCTAGCTCCTTTGGGGTTGAGTCCAAATCTTTTTGATGTGGAAGTATAAAGCAAGTATCTTGATTTCTAAACCCAGCAATTTTAGAATTGACCTTTATGAGTGAAGACTTCTGGAGCTTTTAAAGACCTCGGCAGTCATGATCTCAAACCAATTAGGAGCTCCAAGCTCCCTTCCCAGGTAACTGTTGGGAGCAATGGCATCACTGTATGCCCTTGTAATGGCTGGAAGGGACATGATCTTGTAAGTAGGAAAGCTGTCACTTAAAATTGTATTGTTTGCTTATTAGCCATGTATCTCTTAAAATTTTGTTATGTTTACAACGATGTACCTTATTGGCAACAAGTTATTAGTTTGATGTTTAACAATAGTGCCTTTAGTAAATTATTTTACAACTAAAACATGTTGTTTTTTGTTAGATCAACTTAGCAGAATGTAGACGTCCATGTTGAGATTTAAGATAAATAGTAAGAAATCTAAGTTTCTGTTTATTGTTTAGGTTTTAATTTTATTGTTGGTATTTTGAGACATTTTTCACACTAAAATTTACTGGAAAGTACTACAGATTTCCCAGACCTCCCCAATAATGTCCCCCTTTTCCAAGCCTCCCCCCATAGGTATTTGTTAGTTTTAAGGGATTAAAAAGTAAAGGGCTAAGTCACTTTGTTTTTTTTTAGACGGATTCTTGCTCTGTCACCCAGGCTGGAGTGCAGTGGCGCGATCTCGGCTCACTGCAGCCGAGTTCAAGCTATTCTCCTGCCTCAGCCTCGTGAGTAGCTGGACTGCAGATGCGTGCTACCACGCCTGGCTAATTTTTTTTTTTTTTTTTTTTTGTATTTTTAGTAGAGATGGGGTTTCACTGTGTTAGCCAGGATGGTCTCCATCTCCTGACCTTGTGATCTGCCCACCTCGGCCTCCCAAAGTGCTGGGATTACAGGCATGAGCCATGGTGCCCGGCCTCTTGTATGTTTTTATATTGAAATAAGTACAAGCAACGATACCATTACAAATAGTTCAGGAGTTTTTACAATTCCATTAAAATGATGTGCTAAAATGTATAACATGTTAAAAATAGTCCTTGTAATTAGAAAAGAGTAGACTCGTATCTTGACCATGTAAATTTTTAATGAGGTATTAAGTGTGTAACAGTTGAGGTAACAACTTGCATAGGTATTATGAAAAATTTTAAACATAGCCATTTAATATTCCAGATGTATTTTTGGCACAAATGATTTGTCTGTTCAGTGATAAAAGTCTCATTGCACTTCACTATCAGCTAACCCAGATGACTTGTTTTGTGAAATTTAAGAAAAATTTACTGGTAGAGATCTCTTTCAAGTTTGTACTTAACAGATGATCACTAGTGGTGAACAGCATTCTACAGGATATTATCTTTCACTAAGACTTCAACCTGCAAATAAACCCACTTATAAAAAAAGGATACACGATCTTCCTGTGGTTAACAGAGCTTTTAGATACATATCTGGTCTACAGAGATTAGTTGATTCTACCCTCTCCGAATAAGATATATAAAGTTAGCAGCAACAGGACTTTAAAGAAATCCAGTGAGATTATCAGAGAAGAACAAAAAGAGTGACTCGCACTGTATTTTTTTTTTGTAAGTTTAGATAGCTTTTAGTTTTTTTTAATGCTCAGGGCCAGTGTTTTAAGAGGCTCCTACCTAGTAGTCACATAATCCTAGCAAGAGTAAATCAAGCTTTAGTTATTTAGGAGAATGAGATGCTAGACATAATAGTCCAGTTGCCAATTTTGAACACTTATCTTTTCTGCCCTATAATTTTTTCTCTTCAAGACTCTATTCCTTTGAACTAAAAAAAAATACATAAAGTTTTAAGAGATCTAATGTCATCAGACATTATAAAATGAACTCATACCCAAGGTAAACTATTTGAATAACATCATACACTGGTTTGCTAAATTCAGACTTTTTATGACTGCTTAATTATTAGACTTCTGGACAAACCTGTTCGCTGCCAGACAAAAATCATAAATCCCAGCCATCATTTTTTCATGTCCATAGTTCCAGAGTTCACTTAAATATACGATTTGTAAAGCTGCCATTTTCATTTATAGTTTGACTATGCCAAATAAAGAGCAATTACTAAAACAATTTTGGGGTTACATTAACCAAAATAATGTCAATTACAAGGCCTGTTAACACACAAAGCCTCAGAAACACCAGTGAGTGTGACTGAAGAATATTTAGGTGATACCTTGACATGTCACTTCAATAACTCCAAGGGGCAAGGTAACTTCAATATACAAATGAAAGACTATTAGTGACCAAAGTAGAGTCTAATTTTCCATCTATTAAGAATTTATATAGAAAATACCTGAAAAAGATACATGTATATAAAATGATGCCACTTGAACTTTGTTGGTAGAAGATTGCACAAGTTCATCATCCGAGCCAATTAAGACATAAAAATATAAAAGAGGTAACATCAGTCTGAGGTAAACACCAAAAGTTTAAAACTCCAAATATTTGAAAAAAGTAGTTACCTTCAGTTGATATACACATTTATACTTTGTAAAAAAAAAAAAAAAAAATTGTGGTTAGATATAAAATGTATAAATGTAGTATACACTGATTCACAAGAAAAAATGAAGTTTAAAATGGTACATCAGTCTTTTAAAAAGTATATATATAAATCACAGGAAGAAAACCCCATTGTCTTTGGATCAGCTAAGGATTTCATTAGACGAGGTATCAGTGTCTTCATTGGGATGTTGGCTCCCCAACAGGAGCTCTGGAGGCAAAAGTTTAGAATGTCCATTCTCAGTAACTCGTTGGGTATAAAACAGGATATACGCTTGAGCCTTGCATACTTCATCCATAGTGCACATGCTCAGTTTGGAATCATTGCAGTGTACCCAGAACCCTAGAGTGAAGCACAGAAATACATTTATGAAGGGACTTTAGAAAATTCTAGTATGAAAGGTATTGAGTGAGAAGCTTTTTCTGAAGGGAAAATAATTTTCTAGCCAATTCATTTTTCTTTAATGAGAAATATAGATTGGGCAGTGTTACCCTGGAATTATCTACCTTTATTCTAAAAGTAGCTTAAGTTTTTCACAGCATGTGACTGATTAGAGTAGCTGACACTATTTATTCCTTGTGTAAATCTACCAGTTAATGCTTTTGCCACTAATCATACAGGATGATCATCCCTAATTCCAAAATCTGGCCAGGCATGGTGGCTCATGCCTGTAATCCTAGCACTTTGGAAGGCCAAGGCATGCAGATCACCTGAGCCCAGGAGTTAGAGACCAGCTGGCCAACATGGTGAAACCCCGTTTCCACTAAAAATACAAAAATTCGCTGGGCGTGGTGGTGGATGCTTGAAGTCCCAGCTACTCAGGAGGCTGAAGCAAGAGAATGGCTTGAACCTGGGAGGTGGAGGTTGCAGTGAGCAAGGATCGCGCAGCTTGCCCTCCAGCCTGGGTGATAGAGGGACTGTCTCAAAAAAAAAAAATCCAAACCAAAACTTTTTGTGCCAACATGATGTCATAAGTAACCCTGAACACATTTTTTTCCACTGTATTAATGTTTTTTACTGTGAAACTTATGTGCACATAAGTATAATGCACTTATGTACATTACATGCACATAAGTATGCTAATGACTGCTTATCATTAGCATATAAATCAGCCAGGAATTATGGTGATGCCAAACCACCAGACTGTCCATATGCGTGGCTGAGATAGTGACACCTTTGTTTGCTGATTGCTCAATGTACACAAACGTTGTTATATGCACTCTGTTAATGAAACTTTCATTATTTAAAGTGTTGTATAAAATTATCTTTAGGCTATGTGTACAAGGTGTATATGAAGCAAATGAATTTCATGTCTAAACCTGGGTGCCATCCCTACAATACCTCATAATGTCTATGCAAAAAAATCCAAAATTCAAAACACTTATGGTCCTGAGCATTTCAGACAAGGTATACTCAATCTGTATTAAAAAGCAAATTGGGTCGGGCATGGTGGCTCATGCCTGTAATCCCAGCACTTTGGGAGACCAAGGCTGACAGATCACTCAAGGCCAGGAGTTCAAGACCAGCCTGGCCAACATGGTAAAACCCCATCTCTACTAAAAATACAAAAATTAGCCAGGCGTGGTGGTGCACACCTGCAATCCCAGCTACTTGGGAGGCGGAGGTTGCAGTGAGCTGAGATCATGCTGCTGCATTCTAGCCCAGGGGAAAGAGTGAGACTCTGTCTTAAAAAAAAAAAAAAAAGCCAATAGTATACAACTAACTTGGTAGTTTTTGGTAGTTCAGTGTTGAGTTACCTTGGTGGATTATCGGGCTTCTTGTCCTCACCTCTCTTTTTCTGTTTGGGGTGTGTTGGGTGGGGGTGGGGAGTTGGAGGTTCATTCTTTGTTTAACAGTAAGTATCAAAAGGGGAAGTAAGGCTGGGTGTGGTGGCTCATGCCTGTAATCCCAGCACTTTGGGAGGCCAAGGCAGGCGCATCATGAGGTCAGGAGATCGAGACCATCCTGGCTAACATGGTGAAACCCCATCTCTACTGAAAATACAAAAAATTATCCGGGCGTGGTGGCACGTGCCTGTAGTCCCAGCTACTTGGGAGGCTGAGGCAGGAGAATTGCTTAAACCCGGCAGGCGGAGGTTGCAATGAGCCGAGATCATGCCACTGCACTCCAGCCTGGGCGACAGAGCGAGACTCCATCTCACAAAAAAAAAAAGGTGGGGTGGGGGAGTGAAAAATAAAATCTCAATCCAATCACTTTTGCTAGAACTAGACTATCCTAGAAGGCAGAAAATAAGTGAGTTTTGTATGTTAAACTTGAACGCAGTGTTTGTTCCAAATATCTGTGATCCCCCAGTTCATTAGGTACCCTATTCCTTTAATGAAATTAACTGAAGTAAACCAGTAAACATAAGATCTGCTTTTTGAAGTGTATCTTTAAGAAAAGTTAACACTCTGACTTTTAGTTAGCAACAAGACTATCCTCATTATTATATCCCTCCAGCCTTTAGTCAAAAGTACTGCAAAACCTACAGAAAATATTTCATGCATTAATTCTCATTTTTTAGTACCTGCAGAGGCATTCTCCCTAAGAAAATAAGTGGTCGAGTAGCTTTGTTTATGATTTAGTAGTCAATTTAGAAATCGGTTAAAGCCTGAACTCCAGCCTCCAAGTCCAACCCAAGATAAAACACTTTTTCTTATCTATACCTCCTTCAGAATTATAGCAGTAGGCAGTGTAGTGCCCTGAGCCAAATCCTTTCCCATGGTGCATCACCACCGCGGACAAGTCATAGATAAAGCATTCTGGTCTGAGGGATTTCAGGGTCTCCCTGCAGCAATAGGGCTCCATGTTTAAGATTTCCTCAAAGCCAACATGAACACCAATCTTCTCTCGGTTATTATGTCCTGACCACCTGTGAACAAACCAGTGTAAAATTATCAACACGATTAAGGGAAAATAACCATGTACTAGGTCTAGACACTTGTAACAGATGACCCCAGGCAGCATGGAATACAAAGTATCATATGTAATATAAAATTATTTCAATGCCGAAGCTGGCTATAAATGGAGAAATTTTGGCGTATTTTGCCTTCTTGTATTAGATGATAATGTAGGGAAAAAAAATTTAACTTTTGGGAAAGTATTGCCTTATGGGGGTATTTACCCCCTAACAGGTAAAAGTCAAGGCCATGAAAGGGTTGGGTTTTTTTTGTTTTTTGTTGTTTTTGAGATGGAGTCTTGCTCTGTTACCTAGGCTGGAGTGCAATGGCACGATCTTGGCTTACTGCAACCTCTGCCTCTCAGGTTCAAGCCATTTTCCTGCTGGGACTGCAGCTGTGTGCCATCATGCCTGGCTAATTTTTGTATTTTTAGTAATAGAGACAGGACTTTACCATGTTGGGCAGGCTGGTCTTGAACTCCTGACCACAAGTGATCCTCCTGCCTTGGCCTTCCAAAGCGCTGGGATTACAGGTATAAGCCACTGTGCCCAGCCCCACCAAAGGGTTTTTAATTCCTTATTGTGTTGCCAGGATATGAAGAGGGTTATCCCAGATGGGAGCTACAATCTGGATCTTTCTTGGCCAGGTATGGAGGAAAACAAAACAGGGCACCTCTATTTCCTCAGAACACTTCAGAGATTTTCAGACTAAAACAACAGGAACTGTGTCCCCTTGCTGTGTGTATAAGTCAGCACAACCGCCCATTGGTGACAGACTGAAAGAATGCCCTTATCCTGTCATTTTCTCAGTCTGCTGGTCATACTTCCCATTACTGGATCTCAGCATGGCAAGCAATGTGTTTATCAATATGCATAATGAGTTGGTGCTACGAGGGGAAAATAATGTAACATGGTAGTTCAAGAGATTATAATCCAGTTTGGGGTAGTATGGTAGAGAGACAAGGCAGACATAGATAAAAATATAGTAGTAAAGTACTAAAACATGAGCTTCAGACCAATAACAGCAGGTAGAGAAAGGAGAGACAAGAACATAGTTTTATGATGGAAAAAAAAAGTGAAAATGCTTAGTCCAGTGTAAAATGGCACAGAACTAAAGATGAACCATGCAAATTATGTTATCTGCTCGACCATAAGTCATATTGCAATCTCTCTGTGGGGTTGTGAAATATATATTTGGTTTTCCTTCCAGGTTCCTAAGACACATCTCCTAAAATTCTTGGAATCTCTGGAGTGATGAGTGTCTTGGCTGGGCGTGGTGGCTCACGCCTGCAATCCCAGCACTTTGGGAGGCCAAGGCGGGTGGATCACCTGAGGTCAGGAGTTCAAGACCAGCCTGGCCAACAATGGTGAAACCCTGTCTCTACTAAAAATACAAAAATTAGCTGGGCGTGATGGCGCATACCTGTAATACCAGTTACTGGGGAGGCTGAGGCAGGAGAATCGCTTGAACCCGGGAGGCAGAGGTTGCAGTGAGCCGAGATTGCGCCATTGCACTCCAGCCTGGGCGACAAAAGCGAAACTCTGGCTCAAAAAAAAAAAAAAAAAAAAACAAGTGTGTCTTTTGTATACTAATGAGACAACTAGTGGCTGGCAATCCCTAGATAGCTTCAGGATGTGGGCAAGTCACAGGAAAGACCCGGGAATGACTAGAGGATTGGGACTTTCAGCTTCCTTCCAAACACTGCCCCCAACCCCCAAAGGGAATGGGGCTGAAAGATGTAATCAGTCATGCCTATGTACTGAAGCCTCCATAAAAACCCAAAAGGATGGGCTTCCGGAGCTTCCAGATAGCTAACCATGCTGAAGCCCCCAGAAGGCAGGACCCCCAGGGAGGGTGTGGAACCTATACGCCCCTTCCCACAAGCCATGCCCTACACATGACTTCCATCTGGCTGTTCATATGGATCCTTGAAACTCTCCTTTGTAATAAACGGGTAAACACAAAGGTTTCCCTGAGTTCTGTGGGGGCCCTCTAGCAAATTAATCAAACCAGGGGAGCGGCTTGTGGGAATCCCATTAAGTTTACAGCCAACAGGTTGGTCAGAATTTCCACAAACCTGGAGTTATGACTGGTGTCTGAAGTGGGGGTCAGTCTTGTGGGACTGAGCTCTCCATCTGTGGGATCTGATGCTACCTCCAGGTAGACAGTGTCAGAACTAAATTAAATTAGAGGACACCCAGCTCGCATCCACTGCAGAACTGATGACTTGCTTGGTGGGGAGAAATCTCCTACACATTTTGGTAAACAGAGGTCACATTCGTATTCTCTGTTGTAAGAGTATGGTAGGAGAAACTGATTTCGGTTTTTCCAGTATCTCTCAGCCAGGTGCGGTGGCTCATGCCTGTAATCCTAGCACATTGGAAAGCTGAGGCGAGCAGATTGCCTGAGCTCAGGAGTTTCCAGATTAGCCTGGGCAACATGGCAAAACCCTGTCTCTACCAAAAAAAAAAAAAAAAAAAAAAAAAAAAGAGAGAGATACAATAAACTGATAAAGAACAATAAGGTAATACTATATCCCAAATTCATAATGGTTTGCTTCTGAAGAGGGGAAAGGAACAAGATTGACAGGCACACACAGGGGACATCAAAGGTGTTAGAAATATTCTGCCGGGCACGGTGGTTCACACCTGTCATCTCAACATTTTTCTTCTTTTTTTTCTTGAAACAGAGTCTTGCTCTGTCGCTCAGGCTACAGTGCAATGGTATGATGTTGGCTCACTGCAACCTCTGCCTCCAGGGTTCAAGTGATTCTCCTGCCTCAGCCTCCCAAGTAGCTGGAATTACAGGCATGCATCACCACGCTTGGCTAATTTTTGTATTTTTATTTTTGTTTATGTATGTATTGTATGTACATATGTATGTTTGAGATGGAGTCTGACTCTGTCGCCCAGGCTGGAGTGCAACGGCACGATATTGGCTCACTGCAACCTCTACCTCCCAGGTTCAAGCGATTCTCCTGACTCAGCCTCCTGAGCAGCTAGGATTACAGGCATGAGCCACCATGCCCGGCTACATTTTTGTATTTTTAGTAGAGATGGGGTTTCACCATGTTCGCCAGGCTGGTCTCGAACTCCTAACCTCAGGTGATCCACCTGCCTCGGCCTCCCCAAGTGCTGGGATTACAGGCCTGAGCCACCTTGCCCGGCCAGCACTTTGGGAGGCCCACGTGGGTGGATCGCTTGAGCCCAGGAGTTTGAGACCAGCCTGGGCAACATGGTAAAACCCTATCGCCAGCCTAGGTGACAGAGTGAGACTCGATCTCTAAATAAATAAATACATAAGCAAATGTAAGTCATTTATTAGCCAAGTATATGGCATTAAAAGTTAATTCATTTGTCAGAATGGTGATTAAAGTAAGGGGAAAAAATTATAACATGCATTCTTTAAGTTTTGAAGCATTATAAGCACAAGGAATGATCACTTTGCAACTGGTCCTACTACAGACCTGAATCGTTTGAGGTGCAGTCTGAGAACCTGAGGTAGGTGGCATATCATAAGTTGTTTCTGGGCTTCTGTGAGTACAACTGGTTTGGAGGAAAACCTTCTACGCTTTGCTGTAACATCAAAGAAAGAATAAAAATCAAATTTAATTTAAAGATGCAGGGAAAAGCGGAGTGAATCTTCTTTTTAATTAAGTCAGAAATGAAAAGTATGTACTGTGTTCCAGGCATTGTACTGTGCTAGAGATAGACATGGGCTTTGCCCTCGAGAAACTCATGATCCACAATTAAACAAAAAACTTATGAGCTAGTCAAGTTAGACAGATCTGTAATCAAGTACATGATTTAATAATAATCTTGCATATAATGTAATAGAACAAAGTATACTGCTATAATATATTTATTTATTTATTTATTTATTTACAGAGTCTCACCCTGTTGCCCAGGCTGGAGTGCAGTGGCGCGATCTCGACTCACCACAACCTCTGCCTCCTGGGTTCAAGCAATTCTCCTGCCTCAGCCTCCCAAGTAACTGGGACTATAGGTACACGCCACCACGCCTGGCTAATTTTTGTATTTTCAGTAGATACAGGGTTTCACTATGTTGTCCAGGCTGGTCTTGAACTCCTGACCTTGTGATCCACCTGCCTTGTCCTCCCAAAGTGGTGGGATTACAGGCATGAGCCACTGCACCCAGCCATAATAATATTTTTAAATGGAACTGGCTATACCAATTAATAGGAAAAGTTACAACATTCCCTAAACATTTTAATATACATTTCCCAAACTCTTAATTTAAAAGTTTGTGGTCAAAAGACTTAAAAAAGAAAAAAGAAAAAAAAAGTGTGTGGTCAGTTCATTTACTAAGGCTAGTCAGAAACCCAGAGGAAGGTCCTGATTGCCCAGAACATCCCTCCACTTTTCCTGGGGACCACCCCAGCCCTGGCCAATGGCCTAGGAAAGCAGGACTTTACCAGCTCTGAAGCCTCCCTCACTCAAGCGTTTTGCTTTTGCTCTTTTAGAACTAGATCTTAGACAGCTGGAACTGAGGATTCTTCTTTTTGTCCCTTCTGCTTCCCTAGAGGTCCACCTATGGACTGTCCTGCAGCTGGGCCATCGGCTACAGTTTGCTCCTGATGTCCAGGAGCTATCCTTCAACTTGTACACCAGCTCCAACTCCAGCCATGGCAGCAACTGCTTCTCACGTGGTAAGCAGGCTCAGTCCACCATGAAGCTGAGCTCTAAGCCACCTTTGCTGGCCTTTCTTCCAGGTGTCTAACCCTGCGATCCAGGTATCTGGCTGCTGCTGAATGTCCTGGACCTACCTCTGGATTGTCTCCTAGCATATCCGGTCCAAGGGTAGCCAGATAGGGGATGTCAACTCCTCGGCGTATAATTGTGAACATTTGCATTGCTGTGTTAAAGCAGCTCTTTTAGGCCTGTATTTGGTAGCTTTAGTAAACACATAGAAATTTCCTATAAAACCATATTCTGCATTCATAACATCACCCCCAAATTTGGTGATGAAAGCATCTGGGACTCACCACATTTATGTCCAAGAAAAAATAATACTTCATCATAACAACTTTGACAAAGATTTATTTTTTATAAAAACCTTATAAATTTAAGGCTACTTTATGTGTTCACATTAGACAGCACTCAGAAAAAAGTGTTAAAGTCATTCCAGGAAACCATCAATTGATATAACATTTCTTCAATGTGGGAATATCCTATTTTTTGTTGACGTTAAAAGTTTAGTATCTAAAGCCTTAGAATCTATTTGTGAGATAGGGAAATTAGGGAGAATACCTGAAAAAATATATATAGTATAGTATAAACTAGTATAAACTATACTATAGTTTACTATATAGTATACTATACTACACTATATGTTTATACTATATATATAGTATAAATACTAAGATGCTATGTAAGTATATCTTATTCTTTTTTAAAATTTCAATAGGTTTTTGGGATACAGGTGGTGTTTGGTTACATAAATAAGTTCTGTAGTAGTGATTTCTGAGATTTTGGTAAACCCATCACCCGAGCAGGGTACACTGTACCCAATGTGTAGTGTTTTATCCCTCACCCCTCCCACCCTCTCCCCTGAATCTGTAAAGTCCACTGGATCATTCTTTTTTTTTTTTTTGAGACAGAGTCTCGCAATGTCGCCCAGGCTGGAGTGCAATGGCGCGATCTCGGCTCACTGCAACCTCCCCCTCCCAGGTTCAGGTGATTCTCCTGCCTCGGCCTCTTGAGTAGCTGGGATTACAGGCGCACGCCACCACGCCCGGCTAATTTTTGTATTTTTAGTAGAAATGGGGTTTCACCATGTTGGCCAGGCTGGTCTCGAACTCCTGACCTCAGATGATCCGCCTGCCTCAACCTCCCAAAGTGCTGGGATTACAGGTGTGAGCCACCGTGCCCGGCCCACACTCGATCATTCTTATGCCTTTGCATCCTCATAGCTTAACTCCCACTATATATACACATCGACAGAGGAGATAAAGACATAGTAGATCTTTTTGTGTGTGTTTTTTGAGACAGAGGCTTGTTCTGTCATCCAGGCTGGAGTGCGGTGGCACGATCTTGGCTCACTGCAACCTCCACCTCCTGGGTTCAAGAGATTCTCCTGCCTCAGCCTCCCAAGTAGCTGGGATTACGGATGCGTTTCACCACACCTGGCTAATTTCTATATTTTTAGTAGAGACGGGGTTTTGCCATGTTGGCCAGGCTGGTCTTGAACTCCTGACCTCAAGCGATCCACCTGCCTCGGCCTCCCAAAGTGTTAGGATTACAGGCGTGAGCCACTGCACCTGGCCAACACAGCAGATTTGATGTGGTTTTATACACCGTTTCCTTGGAGGAAGATGCTTCTTTTTTTGTTTTGTTGTTGTTTTTTTTTTTTTTGAGACAGAGTTTCACTCTTGCTCAGGCTGGAGTGCAGTGGCACAATCTCAGCTCACTGCAACCTCTGCCTCCTGGGTTCAAGCAATTCTCCTGCCTCAGCCTCCCGAGTAGCTGGGATTACAAGTGTGTGCCACCATGTCCAGCTAACTTTTGTATTTTTAGTAGAGACGAGGTTTCACCACATTGGCCAGGCTGGTCTTGAACTCCTGACCTCGGGTGATCTGCCCACCTCGGCCTCCCAACGTGCTAGGATTACAGGCGTGAGCCACTGCGCCTGGCCAAAGACGCTTCTCTTTTAACTGAAGTGGCTGTTTCACCCCCAGTGTCAGGTTCCTGTGGTCTCCTCTATTAGAGCACTTATCATAGTGGATCCTGTCTATCTGCTTCCTCCATTAGGAATGTGAGAACCTTGACAGTATCTCACCTCTATCTATAGACACTGGGAATAACTAACACAGAAGCGACAGTGCATGGTTTTGAATAAATCTTTGTTTTGATGAAGCCAATCTCCACAGCAGCAGTCCTGCATATATTATTTCCTATTTTATGTATATAGACACACACACCTACATTTATCTACATATCATTTTGATATATAGCCAAAAAAAGCTCAGAAAGCAAGTGTTTCATTCACACTACATGGCATGCTTTCCTTTCATTATTCCTCTTTGCTACTTTATCTTGCTCCACATATCATATTTCAACTTGCTATGAATCTTCTCTCTCCAAAATTGTCTACAAGATCAGAAACAATTTAAATTCCATCAATATGGCCAAACAAATGCATAGTTCATAAATGCCAATTATAAAGTGAAAATGTCTGTTTCTTTTGACGAACTGAAAAAAAGTTCATTTTCATAACTGCTAAAGATTTCTTTCAGCTTCCTCTCATCTGCATTTCTCTTTATCATTCCTAGGAAAGCACCAAGAACACACCATCTTTACTCACAGTTACACTGGTCACATACGTAGATTTTTCCTTCTAAAGCTTCGGTTTCTGTAAATTTGGCCAACATTTCAGTAACCAGACATGGCTGGGAAGCAATATCTTTTCCACTGCATTGATATCTTTCTGGAAACTCCAATGACAAGTCCCAGAAAGGTTCTATGGTATTTGATTTGTTGTCACATGCAAGACATGTAACCTGCAAATGAGAATATGAGTTCCTAAGATTATAATCTTTCCATCAAAACATTAACTCTTTTCACTAGAGGTCACTGCCACTAAATAAACTTTTCTTATGAAAATGCACCATTAGGATTCTGAATAATCTGCCTTATATTCTTGTCAGGAAATCTTTCATTATGATTTTTCCTTCCAAAAGATTGTTATCAGAGCCATCTTGAATTGGTTGCTTTAACTACCGGGCATTCAAAAAGCTCTAAGGGCATTAAATTTAGGTAAAAATCCAAACTGTGGACACACTGAATGGAAACACTATGCATATGTATACATAGATACATACATATGATGTACATGCACATGCATTAAGAGTTTAATGTATTTATGTCATTAGGCTTGAGGTTCCTCACTGTTTCCCTTTCATCTTTTTTTTTTGAGATGGAGTCTCGCTCTGTCTCCAGTGCTAGGGTGCAATGGCGCAATCTCGGTTCACTGCAACCTCTGGCTCTTAGGTTCAAGCGATTCTCCTGCCTCAGCCTCCTGAGTAGCTGGACTACAGGCGCCAGCTACCACACCCAGCTAATTTTTCTATTTTTAGTAAAGACGGACTTTCGCCATGTTGGCCAGGATGGTCTTGAACTCCTGACTTTAGGTGCTCCGCCCGCCTCGGCCTGCCAAAGTGCTGGGATTACAGGCGTGAGCCACCATGCCCGGCCTCGCCTTCATCTTTTGCTGATTTTTCTTCCTAACCCCAAATCCTATAACCTCTTAACCCAATCCAATCTTAACCATATTACAAGTAAAATACTATCTTTTCATTATGCAGATTTTGAGGACCTGACAACTGATAATTTCAAAAGACAAGATATATGACATAAATAATGATGTCATACTCCTACTTAAAGCAAACATCCCATTAAAATCCCCATCCAAACACAGAAAACACGAAAAACATGGAGCTGTTTTAACAACTTACATAGGCAATGTAGCAACCGGGAAGGAAATGAATAGTAACTTCAGTGAAACATTCAGCAGGATTTAATGCCAACAAACACTGCACATAATTGAAGGCAGACTCCATGAACTAACAATTCACATATGATATGAAATATTATAAAGAACCTCTTTCATACAAGCTATAGTCCTGGCACAGGCAAGAAAATAAAGAAGCCAGTTCTAATACAGATTTTAGATTTCACAAATTGACACAAAGAACTCTCCTGGCGTTTATGGTCTAAGGACTCAGTAGTGCCAGGGCCAGACATTTTGAGAATTTTCTTGAATTAAACAAAAAAAACAAAAACAAAAGCAAAAACACACAAAAAGCCATCCCAGTCTGGGTGTAGTGCCTCATGCCTGTAATCCCAGCACTTTGAGAGGCCAAAGCGGGAGGACTGCTTGAGCCCAGGAGTTTGAGACCAGCCTAGGCAACACAGGGAGACCTTGTTTCTATAAAAAAAATAAAAAATAGAAAGGAAAAGCCATTACAGCAACCAACTGTCTTAAATCTCCTGAGAACCAGTTCCCTAAGAGTGTATTAAAGAAAGAGAAGCAAAAAGCTGGTACAATCATTTTTATTAATTTCAAAATTCATTTATAAAGGAAAAAACAAGCACATAGCCACTTTCATACGACTGGAAATATATATATATATATATATATATATATATATATATATACATAGATAGATAGATATAAAAGAAAAACACTTTCTGGAAAGAACTTTGTCACCAAGTATCAGAAGTCTTATTCTGACAAAGTCAACTTCTAGGACTCTGTCATAAGGAAAAATTAATTGATGACATTATAATAATGAAAAAATTAAAAACAGTCAACAATAGGGGAATGGTTAAGTTACAGTATAAACATATGATGTGGCCGGGCGCAGTGGCTCATGCCTGTAATCCAGCACTTTGGGAGGCCGAGGCTGGAGGATCACAAGGTCAGGAGATCGAGACCATCCTGGCTAACATTGTGAAACCCCGTCTCTACTAAAAATACAAAAAATTAGCTGGGTGTGGTGGTGGGTGCTTGTAGTCCCAGCTACTTGGGAGGCTGAGGCAGGAGAATGGCATGAACCCAGGAGGTGGAGCTTGCAGTGAGCCGAGATCACACCACTGCACTCCAGCCTGGGCAACAGAGCAAGACTCCGTCTCAAAAAACAACAACAACCAAAAAAAAATGTATGATGTTAAATAGCAGAAATATACCAAAAAAAAATACAAAAAAATTATGAACATTGAAATATTTTGAAAAGAATGATGAAATATTTTTAATTACTGGAAAATCATTACAATATTAAATGGGAAAAGCAGATAAATGCAAAATGACCAATTATGGGAAAAATATGTTTATATGTGCAGGAGAATAAAAGACTAGAGAATATACCAAGATATAAATAATTTTACCTATGGATTGTGGGGTTATAGGATTAGAGAATGATTTTTCTTTTCTTCTATATAGATTTCCTATATTATATAGGTTTCCTGCAACTATATGTTGCACTCTGTAACAGTGTATTTTAAAACTTTTGCATAAAAAGGAAATGACAGAGAAAGATGGAGAAGTAAAATTGCAGTACAGTTCTTATTTGCTAATTGACACAAAGTCTTTGCATTTCTGAAACACTGAAAAATAAACTTCATAGATATTCCTTAAGAAGAATTACATCTGAAATACTTAAACAACATTCTAGGAAAGTATGCTATAAAAACAAAAGATGGCCTTATTACAATGAAAGTTGAACTGAAGAACAGAGGCAGGTGTGCAGGGGGAAGGAAATGACCTAAAAGCCTAATAGCCTCAGTTATAAAAAAAATTTTGTTTAAATCTGTGTGTTATGGGAAAGTAGAGAACCTTATGTCTATTAACAGTTCACCAATAAGTCCACTCAGTATAGAGAACCTTTACTTCGAAGGTTCTGGTTTTATAGTCTACCTTATCATGACAAAGGAAACTTTTGAGTAGTAATTAAAACAAAGGAAAATGATTTAAGATTATTCTAGATGAAATCACATTTGTTTACCTTAAAATTTCCCTACCTACTTGTTAAAGCTCTCAGACCATGACCCTTTGATTTTATAGTCTAAGGACTCAGTAGTGCCAGGGCCAGACATTTTGAGAATTTTCTTGAATTAAACAAAAAAAACAAAAACAAAAGCAAAAACACACAAAAAGCCATCCCAGTCTGGGTGTAGTGCCTCATGCCTGTAATCCCAGCACTTTGAGAGTCCAAAGCGGGAGGACTGCTTGAGCCCAGGAGTTTGAGACCAGCCTAGGCAACACAGGGAGACCTTGTTTCTATAAAAAAAATAAAAAATAGAAAGGAAAAGCCATTACAGCCATTACAGCCCTGGAGGCCAGGGCTACTCCTTGGTCCCTGAAATTGCTCAAGTGTGCACCATTTTCTTTCTTTTTTTGGTGGGTTTTTTTTTTTGAGACGGAGTCTCGCTCTGTCACCCAGGCTGGAGTGCAATGGCGTGATCTCAGCTCATTGCAACCTCCACCTCCTGGGTTCAAGCGATTCTTCTGACTCAGCCTCCCAAGTAGCTGAGATTACAGGCGTCTGCCACCACACTCAGCTGACTTTTGTATTTTTAGTAGAGACGGGGTTACACCATGTTGGTCAGGCTGGTCTTGAACTCCTGACTTCAGGTGATCTACCCGCCTTGGCTTCCCAAAGTGCTGGGATTATAGGCGTGAGCCCCCACGCCCGGCCATGTGCACCATTTTCATCCCGAGAATAGCAGCATCTTTAAATCCGTTCCCTCTGGGATTAAACCCTCCTCTTCTCAATCCCTCAGATAATGAATGTAATATTGGTAACCTAGAGAGCTCCGTCTCCTGATTTCTCCCTCCCTCCAAAAGCTTTTGTTACCATGGATGCAAAACTACTTCCAATGATTCATGAAAGAAGGAATTGTAAATGAGTGAGCTGATTTCTCTATACATATTTATAAAAACAATCTATTTTGACCTGAAAATGGTACTAGCTCAACACACTAGATATACATAGAATATGCCTTTTTATAGGCTACACTTTATGAACTCCCCATGATGAAAATAAGATTTTAAAAAATCCATACCTGACTAAGAAGTTGTCCATGAAAAATGTTATTTACAACATTCAGAACTTGTTTGATGAGTTTCCTTTGAGAAGTGGGGATAAGAGCTGGTAAACTGGTACCAGTTGTCTCTAATTCACGTTGTATTTTATCTAAAAGTTCACAAAGAAATTCCTGAGCGTCTTGTTGGGCGTAACCACGAAAGGCAGGAATGAGTCTCCACACTGAGTGTAGCATAGCAAATGGTGAGACCAACGCCCACTTTCCAGACCACATGACTTGGAACAAAGTATGCAATTCATGACAAAGAGAAATGTACTGTGAGGTTGGCTCCTTTGGCTGAATAAGTTCCATCTTTCTACTTTTTGATGCTCCACCACTTAGTCCTGATGACAGACTTGATTGTCTGGAGCGAACAAAACCTGTATCTTTTTCCTGACATTCATTCATGTGATATACTACTGTATCTGTGACTAGTGGATGCTTACAAGAAGATCTTGTCTTCTCGCTAGCAGTCATAGCCAGCCATTGGTTCAGATCAAGCTTTAAAAAACATTGTCGAAAAATAAGTAAATGACTCAACACCTGAAGAACAGAATTCATATAGCAAGTATTTCCCAAATTTCTCAATCCTGTTACACCAGGAGTTACTATTGGCCTTCGTTTAACTGAGGAGTCACTGACTTTTTGAGATCTTTCATTTTCTGAGGTAGAGAGTACTTTATCTTTTGCTGGTGATGCTGGCGTTTGTGCTGGCACCTGAACAGAAACTATTTCTATTATGGTCGACTGAGCGAGCCCTTGTAAACGTAAGCTCTTTCTTGGAGGCATACTTTCCAATTCTGCTTTAACTCGATACTCCAATTCTTGCCGTCTTTTCTTTACTTCTCTTTTTACTACTATTTTTTCCTGAAATGGTTCTTCTTGCTTTTTTCTTCCAATGGGTGATTGTTCAAACCATGTTCGAAAGATTTTACCCATTAGTATCCTTCTCCTGTGCCAAAGAGCAGTATACATTTGATCTTCATTTTGAAGCAGAGATTGGGCACTGTCATATAAGAAATAAGAATCATCACTTGTACCCACGGACCGTAAAAACCTCCCACTACGAGTTGTGCAGTGATAATTTTGACTTTTGATGGCACTTAATGTACTTCGTAGTAACTTCAGGTCTCCAGTTGCATTATCATTCAGAACATAATCATCACAAAGGTAGCAAAAAACATACATCTCATTCACCTCCAATGCAACAGGATGACTGCTTTCTTGAAAGTGCTTGAGTGCATGCTCTTCAATGTATCTTCCACAGGCAACATGGGAGCAGCTAAGGCAAGCCCAAATGGACTCGGTCGTATTGCAGTCCACACAGTGCCATTTCTGAGGGTTGAGGCTGGAATGGTCTTGAGCAAGCCGCAGCTGCCCAACATGTTTGCACTTATCCATTGCTAGCATTTATTTAGTCTAGCTGAGAAATGCATAATCCAAACAAGTCTCTGTTCACAACACTTGAAGCATCTGAAAACTAAACAGAACAATGTCAAGTGTTAATAACAAGACGCTAATATTTTTCATATTTTTTCCCAAGAATAATAAAGATTTGTGTCCTCTGCTCCCAATTTCTAGGCTGCTTATCATAATACCATTGGCAGTTCTCACATTTCCCTCTGTAAACTTCCCTAACCTCACATCCACCTTGCTCTGAAAGCACAGACACTTCACTTTCTCTGAGTCGCCTTTAGCTTTTGTTTTTAACTTTCTGCCACCATCTAGTGGTGAAATATGAGTAGTAATCACTTTCCACTGAAATAGCTTAAGATCTATCCTTTTTATCCAGTAGTCTGAGGGCAGTTTCCAAAACTGCATTCCCTTTTTTTTTTTTTTTTGAGACAGAGTCTTGCTCTGTGGCCCAGGCTGGAGTGCAGTGGTGTGATCTCAGCTCACGGCAACCTCTGCCTCCTGGGCTCACGTGATTGTCGTGCCTCAGCCTCCCGAGTAGCTGGGATTATAGGAGTGCACCACCACATGCAGCTAATTTGTTTTTCGTATTTTTACTAGAGACAGGGTTTCGTCATGTTGCCCAGGCTGGTCTTGAACTCCTGAGCTCGGGTCATCTACCCGCCTTGGCCTCCCAAAGTGCTGGGATTACAGGCGTGAACCACTGTGCCTGGCCCCTTTTCTTAAAGACAGGGGTTGGCAAGACCCAAATATATCTCACAAATATTTATAAACATTCTGAGCCTTATGTGGAGTTAATAAAGCATAATCAAAGATGAAAAGGTAAGTTTTAAGGCAGAAAAACGTAGGTTTGAATTGTACCTTTGCCACACACTGTTAAATGTATGATTTTGAGCAAATGTTTTAACTTCTCTAAACCGTCTGTAAAAGAGGGAAAATCATACCAACTTCAATTGAATTGTTGAAGAACTGAGAGAGAATATTTATCTGACACATGGTAAATGCTCAATAAATAAGGTAGTTTTAATTGTAGCTATAGTGAACAAATCTTATTACCCTATTTAAATAAATCATATTACCATTAACTTATTTTTTTCCATTTCGTCAATCAATAATTGCCTTTAATTCACGGCTCTATAACATACTCTGAGGCCGAGCAGACTTCACAGCTGGCTTCAGGGAAAGACAAAGACAGAAGAAGAGAATGTGCTTTTGTATTTGAATATTCTCAGAAACATACAAGGAAATAAAGAGAAAAAAAGGAAGACTATGAAGTGGGTGGCAATAAGCTTTTATTACATTCTAGCAGGCCTAAACCTATCTGAAATTATAAGCTTATTTTTTAAAAAAAGCTTATGTGATTTTTGACACAGAACTTGTTCCTTTATCAGTTAAAGTCAGGAACACTTCTGCTGTAAGTTATTTACATGTAATGAACAGAAATCTTACTTAAAAAGTCGTGATCACAAAACACTTTTTTCATTGATTTAATACAAATCAAAGACAAATTTCAGGGTTTGGGTGGAGACTTCGTTACGGAACACTAAAAACACCCTATGTATCATGACCAAGGCATTAAATTTTTAGGGCAGTTGAAACTGTGAATTTCAATGGTACCTGCAAGTGCCACCTCCAGGCCTTAGGAAAACTGCAAAAGCAGTTGATTTTTGGTTCCTTCCTACCTCTTTTTGTAAAATCTCATATTCACTCCTTAATTTTTAGGTATCAGGTACTGACCAGTCCCAACTCTCACATGTTCACGTTTCTTTCTTTTCTTTTTTTCCCCCCCTTTTTTTTTTTTTTGAGATAGGGTCTTATTCTGTCACCTAGGCTGGACTGCAGTGGTGCAGTCTCAGCTGACTGCAACCTCCACCTCCCAGGTTCAAGCGATTCTCCCACCTCAGCGTCCCCAGTAGCTGAGACCACAGGCACGTGCCATTATGCCTGGCTAATTTTTGTATTTTTGGTACAGACATAGTTTCACCATGTTGCCCAGGCTGGTCTCGAACTCCTGGCCTCAAGTGATCCACCCGCCTAACCCTCCCAAAGTGCTAGGATTACAGGCGTGAGCCACCGTGCCCAGCCCCCATTTCACAGGTTTTAAGTGCACATTTTAAATTTACTTCTCTCTCTAAAAATTTCCAGAGGTTTAAAATCTGGTCAAATATGGTACTTTATTAGAACACCTAGGATTTGACAATAGTTGCTAATGGCAAAATTGAGACATCAGTGATTAATATATTCCACTATCCCACATCTTTCTGTACTGAGGTAAGAAACCTTAGAGTCATCCTTGACTCTTTCTCTCTAAATCAATCCTTCAGGAAAAATGATTGATTCTACCTTCAAAATATACTGAGAATCTGACTTACTTAGTGCCTCTACTGCCACCAGCCTGATCCAAGCTACAATCAAGTCTTACCTGGATTACTGCAGTAAGGCTCCCAGATGGTCTCTCCACTTCTGTCCTTACTGCCACCAACAGTCTACTCTCAACACACAGTAGCATGGTCTGCATCTAGACCTAAACAACCACTTTAGGGGATCCTTGCTGTGGCCCTCCTCTATTAATGTGTAGTCACCAAGGCCAAGGGCATGTGGCCACCTGAAGTCTGCGCACACCAGCAACTCCTCTTCTAAGGCCACTCGCTGGTACCTGGGACTCAGAGAATTACTTGCCCTAATCATCCCCAAGCTTGCTTCTAGGGCCTATGAGCAACATAGAGTCACTGAAGAAATCTGTAGAGGAGGATGATATGATCAGATCTGTGGGTTACAGAGGGATCTGAATTACAAAGAGCTCTGGAGAAGGGACGAGTGATTAAGAGAGACTAGCAGTCCAGAAATTATAAGGAAATTAAAGCTGCAGGAGTATAGCAGTTTTGAAGAAAGGGGCAGAGGTAGAATTAGTGCTTAACAAACATTGGTTGAGAAAACTTACTCAATTTGGAGGTTAAGGGAAGAATCCAAGACTCCGTATTACCTTTTATTCAAAATGATAAAATGAATACAGAGAAAATTTAGTTAAACATGTTTCTAGCAAATCATAGAAAATAATTTTTACATTATTTTATTTTTTGAGACAGAGTCTCACTCTGTCGCCCAGGCTGGAGCGCAGTGGTGCTATCTTAGCTCACTGCAACCTCCACCTCCTGGGTTCAAGCGATTCTCCTGCCTCAGCCTCCCGAGTAGCTGGGATTACAGGCATACGTCACCATGTCCACCTAATTTTTGTATTTTTAGTAGAGACAGGGTTTCACCATGTTGGCCAGGCTAGTCTTGAGCTCCTGACCGTGTGATCTGCCTGCCTTGGCCTCCCAAAGTGCTGGGATTACAGGCGTGAGCCACCATGCCAGGCTGAAAATAATTATTAGTTCAACATCCTTGCAGAGATGAAGAAGGAAATGCCAGCAAAAAAGATCATTTCATTCCAAAATTTTAAAGACGCAGAATGAGTTAACACTTTCAGAAAAGGCTCAGTAGAAAAAAGCCTGGTGAGAATACATTTATTCTGAGGTTATCTCTGGGTAATGGGACTGCAAATTACTATACTTTCTTTATTAATCTATACTTTCAAAATTGTAAAAATAACATGTTTTAAATAAAAACAGCTCAGATAGTGTTAAGTATGTGCTAAATTGTACACTAGCCTCTTTACTCCTTTCTCTACTCTGCAAATTCCCTTGAATACAAAAAAAGTACCTGTTTCATTGAAGCTATTGCTAAAAAATCTATTTAGATAATAACAAAGTATTTGACCTTCAAAGGGAAGTGGCATCTATAATTAAACACATCATTCTATTTGATACAAAATTGTGAAAAGGGTGAAATCTTGATTAGATTTCATCTATCTGAGAGACATCACGGTAGAAGAGAGGGATTACACTAAAACGGTGAGCGAACACACCCTGGAATCTAAATCCCTGAGTTTAACACTTGACAGGATTTACCATGTGACCATAAATTATGTGCTACATACCTCAGTTTTCTTATCTGTAAAGTAACAGTGGTAATAATACCAATAGAGTTGTTGAGGGAATTAACTTAGAACAACTCCTGGCACTTAATAATATGGCCCTGAGTACATCTTAGCTGCCAATAGTAATAAAATAATAATAAATTATTATTATAAATGCTAGTTTCCTTCTAGTTGATCACTTTTAGCCAGGGATTCCTTCTTCTCAGCCAAATGTGTACTAAGCCCAGCTAAGGTACTAACAGATAATCAAGATGTTAGCTAAGAACTAAGGTCTGACCTCTCCCAGGGGAATTTGCATTTTAAAAGGGGGTCTCTCAAAGATAAAATCTTTTTAAAAATAGACATGAAACCAGAATAGTGGAATGACAGATCACGAGATTAATATTTTAGGGCAGGGGGCCCACTTACCCTGTCTACTTATGAAAGAAATCAGTAAGGGGTAGACAACAGAGGCAAGGGCATGGCGGAAAGCAGGAGCTGCAGAGCCAGGCTGCTGTCTCCAGAGATCTCCTGTAACTCACACAGTAACTAGGGTATCCCCAAAGGGGCCTCATCACACAAAGATCTAAGATCTTGGAGGAAAGAAAGGAGGATGGGAGTATTTTCTTGACACTTCCTATATTCCTCTACTGGGTTCAGAGCACCTCTTTTCATTTGCTAATCCACCGCTGTGAAGCTATCCATTAGCTCTGGCATCAGCAGATTGGATGTATGATTTTTGGCAGTATATTCATTTTAAAGAGGTATTACCTGATAAAACATTTTTATATCCCTCATGCAGATTCTGACAAAATATTACCTGTACCAATATAATAGCACCTTACAAACAGGATGCTTGGAATGAAATCTATAAGGATTAAAACTATGCTATAATTCTCATGCATTTAAAAAATGTTTCACACTCCAAATTCAAATTAGTAGCTATCAAATGGCTTTTTTCTTCTTTTTCTTTTTTCACCAGTGTGACTTGTCAATGAAATGGCTCTTTTTTTTTGAGACGGAGTCTTGCTCTGTCGACCAGGCTGGAGTGCAGTGGTGCGACCTAGGCTCACTGCAAGCTCTGCCTCCTGGGTTCACACCATTCTCCTGCCTCAGCCTCCCGAGTAGGTGGGACTACAGGCGCCCGCCACCATGGCCAGCTAATTTTTTTGTATTTTTAGTAGAGACAGGGTTTCACCATGTTAGCCAGGATAGTCTCCTGACCTCGTGATCTGCCTGCCTCGGCCTCCCAAAGTGCTGGGATTACAGGCATGAGCCACCGCGCCCGGCCCAATGAAATGGCTTTTTAAACACCAAGTATACTATTTTCATTTTTAAAGACAGATGTGTTTATAAATATTCTGAAAGCTTTTTTATCATTCTTCAGTGCAAAAAGACAATAAAAAATTTAATTTGTTCAAAGAAAGCCATTCTAGCTCTTCATACTTTTCACACCTATGACTGAGCATGCATTTTAAAAATTCCCTTCAGCAAATCTCTAAAGTTAAATAACTATATTTGACTTATTGAAAGCTAATTTTATGTAGAATCAGTATATCATTGAAGCATTTATTAAACAAAAAGCTAAAATGATTAGGAGAGAAATAGATGATCTTATAAGGGATTTTTAATCAACAGTATACATCAAACTCCAAAATCAAATATCATAGGTAATATATTTAACTTGTTACAGTTCGACAGCATAAAACTGCTTATACTCACCACAGTGAGGACTCTCTGAAATTAATTTCTATTTACTCAAATTACAGCCCTTTGTAACCTACAACCTAGAGTTTAGCATGCAGTGTAATACCTTCCTGTTGTATTTTTGTAGCTCTTCAAACCTCTTCTGATAATGAACTCATCCTACAGAGGTTCCAGCAGAGGTCTGATCATCAGTTCTAGACAGCTAACTACCCAGACTTTATCCTTAGCCCTAACCTTTCTGAACCAGTCTCAGGCACAACCCAAAGTCAGCTTACCTATGCAACTTACCTTCCCAAATTAGCTTTTTATCGAGTATTTTTCTCTAACACATACTATATTATCATTCTAGGACCTAGGCTAGAAATCTTAAGGATTTTCTTTACTCCTCCCTTCCATCTTTTTTTTTTTTTTTTTTTTTTTGAGTGAAGTTTCAGTCTTTTTGCCCAGGCTGGAGTGCAATGGTGTGATCTTGGCTCACTGCAACCTCTGCCTCCCGGGTTCAAGTGATTCTCCTGCCTCAGCCTCCCGAGTAGCTGGGATTACAGGCACATGCCACCACGCAAGGCAAATTTTGTATTTTTAGTACAGATGGGGTTTCACCATGTTGGCCAGGCTGGTCTCAAACTCCTGGCCTCAGGCGATCTGCCCACCCTCAGCCTCCCAAAGTGCTGGGATTACAGGCGTGAGCCACCACACCCTGCTCTCCCTCCCATCTTTTTTACTCCTATATACTTAGGGTTATTGTTCCCTAAGTCTCTATTACTTTTCATTTCCACAGCTATCACTCTCATGGATTTTATTATATTGTTCCTGGAGTACAATATTTTGGTAGCCTCCAAACCGGTCTCCCATCATCTGGACTCTCTCCTGCATACTATCCCACCAAATTAACCTTCAAGTTTGCTCTGAGCCTTTAACTCTTTTTTTGATGAAAAAATTATAATTTTAATTTCCTCATTATGAAAGCAAAACATATTCATTACAGAAAAATTGGGAAAGAGAGGAAAAAAAATTCCCCCTGATCTCCCCATGGAAGTAGCAATTTAAAACATTTGTTTTGGCCAGGCGCAGTGGCTCACACCTGTAATCCCAGCACTTTGGGAGGCCAAGGCAGGCGGATCATGAGGTCAGGAGTTCAACACCAGCCTGCCCAGCATGGTGAAACCCTGTCTCTACTAAAAATACAACAAATTAGCTGGGCATGGTGGCGCGGGCCTGTAGTCCCAGCTACTTGGGAGGCTGAGGCAGGAGAATTGCTTGAACCTGGCAGGTGGAGGTTGCAGTGAGCCAAGATTGCGCTACTGCACTACAGCCTGGGCGAAAGAGCAAGACTCCATCTCAAAAACAAACAAACAAACAAACAAAAACACCATTTGTTTTATCTTTTTAAAATTCTAGTAAAATACACGTAACAAAATGTATCTTCACCACTTTTAACTGTACAGTGTAGTAGTATTACACACATTTACTTTGTTGCACAACCATCCATTCCATAACTCTTTTCATTTTGCAAAACTTAAACTCTGTGCCTAATGGGCACAATAATAACCCATTCCCTGCTCCCCTCAGCTTGTGTGAGCCTTTAACTCTTCTACTTAAAATCCTCCAGTAGTTGCCTGTAGTTCAATAATGCAGAGGCTTTTGAACTTTGAGACTCAAAAATTTTACCTCACACCCCAGTAAATAGGTGTACACACATAACACACACACTCTGGAACAAATGCTTTACAAACAATCCTTAAAAGAATAATGTAGCTGGGCGCAGTGGCTCACGCCTGTAATCCCAGCACTTTTGGAGGCCGAGGCGGGTGGATCACGAGGTCAGGAGATTGAGACCATCCTGGCTAACACGGTGAAACTCCCTCTCTACTAAAAATACAAAAAAAAAAAAAAAAAAAATTAGCTGGGTGTGATGGTGGGCGCCGGTAGTCCCAGCTACTCAGGAGGCTGAGGCAGGAGAATGGCATGAACCCAGGAGGTGGAGCTTGCAGTGAGCCGAGATCATGCCTGGGCAACAGAGTGAGACTCCGTCACAAAAAAAAAAAAAAAAAAAAAAGAATAACATATTCTGGGCCAGGAGCAGTGGCTCACGCCTATAATCTCAGCACTTTGGGAGGCCAAGGCGGGTAGATCATTTGAGGTCAGGAGTTCAAGACCAGCCTGGTCAACATGGTGAAACCCTGTCTCTACTAAAAATACAAAAAATTAGCCGGGCATGGCGGCAGGTGCCTGTAATCCCAGCTGCTCGGGAGGCTGAGGCAGAATTGCTTGAACCTGGGAGGTGGAGGTTGCAGTGAGCCAAGATGGCACCACTACACTCCAGCCTGGGCGACAGAGTGAAACTCTGTTTAAAAAAAAAAAAAAAAAGAATAATTAATTCCGGCTGGGCACAGTGGCTCATGCTCAGAATACAAAGTCCTAGCAATTTGGGAGGCCAAAGTGGGCAGATTGCTTGAGCTCAGGAGTTCAAGAGCAGCCTGGGCAACATAGTGAAACAAAATATGCAAAAATTACCTGGCACAGTTGCGTGTGCCTATAAGCCCAGCTACTTGGGAGGCTGAGGTGGGAGGATCACCTAAGCATGGGGAGGTCGAGGCTGCAGCGAGCCATGATGGTGCCACTGCACTGCAGCCTCAGCAAAAGTGCAAGACCCTGTCTCAAAAAAACAAAACAAAAAAGTATGCTGATATTCCATTTCATTTAAAAAATGCTGATTGAGACTAATTTCATAATAGTTTGACAAATATTTCAATAAAAACATATACATTTGTCAGTCTTGATTTCAAAATCCTCCACAATCAGATTCTAACCTATCTTACCCTTCTACTTGTCATGTGCACGCCAGCCAAAAAGTCAGCCCCAGCTAATCTCCAGAACTCATCTTCATCCTCCAAGGTCCAACTCCTTCATAAAATCTTTTTAGTCAAAAATAATATCATCTCCATTTTTTTTTTTTTTTGAGACAGGGTCTCACTCTGTTGCCCGGGCTGGACTGCAGTGGTGTGATCTTGGCTCACTGCAACCTCTGTTGTTGCAGGCTCAAGTGATCCTCCCACCTCAGCCTCCCAAGTAGCTGGGATTACAGGCGTGTGACACGATGCCTGGCTAACTTTTATATTTTTTGTAGAGATGGAGTTTCATCATTTTGCCCAGGCTGGTCTCAAACTCCTGGCCTCAAGTGATCCTCTCGCCTTGGCCTTCCAAAATGTTGGAATTATAGGCATGAGACACTATGCCCAGCCTTCTTTAATTTCTTAAAGGACTTTGGATTGTGCTAACATTATGCCACTTGCCAAATGTGAATCCTTGTGTTATGTTTGCATACATCCTTACTCTGCCACCTAACTGTTGGGTAGGCTCCTTATGGTCAGGAAAAGACTATATCCCAAACATCATCTTTTAACCTAAAAATTCTCTCAGGGCTTTATGAAGATTGTATAGATGTACAGCTATATTTTTTCAGGCTACCAAATTCTTGGAGCAACCAACTAGCATTAACTGCAGGTCATCCTCTTTATGATATTTGAATCAGAGGTTGAAAATAGGCCAGGCACAGTGGCTTACGCTTGTAATCCCAGCACTTTGGGAGGCCAAGGTGGGCAGATCACCTGAGGAGTTCGAGACCATCCTGGCCAACATGGTGAAAACCCTGTCTCTACTAAAAATACAAAAATTAGCTGGTTGTGGTGGTGGGCACCCATAATCCCAGCTACTCGGGAGGCTGAGGCAGGAGAATCGCTTGAACCCTGGAGGCGGAGGTTGCAGTGAGCCACTGCACTCCAGCCTGGGTGACAGAGCAAGACTCCATCTCAAAAAAAAAAAACAAACAAAAAAACCAGAGGTTGAAAACAGTAAGTCCTTGGCCGGGCGTGGTGGCTCACGCCTGTAATCCCAGCACTTTGGGAGGCCGAGGCGGGCGGATCACGAGGTCAGGAGATCGAGACCATCCTGGCTAACACAGTGAAACCCAGTCTCTACAAAAAATACAAAAAAATTAGCCAGGCGTGGTGGCGGGCGCTTGTAGTCCCAGCTACTCCGGAGGCTGAGGCAGAAGAATGGCGTGAACCCAGGAGGTGGAGTTTGCAGCGAGCCGAGATCGCGCCACTGCACTCCAGCCAGGGAGATAGAGGGAGACTGCATCTCAAAAAACAAAACAAAACAAAACAAACAAACAAAAAACCCAAAACAAAACAAAACAAAAACAAACAAACGAACATTCCACTGTAAATTTTAGTTATCTTTTTTTTTTTTTTTTTGAGACGGAGTCTCACTCTGTCGTCCAGGCTGGAGTGCAGTGGCGCGATTTCGGCTCACTGCAAGCTCCGCCTCCCGAGTTCACGCCATTCTCTTGTCTCAGCCTCCCAAGTAGCTGGGACTACAGGTGCCCGCCGCCACCATGCCCGGCTAATTTTTTGTATTTTTTAGTAGAGACGGGGTTTCACCGTGTTAGCCAGGATGGTCTTGATCTCCTGACCTTGTGATCCACCCGCCTCGACCTCCCAAAGTGCTGGGATTACAGGCGTGAGCCACCGCGCCCAGCCAATTTTAGTTATCTTTGACATAATAAACTTTTCAGCCGACCACTCTCTTTCGACCTCAGTTTATGAAGACACTTGGAAAGAAAGCATGGAAAGGGACGATACAGCTGTAAGCCCTGGAGGTTCTTACAAGAGGATATCAGGTACCAAAGGTCAATGGTATGAATAATGTAATATAGATCTAATTGGCGTAATCAGTAGCTCAATTTTCAGATCCCTTCTTTAAAAAAATATTTTAATGAAAGTCAGGAAGTTACCATGAAGAATAAATGCACAAAAAAGTCAATTTAAATTACTATTTAATAAAGTGACAGAATGAGGGAAATGGCAAAAATACATTCCTAAAAAGAATTAGTCTATACATCTGTATAGTGTGGAAAAATAAAGAAAAAAAGAATTAATCTATATGTTAAAATCTGAAGACACTGAGATAGCATTTTCATTCACTATTAAGAAGCTTCCCCCCACCATAGCTCATATTTAGTCAAATAATCATCATACAATATTTACATTTTATATGTCTTAGTGTCTTATAACCACAATTTTATCAATATTAAGGTATTTCTAAAATAGCCACGATTTTATAAATATTAAGATTGTTTAAAGTCTTGAAAGACCACAAGCTAAATCTAAACTTCTTAACATGGCACATAAAAGCCTTTGAACTTTGGAACAATATACACTTTTCTACTCTCATATATGACTAACCACTTCCCAAACATCTTTTGTTAAGATGTTTTTAACAAATCTTATTGTGAATGTTTAATTTTTAAAACTCTTCATAATTGGGATATAAACTATTTTCATAAGAAATGGGCATTCATATTTTACAGGAACACATATACATTCTAACTCTATTAAAGAAAGAAGAAATATAAGTACCACTGGGCATAAAATAGAATACATTTAAAAATAAAAGTGTCACAGTAACCATCTCATTAAAAAACAAAAACAAAAACAAAACAAAAAAAAAAACTTTAAATCTCCCAGAGGGAGAATATGTTGACTATTTTAATGAAGATGATTTTTGTAACAAAACATTTTTCTTTAAACAGTAACAAATAAACTAAACAGATCCTCTACAGGCTATTAAAAGTTGTATGATTTGTTATTTTCCATAATAAAAGATAGGAGGAAATGGTAATTTCGGTAGGAAGTAGGCCTTAGGAATTACTAACCACCACAATTCATTTGGATAAGAATGAAAACAACTTTATCCATAGTTTGTAGTAATTAGGGTAAATCTTACCCACTCGTATAAGCAATTTTCCATTTTCCATTTACTTCACGGAACCACCATAGTATTCTGTCCTCTTAAGAAATGTTTGTAAAACGCCAAAGGTCAAGCACAGTGCTTGGTACACAGAAAGGGGTTCAATATTTTTGAATGAACAAATTACTGAGCGAATGAACACAATGGGCTCTCAAACCCTTCCTACTCCCTCTTAGGTATGCTATTATGTCCATTATGTGCTTTGGCACCTCTCCATGTCAATCATGATGTATTTCCTTTCCTTTATCCCTAGAAAGGCCCTGGTTATTCTTTCCTCCTTTAGAGATCTAGAATCTATAATTACCCTGATCTCGCTTGAAACTCCTCATTAAACAATAAAGGACACCCTTTTCCCTTGGGCCTTCCTCATGTCTCTAACATGCCTCTCCTGAAGCAAAGATTGAATCTAGTTGAACACGTTGTAAGATAAAGCTCCTGAAAGCAGTTTCTGCCTCCGGGTTATTTGAATTTCTCACCCCCATCCCTACTTAACAAGTAATTTTGTTTCAAAACATTTATCATCAGTGTCACATCAACAAATTTACACGTCAATCTACTGCAGTTAACTTCGTAACAGTGGGAGAAACATTCAGAATAATACTGAGCATCCTACCAAGGGTCGGAAAAACTGAATTCAAATACTCTGTGTGTAAAATGCCCAGACTCTGTCATTCCAGCACATCTATGATCTGACCTAGCAAGTATATCGTTAGACTACAAATTACCTTTTTCCTACGACGCGTAAAACTCCATTAAAAATGAATTCTTCCTAATAAAGTTTTTTATGGCATCTAAAATTGCTGTGAATATGTTACACCTTTTACAATGATCTTTTAGCCAGAAAGCCATTATTTGTAGAATCCTCCTGTATTTCAGTTATTTGTCACCTATTTAGGCTGGGCCTAATAGCAAAACTGTCCCCCGTTACTGAATTCAGAGAATTATTCGGGCACACGATTTATTTCCTATCTTGATTAGACTCCTGAGCCCATGCCCCAGCCTCTCGCTAATCTCCCTGGACCAGACAACTCCATTAGAATCTGGCACCCACGTTTGTTCTGCCTAACACTGCAGGAAGGACAGAGACTTCAAAGCACGTGTTTTTTTTTTTTTTTTTTTTTTTTTTTTTTTTTTTGGCTACCAAGCAGCCAAATTTCTGTATCCTCTACCATTCAAAACCCCAATTCAACAAATTTACACAGGGGTTTTTCCTCCACGTTAAGCAGTTAGTCGGGTACTAGAGATACACATATAAAACACAGACTCTGCCCTCAAACAACCCAATGAGCAGAAAATTCTCTTATGCACCAAAACGCTGTAATAGATTCAAGTGTGTAGAGGAGAAGTTTGGTAGAGTGGATATGACACTTTCTTTTTTTGTAGTACAGAAAAGATAAATCTGTAGAAAAGGGAGAAAGACAACTGGGTAGAAAATTTATTTCAAATATCTAACCTAAATCTTCAACAGATTTCCCATTTTAAATATTCCAAAAGGTGTATACCATTGTATATTATACTAAATGCGGGTTCATTTATCACTTAAAATTTTTTAAGCTAAAAAATCTCAAACAATTAACATTTGGGAAGAAAAACAGGACTGATACACAAAGTCAAAATATTTCAGCTTTCTAAACTGTATGCACCGGACTAACTGTTCAATATTAGAATATCTCTACATTTGAATTTGGATAGTCCACAGTGATAAATACTGGACTGAAAAATCTGACATCCAACGTATGCAAAACTAATGGCTAGTATGAAAAAAGATAGAATGGGGAGAGAAAACTTGAATGTGCCAAAACATTTAAACGCTCTTTAAAATATCCTGAGATGCTAAATTAAGGACAAAACGATTAGAGTTCCAAGAATACAAATTTTCATCTCTTTCAAGATTCAACTGAATACTGAATCTCACTGAGATTATGAAATATTCTATAAGCATGTGCTTAACTTCTATTTGGCTTTCCGAATTTCACCACAGTGAACAGCCCATTCTTTTTCCTTGTTTACACCAAATGCTCGTTTTGAACACAACTCAAAATGGAATTCCAGGCCCAAAAGTCACCACCCCTACTTTCACCCCCACAGGCAGCTACTTAACAGATAATAAGGAATTCAAGTGCAGGACCTGAAGGTCTTATTTCCATGCAAATTTCACAATCCCCGTTACTTGCCCAGATACAACAATTAAGGCTTAAAAGGTGGCGGGAGTGGGGGACTTGAGGACTGGTCTGAGGAGAAAGTGAATCTCCCAAAGGTTTCCAAATGGTTTTGCTTCCAGTATAAAAACTGCGAGCTACCAGTAGAATTTAACAACAGCTCAACCTTGCATTTGAAACAGTTACTATATTTCACTTTCTTTTTTCATGGGGGCGGAGGATGGTGTCTCACCTACTCTTAAATTTGAACCTATTAACAGGTTCCCCTCCGCCCACACTGACATATTTCTTATCCCCCATAATGAATTCAGCCATATGGCATTCTTTCCCATCGAAGGCCATCGGGAATGGCTTTAGGAAGCTGATTTTCAAGCTTTAAGCGGCAGCAGGTGCCGGCAGCGCGGGGACCGATCGATGGTGAGAAGGCGGGCAAGACGCCGGGAAGCGCATTCCTCCTCAACCGAGCGCCACAACCGCCCTCCCGAAGCGCCCCGGGGCTTCGAGCATCACCTCGCGGTAATCCGGGCGGCGGGAAGGATGCGGCTGGACCCGGGCGTTGCGTGCTCCACACAGCGCCCAGCCCGTGCCAGCCCCGCGCCCGCCTCTCCGCGACGCTTGTGCCGGGATCAGCGCGAAGCCCCTTCGCGTCCCCGAAGCCCTCGCACGCGCCCGTTCTCCCCCAGCTCGCCCCCTCCAGCCCCCTGCGCCTGGCCGCAGCATCTCCTGGCACTCTGAGGCGGCCGCCGGGACAGGGTCGGAGCGCCGCAGAACCCACCGAAACTTCCCAGGGGGACCAATTCAAAATTCGCCGGACGCGTCGCCGCCGCGCGCCCCTCGGCTCGCTCCCCTCCGCGCGCCCGCAGCCCCAGTCTCTCCCTCTCTCAGGACCCCCCCAGCGCCCTGCGCGGCGGGAATACGCCCCCAGGTGCCTCCCGGCCCCGGGGGCTGCCGTCGCACGTCCGCTCCCGCAGGGGTCCTCACTCCGCCAATCGCCGCGGCCGCGCGCCCTCCAGCACACTCACCAGCCCGAGCCGGGGCGGCCATCTTAGCGCTCACCCCGGCCCCCCGCTCCCCGGTTCGGCGGCCGCGACGACCCGGTCCGGCGACTACGACAGCAGTGACGCGCAGCAGGCCCCGCCCCCTCCCACAGCCCCGCCCCTGCGCCGGCTTTCGCGGGCACCGAGAACCTGCTGGCGGCCGCCTTCCGCGCCTCGAGGGTGGGGGTCGGGGCCACGGACGGTCCCCAGCGCTGCACGTGGGTCTGCGCGGACAACAAGCCCTGCTTCCCCGGGCAGGCTTCGCACCTGTCGTGCCGTCGGGACCCGAGAGGGTAAACCCAGAGCGTCCTGTGTGCCTGTGAGCCGCAGAATCATCCACGGACGTCGTTAGTCCTTCCCGGAATTGCTGCGATTTACACAACGTCGAATTGTTTGGCAGAAAAGCGTGGCAAATTCCGTTATCTTTAAAACCTTCCCCAATTCACTGGCATAGAAATTCTTACAGAAAACGTTTCCTTCTTGAAGCGACCCCTGGGTGTAACTTCAGTGGCGATGACGGCTGTGAATTGGGTTTCCTCGCACAGCAGAAGGGCGAGAGAGGTTCCAGAACGGGTGCACAGGAAGGGCACCGCTATCCAGAACTGCCTAACCCGAAATTGCCCATTTAAATAATGAAGTAGATACCGAAAAGGAAAAGGAAGGGAAATCTGGAAAACAGGAAAGTCAAGGCTAAGGTACCTGAAAATTAACCCATTAATATTTATTGGATTCTTTGTGTTCAACTCTGAGCCAGATTGTTGTTTTTAACTGAACTTACACTCAATGACGAACCAGTTCTCCTTTGGCCACCCTGTGGAGTGTACTGAAAATTTAAACTCTCCAAGGAGAGCTTAAAAAGAAACATGCAAAGTTAACAACACATCAATGCAGTGCAAAATCTTGCAATATGTAAGACAAGCTATAAAATTGTTCCTATCTTTTCATCATCAATTTTATTCTGGGGAGTATGTTTCAGTGGTATGACCTGAATAAAGAAATGAGTGCACAAAGGTATCCACAGCATATTATCCAAACACTGTAAAAGGCAAGAAGGAGCGGCACAGGATTCTAACTAACAGGAAATGGCTAATTAAGATCTGACATAGAGGCCGGGCGCAGTGGCTCAGGCCTGTAATCCCAGCACTTTGGGAGGCCAAGGTGGGTGGATCACCTGAGGTCAGGAGTTCGAGACCAGCCTGGCTAACATAGTGAAACCTTGTCTCTACTAAAAATACAAAAATTATCTGGGCGTGGTGGCGGGCACCTGTAATCCCAGCTACTCGGTAGGCTGAGGCAGGAGAATCGCTTGAACCCAGGAGGCGGAGGTTGTGGTGAGCCGAGATCTACAATTGCACTCAAGCCTGGGCAGCAACAAGAGCAAAACTCCGTCTCAGGAAAAAAAAAAAATCTGATATAACACAGGAAGTTCTTATGTTAACAAAATAGATAACAAAATAGCAACAATGTCTAATCAATTCATGTTTGAAAAAAATACCAAATATATACATTAAGGTTACAACTGCATAAAATGTAGTCACGCAAATAAAGATTAAAGGGATGAATTTGCATAGTTTAATACTCATTTCGTTCTTTTTTCTATATATTTAAGTGCATAATAATTCCGATTCAATAATGGCCCCAGTGCACTTCTCCCACTCAAAACATCTAACGTCTATGTTGTACTTTTCCCCACCACCTGAATTTCTCAAATGCATTAAAAACATTACATGAGGGCATCTCTTAAGATGAAATATTTAAAATTTAAGTATTTCTGGCATGTAATATGGTTTTTCCTGTAATTCCTTGAAAGCAAAATATTAATAATAGAAAAATCAAAACTCTTACTTTCTTATTATAATGCCATAAACCATTCTGGAAGGTCGTTTGGGAGATACAAAGAGTCTTAGTTGCCTCTCTCTGATCTAGTAATTGGGCAGGGTCTTTTAAGGACTAAAATGATGTGAATAAATGAAAAGAAAAAGTGAAATGGGAAGAAAAGCAAAGGCAAGCTGTGTAGGCATAGGTGGAGAGTGCTGAATAGTGTCTTCAATAAAATGCCTTAATACAATGATGTAAGCTAGAAAGAGGTGCGGAGTGGGAAGGGAAGAGGCTGGAGACAAGAAATTCTCATTACTGGTGTTAGTAATTAAAGAGCAGATGTTTGTAGTTTAGCTTTTTCTTCATACTTATTACTACTTATTCAACTTTGAAATTTCTTCAGCTACCATTTTATTCGTGATCTTCACTACCTAGGCCTAAATTATAGCATGCTCTAGCTCATTTCCTGAGCTCCAGAACCTCTCTATTACAATTTTCTTTTTACATAGCAATCGTAGTTATTCTTCTCCTTAAATTTTCCTATTTGTTTTTTACCCGTCTCATCGAATCTAAGCTTTTTACTGTAACATTAAAAAAAAGAAAAGAAAAAAGTCTCCTTCCCTGCCCACCTTCATCAATGATGTCCCCAAACTTACCTATTAAAACCTCAAAATCAGTCTTTCCCCAGGTCGGCCTTTGGATAACTCAGAGGTCAGTCCCTGTAGGATTGCCCAGTTTCCATCAGGGCAAATGCTGATCTCCTAAGTGAAAAGTCCTGGCCGCTGCCTCCAGTGGCCCCCTGCAAATCATTACAAATCAACCTCTTTCAGGTCTGGCTTAAACTCTCACCTCCTGGAAACTGCTTTCCTGAAGTCACAAACCGGGCATGCAGATCCCCATCCCCCACCCCCAGCAGTGCATTATTATGCAGTCACTGCTTTTGTTCCGAGTTCTGAGCCTGCTTCTATTTGCATCGTAACCGCTTTGGGGGCCGGGACTGTGCACTTGCTCCCTTTCTATACCTCTCCACAGTTCCTAGTACCGGCCAAAAACACTGCTGAAATGCCTAATGAATCAACCAGAAGTTCCTTAGCATAATATAGTGGCGTGGAAGTGATGTTTAGGGGGGCTTCCCTTGCTTCCCTGATCCCCAGATGGAGAGAAATGGCAATTTGCCCTTCCAAGGTAAGCAGTTTCCTAAACAAGATAAAATTTTAACGATTCTGAAACCTAATGAATGTGTAACTACTCAATTCTCAGTTACTACACAAACTAGTTTTGCCCTTTGTATCCTGAGAGAAAAGTATGAATGAATTAAAAGGAGACAAAACATTGTAAATTTCATAAACCTCAGAATGGCTTTTTATGCTTTATGTCGATTTTAAGAATTTCCCAGTCCAGTCTTTCATGAATCAAAGAATGTTTCAGGAATCATAATTGCAGACTAAAGAATTTATGAGCTTATGAAATTTTAGGAATCGATTTTTAAGACTTTTCAGAGTTTCACAGACAATGTTCTTACCTAATAACTAAGATTCGTTTAACATTTTTTTGAACACCTAAATGCCTGGCACCATGCTAAGCATTGAGATATTCATAGCATTCATTTCAATGGTTATGAGGAGATGAAGGATTGAGCAGAGGAAGTGGGTAAAGAAACGCTAAATAACTCAGCCATAAACTTTTGATTAAGGTGTAGCAACACACTTCAGTTGAACTTTTTAAATGAGAGGAACCCAAACGACCTTAAATTTTTGGCAACTATGAAAGAAAGGAGTTGAGAAAAAAGAAGTATGGAAAAAAGAGCAGCAGATGTAAGCTATGGCCTTAGTGGAAGAAAGTGAGTAGAAGGGGCTTTAGAATTTGCCTTTTTTCTTTAATTCTAAGAATGAGGGTGGTAGCAGGTAAGGAAGGTAAATGCCAGCTGAGTAGATGGTACCAAAGTTGATTTGTTTTTAAAAGACCATTGTTTATTTGGTGGTCTGTCAGGGAAACTTGTACCTTGGAGGTGAATTTCCAACATAGGCCTGCTGGAAACTGAAACCCTGAGCTCCAGGGTTTAGGTATTAATGAAGCAAAATTATGAAGTGAGTCCATTTCTCCCCCATTTTAAACATCCACTCCACCTCCACCCTATACTCAGTTTTTCTTTTCTTTTCTTTCTTTTTGAGACAGAGTCTCGCTCTGTCACCCAGGCTGGAGTGCCGTGGCGCGATCTCGGCTCACTGCAACCTCCGCCTCCCGGGTTCAAGCAGTTCCCCTGCCTCAGCCTCCTGAGTACCTGGGATTACAGGTATGCACCACCGCGCCTGGTTAATTTTTGTATTTTTAGTAGAGACGGGGTTTCACCATGTTGGTCAGGCTGGTCTCCAACTCCTGACCTCGTGATCCGCCCACCTCGGCCTCCCCAGGTGCTGGGATTACAGGTGTGAGCCACCATGCCTGGCCCACTCTATACTCACTTTTACAGGGATCCTCAGGATGCTGTGTCCAGGGCTTTACTGCAGTCTGTCTCTCTTCCTTCCCATCAAAACTTTTCCCATTTTGTTCAGGACAGGTACCCCAACCTTTCATTCTCTCTCTCTTTTTATTTATTTTTAGAATGGACACAGGGTTTTGTCACCAGGCTGGAGTGCAGTAGTGTGATCATGGTCACTGCAGCCTTGACCTCTCAGGCTCAAGCAGTCCTCCCACCTCAGCTTCCTGTGTAACTGGGACCACAGGCATGCGACACAACTTCTGCTAATTGATTTTTTGTAGAGATGTGGGGGTGGAGGGGGGGTTCTCCCTATGTTACCCAGGCTGGTCTCAAACTCCTGGCCTCAAGCGATCCTTGTTCCTCGGCCTCCCAAAGTGCTGGGGTTATAAGCATGAGCCACCATGCCTGGCCCCAACCTGTCATTATCTAAGGAGCTCAGTTATGAAGTAAAGTTATCTACTTTGTATTATTAGTGTTTAGTTTTTTTTTTTCATTTCTCTCTAAGACTGTTCTAATGGAACCTCCTGTAGACACCCAGAGTATGGAATTTCTAAAATGACATTTTAAACATTGTGACAGATCAGTGGGATAGATATTTTGCTAAGCCAAGGTACTTTCTTTCCAAGGATAAGCTATGGGAGGTGATGAGAGCAGAATACACACACACACACACACACACTATATACACAGACACACATATATATATACACATATGCACATATATAATTAGAACTCATTTAGCTATAATAACAATTTGTCTATCTAGTTATTTGCAATCCTTTCAGGATTTTTTAAATTTCTATCTTATTTGTAGAGTTTAGAAAATAGTATCTGTCCTATCTTCTTCACAATAATGTTTTAAGGATCAAATGAGTTTTGTCCATGGAAACTGCCTAAACTGTAAGGAGAAAAATCAGTGTGTTTATCATTATTTCTCTCTTAGGTTTACTATTACCCTGTAAAGTTCTTTGAAGTCAGAAACAGACTTTTGTTCATATTTACAACTCTTATAGCAATTAATACAGAACCTCACTCAGAATAGATAAGCAGTATTCCCTTAAATCAAGCTTTACTTCTGTACTAAAGTAATAGTCAATTCAAGGACAAGTGCTATAAAGGTTAAAATTAATTCTATTACTCTGAGAAACACGGCAATAATGTTTTAGCCTTCCTGTCTCATAGTAGGGAGGGAAAGGATCTGGAAAGGCAGAGGGAGAGAGGGGGAGAAAAGGAATGGCACCAGAGGTGGAAATTTCAACTCTTAAAGTTTTAGTAAACCATGCCAAAAAGATACTTGTAACTTTTCATGAGGGAGAGATTATTGGGGTACCCAAGTTTTATTTTTATACTCTGTACATGTTTTTAAACCCATTTCTTTTTTTTAAAAAAAAATAGTAGAATGAGGAAAGTGTAGATGGATAAGTGTAGCTATTTGTATAATTATTTACATCTTGCCAAACCACTTGGAAATTGAAATCCTGCAGTGTCGCTCCTAGGTCATAAAAGATAAGAAAAGTAAATAGAAGGCCCCCTTAATGCAGCATGATATTGCATCATTTAAAAGAAACCACAAACTGTCTATTCAGGACGTATACGTACAATAAAAAGAGCTGACAATTCTTCATGTGTAAGAGCTAGGATGATCAACCTGCTTTTCTCTGCCATCTTAAGGTTGCTTCTTTTTAGGCCAAGGTACCTTGTGGTAGCAATAATTGATTTATTCATCTGTAAATAGTGTCTGTAAGCCCCTTTTCCTTAGCTAACCAGTGATTAACTCCTATAAAAACCACATTTTTTTCCCTGCCACCCAGGAGTGCAGTGGCGTGATCTCGGCTCACTGCAGCCTTGACCTACCAGGCTCAAGCAATCCTCACACCTGTGCCTCCCAAGTAGCTGGGACTACAGGTACATGCCACTACACCCAGCTAATTTTTGTATTTTTTGTAGAGATGGGGTTTCACCATGTTGCCCAGGCTGGTTTTGGACTCTTGAGCTCAAATTATCCATCCACCTGGACTTCCCAAAGTGCTGGGATTACAGGCATGAGCCGCTGCACCCAGCCTTGAAAACCACATTTCTGAGGGAAACTCTTCGGGGGAAGGGAGGTTGTGTGTAGGGTAGATAGTCCCTATCTATTTCATTTTATTTTTGGTTTTGAAATTAGTGTTTAAAGAATTAAGCATAATGAATACTTGATATGAATTTCTTGGATGTTTTTTGAGATGGAGTCTCACTCTTGTCGCCCAAGCTGGAGTACAATGCAATGATCTCGGCTCACTGCAACCTCTGCCTCCTGGGTTCACGTGATTCTCCTGCCTCAGCCTGCTGAGTAGCTGAGATTACAGGCACCTGCCACCACACCTAGCTAATTTTTTTATTTTTAGTAGAGACGGGGTTTCACCATGTTGGTCAGGCTGGTCTCAAACTCCTGACCTCAGGTGATTCACCCGCCTCTGCCTCCCAAAGTGCTGGAATTATAGGCGTGAGCCACTGTGTCTGGTCCTTGGATTTTTTTAAATGTCCTAAATATGTGGCTCCTAATCGTTAAAAAAATAATGAAGGATGAGCCAAGCACTGTAGGGGGGAAAAAAAAGCTTGAAATATGACGTGTAATGGGATGTTTTTCACAAATATAAAGTTTTATTTTGTCTATTTGGATGAAAACTCCAAAATGCCACAGGAATGATCACAGAAGGAAATTTATATAAATTTACCATTAAATGCCTATGAAATAATCTCTTCTTAAAAATCAATGGTAGTAATAAAGGATGACTTAAACATTTATTTGCTTATGCCCATAACATTGTATTAAATTTAAGATAAAAGGGCCGGGTGCAGTGGCTCATGCCTATAATCCCAGCACTTTGGGAGGCTGAGGAGGGTGGATCACCTGAGGTCAGGAGTTCCAGACAAGCCTGGCCAACCTGGCAAAACCCTGTATCTACTAAAAATACAAAAATTAGCTGGGCGTGGTGGTGGCCGCTTGTAATCCCAGCTACTCAGAAGGCTGAGGCAGGAAAATCACTTCAACCTGGGAGGCAGAGGTTGCAGTGAGCCGAGATCATGCTACTGCACTCCAGCCTGGGTGACAAGAGCGAAACTCTGTCTCAAAAAATAAATAAATAAATAAATAAATAAATTTTAAGACAAAAATGTGGTCTTATTATTAGTCACAAAATTAAACTATGCAAGACAATTATAATTTTGACCAGCCTCATAGTGAATAATTTTCCCCTTATTGTTTTGTTAAATATCAGTCTACATGTAATTAAGATTAGACTTATTCCTACAAGAGAACCTACGCAGGAGGCTTTTGTTGTGTTGGTGTGATGGGTTGCTAGGAGAGACCAAATGTCCTTGGCCCAGTTTTTGGGGTCAAAAATGCCTATATTACTAAACTACTTAAGGTCCTAGAGTAAAATGAAAATCTGGGAGGAGATAATTTGGTAAGTCCTTGTTAGTCCTAATACCTTAGTACAAATTAATGAGTTAGGTAAGTTTGTCATGTCCTGAAGAAATTTGGAAGCATGTTGTTAAATTGTGATTGGGAGGGAGAGGGAAGGGTGAGAAAGATGTATGGGTAGTAGGCTGCCTGTGGGAGGCCAGATCAAGATTGGGGCACTCACTGCGTCTTTGGGGAAATAGAAAGAGGGATCTGAGTGAGATGCAAAACTTTTAATCTAGGACTACCTATAATCAAGAAGTTAAACATTTTGTTTTATTTTTATTTTTTGAGGCAGTCTCACTCTGTCACCCAGGCTGGAGTGCAATGGTGTGATCTCGGCTCACTGCAACCTCCACCTCCTGGGTTCAAGCGATTCTTCTGCCTCAGTTTCCTGAGTAGCTGGGACTATAGGTGCACCCCACCATGCCCAGCTAATTTTTGTATTTGTTTGTTTGTTTGTTTTGAGACGGAGTCTTGCTCTGTCACCCATGCTGGAGTGCAGTGGCGTGATCTCGGCTCACTGCAACCTCTACCTCCCAGGTTCAAGCCATTCCCATGCGTCAGCCTCCTGAGTAGCCAGGATTACAGGTGCCCGCCACCACACCCAGCTAATTTCTGTATTTTTAGTAGAGATGGGGTTTCACCATGTTGGCCAGGCTGGTCTGGAAGTCCTGACCTCAGGTGATCCACCCACCTTGGCCTCCCAAAGTGCTGAGATTACAGTAATTTTTGTATTTTTAGTAGAGATGAGATTTTGCCACGTTGGCCAGGCTGCTCTCGAACTCCTGGCCTCAAGTGATCCACCCGCCTCGAAGTTAAACATTTTAAATATCTACTGAAAACCTAACAACCTAACAGTTCTCTGGGAGGAATGACTCTGTGATCAATTCTGTGCTTAGGGAAAAGAGCAGCCTCCTTTGAAAGTTATCTGAGGTGTTTTATGCATTTATACATGTCAAAATATATGTTCCTTCATAGAGCCAACCCTAGGAAAAGTTATACGAACCTGTCGGTCACCTTGTTCTCCAGACTTTTTTTTTTCTTAACCCCTCTCTTCGGCAAAACCAACCATTTGAATTTTCATTCTGTGCCAAGCAGATGATTGATTTTAGTTTTTTAGAGACAGGGTCTTACTCTGTCACTCAGGCTAGAGTGCTATGGCATGATCATAGCTCACTGCAGCCTTGAACTCCCAGGCTGAAGTGATCCTCCCCTCTCAGCCTCCTGAGTAGCTGGGACTACAGGTATGTGACACCACACTCGGCTACAGGCAGGTGATTTAAATGAGTGAATCAGTCTGAGTGTGACTGTGTATTCATTGTGTAAGTAGTAATGCCCTGAAAAAGCTCATGTAAATAAATTCATTGATATCAAACTTACTACTTTTCAAATATTTGCTCAATTTTTTTTTTTCCATCACTCTATGGGTCAAACAAAACACATCTGTGGGATGGATTTTGTGCATTCATCCCTGGCTTGTGAACTGTGGATTAAAGGACGAAAGAGCCACAGCTTCTGCTTTGGGAACGGTGGGAAAGACACAGTAATTTTAGCACAGTGTGGAAAATGTTATGAGAGTGATATGTGTGTTTAAATTCTATGATCCATCATTACAATGACTCACACCCATACATCAACTCCTTTGTGCCTTTCTCTTCACAAACTCTATACTCTTTAAATTCAACTCTCCCACCTGCTCTATAGCTCCATCCAAGCAGGCTGATGAGGCTAGAGAAGGACAACCATAATGTGATGACTGACCCCGCTTTAAGTGAACCCATCATGCTGCCTGGAAATCTTCCTATATACCTCTAGTTTATGTATTCTTCCATTTTCTTAGATGACTATTTCATACTTTCAAGTCGTTCACCAACATTTTAACAGTTCTTTGCTCAGCCTCACGCTCAGGTGATAGCGTTTCTTCATTTTGAAAATTGAAGCAAGAGGGTGTCTATCCCCACATATACTCACTACTTGCTTCTCTGCCCTTCTACTTAGCCTTCCATCCTGCTGTTACTATGCATTAACTGTCCATGCTACTTGTTTTGTTGTTGTTGTTGTTTGAGACATCCAGGCTGGAGTACAGTGGTGCAATCTCAGCTCACTGCAACCTCCATCTTCAGGGCTCAAGTGATCCTCCCATCTCAGCACCCCAAGTAGCTGGGACCACAGATACATGTCACCAAACCTGGCTAATTTTTTTTTTTTTTTTTTTTTTTGAGACAGAGTCTAGCTCTGTCACCCAGGCTGGAGTGCAGTGGCAGAATCTTGGCTCACTGGAACATCTGCCTCCCGGGTTCCAGCAATTCTTCTGCCTCAGCCTCCTGAGTAGCTGGGATTACAAGTGCCCACCAGCATGCCTGGCTAATTTTCGTAGTTTTAGTAGAGACAGAGTTTCACTATGTTGGCCAGACTGGTCCTGAACTCCTGACCTCAGATGATCTGCCCGCCTTGGCCCCTCAAAGTGCTAGGATTACAGGCCACCACTTCTGGTTATGCTTCTTTTTAAGGCCAGTTCCCCCATTTTTGCTAGATCCCACATTTTTAAACTTATTCCAAAGATGTTATTTGAGCAATTTCCTTTTTTCTTCTGTATTATCAAATATTCTCTCTCTACTGACTCATTACCAACAGTAAACAAATGTTTAAACACACACACACACACCCCTCTCTCTTGACCTCACTATCTCTTCCAATTAATTAATTATTATTATTATTTTTTGAGATGGAGTCTCACTCTTTCACCCACACTGGAGTGTAGTGGCGCGATCTCAGCTCACTGCAACCTCCGTCTCCCAGGTTCAAGGAATTCTCCCGCCTCAGCCTCCCAAGTAGCTGGGACTACGGGTATGTTCGACCATGCCCAGCTAATTTTTGTATTTTTTAGTAGAGATGGGGTTGTACCATATTGGACAGGCTGGTCTCAAACTCCTGACCTCGTGATCTGCCTGCCTCAGCCTCCCAAAGTGCTGGGATTACAGGTGTGAGCCACTGTGCCTGGCCCCCTTTCAATTAATTTCTACATTCTCTGCTTCCCTCTCCTCCCATTGTCTCTTGAACCCTCTCTCATCATCAAAATGCCATCAAAACTACTTTGTGGAGGTCAGTAATGACCTCCACATTATAAATCCACAATGTGACAAATGTTTTGACACATCATTAACCCCTCTTGGAAATACTTTCTTCCCTTTGTTTCCAGCATACCACGCTCCTCTGATTTCCTCCTCCCTCTTCTTCTGGGGTCTCCTTGGCTAGGTTCCTCAAATCCTAGCCACTGCAAAATTGCTCCTGGATGTAAGAACGTCTAAATGTCATAACAAAGTTTGCTGTTTATTAGATGTTATGACATTTAGACATTCTTACAGTGTTTAGTTATTAAATTTTTTTCTCTTCACTATCTCCTCTCACAGTGATCAATGAGATCACTGATGACTTCTTCCAGTCTTAGGGTCTTAAATACCATCTATACATCGATCACTCGAACACTTATATTTTCAGCCTGGACATCTCCCAGGAACTCCAGATTCATCTATTCAAAAGCTTACTCTACAATTCCACTTGGATATCTAACAAGTACCTCACACTTCACATAACCCACTTAATATCATGAGCTGAATTTTGTCCCCTCAAAATTCATATGTAAAGCTCAAACTCCCAGTACTTCTGATGCGAGATTTAGAAATATTTGGAGAAAAGGTCTTTTAAAACAGTGATTAAGTTAAAATGAGGCCCTTAGGGTGGACTCTAATCCAGTCTGACTGGTGTCCTTCTAAGAGGAGGAGGTTTGGACACACAAAAAGGAGCTACCAGGGGCTTGTGAGTACAGAGGAAGAAAGGCCACTCGAGGACATGGTGAGAAGGTGGCCGTGCGAAAGCCAAGGAGAGAGGCTCCAGAAGAAACCAAACTTTCTGATACCTCCTTGGACTTCCAGCCTCCAGAACTATGAGAAAATAAATTTCTGTTTTTTTTTTTTTTTTTGAGATGGAGTCTCACTCTGTCGCCCAGGCTGGATGGAGTGCAGTGGTGCGATCTCGGCTCACTGCAAGCTCCACCTCCCAGGTTCATGCCATTCTCCTACCTCAGCCTCCCGAGTAGCTGGGACTACAGGCGCCCGCCACCACGCCTGGCTAATGTTTTTGTATTTTTAGTAGAGACGGCGTTTCACTGTGTTAGCCAGGATGGTCTCGATCTCCTGACCTTGTCATCCACCCGCCTTGGCCTCCTAAAGTGCTGGAATTACAGGCATGAGCCACTGTGCCCGGCCAATTTCTATTGTTTATGCAACCCAGTCTGTGGGATTTTATTATGGTAGCTCTACGAAACTATTACATATATTTAACAAAAAGATATTGGTATTTCCACCCAAATTTGTTCCTCCTAGAGTCTTCCCCATCTCAGTAAATGGCACCTCCATCCTCAGGCCAAAATCCCAGCTTTTCCTTTTCACACACTTTATGTTCAACTGGTCAGCAAATCCTGTTAGCTTTACTTTGAGAATACATCCAAAACTCAATGACTTCTCATCGCTTCCATTTTGGTCCAAGGCACCATGCCTCTTATCTGGATTACTGTGATAACTTAAGAAGTTATAGTGTAGCAGGACAAGCCACAGACAAAACCCCTCAGACACCCAGTTAAAGAAGGAAGGGCTTTATTCAGCCGGGAGCTTCGGCAAGACTCACGTCTCCAACAACTGAGCTCCCGGAGTGAGCAATTCCTGTTCCTTTTAAGGGCTCACAACTCTAAGGGGGTCTGCGTGAGAGGGTCGTGATCGATTGAGCAAGCAGGGGGTACGTGACTGGGGGCTGCAGGCACTGGTAATCAGATCGGAACAGAACAAGACAGGGATTTTCACAGTGCTTTTCTATACAATGTCTGGAACTTATAGATAACATAACTGATTAGGTCAGGGTTCAATCTTTAACTACCAGGCCCAGGGCGTGGAGCTGGGCTGTCTGCCTGTGGATTTCATTTCTGCCTTTTAGTTTTTATTTCTTCTTTCCTTGGAGGCAGAAATTGGGCATACGACAATATGAGGGGTGGTCTCCTCCCTTAATAGTAGTAGTAGCAGTACTAGTAGTAGTGGTAGTGTGGTAGTAGCAGCAGCAGCAGTATCTCAGCCTCCCAAGTAGCTGGGACTATGGGTGTATGCCACTGTGCCTGGCTAACTTTTTGTTTTTTGGTAGGAAGTTATCACAGTAATCCAGATATGAGGTATGGTGATGTTCCATGATCATCAGAGGTACTGTGATGTTCTCCCTCTCTTGGCCTTAGACACCATCTATCAACATTCTGTTTTCAACACAGTAGGCATTTTCATGTCACTCCTCCCCTTAAAATCCTCCAAAGGCTTTTTATCTCAAAGCCTTTATAGTGGCCTACAAGGGCTCACATGACTTGGCATTGCTGTATTTCCTATTTCATTTTTTTCCCTTTTTTTTTTTTTTTTTTTTTTTAAGAGACAGGATCTTACTCTGTCACCTAGGCTGGAGTGCAGTGGCACAATCATAGCTCACTGTAGCCTTGAGCTCCTGGGCTCAAATGATCCTTCTGCCTCAGCCTTCTAAGTAACTGGGAATACAAGTGTGCACCACCATACTCAGCTAAATGTTAAATTTTTTGTAGAGTTGGGATCTGCCAAAGTTGTTCAAGCTGGTCCCAAACTCCTAGCCTCAAGCGATCCTCCCACTTCAGCCTCCTGAAGTGCTGAGATCACAGGCATGAGCCACTGTGCCCAGCCACAAGTATTTGCTGAGTACATTCGATTTGCCTAGTAATTTTTTATTTTTTATTTATTTATTTTTTTTGAGATGGAGTCTCACTCTTGTTGCCCAGGCTGGAGTGCAATGGCACGATCTCCACTCACCACAACTTCTGCCTCCTGGGTTCAAGTGATTCTGCTGCCTCAGCCTCCCGAGTAGCTAGGATTACAGGCATGCACCACCATGCCTGGCTAATTTTGTATTTTTAGTAGAGAGGGGGTCTCTCCATGTTGGTCGGCTAGTCTCAAACTCCTGACCTCAGGTGAGTCGCCCACCTCAGCTTCCAAAAGTGCTGGGATTACAGGCGTGATCCTGTAAAAAATTACTGGGCCAGCCAGTAATTTTTTTTTTTTTTTAAGAGACAGAGCCTCACTCTTTTGCCCATGCTGGATTGCAGTGGTATGATCATATCTCACTGTAACCTCAATCTCCTGGGCTCAAGCAATCCTCCCTCCTCAGCCTCCCAAGTAGCTGGGACTACAGGCGTGCACCTGTAGACCACAGTTGTGGAACTGGCTAACAGTTAAATTTTTTGTAGAGATAGGTTCTTGGTCTCACTGTGTTACCCAGGCAGATCTCAAACTCCTGGCCTCAAACAGTCCTTTAGCCTCAGCCTCCCAGAGGACTAGGATTATAGGAATGAGCCACTGTGCCCTACCTTGCCTAGTAATTTACCAGACACTGTAGAAAGAGGATTAAGGCTCTCTCTTTAGGTTGCTTACAGTCCAGCACACTCAGAATCTCTGCTTCTCAATAGATCTGCCGTAAACATGTCAGTGACTATTTATTTAGGCAGGTAATTTGTTTTAAAGCCTGAATTAAATATTTTCTAAACATTTCTACAGAGGCTGTCTTGTCTTCCCATGAACCCTGAAAGATAGGAAAAAAGTAATGTATGCATATTTGAATCTCAATTACTAATTTCTCTTACTTTTTTATTCCAATTCCAATTACTTTTCCCACATACCTGAATATATCTTGGTGAAAGATACTTGAATTCATTTATACATACAGATTTGCTTTAGGGGTGTCTCCCCCAAATCCATAGTTGGCAAGCCCTATAATAGTGGTAGCATATGATAGCCGCAAATCTATTTCCTCTTTTCTTTTCTTTCTTTTTTCTTTTCTTTTCTTTTTTTTTTTTTTTTTTTTTTTTTTGAGGCAGGATCTCTGTTGCACGGCCAGAGTGCAGTGGTGCGATCATGGCTCACTGCAGCCTCGATCTCCCAGGCTCAAGCAATCCTCCCACCTCAGCCTCCCACGTAGCTGAGACTACAGGTGTATGTCACCGTGCCAGGCTAATTTTTCTTTCTTTTTTTTGTATTTTTTGTAGAGACTAGGTCTCACTATGTTGCCCAGGCTGGTCTTGAACTTGGGCTCAAGTGATCTGCCCATGTTGGCTTGCCAAAATGCTGGGATTAAAGGTATAAACTGGCCAGGCGTGGTGGCTCATGCCTGTAATCCCAGCACTTTGGGAGGCTGAGGCCGGTGCATCACGAGGTCAGGAGATCGAGATCATCCTGGCTAACACGGTGAAACCCCGTCTCTACTAAAAATACCAAAAAAAAAAAAAAAAAAAATTAGCCGGACGTGGTGGTGGGCGCCTGTAATCCGAGCTACTCGGGAAGCTGAGGCAGGAGAATGGCATCAACCTGGCAGGCAGAGCTTGCAGTGAGCCGAGATTGCGCTACCGCACTCCAGCCTGGGCAACAGAGTGAGACTCTGTCTCAAAAAAAAAAAAAAAAAAAAAAAGGTATAAGCCATTGCGCCCAGTCCTATTTTCTTTTTTCAAGCTCACATTTACCCTAAAAATGTACTAAAATAATAGAATCCCAAAAAACAAGCTTTATCTTCTTACAACAGGGTCATTCTTGGCTCTGAAGCAGACAATCATCCATGTAAGGTGCGTTGGGTTGTTCTCGATCTCCTGACCTCGTGATCTGCCCACCTCGGCTTCCCAAAGTGCTGGGATTACAGGCGTGAGCCACTGCGCCCGGCCTAAATGCATTCTCTTTCAATCTCCAATCTACTTAGAGATATGGCTTGCCTCCCCCTGCTGACTTCACTTACCAGTTTGTATTAATTATCAATGGGCTCTGTAGTAATCATGATAGCAAAACATATCCTCAATAGTTTTATATATTGTCAACCACTAATGGAACATTTTTCTTGTTTATGACTTACAGCCATGGCAATAAGACGGTCTCAGTCGTATTTTTCTCAATCCTGTAACTTTCTGTAAACGAGAACTTTAATAAAAAGTTCAGGCCGGGCGCGGTGGCTCATGCCTGTAATCCCAGCACTTTGGGAGGTCGAGGCAGGCGGATCACGAGGTCAGGAGATGGAGACTATCCTGGCTAACACGGTGAAACCCCATCTCTACTAAAAATACCAAAAAAATTAGCCGGGCGTGGTGGCGGGCGCCTGTGGTCCCAGCTATTCGGGAGGCTGAGGCAGGGGAATGGCGTGAACCCGGGAGGCGGAACTTGCAGTGAGCCACTGCACTCAAGCCTGTGCGACAGAGCGAGACTTCGTCTCAAAAAAACCAAAAAACAAAAAAAAAGTTCAGAAACATACATTTCTCTCTCTCTCTCTTCTTCTTCTTCTTTTTTTTTTTTTTATGAGACAGAATCTCACTCTGTCACCCAGGCTAGAGTGCAGTGGTGCAATCTCAGCCCACTGCAGCCTCCACCTCCTGGGTTCGACTGATTCTCCCGCCTCAGCTTTCCAAGTAGCTGGGACTGCAGGAGTGCACCACCACATCCGCCTCTTTTTTTTTTTTTCTTTTTTTTTTTTGTATTTTTAGTAGAGACAGGGTTTCACCATGTTGGCCAGGCTGGTGTCCAACTCCTGACCTCAAGTGATCTGCCCGCCTTGGCTTCCCAAAGTGCTGGGATTACAGGCATGAGCCACCGCGCCCAGCCTTTCTCTGATATTTTAAAATCATGACTCTATAACAGTTATTGGTGAATACAAAATGTTGAAAACCTCCGGTTTATACCTGCTGCCTCCATTTTCTTTTCTTTTCTTTCTTTCTTTCTTTTTTTTTTTTTTTGAGACATAGTCTCGCTCTGTCACCCAGGCTGGAGTGCAGTGGCGCAATCTTGGCTCTCGGCTCACTGCAAGCTCCGCCTCCCAGGTTCACACCATTCTCCTGCCTCAGCCTCCCCAGTAGCTGGGACTACAGGTGCCCGCCACCACGCCTGGCTAATTTTTTGTATTTTTAGTAGAGACCAGGTTTCACCATGTTAGCCAGGATGGTCTTGATCTCCTGACCTCGTGATGCGCCGGCCTCGGCCTCCCAAAGTGCTGGGATTACAGGCATGAGCCACCGCGCCCAGCCGCTGCGTCCATTTTCTTTACGTTTGCTTCTTCCTTAGCTGCCTACAATGAGGCTTCCCCTCTTACTGCTTTGGAAATGTTCTCTTGAAACAAAGCTACCAACAATTCCTTTCTTGTCAAATTAAAAAGTCACTGATTTTACTTCACTATTTGCCAACGCTGATCGTGCTTCTTTTCTTGAAACATTCTCTTCATTTTCACTGTCAGACCATACATCATCCTTGATGCATCAGGACACAATGAGAACTGTGGCTGCTGCTGCTCCTACTATAATTATTACTGCTTTTACTTAGTAGTTAGCTTTCCTTCACTGCTTACTGTAATTTCCACAGCAACCCTAAGGAGATCGGTATTACTATCCCCATTTTACAGTTGGGCAAACATGCTCACAATTTAATCACCTGGTTCAAATTCACACACCAGAACAGGATCTGCTCTGGGAAATGTTAGATTTTGTAACGGAAAAGAAGAAAAAGCTTTTTTCTAACTGGATCATAGAATGCTATGTTGTTTAGATTAAGTAGACTTTGTTTTATTCCATTTATCTGTAGTTTTGGGAAGTACTGTACATTTGGAAAGATGTCATTTCAAGTAATTTTTCTACCCAGGCTGTCCATTTACAATTATCTGGTCATCTTTGAATCACTTTCATCAAAATCAGAGAAGGTGGCTAGATAGCAAGTTGTGATATGCCATTGATTTTTTTTTTTTTTTTTTTTTTGTTCTCTTTTCAAGTTAACTGGCTCCTGTAAGAATGGCAATACAACCTTGGATTTATTCAGAGAATGCTCTAACCACATACACTACATCAAAAAGTATAGTCATCAGAATTTGACAGATGGCAATATAGATTTCAAATTAAACTATATATTATAAATTGTTCAATTTTTGGCAGAGTGGATCTTATTGAAGCCACTGTAATGATAAGGTAGGATTTAGTTACATACTTTAATTACATACATACTTTGTTTTCTCAAGCAAATGTGTAACAATGGTGTGATCTAGCTACAAAATATTTCCTTAAGATTTTTGTTGGCATGTCAGTGCTAACAATTAGGAATTGAGTGTTTTAAATTTCATCTGAAATTAGTGGTTCAAATACAATGATAAATGGTTTTCATGGTTGTCAGCCTTCATTAATGTTATATTAAACCTCTTAAGTATGTTATACCACTACTTTGTTATTTAACTGATGGATCTGAAAACCCATAAAGACACAGTATTTGTCTTACAAATAGCAAATGTATAGTCTTTGATTTGATCATTTAATGTACCCTTTTTTTTCACAGCCATTTGGCTTTAATCCTGTAACAGGTTATTGTCACTTGTCTTTTATTTATCTACCAAAATGCCTTCAGTCATTTCATGAATGAATCAATGCAGGGAAGAGAGAATTATGAGTTATCCCAAAGATATATTAATGGCATTATTCCAGTATAAACAGAATGAGGAAAGGAAGAATTATGCATTAGTAATGATGTTTTTTCATTGCAGAGCAATTTCTACCTCTCAAAGGATTTTCATATAGATCCTCTTTCTTCATACTTAGCATTATATAGCTGAGGAAATTAAAGTATTAAGTGACTTGTCTGAAGCCACACAGCAAGCATCAGATCTGGAATTCGAAAGCAAGTCTTCTCACAACCAGTCATTGTTCTTTCTTTTACAGTTTACCTTATAGATGGCATGGAAGTGACTTTTTTGAGGAATAGTTATTACAACTTCTCACCCCCCGATGTATCTACTTCTGAAAATAATGTGTGTATTTTTGTTTTGTTTTGTTTTTTGAGATGGAGTCTCGCTTTGTCACCCAGGCTGGAGTGCAGTGGCGCGATCTCAGCTCACTGCAACCTCCGCCTCCCGGGTTCAAGCAATTATCCTGCCTCAGCCTCCTGAGTAGCTGGGATTACAGGCACCTGCCACCACACCCAGCTAACTTTTGTATTTTTAGTAGAGACGGGGTTTCACCATGTTGGTCAGGCTGGTCTCAAACCCCTGACCTCGTGATCCACCCGCCTCGGCCTGCCAAAGTGCTGGGATTACAGGAGTGAGCCACCACACCCGGCCCATGAAAATAATGTATTTAAACATGACTGACTAAATCAGACAGAATAGTGTGTTGGATTCATCAAGTAGAACTTGTATAGTTGGAGATGAAGTCTCGATCTGTCGCCCAAGCTGGAGTGCAGTGGCATTTCTCAGGTTTAAGCAATTCTCCTGCCTCAGCCTCCCAAGTAGCTGAGACGACAGGTGCACACCACCATGCCTGGTTAATTTTTTTATTTTTAGTAGAGACTGGGTGTCACTGTGTTGGCCAGGCTGGTCTCAAACTCCTGACCTTGCGATCTGTCAGCCTCAGCCTCCCAAAGTGCTGGGATTATAAGCATGAGCCACAGCACCTGCCTGCTTATCTCCTGTTTGATGGCTACCATGCCAAGCTAATTTAACTTACACCTTTTTTTTTTTTTTTGAGATAGAGGTTCACTCTTGTTGCAACGGGACGATCTCGGCTTACCGCAACCTCCACCTCTCGGGTTCAAGCAGTTCTCCTGCCTCAGCCTCCCTCTGAGTAGCTGGGATTACAGGCATGTGCTACCACACCTGGCTAATTTTTGGTAGAGATGGGGTTTCTCCATGTTGTTCAGGCTGGTCTCAAACTCCCGACCTCAGGTGATCCACCCGCCTCGGCCTCCCAAAGTGCCGGGATTACAGGTGTGAGCTACCACACCCAGCCTGACTTACATGTTAAGGTGTCCAAATTGATTGAGATGTTCTTCTATCATAATTTATATAATCTCTTCTACCATAGTTTACTCACTTGTTAACTCATGACCTTGGAGAATGAGCAGAATAACAGATGAGAAAGGGCTCAGAGAAGAAAGAGAAATCTATGTGCTCTCACTGGGCATGGTAGCTCATGCTTGTAGTCTCAGCACTTTGGAGGCCCAGGCAGGAGGATTGCTTGAGTTTAGAAGTTCGAGACCAGCCTGGGCAACATAGCAAGACCCTGTCTCTACTAAACATAAAAAAAAAAACAAAGCTGAACATGGTGGCACGCCTGTAGTCCCAGCTACTTGAGAGGTTGAGATGGGAGGATCGCTTGAGCCTGGGAGATCAAGGCTGCAGTGAGCTAAGAGTGCACCATTGCACGCTGGGTGGCAGAGTGAGACCCTGTCTCTAAAAAAAAAAAAGGTAAAAAAGAGACAGAGATATATGTGTTCTCTACACTACTCATTATAAGGATGCAGGTGGAGATCAACTGGTTTATAAACAAGGTTTTACTTCCTCTTCCTGATCTGAACTGTATCCTCATTTCCTCTATCTTTATTTGATGTGAAATATATTGATGGTCATATATCAATTTCTTCTGTAGACTCAGTGATACAGGAAGTGTCCTGGTAAGCACTGGCACCCAAAACAGTAAAGATAAAAGCTTTAGTCTGAATTTTGCAGCTGGGGCAGTTGAAGTTGGGGGTGCAATGACTGAGCCACAGTGGGTTACTTAGCTTCCTGATACTAAGGCAGAGCTGTTTCCTCCAGGATTTGGTGACTGAGTAACCTCCTCCTGTTATTAGAAATTTCTCCCTTAGAGCAAACCAAAATTTGCTTCATTGTGATATTTACCCTCTGGGCCGATGTTTGCCCTCCAAGGCCGCATTGAACAAACGACTTTCTCCATGTCTCCCCTACATATGTCTTATGCAGCTTAGGGTCAGAAGTGGATTTGATTTCTGAGGAAACATCACCAACCAAGAATCTTTTTGTTTTTCCAGATAGAGGGTTTTGCTCTGTCACCCAGGCTGCAGTACAGTGGTACTATCACAGCTCACTGTAGCTTCACACTCCTGGGCTCAAGTGATCTTCCCACCCCAGCCTCCCGAGTGGCTGGGATTACACGGGAGCCCCACCATGCCCTGCTATTTTGTTTTTAATTTTTTGTAGAGATGGGGTCTTGTTATGTTGCCCTGGCTAATCTTGAACTCCTGCCTCAAGCGATCCTCCCTCCCCAGCCTCCCAAAGTGCTGGGATTACAGGTGTGAGCCACTGCACCTGGCTGTCCAAGGGACTTCTAAACAAAGCTTATTTTTGTTATAATAAAAACAAATGAAGATTAAGCAATCTAAAGACAAAGCCTCCTGAGTAGCTAGGACCACAGTGGCCCATCACCACGCCCAGCTAATTTTTGAATTTTTTGTAGGAACAGAGTTTCTCCATGTTGCTCAGGCTGGTCTGGAGCTCCTGGGCTCAAGCGATCCTCCTGCCTCAACCTCCCAAAGTGCTGTGATTACATATATGAGCCACTGTGCCTGGGCTAGTACATTGTATTTTATCTCACTCTCTCATCTCAGAGGGAGGCTGAGGTAATTTACACATATATACGTGCACATACCCCATTTGTTGGACATCTACAATGTCCCTAATCCTTACAAGTTAGATTTTATTATCCCCATTTTACAGATGAGGACTCTGTGGTTAGATAACTCTTTAAAATCACTGAGCTAGAAAGTGGCTACATTGGCATTAGAACTAAAAATTCTCATGGGATGAATGCCTTGGCTTTAAGTCCTTGCCCTTTTCACTGTAATATGCTGCGTGTCAGATCACATGGGATATTTGTGGTAAAAGTAAGAAACTTCAGAAGGCCACAGAACTAGTTTTGGAGCTGGAATCAGTTTTGTAGTCTCTTGATTTTGTTCCTATTTGCTTGTGTAGTTTGCTAGATGTTACTTGCTTGAAAAGAAGTATCAGTTGGGCTCATTTTTCCCCAAGTCCTTACAAACAGTGGTGCCTGTTTGATCCTTTGATTTAAAAAGAAATTGATAGTACCTTTAAGACTGTATGGATGGCAAGCTACTCCAAGGCTGGACTATGTCTCTAGTTTCCTGAAAATGATTCCCCTCTAGGATTTACAGTTTGCTGGCTTTTAAGACATAATAGAAAACACAGTTCTCTCCTTAAGCCCTGCAAGTCCTTGGCCGGGTGCAGAGGCTCACACCTGTAATCCCAGCACTTTGGGAGGCCGAGGCGGGTGGATCACGAGGTCAGGAGTTCAAGACCAGCCTGACCAACATGGTGAAACTTCGTCTCTACTGAAAATACAAAAATTAGCCTGGCATGGTGGTGTGCGCCTGTAATCCCAGCTACTCAGGAGGCTGAGGCAGGAGAATCACTTGAACCTGGAGGTTGCAGTGAGCCAAGATTACTTCATTGCACTCAAGCCAGGGTGACAGAAATGAGAAGAGACTCTGGCTCAAAAAAAAAAAAAAAAAAAAAAAAGCCTTGCAATTCCTGAGGGGGCCCAGTGCTGGGTCATTTCCCCAAAAGGTTAGGGAGACTAGTTAGGTACAAGGATACCTCACAGCATCCTCAAATGGACAGAATTTTTGCCAGATATTGTTAATAAGTCAGATTTAATTGATAGATGGGTAAGATCTGAAATAACAGTCAGTCAAAAACAAGACCTTTATTCTTCAAATCATCCTAAACTCCAAACTTCCCCCAAATGGCTTAAGTTCACATTAAAGCCCAAACCTTCCATTTCTAAAGGAACAGAAATACATCTCAGTTCCCCGAATTCTCTTTCCCTTCAGCGTCGCCTGTCCACTCAGTTTAGACTGTTCTGAACTATCAGGCTTCGGGGTGGTGGCAGGCTCTGCTCACCCCAAGCTTTCCATTTTGATCAGTTTAATTCCCTAGGAGCCAACTGCCATTGGAAGGATGAGAAATTGTGAGCTCGCGCTGGGCTGCGGGGGATGGGAGGGCTGGCCAGTGAGGACTCCTGTCTCTGGGGCTGGTCACCCAGCCTCAAACAAATCTGCATCACACTGGGGGGGTCCCACCCCTTTTTCTATGTCAATGATCCCCATTTGTCCCAAGTGCTTGGGGTTTCAGGTCCTGGTGAGCCATTTTCATTTATCTTCCTTTTGTTTTCTGCCTTAACTACTGACAATTATCATTTATTCTGTTCCTTTTAGCTTGGTGGTGAATGCTGAGGCTTTGCTAGCCTTTCAGTTCTGCCATTCAGCCTCTTTCTAAAAAGACAAAAACAAAAACTGGGGCTTACCAGTACCTTGATCTGTCTCTGACTAACGAGATGTCTTAGAGTTGGAGGGGATTTCTCAGTCCAGATTTTTCCTTGAATTTTCTTCGGTGTCAGAAAAGATTTAAAAAAAAAAATGTGCTCTTCCAATGGTGGCCCTGAGTCAGATGGCCCTGAATCAGATTTCTCCCTCTTCTTTAAAACCTTATGAGGATCTTTCTGTCCTCAGCAAAATGCACACAATTTTAGAGGTTCACAGACCTTCTCATCTTTTAAACCTTTTGAGGTTCTTTCTGTCCTCAGAAAAATGCACACAATTTTAGAGGCTCACAGACCTTCTGATACCCACGAATGTACTGTCTCCAAATTAGGATTCCTGCCTGCGCTAGCATACTTCTGGAGTTCTGAGATCTGATCTAGTATGAAGGCCTCAGTAGTGAATGTGGCTTTTGAGATGGAATAATCTGATTTCCTCTCAGTTTTCCATAATTTTCAGCCTCATATATCAGAAAATCTGGGAGCACTGTGTGTCATGGCATGGGAATATGTAATTACTCTCCAACTGGCTCTCATATTTTCCTAGAACATCAACACCAACACTGTTAATTCATAGCCTTTTTAGAGGAAATGGAGCTCCAGCATTCCCATTCATTGCATGTGGCAGTAAAGTGACCTCTAGTGGACTTTCCTGGTAGTTTATAGAAAATTCTAGAATAAGGAGCTATCATTGTGGGTAGAGGGACAGATTATTGAAATTAGATCTGCTGGGCACTGAAGTTTATTTGGCTGCAAAAGGTCAGCTTCAATGCCAAGTCTGGGGCAGATGACGGGGCTACATTTGAATGAAGCAAGATTCATCATTGTTTCAAAGTGGCTTCAAGAGACTTTGAGTACCCTGGAACTAATATTTCTCTAAAGAAAGATCAAGGATTAGGTTATGAATAGACCAACCCACTGGATTGATTCTGGGGGACAAAAAGTGGTCTCTTTGAAATAATAAGCAGTAAGAATAATTTGAAGTCATGATGCACATTTTAGGTAAAAGCAATGGAGTGAATATTCCACATTTTATGTTCTGAGTGGTGGGACTTTAGGTGGGAGGAAGAGAAGGAAACTAATATTATTAAAGTTCCAGCAGAGGGCTAAACATTTATTTTACTCTTCATAAAACATCTGAGAGGTAGTTTTATTTTTAGTATCATCTCCAGCAAATAAATTATTGCATACGATTTGATGAATTCTGACAGGCTCTTCAATCAAATGCTATAGGGACCTGGGAATGCCATGATTACCTGGGGGAGAGAGAAGGGGGAGGGGCAGCATCAGAAAGGAATGAACATTTGTGCAGGCTATTGTGTTGTCCATTAGAGTAACCACTGGCCATATGTGGCTATTTAAATTTCAATTCAGTCAAATAAATTAAAAATTCAGTTCCTCAGTTGTACTAGCCACATTTGAAGTATGCAGTAGCCACATGCAGCTAGTGGCTACTTTAATGGACAACACAGGTCATTGCAGAAATGTCTTTAAAAAGGTACTGGAGGGAGGCTGGGTGCAGTGGCTCACACCTGTAATCCTAGCACTTTGGGAGGCCGAGGTGAGTGGATCACTTGAGGTCAGGAGTTTGAGACCAGCCTGGCCAACATGGTGAGACCCTGTCTGTACTAAAAATATAAAAGTTAGCTGGGCATGGTGGCGCATGCCTGTAATCTCAGCTATTTGGGAGGCTGAGGCAGGAGAATTGCTTGAACCCTGGGTTTGAAGGTTGTAGTGAGTGGAGATCACGCCACTGCACTCCAGCCTGGGCAACAGAGTGAGACTCAGTCTCAAAAAAAGAAAAAGAGAATAAAAGAAAAAGAAATGTGCTGGGGGAAAGACTAGGCGTTTGTATTTATTAGATTGAGGGACTATCCTGTCAAAAGCATAGTGGAGGAATGAAACAGACAAGGAACCACAAGCAGCTCTTTATGGCTGGAATCAGTACAATGCAGAAATGTTCAGAGATAAAGTTCTCTTGGTTTCTTTCTATATTTCCATTTACTTCTCAGTCTCTTTCTCTTTTTTTTTCTTTGAGACAGGGTCTCACTCTGTCACTCAGGCTGGGGTGCAGTGGCGTAATGACGGCTCACTGCAGCCTCAACCTCCCGGCTTAAGTGATCCTCCTACCCCAGCCCCCTAAGTAGCTGGGACTGTAGGCACACACCACCATGCCTGCTACTTAAATTTTTTTTTTTTTTTTTTTTTTGAGACAGGGTCTCCCTATGTTGCCCAGGCTGGTCTTGACCTCGTGGGCTCAAGGGATCCCTCCTGCCTTGGCCTCCTGAAGTGCTGGGAGCACAAGCATGAGCCACTGCAATGGCTTCAGTTTCTTTTCTCTTTTCTTTTCTTTTTTTTTTTTTTTTAATTTTAGACAGAGTCTCGCTCTGTCGCCAGGCTAGAGTGCAGTGGTGCCATCTTGGCTCAGTGCAACCTCTGCCTCCTGGGTTCAAGTGATTCTCCTGTCTCAGCCTCCCGAGTAGCTGGGACTACAGGCTTGCACCACCATGCCCAGCTAATTTTTGTATTTTTAGTAGAGACTGGGTTTCACCACGTTGGCCAGGATAGTCTTGATCTCTTGACCTTGTGATCAGCCCACCTCGGCCTCCCAAAGTGCTGGGATTACAGGTGTGAGCCACCACACCCGGCCTGCTTCAGTTTCTTTTGAGGGCTTCTCTTCTACCTATTTCTGAGTTTTTCCTGTAGCTTAGGGCTGTGCGCTAGCTCCTCTCTCTGCTTTCTGCACACTCTTCCTGAGAGCTCTCACTTATATGCTTACCTGACTGCTTCCATTACCATCTCTATGCTGATTGATTTCCAAATCCCTATCTCCAGTCTAAATCAATTTTTCATTCTCTTTTCTCTGCCCAGCTTTAACCTTGTATTGATCTTTGTCTTTATTTCATTCTTTGTACTTTTTTTGGCATTCTTATTCAAATCAATAGTAGCTGACTCTTAGGCTGGGCACAGTGGCTCACGCCTATAATCCCAGCACTTTGGGAGGCCAAAGTGGGCAGATTGCTTGAGTACAGGAGTTTGAGACCAGCCTGGCCAACATGGTGAAACCCCGTCTCTCCTAAAAATACAAACATTAGCAGAGTGTTGGCACACACTTGTGGTCCCAGCTATGGGCTGAGGCATGACAGTCTCTGGAACCCAGGAGGTGAAGGTTGCAGTGAGCTGAGATCGTGCCACTGTACTCCAGCCTGGGCAACTCCAGAGTGAGATCCTGTCTCAAAAAAAAAATAATAATAATAAAAAAATAAAAATAAATAAAAAATAGCTGATTCTCTCTCTCTCTTTCTTTTTTTTTTTTTTTTTTTCCTAAAGAGAAAAAGTTTTGCTCTGTTGCCTCAACTCAACTCCTGGACTCAAATGATCCTTCCACCTCAGCCTCTCCAGTAGTTGAGACTATGACTTTCAAATTTATTATCTCTTGTCTAGATTGGTTTTTTGAACTTAAGACCTTTGAATAAAACCCTTGACATCTTCATTTGGATGACTTCATAGGTGCCTCAAACCTAAAACTTATATGTCCAAAATTGGATTCATCATCTCTCCACCATGCCCAAAGTAACTGCCTCCCACTCTGTTCCCATCTTGAAGAATGGTGTTGCCACATCCTGAGTTGTTGAAGCCAGAAACCTGGAGGCCATTCAAGCTGCCTCTCTCTCTTCCTCACTCGTCCCTCCTTCATCCAGTCTATCACCAGGTCTTATTGGTTCTACCTTTAAATATCTATCTGTTCTGCAGGCTTTCAGTCTTGCCTCTCATCCACAAGCCATTCTCCATCGAACAGCTAGAGTGACTTTCTAAAACACAAATCTGATTAAGTTATTCTCTCACTGAAACCTACTGAATGACCTTTAGGACTAACTCCAAACACCTTTAGCTGAGTTCCAGGCCTGTATGATTCTATCCTTGTCTACATCTCCAGTCTTAATTCTTTCTCCCCTTCTCACATCAAGATCACCTCTTTTCTGAGCCTTTGCATATGCTTGTTCCCTCTGCCTCCTTTCTTTGGCCAACACGCCACTCATCCTTCGGCTCTGAACCGAGGTGTAAAGCCCCCTAAGACAGCTTTCCATTCCTTTCCAGGACTGGGTTTCTATTCATTTCCAGGACATACTAGGCTGTGAGAACTACAAGGGCAAAAACCAGGTCTGTTTGGTTCAGCATTTTTTTTTTTTTTGAGCCAGACTCTTGCTCTATTGCCCAGGCTGGAGTGCAGTGGCACAGTCTTGGCTCATTGCAACCTCCACCTCCTGGGTTCAAGTGATTCTCCTGCCTCAGCCTCCCAAGTAGCTGGGATTACAGATGCATGCCACCATGCCTGGCTAATTTTTATATTTTTGGTAGAGACGGGGTTTCACCATATTGGTCAGGCTGGTCTCGAACTCCTGACCTCAGGTGATCCACCTGCCTTGGCCTCCCAAAGTGTTGGGATTACAGGCATGAGCCACCGCACCTGGCCTTGGTTCAGCATTTTATCCCCAGTGATCAGCACAGTGTCTGGAGTACAAAAGGTGCTCTTATATAAATATTTATGTAATATAATGTTTATACAAAAAGAAATATTTGTTGGATAGATGCATGAATGGAGAAAAAGACCAGGCTGGGATTTTATGCCATGCTACAGCATCTAGGGGTTTTTTTCTCATAACTGATGGGAGCTAGTGAAGGATTTTAAGTGGGAAAGCAACATAAACATTTGCCTTTTGGAAAAGTCCCCAAGTGATGCAGATTATGACTGGGATGGGGATGAGGGCTGGAAGCTAGAAGCAGCAATATTGAAATGTTAACACAGTAATCCAGGGAAGAAATCAGGACCTGAATTAAGATAGTGGGGGATAAAGATGGGTTGATTTCGAGAGACAGGGACTCAGAATGATGGCATCTGGTAACTATTTGTTGGGGTGAGTAAAAGAGAAGAGTTCAAGATGACTTCCAGATTTCTTTCTTTTTTTTTTTTTGAGACAGAGTTTCACGGTGCAGTTGTGTGATCTTAGCTCACCGCAACCCCCATCTCCCAGGTTCAAGCGATTCTCTTGCCTCAGCCTCCAGAGTAGCTGGGATTACAGGCACGCACCACCATGCCTGGCTAATTTTTGTATTTTTTAGAGAGTACTACCACGCCCGGCTAATTTTTGTATATTTTAGAGACAGGGTTTGTCATATTGGCCAGACTGGTCTAGAACTCCTGACCTCAGGCGATCCCCTCACCTCAGCCTCCCAAGGTGCTGGGATTATAGGCGTGAGCTATTGCTCCTGGCCTGACTTCCAGATTTCTAACTGGATGAATGAGTGATTCACAAATACTTGAGGAGGGTCTGGAGGAGGAAGTCACAACTGAAGTTAATGAATTCTGTTTGGGAGATGGTAAATCTGGTTACCTCTAGGTTATCCAGGTGAACCTAATAGGCAAGAGGTTAGAATTGAAGATAGAGATTTTGTCATTAGCGTAAGAGAGGTACTTGAAAAATACAAGTGAAGGTGAGAGATCACCCAGTGACAAGAAAGTCAATAATGGAACTCTAGGGGATACTGACCTTTTGTTTTTGTTTTTATTTTTTTTTTGAGATGGAGTCTCATTCTGTCACCTAGGCTGGAGTGCAGTGGTGCTGTCTCAGCTCACTGCAACCTCCACCTCCTGGGCTCAAGGATTATAAGTGTGCACCATCACTCCCGGCTAATTTTTGTATTTTTAATAGAGACACGGTTTCACCATGTTGGCCAGGCTCATCTCGAACTTCTGAGCTCAAGTGATCCACCTGCCTTGGCCCCATAAAGTGCTGGGATTATAGGTGTGAGCCACCACGTCCGGCCAATGATATTGATTTTTGTTTTAAGTTATTTTTAAAAATGTGGCTGGACACAGTGGCTCACTCCTGTAATCCTAGCACTTTGGGAGGCTGAGGTGGGCTGATTGCTTGAGCTCAGGAGCTGGAGACCAGCCTGGGCAACATGGCGAAACCCTGTTTCTATGAAAAATACAAAAAAATAGCTGGGTGTGGTGGCCCTTCCTGCCTGTGGTCCCAGTTAACTCAGGAGGCTGAGTTAGGAGGATCGCTTAAGCCTGAGGGGCAGAGGCTGCAGTGAGCCAAGATGGCGCCACTGCACTCCAGCCTGGGTGACAGAGTGAGACCCTGTCTCAAACAAATAAAATTTAACAACTCTTTATTGAGTATCTTCTATATGCAAGGCACTGTGCTTAGTAGTGTATCTATGTGTATGTAGGTGGGGAAAGGAGATTATAAGGAGATGAAAGTTTCTCAGTCTTTTAGTCTCTGTCTTTGTTTTTCTCTCTCACCCTAACTCTGTACCTTTTATGCAACCCAACTCAACAACCAGAAAAAAAAGACAAGATCCATTCACATATATTGCCCAGGGTGTGTCCACCCTGGTTCCTTTTCTTGCTCTAGATAATGTTTCCTGCCATTTGGACTTGCATTGATCTTGATTACCCCAAATGAATTCTTAGAACTCTTTAAGAATTTGGACTTACCTTTCAGAATGTTCTTACCCCTAGACGCTTTGAGGAAGATACCCTGCTCCAGCTCTGGTCATGAGGACCCAAACCCTGGCAGCAACTGGCTCACTCTCACAGTGGGGAACATTTTTTTTTTTTTTTTTTTTGACATGGAGTCTCGTTCTGTGTCCCAGGCTGGAGTGCAGTGTTATGATCTTGGCGCACTGCAACCTCTGCCTCCCAGGTTCAAGCAATTCTCCCACCTCAGCCTCCCAAGTAGCTGGGATTACAAGTATGCACCACCACGCCTGGCTAATTTTTGTATTTTTAGTAGAGATGGGGTTTTGCCACGTCGGCCAGGCTGGTCTCGAACTCCTGACCTCAAGTGTACCTGCCTTGGCCTCCTAGAGTGCTGGGATTACAGACATGAGCCACCACGCCTGGCCTGGTTTGGATATTTGGTTTGGGTCTTTTGTCTAATAGCAGTCCCTCCTGCCCTGGCCCCCTATATCCTGATATTTAATATTGTACCTGTGAGACTGCTTTTCAAGTCACCACTGCTGGTGTTGATCCCATATTTAACATGTAGACCACATGTAACTCTGTAGGCCTCAGACTTCCTTATCTAGGGCTGACCTTTTAGGAACCCTGCTATGGTGAGATTGATACTGTGCCTTCACTATAAGGTGACTGTAGATTAATAATTAGGATGCTTTTCTCAAAGAAATAGGGGAACTCAATATCTAATATTATTATCTTTATTAGCACTTAAATATGCTAGTAAACCAAGTTCTATCATACTAGTTGCTGTCCAAGCATGCTTAAATTTGATGCCTTTTTCAAATATCTAAGACAAGAACATAGAGATTTATTCTCAAGACATACAGAACACTTGAAAAGTCTAAACAGTATGTTAAAATGTAACAGGAAAAAAGAAGCTATGTGTGAATTTCCTGATGTGCTAAATTATTATAGACGTTTGCCTGCTTGAGTCAGAATTATTATCTCAATTGTTGTCTTTCCAGCTGCAGCAAAAATCCTCCAGAGAACGATGTTTTCAGCTATGGCCATTCATGATCTTAACAATAGAAATCAGTGATCCTGTTTAGTGAATAACAGCTTACTGTTACTCGTGAATAGCAGTTCATACAGTGTTCATAACATGAGCTGGCTATGAAGTGGCATCCAAGAAGAGTTAAGGGTTAGTGGGTATGAATGGTTTAATGAAAAATTACACTTTACAAAATACTTCAAGTCCAGCTGGTGGTAGAAGAAATCCATCTGGGAATTAAGCTCATTACGAGTTTAACAACTAGGCTAGTTTAGATTTGCCATAACTGAGTGGATCTAGAGTATAGGGTTCAGCCCAGGCACAGTGGCTCACACCTATAATCTCAGTGATTTGGGAGGCCTAGGTGGGAGGATTGCTTGGGAGGCCTAGGTGGGAGGATTGCTTGAGACCAGGAGTTCATGACTAGCCTGGGCAACAACACCCCATCTCTACCCTTGTCCCCCCAAAAAAAGATAGCCAGGTACGGTGGCATGCACCTATAGTTCCAGCTACTCAGGAGGCTGAGGCAGGAGGATCCTTTGAGTCCAGGAATTCAAGGCTGCAGTGAGTTATGATCACACCACTGCACTCCAGCCTGGGTGACAGAGACCCTGTTTTTTTTTAAAAAAAGAAAAGGTGAAAAGTTCTTAAGAGTAGAAAAGCAGCATCTGTCTCCTGAGATCGACACACTTTCCGATTTTTTTTTCTCATGGATTTACTTCCTTAGTGCATTTTACCATAAGGGGGTGCTCTGGGATAATACTTTTCAGCAAAGCGGTGGTCTCTTCTGCTCTGTTAACTGAAAAAAGGCAAGCATTTATTAATTCTGCATCCCATCTGTATTCACTAATCTTCAAAACATGTCCATTTACATTAAAAATATGAAAAAAATTAGTGAAAACTATTTAAAATGTAAACAACCAGTGTCTGACTGCTAAGGAAAAGACAAACATTGAAAACTCTTTTTTTTTTTGTTTTGTTTTTGTTTTGAGACGGAGTCTCGCTCTGTCGCCCAGGCTGGAGTGCAGTGGCGCGAACTCGGCTCCCTGCAAGCTCTGCCTCCCGGTTTTGGGCCATTCTTCTGCCTCAGCCTCCCGAATAGCTGGGACTACAGGTGCCTGCAATCACGCCCGGCTAATTTTTTGTATTTTTAGTAGAGATGGGGTTTCACTCTGTTAGCCAGGATGGTCTCGATCTCCTGACCTCGTGATCTGCCTGCCTCGGCCTCCCAAAGTGCTGGGATTACAGGCGTGGGCCACTGTGCCCGGCTGAAAACTCTTTTTGTAGGGCTCAGACTTCCTTAGCTAGGGCTTTTAGGAACCCTGCTATGGTGGGATAGATACTGTGCCTTTAGCATAAAGCGATTGTAGATTAATAATTAGGATGCTTTTCTCGAATAAACAGGGGAACTCAATATCCAATAAGAGACTAGAGCCGGGCGCGGTGGCTCACGCCTGTAATCCCAGCACTTTGGGAGGCTGAAGCAGGTGGATCACCTGAGATCAGGATTTCGAGACCAGCCTGGCCAACATGGTGAAACCCCATTCTCTACTAAAAATACAAAAAATTAGCGAGGTGTGGTGGCACATCCCTGTAATCCCAGCTACTCAGGAGGCGGAGGCAGGATAATTGCTTGAACCCAGGAGGCAGAGGTTGCAGTGAGCCAAAATTGTGCCACTGCACTCCAGCCTGGCCAGCAAGAGTGAAACTCTGTCTCAAAAAAAAAAAAAAAAAAAAAAAAAAGGGAGAGATTAGAGTCACGGTGAACAAAGCTGCACTGGATTTCTTCTGGGTTAGGAGAAGAAAGCCATAAAGGATTTGTATTTGTCCTTTTACTTTAGTTATTTTTTTTGGTAGCATTATTTTAACTATATCTTTCCACTAATGTTGTGGAGATTCATTATGGTTGAAATTGCTTTCTTAAAAAACTCTGTCAGTGTTAAACCATCCTTGGGGAAAGGCATAGGAATCAAGAATTACAAAGTAATTTCATTCTCACCTCTGTCACATTTATGAATCAGTTTTTAGGTGTTTTTTGTTTTTTTTTTTGAGACGGAGTCTCACTCTGTCGCCCAGGCTGGAGTGCAATGGCACGATCTCAGCTCACTGCAACCTCCGCCTCCCGGGTTCAAGTGATTCGCCTGCCTCAGCCTCCCAAGTAGCTGGGATTACAGGCATGCTCCACCATGCCCTGCTGATTTTGTATTTTGAGTAGAGACAGGGTTTCTCCATGTTTGTCAGGCTGGCCTCAAACTCCCGACCTCGGGTGATCTGCCCACCTCAGCCTCCAAAAGTGCTGGGATTACAGGCATGAGCCACCATGCCTGGCCAATTTTTAGGTTTTATTCCTGTCTAATTGTGTGGGGTGAGGAGGTAGAGAGGAAACTCAATTTGGTTTTCAAGTACTTGGGAGAGGCAACCAGTAGCAATTATGGCTATTCTAAGCACATGATGTTGTGAAGGACAACAGACCTGTCAACGTCACCAACAGGACATTAGGAGAAATGGCAACAATATGGAGGCCAGAATAGAGAGTCCTCAATGTTTGGTTGAAAGAATTCCCTGGGTTCTATGGCAGCATGTTTGAAGGTGCTGGTTCCTTCCAGGCTGGGTGACAAATAGCCCTGGTATACAGCACAGGGATTGGGAGGAATGTGACACCTTTGCTTATAGAGAGCAGTTCTCTCTGTACACATTCTCTGAACTCATCTCATTAGGCAAAAGCAGATGAAGCTTCTTTAGTCATCTTCATGAGCATTTAACTCCATATACAAAATGAAAATTTGGCTGAGGATTTACATAATTTAACTTGGGGGATTTTATGAGAGACTAATGTCTAGTCATTGGTCTTTAGCATCCTCGTTATGCCAGTACTTTTTAAAAGTTCAAGATATATTCATACCAATACCTACATTTTTTTTTTTTCGAGACGAAGTCTCGCTTTGTTATTGCCCAGGCTGGAGTGCAGTGGGACGATCTTGGCTGACTGCAACCTCCGCCTACTGAGTTCAAGCAATTCTCCTGCTTCAGCCTCCGGCGTAGCTGGGATTACAGAAATGAACCACCACGCCTGGCTAATTTTTGTATTTTTAGTAGAGATGGGGTTTCGCCATGTGGCCAGGCTGGTCTTGAATTCCTGGCCTCAGGTGATCCACCCACCTCAGCCTCCCAAGGTGCTGGGATTACAGGTGTGAGCCACCACGACCAGCCGCCAATACCTACTTTTAAAAAATACATTTTCCTGCTGGTTGCAATGGCTCACTCCTGTAATCCCTGCATTTTGGGAGGCTGAGGCAGTCGCTTGAGGTCAGGAGCTCAAGACCAGCCTGGGCAACACAGTGAAACCCTGCCTCTACAAAAAATACAAAAAATAGCCAGGCATGGTAGTGTGCACCTGTGGTCCCAGCTACTCTGGAGGCTGAAGTGGGAGGATCATTGGAGCCTGCGAGAGCTAGGCTGCAGTGAGCTGTGATTGTGCCACTGCACTCCAGCTTGGGTGGACAGAGCCAGACTCTGTCTCAAAAACAAAACAAACAAACAAAAAAACCTAAAAACATTTTTCTTAAATATTTGTTAAGTTTCATTTCCTAGAATTGGTTTTCTTTATGGGGTGTGTTTGTATTTTTCCTAGAGGTGATACAAGCAAAAGAGGAAAAAGTAGTTCTGGTTAAAGGAAAATGTACATGAGCTTTTCTACCCCTTAATTTTTAGGTTTAAAATTGTATTTCCTTTGTTTTTCCCACCCATGAAAAAAAACTCACATATTAGACTCTTGATTACAACAGAACATCCTAAGGAAAAGACTTTCCTTAAGAGTTTAATATTAGAAGCCATAGGAGATTATCAAATGGTGAATAACTAAAACAGAAAGGAAAAAATGTTTTCAGTATTTTTTTTTTTTGTAGTTTTTTTTTTTTTTTTTTTTTAAACAGAGTCTTGCTCTGTCGCCAGGCTGGAGTGCAGTGGCACATTCTTGGCTCACTGTAACCTCTGCCTCCCGGGTTCAAGTGATTCTCTCGCCTCAGCCTCCTGAGCAGCTGGGATTACAGGCATGCGCCACCATGCCCAACTAATTTTTGTATTTTTAATAGAGATAGGGTTTCACCATGTTGGCCAGGATGGTCTCCATCTCCTGACCTCAGGTGATCTGCCCACCTTGGCCTCCCAAAGTGCTGGGATTACAGGCATGAGCCACTGTGCCTAGCCTCAGTATTTGTTTTTGTTTTGTTTTTTGAGACGGAGTCTTGCTCTGTCGCCCAGGCTGGAGTGCGGTGGCACGATCTTGGCTCACTGCAAGCTCCGCCTCCTGGGTTCCTGCCATTCTCCTGCCTCAGCCTTCCGAGTAGCTGGGACTATGGGCGCCCACCACCGTGCCCGGCTAATTTTTTGTATTTTTAGTAGAGACGGGGTTTCATCGTGTTAGCCAGGATGGTCTTGATCTCCTGACCTCGTGATCCACCAGCCTCAGCCTCCCAAAATGCTGGGATTACAGGTGTGAGCCGCCGTGCCCGGCCAGCCTCAGTATTTGTTTTTTGCCCTGCCTTCCCATCTGTAAATGTAAATGTTTTAAAATTTATTTATTTATTTTTTGAGCCAGAGTCTTCCTCTGTTGCCCAGGCTAGAGTGCAGTGGTGTGATCTCTGCTCACTGTAACCTCTGCCTCCTGGGTTCAAGCGATTCTCCTGCCTCAGCCTCCTGAGTAGCTGGGATTACAGGCATGCACCACCATGCCTGGCTCATTTTTGTATTTTGTATTTTTAGTAGAGATGGGGTTTCACTGTGTTGGCCAGGCTGATCTCGAACTTCTGACCTTGTGATCTGCCTGCCTTGGCCTCCCAAAGTGCTGGGATTACAGGTGTGAGCCACCATAACCGGACCTAATTTTTATATTTTTAATAGAGATGGGGTTTCACCATGATGGCCAGGCTGGTCTCGAACTCCTGGCCTCAAGTGATCTGCCCACCTTGGCCTCCCAAAGTGCTGGGATTACAGGTGTGAGCCATGTCACCCAGCCAGCACTTTGGGAGGCCGAGGTGGGTAGATCGCTTGAGCCCAGGAGTTTGAGACCAGCCTGGGCAACATGGTGAAACCCCATCTCCAGCCTGGGTGGCAGTGAGAGTCTGTCTCAAAAAATAAGAAATGCTGGATTTGAGGGGTTTTTTCTTGCTTGGTTGTTGTTGCTGTTGTTATTGTTGTTTTTGAGATGGGGTCTTACTCTGTTACTCAGGCTAGAGTATGGTGGCATGATTGTGGCTCACTGTAGCCTCAAACTTCTAGGCTCAAGGGATTCTCCCACCTTAGCCTGTTGAGTAGCGGGGACTACAGGCACATGCCATCACACCTGGCTAAGTGTTTCAAAAACTTTTTGGGCTGGGCGTGGTGGCTCACGCCTGTAATCCCAGCACTTTGGGAGGCTGAGGTGGGCAGATCACCTGAGATCAGGAGTTTGAGACCAGACTGACCAATATGGAGAAAACGTGTCTCTACTAAAAACACACAATTAGCCGGGCGTGGTGGCACGTGCCTGTAATCCCAGCTACTTGGGAGGCTGAAGCAGGAGAATCACTTGAACCTGGGAGGCGGAGGTTGCAGTGAGCCAAGATAGTGCCATTGCACTCCAGCCTGGGCAACAAGAACAAAACTCCATCTCAAAACAAAAACAAAAACAAAAACTTTTTGTAGAGCAAAGGTCTCATTGTGTTGCCCAATTTGGTCTTAAACTCTTGAGCTCAAGTGTGGATCTCAGTTTTTTATAGAAAAATCTATTTCTACATTTAGCCTCTTTTTAGATTATTATGACTAACAATGTCAAAAATAACCCTTCTGGGTTTTAGCAGCTATTGGAATAAATGGAACTCCTTCTCATTACCTTCTCTATGAGCTGCAAATAATTGAATCAAGAGCTAGAGATTTCCTATGTCTGAAAGAAAAGAAAAAACAACCTTGAAGAATCTCTTCTTGTTCTTTTCACAATAAGTGGTGCTGGAACAATTGGGTATCTATATGGGGAAACATTGAACTGCCTTCAACCTTACACCATAGACAAAAATTAATTCCAGGTATGTGAAAGTCAAAACCATAAAGCTTTTTTTTTTTTTTAATTGTTTGAGACAGAGTCTCTCACTCTGTTGCCTAGGCTGGAGTGCAGTGGTGCAATCTCGGCTCACTGCAACCTCCGTCTCCTGAACTCAAGCAGTTCTCATGCACCTGTCTCCTGAGTAGCTGGGACTGCAACCACTTTAAAATGGGAACAAAATGCTACTTGGCAGTGTTAACAGATATTTTATTTTATGTCATTATTATGGCTAGTTGTTGGCTATGCACCAACATGCCCGGCTAATTTTTGTATTTTTTGATAGAGGCAAGTTATATTAGCTTGTTTTCATGCTGTTGGTAAAGACATACCCGAGAATGGCCAATTTACAAGAGAAAGAGATTTAATGGACTTACAGTTCCATGTAGTGGGGGAAGCCTCACAATCATGGCAGAAGGCAAGGAGGAGCAAATCACATTTTACATGGATGGCAGCAGGCAAAGAGAGAGCTTGTGCAGGGAAACTCCCTCCCCCTTACATAACTGTCAGATCTTGTGAGACTTACTCACTGTCACAAGAATAGTATGGGAAAGACTTGCCCCCGTGATTCAATTAACTCCCACTGGGTCCCTCCCACAACATGTGGGAATTTAAGATGAGATTTGAGTGGGGACATAGCCAAACCATATCACAAGATTTCACCATGTTGGCCAGGCTGACCTCAAATGAACAGCCCACCTCGGCCTCCCAAAGTGTTGGGATTACAGGCGTGAGCCACCATGCCTGGCCTATAAAGCTTTCAGGAGATAATATATGAGTGTACTTCAAGGGTAAGAAATTATTTATTAAACAAGTCACAGCCGGGCATAGTGGCTCAGTCCTGTAATCTCAGCACTTTGGGGGGCCGAGGCCAAAAGATCACTTGAGCTCAGGAGTTCAATTCCAGCCTGGGCGGCATAGTGAGACTTCATCGCTACAAAACAAAACAAAACAAAACAAAAAGCCAGGCATGGTGGTGCACACACCTGTAGTCCCAGCTACTCAAGAGGCTGAGGTGGGAGGATCACTTGAGCCTGGGAGGTTGAGGCTACAGTAAGCTGTGTTCATGCCACACTGCATTCCAGCCTAGATGACAGAATAATACCCTGTCTCCAAAACAAATGAACAAACAAACAAATCACAGGGCTGGGCATGGTGGTTCACACCTGTAATCCCAGCACTTTGGGAGGCCGAGGTGGGTGGATCACCTGAGGTCAGGAGTTCAAGACCAGCCTGGCCAACATGGTGAAACCCTGTCTCTACTAAAAAATACAATAATAGCTGGGCGTGGTGGCTAGCATCTGTAATCCCAGTTACTTGGGAGGCTGAGGCAGGAGAATCACTTGAACCCGGGAGGCAGAGGTTACGGTGAGCTGAGATCGTGCCACTGCACTCCAGCCTGAGTGACAAGAGCAAAACTCTGTCTCAAAAAAAAAAAAACAACAAAAAAAAACCCCACAAATAAAAAAAAAATCACAAAAATTCAGATACTTTTTTATACCCCCTAGATTTGCAAAAATTGGGAAGTCTGACAATATCAAAGTCTGGCCGGAATAGGAAGCAGTAGGAGCTCTCATACACTTCTAATAGCAGTGGACATTGACACAACACTTTGGAAATTAGTTTGCATTAACAAATGAGGTTGTGGATAAGCATATCCTATGACACAATAATTCCACTCCCAAGTATATACTGTGTGCTTATGTTTACTACAGTTTGTGTTTTACAATGTTCATAACACCATTGTTCATTGTAGCTCCAAAATGGAAACATAAATATCCATTAGCCGTACAAGGGAAGAATAAATTGGGGTGTATTTATAAAATGGGGAGGCTGGGCATGGTAGCTCATGCCTGTAATCCTAGCACTTTGGGAGGCTGAGGTGGGAGGGTCACTTGAGCCCAGGAGTTTGAGGCTGCAGTGACCTATGATCACACCACTACTCTCCAGCCTGGGTGACGGGGTGAGACCCTGTCTCAAAAAAAAAAATTAATAAAAATGAAATGGAAAATTATACAGAAATGAAAACAAACTACAGCTGCAAGCAATGACATGAAGCAAAAAAAAATAAGAGCATACATACAGTATGATTCCATTAAAGAAATGTCAAAAGTGGGCAAAACTAAACTATATTATTTAAGGATATACTTATGGGGAGTAAAACTGAAGAAAAGGAAGAACGTGATAAGGATGAAAGTTAGTGCTGGGTGCAGTGACTCACGCCTGTAATCCCAGCACTTTGGGAGGCCAAGTGGGTGGATCGCTTGAGGTCAGGGGTTCGAGACCAGCCTGGCCAGCATGGTGAAACCTCATCTCTACTAAAAATACGAAAATTAGCCAGGCATGATGGCAGGTGCCTGCAGTCTCAGCTACTCAAGAGATTGAGACAGGAGAATCACTTGAACTCGGGAGGCAGAGGTTGCAGTGAGCCGAGATCGCACCATTGCACTCCAGCCTGGGTGATAGGGTGAAACTCCATCTAAAAAAAAAAAGAAAAAAAAGATAAAAAATAAAAGATATTATCTAGAGTTATGAGGTCAATATTTTGAATTATTTAGAGGAAAAATTAATATCCAAGCCTAACTTGTAATAGGGGTTTGTATTTACCTGAAATCCTACAAGGGTAGATTATAGGTAAAATTATAAAATTGACAAAAAAAGCTTTTGGCTCTATGCCCTCTTCCCTTCTGGTTTTATTGTCTTGCCCAAATCCTGCATCTCATTTCTAATTTGTTTAACGAAGATGATAGCTACTCTCTTGACTTAAGGGGTTAATTCTTCCAGGAATTTGTATTTTAAGAGTTTTTTTGAAGTAAACTTAAAGGCTTTATAGACCCCAAATAAAATCTCAGATGATGGAATTTAAGCTATTTTTGAGAAATGTGAGGCCATTTTTCACAAGATGGCTTACTTGTAAGGTATTGTAAGTAACAAGCAACCACTGCTTGTAGAAGACCTACCAAAGAAGAGATTCCTTCTGGCTAGGTGTTGGTTTCTTTTGAAATTGACAAAGATTTAGTGCACTTTGCCTGAAGTTTTTGCTATGTGAGAGATGAAATCTCTACTAACTCAATGAACTGTAAATAGTGGTAGTAGACACTTTAGCTGCCCATGTATGAAACAGCTTGTCTCAGCTCAGTCAAGTGAAATATAACCAACCACTAAAATATGAAACTTAGAAGTCCTTCATAAAAGAAACTAGAGGCTGGGCACTGTGGCTCATGTCTGTAATCCTAGTGCTTTGGGAGTCTGAGGCAGGAGGATTGCTTGAGGCCAGCCTCTGTGAGACCCCCGTCTCTACAAAAAATTAAAACAAAACAAAACAGAAAACCTTAGTTGGGCATGATGGCATGCCCTCGTAGTCCCAGCTGCTTGGGAGGTTGAGGCAGGAGGATCGCTTGAGCCCAGGAGTTTGAGTCACAGTGAGCTACGATCGCGTCATTGCCCTCCAGCCTGAGTGACAGAGGGAGACCAAGAAAGCAGCTGGAAAAATGACTGTTGGCTGGGATGAAATGAGTTTCTTTGACTTATAAAGTGTAAATTTTAAGATCATTACTTTGGCAAAGTTAGAAAAGATATATCTTTATGCAAAAGTATAAGAATAAGACTTCTGTTGAATTTGAAATGCATTCTTTAAACAATTATCCCCAAGATTGAACGGTCTTCTGTAATAGAAATTAGTGAAAAAAAACAGAATACTAGAAGTATTTTAGCTAACTGATTTGCTAGGTAATTTGTAGACCTGTACTTGCAGCTAACAGAATAATTTGAAACAATTTGGACTATATTCTGGCTGTTGAATACCCAAAAGTCATTTGGTGCCAGTAATTACTAAGCCACCTCAAAATTGTGGGTAAAAACAATTACTCCTATATTGGTTTAGATTTTAGCTCAACGATATACATGTGATAAAATATGTAGATACACACACACACACACACACACACATATTTTCTTGAGAGTTTCAATTAGTTTATTTTCTGATAAGTCAGGGAAACCTTTTGTTTTTTTTGAGATAGAGTCTCTGTTGCCCAGGCTGGAATGCAGTGGCACCATCTTAGTTCACTGCAACCTCTGCCTCCTAGGTTCAAGCGATTCTCATGTCTCAGCCTCGCGCGTAGCTGGAATTACAGGCATGCACCACAATGCCCAGCTATTTTTTGTATTTTTAGTAGAGATGGGAGTTTCATCATGTTGACTAGGCTGGTCTCAAACTCCTGACCTCAAGTGATCCACCCACCTTGGCCTCCCAAAGTGCTGGGATTACAGGCATGAGCCACTGGACCCAGCCAGGAAACCTCCTTTAATAGGTGTCAAAAATGGTCCTTTGAGTATCCTGATGTATCTTTGTTCTAGGGTGGCCAATCTCCTCACCACACTAATAGAAATCTTGTTTTTTGTTTCTAGTATCCAGTTTTTATGGAATTCTCACAGATACACAAGGACATGTATATAAAGATGTTCACTGGAACATTTTAAAAACAAGAAATTGGAGACAAGCTGAAAATATATTATAATGGGAAAGCTGTATTATGGTACAAGGATACAGTGGAATGTAATTCAGTTGTTAAAATGAATGAGCTACATTTATTTATTTATTTATTTATTTATTTATTTAGAGATGGAGTTTCACTCTTGTCGCCCAGGCTGGAGTGCAATGGCACGATTTAGGCTCACTGCAACCTCCGCCTCCCAGGTTCAAGCAGTTCTCCTGCCTCAGCCTCCCGAGTAGCTAGGATTACAGGCATGCACTACCACGCCTGGCTAATTTTGTATTTTTAGTAGAGACAGGGTTTCTCCATGTTGAGGCTGGTCTCAAACTCCTGATCTCAGGTGATCCTCCCGCCTCGGCCTCCCAAAGTGCTGGAATTACAGGCGTGAGCCACTGCACCAGACCCAGAGGAAGTTTTTAATTAATTAATTGATTTGTTTATTTTTGAGACAGGGTTTCACTCTGTTGCCAAGGCTAGAGTATAGTGGCATGATCAGAGCTCACTGCAGGTTTAGGTAAAGCAAGAACATGGGATCACCAAGGTTGGACTCAGGCTATCCTTTTACTTCGGCCTCCTGAGTAACTACAACTACAGGTGCATACCACCACGCCTGGCTAATTTTGTAGTTTTTTGTAGTGATGAGGTTTTGTTGTGTTACTCAGGCTGGTCTTGAACTCTCGGGCCCAAGCAATCTACCTGCCACAGCTTCCCAAAATGCTGGGATTATAGGTGTGAGCCACTGTGCCCAGCCAGCAGAGGAGTATTTAAATAATCAAGCAGATAAGATGCCCTGGTCTGCGGATACCAGTCAGCCTCTTTCCTCAGCCACCCATGTCATCACCTGGTAGGTGCATGAAAATAGTGGCCTTCATGGCAAGGCTGGAGGTAAGCATGGGCTCAGCAGCATAGATTTCCACTTTTCAAGGCTGACAGCTACAGCCACTGGTGACTGCTCAATCTGCCAGCAGTGGAGACCAACACTGAGTCCCTGATATGGCGCCATTTCCTGGGGTGATCAGCCAGCCACCTGGTGGTAGGTTGATTACCTTGGATTGCTTCCATCATGGAAGAGGCAGCATTTTGCTCTTACTGGAATAGACACTTACTTGGGATATGGCTTTGCCTTCCCTGCATGCAATGCTTCAGCCAAAACTACCATCTGTGGACTTACAGAATGCCTATTCACCCCACCATCATAGTACTTTATACAGCATTGCTTCTGCCCAAAGAACTCACTTCATATTCAACAAAGTGTCACAATGGGCCCATGCTCTTACCGTGTTCTCCATCATTCTGAAGCACTCAGCTTGGTATGATAGTAGAATGGCCTTTTGAAGACTCAGTTACAGCACCAGCCAGGTGGCAGTACTTTGCAGGGCTGGGACAAGGTTCCCAGGAGTCTGTGCATGCTCTGAATCAGTGTCCAGTATATGATGCTGTTCTCCCATAGCCTGGATTCATGAGGCCAGGTATCAAGGGGTGAAAATGGGAGTGGTACCACTCACCATTACCTGTAATGATCCACTGGCCAAATTTTTTATTTCTGTTTCCATGACCTTCTCTGCTGGCCTAGAAATCCTAGTTCCAAAGGGATAAATGCTTCCACTAGGAGACACATTATTCAATGAATAATCATTTCATTGAACTGGAAGTTAAGACTGCTACCTGGCCACTGCGGACTCTTTAGACCTCTGAATCAAAAGGCAAAGGAGTTAACTGCGCTGGCTGGAGTAGTTGATCCTCACTACCAAGGGGAAAATGGATCACAGTAGAGGCGAGGAGGAGTATGTCTGGAATATGGGAGATCTCTTAGGGTGTCCCTTAGTATCACTATGTCCTGTGATTAAGGTCAATGGGAAACTACAACAGCTCAATCCGGGCGGGAGTACTAATGACCTAGACCCTTCAGGAATGAACGTTTGAGTCACTCCACTAGCTGAAGAGCCACAGCCAGCTGAGGTGCTTGCTGAAGGCAAAGGAAATACAGAACAAGTCTTGGAAGAAGGTAGTTATAAATATCAGCTCTGACCATGTGACCAGTTACAGAAATGAGAACTGTGTCATGAGTATTTCTTCCTTACTTTGTTATGAATATGTTTATGCACGTGTGTATGTGTGTGTGTGTATATATATATATATATACACACACACACAACTATCTTTGTTTTCTTCCCCTCTCTTATCCGCTTATTATACAGCATAGGATGTATTGACTTTGCATTGTAGAATTTAAGTTACACTGTATCAAGATGAGTGCACATCACTTAAAGGCTGCGCATCCTCTTCTGGGGAGAGGGTTAGTACAATTTCAGTTGTGTACAAGATAGTTGTATCATGTTAGGCAGAAGTAAAATCTTGTTACTATCTTTATTTGGAGATCAAGTAGGGTTTAAAGAGATGTCTATGGGTGCCAAATTGACCAGGGGTAGACCTGTGATGGTTAATTTTATATGTCAACTTGGTTAGGGTGCCTAGATGTTTGGTCACCAGTCTAGATGTTGCTGTAAAGGTGTATGTTAGATGTGATTAACATTTAAATCAGTAGGCTTTGAGTAAAGCAGATTGCCTTCCATAATGTGGGTTGTTGAGCAATATATATAGTAAATTTCATTTCTATTAAACATTTATGTTCAAGCATATACACAAATACTCAAGGAAAAAGGTCTGGAAACAATGTACAACAATTATTTCCTTTGGGGAATTAAATGGGAGTTGAGGTAAGGAAAAGGGTCATATCTTTCCTTTTTTTTTTTTCATATTGAACCAGGGTCTCACTCTGTCATCTGGGCTGGAGTGCAGTGATGCAATCTCAGCTTGGCTCACTGTAGCCGCAACCTCCCGGGTTCAGGTGATCCTCCTGAGTAGCTAGGACTACAGGCACGTGCCACCGCACCAGGCTAATTTTTTGTATTCTTTGTAGAAATGGGGTTTCACCATGTTGGCCAGGCTGGTCTCAAACTCCTGGGCTCAAGTGATCTGCCTGCCTTAGCCTCCCAAAGTGCTGGAATTATAGGCATGAGCCACCGCACCTGGCCTCCCTTTTTATTTTTACAATTTCTCTAATTAAAATTTCCCCCCTTGCAGTGTATTCTTGCATTTGTTCTTTATTCCTGGGGAAGATACTACTTTTCTATATTTTGATTGTATCTTGATTAAGAATATCAGTTCTCACCTTTAGCCTGACAAATTTTGTTTCTCAATATTCACCTACAACTCTATGCTGGAACTAGCACTGTATTCTATGCATCAAAAGCACAGATATTCCACGGCCATCTTTCCTCCAATCTGCAGGCTGTAGAAGTGTGGAGAATAAGACTAAGAATAATGTAGCTTGTTTGAGATTGAGTATTTCATGATGACTAAATTTAGTAATGTAAATTATTAACAATATGATGTATTTTGTGTGACTACAGATGACCTTTTATTGGTAGTGTACTTGCATTGTTGCAAATTGGGCTCCCCAGCCACAGACTCAGAGCTTAGCATGCAGGATGTTTATTAAGGAGTGCCCTTGGGATCACGACTTGTGGAATGAGGGGGAGGGAAGCAGAGGGATAAATCCAGCTGTGATGCACACCCGCCACAGTCTCAGCCAATCCCACCAGAAGCTCTGAAGCTAGAATAGCCTTTTGGGGTTGTCCTAAGTTGGCCTTAGATGGCCAAGTCTTTCTATTCCCTCATCATCCAGTCGTTGGATATGGGCCACCCTGGAAAGGGTGTGACTTTGGGCAAGGTTCTTTCTGCTTCTGAGGCAAGCTGGGAAGTGAATATGTGACAGCTGAAGGCTAATCAAGTTGCTAACACAGGGTAAGGCTATCTGCCAACAGAACTAGCAGCTGGGTAACACGTCCTTCATTGAAGATGCCTCTGAGCGGTTATCACAATGCCTACCTCACGCACCGTTCTTATTTTTGGGATCAGCTTCTCGGAGTTTAAAACCCTTATGTGTCTTTTATTTCTCTTCAAAATTGATGTAGTGTGTATCAGTATGATAATTCGATGAGAAAATGTGAAATATTTATGGTTTATTAAATGTTAGCTATCATTATTATAATTATTAATATTGTTATTCTCACTTAGCAGATATCTTGAAAAGACCTGGTATTGTTTCCCAAGCTTTGTTTTTATTAAGCATGCTTAATAAAAACAAAGCTTGGGAAACAGATCTGATACTAGTTGAAAAGAATATTATTACATTTCTGTTGTACATACATTATGTCGAGTTGGCCCTGAAAAAGTTTCAAATTTGGGGTTGTTTCCTGTAGTGTGAGTGCTAATCCCTTTACACATGATAATGAAAATTTTAATCTTCCCTTTTGCTTTTATGAGATCGAATTCAGTGTCATTCAATGATTCCTAAGGAACTCTGTTTCCCAGCTTATTAAGGGAAAAGCCAGGCTGAGGCTTTTAATTCATCCCCCTGACAAATGTAACACCATCAAAAGTCCTAATATTAAATAAAAACTTGGCTCCGGCTCTAGGAAGAATAATCATGTGAGACTATTTTGTTATTGCTGTTGACATTTAGTTTTGTATTTGACTGCTATGCTGATGAAAAATATCTGTTAACTAGGAAAAATGATACTAATATGAATAATAGAGGTTAGCACTTATTGAGCTCTGTTCTAAGTATTTTACCGGCATTATGTCATTTAAGTATCTTCTCAGTCTTAAGAGGCCGATAAATTTTTTTTTTTTTTTGAGATAAGAGTCTCACTCTGTCACCCAGGCTGGAGTGCAGTGGCACAATCTGGGCTCACTGCAACCTCTGTGTCCCGAGTTCAAGCAATTCTCATGCCTTAGCCTCCTGAGTAGCTGGGATTACAGGCTCCTGTCACCATGCCTGGGTAATTTTTGTATTTCTAGTAGAGACGGGGTTTCACCATGTTGGCCAGGCTGGTCTCGAACTCCTGACCTCAGGTGATCTGCCCTCCTTGGCCTCCCAAAGTGCTGGGATTATAGGCGCGAGCCACTGTGCCTGGCTGAGGCTAATAATATTATTGACCCTCTTTTACAGATGATAAAACTGTGGCTCAGAGGGGGAGGTTGCTTAAGGTCAAACATCTAGTAAGTGCAGAGCAGGAATGAGAACCCAGGTTAATTGGACTGCAAGATTCATGCCTCTATCCATTCCATTTTATTGACATTAAGGACTGATTTGAATACATTCCTTTCAAATGGTCAATCAAGTCTTTATTAAAAACATACTGTGAGTCCAGCACAGCCAGGGTTGGGGGAATAAAAAAATTATAAGCGTTTTCTATGCATTTAATCTAGCTGAGGGATCACAAGATTATCAAGAGGAATGTTTCCTAAACCTTAGTTAGTTATTCACCATTTTTCTGTCGTTGTTATATTTGTGTACCACATGAAGTGTTACTTCCCCCTTTCTGAATTCTGTCATCTCCTAAACTTCACTTGTACACTCAGATCTCTCAACTGTGTTTAAAAAAAGCTGAAAAAAAATGCAGATAGTTTTTCATTTATCTTTTATACCTCCTTGAAAGACGATTTAATACTTTGGTTAGTACAATTAGAAATTAACGTATTAGTGGTAATTTACTTCACTATTGTATCATCCTTCTAAGCAATTCCACAATTCTTCCATTTTCTTATTATTTTAGTTTTAAAAAAAATCATAGTTGAGAAAAGCTGATCAGAAATGGTGAACGAATTCCTAGGATAATGAAACAGCAAAATATTTCAAAATGTGAGAAAAACAAGATCACTAACATCTCATAATTTATCTTAGTTTTTATAAGGGTCCTGTTGACGCATATGGCAATTGCAAAATAGAATACGTTTTAGCCTATTAAAACCAAAGAAATAATTTAATTGCACATTTAAAATTGACAAAGAGAGTATCATTGGATTGTTTGTAACACAAAGGATAAATGCTTGGTGATGGATACCCCATTTACCCTGATGTGATTGTTATGCTTTGCATGTCTGTATCAAAATAGCTCACATACCCCATAAGTATTTACATCTGCTGTGTACCCACAAATATTAAAAATAAAATAATAAGAGAAAATTAAATTCAAAAACAAAGAGCAAAATTCGTCTTTGTTTTTTGAAGAATTCTAAGATAAAACCAAAGTCAATCTTCCTAGAGAATGATCTTTATGAAAAAGTCAATCCTTACAAATAGAACAGCTCAAAAAATAAATTTATTTTATGTTATTTTTTATTTTTTGAGACGGAGTATCACCATGTCACCCAAGCTGGAGTGCAGTGGTGGCAACCTCTGCCTCCCGGATTTGAGCAATTCTCCTGCCTCAACCTCCTGAATAGCTGGGACTACAGGCACACACCACCATGCCCGGCTAATTTTTGTATTTTTAGAGGAGACAGGGTTTCACTGTGTTGGCCAGGCTGGTCTTGAATTTCTGACCTCAAGTGATCTGCCCGCCTCGGCTTCCCAAAGTGCTGGGATTACAGGCGTGAGCCACCATGCCCAGCCTCAAAAAAGAAAAAAAAAAAAATCAAAAATCAAAATGAGTTTAAAAGACACTGACATACCAAGGGCTTAATTTTGTAACAATTTTACATGATAGATATTATTTTGATCCCCATTTTACAGATTAAAAAAACCCTCAGTGTTCAGGGTTAAGAAACTTGCAGCCTGTCTGGGTGCAGTGGCTCACTCCTGTAATCCCAGTACTCTGGGAAGCCAAGGCAGGTGGATCACAAGGTCAGGAGTTCGAGACCAGCCTGACCAACACGGTGAAACCCCATCTCTACTAAAACTACAAAAATTACCAAGGTGTGGTGGCACGCACCTGCAATCCCAGCTACTCAGCAGGCTGAGGCAGGAGAAATGCTTGAACCTGGGAGGTGGAGATTGCAGTGAGCCAATATTGCACCACTGCACTCCAGCCTGGGTGACAGAGCGAGACTCCATCTCAAAAAAAAGCAAACAAACAAACAAACAAAAAACCCCTTGCAGCCAGTCCAACCCCAGAGCCCATGCTCGTAATTACTTACTATTCAATCTCCCCAGATAAATTAGTCCTCCTATTTTTTTTTTTTTTTGATACGGATTCTCCCTGTTGTTGGCTGGACTGGAGTGCAATGGCACGATCTTGGCTCACTACACCTCCGCCTCCTGGGTTCCAGCAATTCTCCTGCCTCAGTCTCCCAAGTAGCTGGGATTACAGGCGCCCACCACCACGCCTGGCTAATTTTTGTATTTTTGGTAGAGATGGAGTTTCACCATGTTGGCCAGGTTGGTCTAAAGCTCCTGACCTCAGGTGATCCACCCGCCTCAGCCTCCCAAAGTGCTGGGATGACAAGTGTGAGCCACCGTACCCGGCCAGTCCTCTTATTTTCATCACTTAAGTTATCCTAGTTTTCCTTAAAAAACCATATAGTGAGAGAGATATATATATATACACACACACACACACACACGTATATATATATATATATATACGTATATATATACACACATATATATATACACGTATGTTTTATATATATATATGTATATATATGTAGCTGGGATTATAGGCTCTTGTCACCAGGCCTGGGTAATTTTTATATTTTTAGTAGAGACAGGGTTTCACCATGTTGGCCAGGCTGGTCTCGAACTCCTGACCTCAGGTGATCTGCCCTCCTTGGCCTCCCAAAGTGCTGAGATTATAGGCGCGAGCCACTGCGCCCAAGTAGCTGGGATTACAAGCTTTTTTTTTTTTTAATTATACTTTAAGTTCTAGGGTACATGTGCCCAACTTGCAGGTTTGTTACATATGTATACATGCACCATGTTGGTGTGCTGCACCCATTAACTCGTCATTTACATTAGGTATATCTCCTAATGCTATTCCTCCCCCTCCCCCAACCCCATGACAGGCCCCGGTGTGTGATGTTCCCCTTCCTGTGTCCAAGTGTTCTCATTGTTCAATTCCCACATATGAGTGAGAACATGCTGTGTTTCGTTTTTTGTCCTTGTGATAGTTTGCCGAGAATGATGGTTTCTAGCTTCATCCATGTCCCTACAAAGGACATGAACTCATCCTTTTTTATGACTGCATAGTATTCCATGGTGTATATGTGCCACATTTTCTTAATCCAGTCTATCATTGATGGACATTTGGGTTGGTTCCAAGTCTTTGCTATTGTGAATAGTGCCACAATAATCATACGTGTGCATGTGTCTTTATAGCAGCATGATTTATAATCCTTTGGGTATATACCCAGTAATGGGATGGCTGGGTTAAATGGTATTTCTAGTTCTAGATCCTTGAGGAAGCACCACACTGTATTCCACAATGGTTTAGGAACACTTTTACACTGTTGGTGGGGCTTTTTTTTTTTTTTTTTAAACTATACTATAAGGACACTATGTTCGTTTTGCTGGCCACAGTATCTCATTGCATATAGCACAGTACCTGGCACAGAGTCAATGCACAATAAATATCAATTAAGCTAAATACTTGGACAGTTATTTAATCATTATGCTTAGCATCTAATCAGTTAGCATGGGCAAAGGTATCAAAATGCTTTATTTGTTGAGTACATACTCTGTCGACAGCAAGTTGTAGGCTCTGAGATAAGAAGATCAAGACATGATCTTTGCCTTCAAGGAACCTCCAATCCTCAGTGGGGTTTAGGGCAGGGACAAGGACAAGGGCATAAAAGGATTAATAATAATGCAGTTGGGCAGGTGTAGACAACTGACTATAGATAGTGTCACCACTTTTTAGGAACTTCACAGCTTCATAAAAGAGTCATCATGGAGGCTTCCATTCTTTGAAGGGCAGAGAATGCTTTCATTCATATATATATACATATATATGTATTATATATGTGTATATATATGTGTATATATATATGTGTATATATATATGTGTGTGTATATATATATATATATATTTTTTTTTTTTTTTTTTTTTTTTTGAGAGAGAGTCTTACTCTGTTGCCAGGCTGGAGTGCAGTGGCACGATCTCGGCTCACTGCAACCTCCGCCTCCTGGATTCAAGTGATTCTCCTGCCTCAGCCTCCCAAGTAGCTGGGACTACAGGCACCCACCACCATGCCCAGCTAATTTTTGTAGTTTTAGTAGAGATGGGATTTCACCATGTTGGCCAGGATGTTCTCAATCTCTTGATCTCGTGATCCGCCCGCCTCGACCTCCCAAAGTGCTGGGATTACAGGCGTGAGCCACTGTGCCTGGCCTCTTTCCTATATATTTAACTGTAACTTCTCTTAAGCATTTTTATTTTTAAATTTTTATTTACTTATTTATTTTTTGAGACAGGGTCTTACTCTGCCTGCCCAGGCTGGAGTGCAGTGGTGTGATCTTGGCTCACTGCAACCTGCACCTCCCAGATTCAAGTGATTCTCCCGTCTCAACCACCCAAGAAGCTGGGATTACAGGCGCGCGCCACCACACCAGGCTAATTTTTGTATTTTTAGTAGAGACAGAATTTCACCATGTTGGCCAGGCTGGTCTCAAACTCCTGGCCTCAAGTGATCCACCCGCCTTGGCCTCCCAAAGTGCTGGGATTACAGGTGTGAGTCACTGCGCCTAGCCTCTTAAAGATTTTTAGAAAGAAAGTTTTATATTCTCCTCTTTCTGATCTATCATTTTTTCCAGGAAATTCTTTCAACCTAAATCTTATATAATAAATTTCAGTAGACACCCTCCTTTTCTGTTCTTAGAGAATAGGAATTGATAGTGAATATTCATCTATGGCTTTGAGGATCATTATTAAGTTACTTTCCAGTGACTTAATTTTAATTCGCTTAATTATTAAGTCACTCTCCAGGCTATACAATTTTATTTCATTCTTTTTTTCTTTTTCTTTTTTTTTTTTTTGAAGACGGGGATAGGGTTTTGCTCTGTTGCCCAGGCTGGAATGCAGTGGTGTGATTTCGGCTCACTGCATCCTCCAGCTCCCAGGCTGAAGTGATCCTCCCCCCTCAGCCTCATATGTAGCTGGGACTATAGGCATGCACTACCATGCCAGGCTATACAACTTTACTTTTTAAAAAATTTTCAGCCGGGTGCAGTGGCTCATGCCTGTAATCCTAGCACTTTGGGAGGCTGAGGTGGGCAGATTGCATGAGCTCAGGAGTTTGAGACCAGCCTGGGCAACATAGTGAGACCCCATCTCTACTAAAATACAAAAAATTAGCTGGGTGAGGTAGTGCAGGCCTGTAGTTCCAGCTACTCGGGAGGCTGAGGTGGGAGGATCACTAGAACCAGGGAGACAAAGTTTGCAGTGAGCCAGGATTGTGCCACTGCACTCCAGCCTGGACAACAGAGTCTTGCTCTGTCGTCAAAAAAATAAAAATAATAATAATAATTCATTCTGTTTTCTTTTCCTATCTTTCAGTCATAATCATTGCTCTCTTCTACCTTATCTCCAAGACTTCCAGGTTTCTTTTACATTGTGAAGCTGAGATTTGATCACGTTCCTTGTAATAGGATTATTTTTACTATTTCTGCCGACTTTCTTTTTTCTCCTTTTTTTAAAGAAAAAATTTTTATTATAAAATTTTCCTGTAATTGACAGTAGCATATAATTAACTTGCACAGGTCATATCCCCTCTGCAGCAGATTGAACCACATCTCCTGATATTCATACCCCTCTGCAGTCTTCTCTTGAATCTGGGCTGGCCGTGAGGCCTGCTTTAACCAACAGAACACAGAGGAAGGCTTAAGCCTTAAGAAGACCTAACAGCTTTCTCGGGGAAGCCAGCTGCCATGTAATATGTCCATCCTAAGACCGCCATGCTGTGAGCAGTTGTCCTCCACATGGCCTCTCCACGAGCCCAACCTAGCCACATGGAGAAGCCATGTGGTGGAGAACAAAGTCCCTGGCCAACAGCCTCAGCCGATCTTCCAACGGACAGCTAGCACCCACCGGCCTGGCTATGAATGAGGCCATCTTGGAAGTAGGTTGTCTAGTCATAGTTGCGCCATCCCAGCTGCCGCCATGTGGAGCAGTGACAGGCTCTCCTTGCCAAGCCCTGTACAAATTGAAGAATTGTGAACAAATCATTTATTTAAGACAGTATTTTTTGGAGTAATTTGTGAGATACCGAGAAATAATTGAAACACTGTCTCTGGGCGAGGCTTTCTTTTTTTCACCTGTAAAGTGAATTAGTTGGACAAGTTAATCTCTACCTCTTATAACCTATTAGAGTGTAGTCTGTGTTGTTCCATCGCTGCTCAACTTCCGCCTACAACCTGATATTGGTCCTGTATATTCTTATTTGATACTAACTTGTGACTAGGCTTGTTGAAATTTATTCTCTTTTTCTCCCCCCTTAGATTCAAGTCTCTAACTCGCCAGAATCATTTTAAATCGGTATTTTAGGTGCCGATTTCCATCCTGCAGTGTGTTAATACTGCTGCCAGCTTGGTGATGTGTCCACTTTATGAGCTTGCCTTCTCCTTCATCATTTTCTTCAGAAATCTCACAGCTGCGTTCTCACAGCTGGACTGGCAGATTCGCTGTCCTTTTTGGCCCTCAGAAAATCTTATTGGCATAGTTTCTAGGATTCAAAACTCTGAAACTTGCCTTTCCCACCCATTTTGCTGTTTCTGGCTCAAGCATATTCCCAAATTGGTCTCTTTTTCCAAGATATAGCATGCCCATTCCTGTGAATTTCTTGTGAATAACATGTGCTATTAGGAAGTTAATGAGAAAAATACTTTTCTTTTTTGGTGGAGTCTTGGCTCAGAATATTCCTGAAGTAATCATCATCAATTAACTATGCCTCAAGACTTCTGTGATAGGGATGTAAAGCCAGTAATTCTTTTTCACATCACGTTGAATTCATGTCTCAGAATATTACAGCACATCTGTTCTCCTTGAGCTGAATTTATTCCAGAAGGAACATGTTTCCTAATAAATATTGTCCAGTCATTTTTGAAGGAACTTTAAGCTCAGAGAGCATTAAAGTAATTGATTCTCAGCGTTTTTCAAACTACTTTCAGGTTTAGCCACTGCTGGCCATCTGTTTATTCAGTTTAGAAGGAGTTCCAAACATAGCCTAGAGTCATCATGAGTAATCTTAACAGGCTCACTGGAGCATATGCCATAACTCCCATCTTCCCAGGATTTCAAAAAATGCTGTTGAAAAGAACTGCATGCCTTTTAGGGCCCACCTCTCCTTTCTTGCAGATGATAGACTATCTAGGAGCTAACATGTTACCTGACGCAACAACAAAATAGAAGCATTGATCTATGGGGCAGGCAGACTGTAAGATTCACGCAACACGAATTCCCATGGTGCAAGGTTACTAGTTCTAGGGCAGAAGGCCACTGTTTTTCCAACTCACCCCTCAACCCACTCCAATTGGAAAAGCACTCATTGTCACAGGCCCCTTAAACATTTGCCTAAACACTTTCTGGGGTAATATGATTTACCCCAGAGATCATGACTCTGTGCTTTCCTACGTAGTGGATCTTTTTTTGCTTTTTGTTTTTTGTTCAGCATCCTTTCTCTTCAAGAAGTGTCTTTCCTCTACATCCTGTGATTCTGATGGGCTACAATTCCCAGGCTTCACTTATTTCACTATAGTAACAGCACATGATCCAGGCTTGACCAGTCATGGTAACTTCTTCGTCTGGACACCGGGATTGGTTCAGGTGTTGGCAATTGTTCCAAGCGGGGCCAATCAGAGACTTGGCTGAACTGATAGATGGATGATGGTGGAAGATTCCTCTGCAGAAGATGCTACATTAGAATGCAGCATGCAACCACACATAGTAATCGTCCTAAGCCACACGGAGTCTGCCTTATATTAAGAGAAAACTAGGCCGGGCGCAGTGGCTCATGCCTGTAATCCCAGCACTTTGGGAGGCCGAGGCAGGTGGATCACGAGGTCAGGAGATCGAGACTATCCTGGCTAATACAGTGAAACCCCGTCTCTACTAAAAATACAAAAAATTAGCTGGGCATGGTGGTGGGTGCCTGTAGTCCCAGCTACACAGGAGGCTGGGACAGGAGAATGGTGTGAACCCGAGAGGCGGAGCTTGCAATAAGTCGAGATAGCGCCACTGCAATTCCAGCCTGGGCAACACAGGGAGACTCCGTCTCAAAAAATAAATAAATAAATAAAGAGAAAAGTAACACATGGGAGCAGAGTGGAAACAGAGAAGATGAGAAGTGCCAATATTGGTCTGGCCCCTGAATACAGCTATATTTGAACTTCTAAGACATTCATTTACTTTTTTACTTTAGCGCATTTAAGTTGTGTTTGTCTCATTTGCAATCCAAGAGTCATAATTAACAGCAACGTAGTCTTTAAGAAAAAATGTATGCAACCTTAAAAATAGCTTCCTTCTTAGAAATGTAAATCACAGTTGTTGAAACTTTAGAACAGGTTTTCATATAATTTGGTAATTTTTTGGAAGGTGAGAATTTTTTAGAGGTGAGAGTGGTTTCCTTAATCCAGGCAGGTGGTGCCTTGTCTGACAAGATTCTCCATCCATATCTTTCAAAAAAATGTATTATGACCTACTGGGAAGTTTTAGTTCAGGGAATAGAGTTGTTGCTTCACTCCGTCCCAAAATATTAGGAATATAGGACCCAAGGAAATAACTGAAACGAAGGAACTGTGGCCCTTGTATCTCTTTAGGAATGCCTGTTGATTTTAAGATGTACTGACGATATGATGGATGAATCCACAGAGCGTAAGCTATTTTCTGTTGGGTGTGTTGGGAGCAGTGAAAAGGACGCTTTAAGCACAGACGATCAGTAGTTTTGTTTTTAGTTTGTCTTTCACTCCAAGCTTTGTAATTAAGCATTTTTATCTTTACAAAGCCCACTGGCATCATCCACTTTAAGATTTTCTAAGATGTTTCAGAATGTCTCCTTCTCCCTACTTCTTCCCTTTCCTCCTTTTTACTCCAATTTTGTCTTTTCACTTTGATTAGCAATTTTCAGTTTAAATTTTACCTGTATTTTATATTTTAAGGTATGTTAAACATATTTTGGAGGTACACCAAATACACACATACATACTAGATAGGGCTGGAGACTTCTGGCAAACTAGGTGGAAATATTAATGAAATTATGCATTGTATTTGGACTCAACTTTATTCTCTAAAAATCAACAAGCACATTAGAGAACTTAGTAAAATTGATCCTTTTGATAAGTATACTGTATTAATTATTATTGAACAGCTGTATGTAAGGAATTATGCCAAATATTGAGAATGAGAAGAAGAAAATGATTTGATTCTCTGCCCTTGGGGAATCTACTATGGGAAACAGATTCAATGTCCCAGACAGGCAGAAGGAATGCTTCTTCTATTAGGCTCACATTACACCTGTCTTGATTATAGCATATATCATAATTATTTCTTTAGGTATTCATGTCTTCCTTTGGAATAAAAACTCTATGTTGAGCCAATTGGCTGTCTTCTTCATTTTTATATTCTCTGTGCCTAATATTGTCCCTGACACAGTATTTATGTTTTTATTTTTTTTGAGATAGGATCTTATTCTGTTGCCCAGGCTGAAGTGCAGTGGTGTGATCTTGGCTCACTATAGCCTCGACCTCCTTGGCACAAGAAATCTTCCCACTTCAGCCTCCCGAATAGCTGGGACCATGGGCTTGTGCCATCACGGCTAGTTTTTATATTTTTTATAGAGACAGTGTTTTGTCATATTGCCCAGGCTAGTCTCAAATGCCTGAGCTCAAGTAATCTGCTCACCTCAGCTTCCCAAAGGGCTGGGATTACAGGCGTGAGCCACTGTGCCCAGCAGTAGTTACTTAATAAAAGCTTGATGTTGATGCAGTTAATGGAATGTGCAACTAAAACTGACTTTAAAAATGAGGAAGTCTGCCAGGCGCAGTGGCTCATGCCTGTAATCCCAGCACTTTGGGAGGCCGAGGCGGGTGGATCACGAGGTCAGGAGTTTGAGACCAGCCTGACCAACATGGTGAAACCCCGTCTCTACTAAAAATGAAAAAATTAGCTGGGCGTGGTGGCAGGCACCTGTAATCCCAGCTACTCAGGAGGCTGAGGCAGGAGAATCGCTTGAACCCGGGAGGCAGATGTTACAGTGAGCCAAGATGGCACCACTGTGCTCCAGCCTGGGTGATAGAACAAGACTCTGTCTCTAAAAAATAAAAATAAATAAAATAAGAAGGATGTAGTTTCCAATACTGACCCAGATGATGCTATAGAGAATAATGGACACAAAAGATCCTCCCAGACAACAGAATTCGGGGTGATCAGGTGGGTCAACCAAGGAACTTACTCTCTGCCAGGGCAGGGAATCTTTGCAGCTTCTGCTTATTAGGATTTCACAGTTGCTGAGGACGAGTGACAACTGTATATTTCCCATTCTTCCCTTGTCTGACTTGGAGTTTTACTTGTGGTTATCCTGTCTTTGTCACAGAAGTGGAGAGTGGATGTTTAGTAGATGAGTCACTTCTCCAAAAGGAGCCACATCCAAACTCAATGGAGAGGTCTTGGACTCTGAGGGGTAACTGGGTAGGACTTTGGATTGGTTTCCTTGGGAAGAAGATGAATGTGTTCTTATGTCTCAGAAGGGTATGCATTGATTCTTGGGTGGCCAGAAAGGTGGTCTATAGAACCTGCTAATTGGCCTCTGATATTCATTCTCTCAATCTCTCTTTTTTTTTTTTTTTTTGAGACAGTCTTGCTGTGTTGCCTAGGCTGGAGTGCAGTGGTGTGATCATGGCTCAGTGCAACCTCTGCCTCCCGGGTTCAAGGGATTCTCATGTCTCAGCCTCCCAACTAGCTGGGACTACAGGCATGAGCCACCATGCCCGCCTAATTTTTGTATTTTTAGAAGAGAGGGGGTTTCACCATGTTGGCCAGGCTGATCTTGAACTCCTGGCTACAAGTGATCTGCTGGCCTCGGCCTCCCAAGTGCTGGGATTACAGGTGTGAGCCACTGCGCCTGGCCCCAGTTAATTTTTTAATTTTTGTAGAGGTGGGGTTTTGCCATGTTACCCAGGCTGATCTGGAACTCCTCAAGCAATCCACCCACCTCGGTCTCCTAAAGTGCTGGGATTACAGTGTGAGCCACCATGCCCAGCCAAGCAAACATTTTCTTAGAGCCAGATAGGAAATATTTTGCCATGCAAGTCATAGGGTCTCTGTCCCAGTGACTCAATTCTGACCTTGTAGCTCCGAAGCAGCCATTGACAAGACTTCTACAATGGATGTGGCCATATTCCAGTAAAATTTTATTTACTAAAATCGGTGCCTACTAACTATAGCTTGTTTATCTCTGCATCTCTGCTCTGGTGGAACAATAACATTCATGAACTCTGGTTCCCTGGATGCCCTGGAAAGAGAGCTGCCCTACATTCCAGATCACCTACTAACTCAGATGTCTATGTGAAGGAAAAATAAGGTGTTTTGTGTTTTTTTTTTTGTTGTTGTTGTTTGTTTTGTTTTTTGTTTTTGACAGGATCTCACACTGTTGTCCAGGCTGGAGTGCAGTGGCAGGATCACAGCCCACTGTAGCCTCAACCTCCCTTGGCTCGGGTGATCCTCCCACCTCAGCCTTCCAAGTAGCTGGGACTACAGGCATATGCCACCATGCCTGGCTGATTTTTTATTTTAAAAATTTTTTGTAGAGACAGTGTATCACCATGTTGCCCAGGCTGGTCTTGAACTCCTGGGCTGAAGCAGTCTTCCTTCCTCGGCCTCCTCAAGTGCTGGGATTACAGGAATGAGCCACTGTGCCCAGCCTGAGAAATAAGTTCTTAACTCTTATTTAAGTCACTGTTATTTTGGATTCTGTTAAGGTGTTCAAACCAATATCGTAATGCAACTATATCTTCTGGTGAGAAGTATCTAAATATGGATGATCACAGTCCCCTGGGAGTGTTATTACTTTATTTTAGTCACTAATCTAGTTCTAGAAAAAAGAGTGATGATTGGGAAACTCATCTTTTCAAAATCCTGTAACAAGTCTGACATGGTACTGATGTGGCACTATATCCCTTGATTCTGAAGATGCCAGTTGGAAGCAGCAACTAAAGATAACGTTTCTTTGCTTTTGTTGTTAACTTGAAGTCATTGTAGAGAGGTTGAATGACCTCTTGACATTTAGAAGATGTTAAATGACCTCAGAGCCAGTTTTTTACTAGTAAGGATATAGTAAATAACTTGCATTTCACTAAATGCAAATTAGTTGCAGGTTCCAACCTGCAATTCTGGTTCAACATAAATATCCTAAAGGCAGTATACTTGTAAAGAAAATTTCCATATATTGCATAACATATTCACACTTTGCCCATCATTCAAGGCATTGCATGTGCTATTGTCAACTTCCCTAACCACCTTTTAAATTTATCATCAATATAAAATTAAGAAGAATAGTGAAATTCTTTTCATATTGATGACAGTCCACTATTTTCTAACGAGCAAGATAACCAAAACAAAATAATTGGTCATTTTGAAGAAGAAATTTACTAAATGAAGCAGTTGGAAAGAATGGATTACAGTTGTTTTTGAGAAAGTTTACATCAATTGTTCATATTAAAAATATATCTTCCAAGTATCTTCTCTGCTTTCCTTAGTCCTTTTAGCAAAGACATCTGTGTTTACTTTATTTATTTACCTAATAAGTAGTTATTCTCTAAATTCTTACCTGTAAGTTCTCTAACTTATTCTTTAAGTTCTTATCTCTAAGAACATTTATTTACCTAATTATTTATTCATTTACCTAATGTCATCTTTTGGTCCCATAATTTTAAATAAGTGCAAAGTGATGTTTATACTGCCAGTTTGGAGTTTTGCAGTAGCAGGTGTGATTGTCTTATAAAAGCTCTTTTGATATAGCCAATGTCATGTTCCTTATTCGTGTGTTATTTTCGAAATGTATTCAAGGCAGCACCCCCGAGACAGCTGTGACAATAATGCCCCCCCCCCCATGACAACAGAGGAACCGTGCCAAAGCTCAGCAAAACAAAATTTACTTGGCAGGGGAGAGAGAATAGAGGCTTTTCACAGCTCTTTGGAAATGCTAATAAGGTCTCAACCTTGAACCGTGTTTGCTTTTTATCTGGGAAACCCTTTCCAGTTACGATAGCATTGATATACTAAGAGATTCCGAGTTAGGAGTTTATACAGTAGGTTTATGAGACAGGTAATCCAAAATTCAGGTGCTCCCTCTTCGCTTGGAAGAACAGTGCATTTTGGGACATTTTAAAGCACATCGTCAAGTTCTTTGGCCTTTTTTTTTTGAGTTGGAGTCTTCACTCTGTCGCCCAGGCTGGAGCGCAATGGTACAATCTCGGCTCACTACAACCTCTGCTTCCTGGGTTCAAGCGATTCTCCTGCCTCAACTTCCTGAGTAGCTGGGATTACAGGCGCGTGCCACCATGCCCAACTAATTTTTATATTTTTAGTAGAGATGGGGTTCTACCATATTGGTCAGGCTGGCCTCGAACTCCTGACCTCGTGATCCACCCACCTCGGCCTCTCAAAGTGCTGAGATTACAAACATGAGCCACCGCATCTGGCCAGCTCCTTTAACCACTACTTATAACAGGCTCACAGGCTCAAGGTTGGCAGGCTTTACTGCCAGGCATAATGTTGTGTTAATGTGGGTGAAGTACATTTGCAATGTGTAGATAGTTGACTCACAGCTCTAATTTTGTTCTTGTGAGTAGCTCTTTTAAGCTTGCCTGCCCTTTTTGTCCTATGTTGCTTAGATGACTGGAGAAAAATATTATTATCTGATGGCTCAATTTAAAGACCCACGATTACACCAGCTGAGCTCAGCCTTCACACTCACACCCACCTTTCAATATCTGGCACTAATCTTTTAAATACCTTGTCAGAGGAATACCGTTTCCTGGGTGTGTTCAAACTAGTCATGTTGTTATGTCCCAACAACAGTGGGATCCTTTTCAGAAGAAAAACACATGAAGGCTCAAAGCCAAGCTGCTGCGTAAAAGCTTTCCCTTTCCTTCCTCTGACCCATCCTCTTTGGAATAATTAGATGAATGGTGCTTTTCTTCTGTGATTTATCTGTGCTTTTAAAGGCAAAACTCCCATGAAGAGATGGGCTATTAAGAATTCTCACAGTTGGCTGGGCGTAGTGGCTCACGCCTGTAATCCCAGCTCTTCTGGAGGCCGAGGAGGGTGGATTGCTTGAGATCAGGAGTTCAAGACCAGCCTGGCCAACATTGTGAAATCCACGTCTCTACTAAAAATACAAAAAATAGCCAGGCTTGGTGGCATCTGTAATCCCAGCTACTCAGGAAGCTGAGGCAGGAGGATGGCTTGAACCTGGGAGGCGGAGGTTGCAGTGAGCCAAGATTTTGCCACTGCACTCCAGCCTGGGCAATGGAGCAAGACTGTCTCAAACAGACAAACCAAAAAAGGATTCCCACAATCAACACTTTCAACTATTTGTTTGAAAATTTTTATTCCTCTTTTGCTGTTTCTAAAAGACTAAGAATCTTGAGGAGTTATGTATAAAAAGCTCTAACTCTCCTTTTGATAATTTTTAGAGTTAGTAATTTATAGCCTAAAGAATTATATAAGGCTGGGCGCAGTGGCTCACACCTGTAATCCCAGCATTTTGGGAGGCTGAGGCGGGCAGATCACTTGAGATCAGCAGTTTGAGAACAGCCTGACCAACATAGTGAAACCTCATTTCTACAAAAAAAGAAAAAATACAAAATTAGCTGGATATGGTGGCACATGCCTGTAATTCCAGCTACTTGGGAGGCTGAGACAGGAGGGAGGCAGAGGTTGCAGTGAGCAAAGATCGCACTATTGCACTCCAGTCTGGGCAACAAGAGTGAAACTCTGTCTCAAAAAAAGAATAAGGTGACATCATTTAATATAAACACATATAATATAGGATCTTGGAAAATATGAGTCGTATCAGTACTTAGCAGCGATCAGGTCATTTACTAGTTATGAGTAATTGACTCAAAATGTATCTTTTTCTACAAAAGAAACAATATTATGAGTAGGCTGCTTAGCATGCATATTATCATTTATTTAGTACTGAATGTCATAGTGTCTGTCTTTTTATTATTCTCATGTTTCTAAAGCAATAAGAAAAGCAGATGGGATAGCCCGGGCGCAGTGGCTCACGCCTGTAATCCCAGCACTTTGGGAGGCCGAGGTGGGCGGATCACGAGGTCAGGAGATTGAGACCATGCTGGCTAACACAGTGAAACCCCGTCTCTATTAAAAATCCAAAAAAAATTAGCTGGGCGCGGTGACAGGCGCCTGTAGTCCTAACTACTCGGGAGGCTGAGGCAGGATAATGACGTGAAACCGGGAGGCGGAGCTTGCAGTGAGCCGAGACCGCGCCACCGCACTCCAGCCTGGGCAACAGAGCGAGACTCCGTCTCAAAAAAAAAAAAAAAGAAAAAAGAAAAGTAGATGGGATAAAAACAACAGAAGAATATTATCCATGTGTTTATGCAAATAACATGGCTTAAACATTTTGTGATAGCTAAGTTAGTGCTCTGAATAATAATTTGTATGCACTGAGTAGTCAACATTTAAAAATGTGGAAACTTACATTTACACTGATTTCAAATTAAATTGATTTAGGAACCAAAGTATACTTTCATGATGAAATTATTTTTTAGTGTTTCAACAACTATACCTACCTTTTTTTCACCCTTTTCTTTTAAAATAAAAATATATGCGTGCATATGTATTTAAATAAAATAATGCTTATTATAGAAAATTTGGAAAAAAAAACCCCTGAAATTGCATCAGATAATTACTTCTGATAATTACTACATTTTGATATCAAAATCAGCATAAACTCACGTGTTTTACTGTCTGCTTTTCCTCCCACCGTATGTTGATATTTTATACATTTTATTATTTCTTTAAATATTATTTGCTTACATGATTTTGAAGCTTAATCAAATGAACATACCACAATTTGTTAAACAAAATTTCTATTGTCGGACATTCAGATTGGGTTCAATTTTTTCTTTTTATAGTAACATTCAGCAGAACACCATTGAACATAAATCTTTGAATGCATCTTGATTATTTCCTTAGGAAAAATCCCTAAATCTAAGATTACGGGGCCCAGAGTTACTTCAATTTTAACTGGTGAAATAATTTTAAAATTGTTATTTTCTTCTTCTTTCTTCCTTCCTTTTTTTTCTCTTTTTTGAGATGGGATTTTGCCCAGGTGCTATCTTGGCTCACTACAACCTCTGCCTCCTGGGCTCAAGGGATTCTTTTGCTTCAGTCCCCCAAGTAGCTGACACTACAGTCATATGCCACCATGCCCCAGCTAATTTTTGCATTTTATATAGAGACAGAGTTTCACCATATTGGTCAGGCTGGTCTCCAACTCCTGAATTCAAGTGATCTGCCCATCTTGGCCTCCCAAAGTGCTGGGATTATAGGCATGAACCACCACGCCTGGCCCCCAAAATTGTTATTTTCAAGTCTAAAATTTCTTTCAGCTTCTGCATGACAGATAATTTTCATGACAAAATAGTCTTCTTTTTTAAAAAAATGTGAAAGATAGTTTTGACTTGTCCAATAAATGAAGCTTTATCAGTGGTTGTGTGTATGTGATTTTGTGAATTTTTTTTGTTTTTTTGAGACACAGTTTCGCTCTTGTTGCCCAGGCTGGAGTGCAATGGTTCACTGCAACCTCTGCCTCCCGGGTTCAAGCGATTCTCCTGCTCAGCCTCCGAGTAGCTGGGATTACAGGCATGCACCAGCATGCCCAGCTAATTTTGTATTTTTAGTAGAGACAGGGTTTCACCATGTTGGTCAGGCTGGGGTTGAACTCCTGACCTCAAGTGATACACCCGCCTCAGCCTCCTAAAGTGCTGGGATTACAGGTGTGAGCCACTGCACCAAGCTAATTTTGTGAATATTGTAAATGTATTTGTGGAACGAAATGGCTTGGAGTCCCCCTTAAGTGAAAGCCCCATTGTTCCCATCATAGCAATCCACCTACTGCTGTAGGCTTGATATTATCACTCCTGCCATTTGGGCAGGTGTCTGGAGGGTGGAAGTAGGGACAAAGATCTTAGAAAAGTGGTAGGGTGATGAGAGATAGATTGGGAATTAATACCAAATCAGGAAAGAAGCAATTAAGTAAATGACAAGAATTGAGGCTGGTTAGAGTAGGTCTGAGAAGCAGAGTAGATACTTTTCTCATTTTAATGAATGCTAATCAGCTGGCCTAGTGAAAACCTCCTCCTGATATGCCAAAACACAATGGCTTATGCAAAACATTTGATAAAGCATTCTCAGGTGTGTTAGTCATTAAGCCATGACCTTGGGAACAGATTGCATGGCTATATTCCTCCTTAGTCATTTACAGTACACACCCAGGTCCATAAATGCAGCTGTGTGAATATAATTAATTACTAACAATTCTTATTTTAGAAGTAGTAGTATCTTGAGAGTAATCCATAGGTAGTGGACAAGAAATAATTAAACACTGTTCTGCATTGAGGCTAGCCAGAGGCTCTAAATGCTATTTTGTGCTTGTGCTATACTGTGGGAAAAAGGTGAGTTTTAATTAATTAATTTATTTATTTATTTATCTTTCTTTTTTTTGAGATGGAGTTTTGCTCTTGTCGCCCAGGCTGGAGTGCAATGGTGTGATCTCGGCTCACCACAACCTTTGCCTCCCGGGTTCAAGCAATTCTCCTGCCTCAGCCTCCCGAGTAGCTGGGATTACAGGCATGCACCACCACACGCAGCTAATTTTGTATTTGTAGTAGAGACGGGGTTTCTCCATGTTGGTCAGGCTGGTCTTGAACTCCTGACCTCAGGTGATCTGCCCGCCTTGGCCTCCCAAAGTGCTGAGATTGGGAGTTTTCTTTAAAAGGGATAAAGGACCAGCCCACTGATAAAGTTGTCTGTTGTTACCTAGGTCAGTCTTCCTGGTGGTAAAACTCCTTTGGAAACTTTTTTTTTTCTTTTTCTTTTTTGAGATGGAGTTTCGCTCTTGTCGCTCAGGCTGGAGTGTAATGGCTCGATCTTGGCTCACCGCAACCTCCACCTCCCAGGTTCAAGTGATTCTCCTGTCTTAGCCTTCCGAGTAGCTGGGATTACAGGCGCCCACCACCAAACTTGGCTAATTTTTGTATTTTTAATAGAGACAGGGTTTCACCATGTTGGCCAGGCTGGTCTTGAACACCTGACCTTAGGTGATCCACCCGCCTCCGCCTCCGCCTCCCAAAGTGCAGGATTCCAGGTGTGAGCCACCGTGCCTAACCTGGAAACTATTTTCTTCCATCTAAAAATCAAACAGCTGAAACAAATCCGTCCTCCCAAGTTAAAGCATACATCAGGAGGATAATGGGAATCTTGTGAGTCAGAGTTTATCAGAAAGATGAGATGGCCAGGGATGAGGCCAGGCAGGGAGAGGCAATGCTATTAGGACCAACAGATGTAGTCACTGTTGTCACTGACTGTGGTCTTCTGGCCAGGATTGGATCTTCTAGAGCAGCAGTTTCCACATCCGAGTGTCAGACGCACTGAGGTGTTAATATCTATTAAGTCAAAATCTTTGGGAACGGGGCTTGAGAATCATCAAAAAAAAAAAACAAAAAACTTTTCACTGGGTGCAGTGGTTCACACCTGTAATCCCAGCACTTTGGGAGGCTGAGTGGGGAGGATCAGAATTTTTGGGAGGGCTTTAGCCCAGGAGTTCAAGACCAGCCCCCTTTGTTTTTTTTTTTTTTTTTTGTAGAGATGAGGCCTCCCTATGGGCAACATTAGCTGGGCGTGGTGGTACATACCCCTAGTACTAGCTATGTGGGAGGATTTCTTGAGCTCAGGAGGTTGAGGCAGCAGTGAGCCATGACTGCGTCACTGCACTCCGGCCTGGGTGACAGAGTGAGACCCTGTCTCAAAAAACAAAACAGCAACAGCTTTTCAACTCAGCCAGGTTAGCAGCTACTATCTTGGAGCTTTCCCATTTTCAAGTTGTTAGATCAGTGACTATGGCCATTTGGCCTAGTGGGGGTTTCTTAAAACAACAGCCTCCAAAGGGAGGATGTTGGAATAAAACATTAGAAATATTTATATATTTAAAAATCTCATCCTTAGCCAGGAGTGGTGGCTCACGCCTGTAATCCCAGCACTTTGGGAGGCTGAGGCGGGCGGATCACTTGGGGCCGGGAATTCGAGACCAGCCTGGCCAACACAGCGAAATTCTGCCTCTACTAAAAATACAAAAATTAGCCGGGTGTGGTGGTGGGCACCTATAATGCCAGCTACTTGAGAGGTTGTGGCAGGAGCATTGCTTGAACCCGGGAGGCAGAGATTGCTGTGAGCCGAGATGGCACCACTGCACTCCAGCCTGGGTGACAGTGTGAGACTCCATCTCAAAAACAAAAACAAAAACAAAACCTCATCCTTTAAAATGTTTTGTATTTTTATGTTTTATCAAATGCATAATATATGAGGTCATATTATATGATATAATTTAGAAATAAATATACATATAGTGGGATTTGTGCTCAAAATGTTTTATTGGTAGAGTTGAGCAGTCAAAAAAAAAAAAAAAAAAGTCTTGGAACCACTACCTTGGAGGGCTTGAAAAATGAAAACTTATCCTTAAGAGGCAGGTATCCAAAAGCGATGTTTGGCCTTCAGAAGTAAATATAATGGACAATATACTTTTAGAGTCACATGACCAACCCAGATAGGACCATGATAAAATTCCTGGACAGAATAGTGGCTGTAGCCACTGATAGCTAGAGAGGCAGCTTGATGTAGCCAAAAGAGAACAGGCTTAGGAGTCAGCACATCTGACCTCAACTTGGAGTTCTGCCACTTCATAGCTGGGTTTCCCTAATCTCAGTCCCAGTTTTCCAATCTGCAAAACAGGAACAGAAATACTTAAGTTGCAGGAACCCCTTGAGAATTAAGTGAGATAATGTATGTATTTAACAGAGGTCAGCATGTAGCTGGTACACTATAAAATGGTAGCTCTTGTTACCAACAGCTATTATTGATGGTACTATATGTATAGAGGCAGTATAAGGTAGTGGTTGATAGTATGGGTTCTGAATGTCTGAGTTGGAATTTTGGCATGGTCACTCATTAACTGTATTAAATTGGGCCAGCTGATGGTAATAATAATATAACATAATAGTAGTATGATGTCTGGCTCATAATATATGCTTGTTTTTTGTTTGTTTGTTTGTTTGTTTGTTTGAGACAGAGTCGCACTCTGTTGCTCAGGCTGGAGTGCAGTGGCACGATCCCGGCTCACTGCAACCTCCGTCTCCCGGGTTCAAGTGATTCTCGTGCTTCAGTCTCCCAAGTAGCTGGGATTACAGGCCTGTGCCACCACCCTGGCTAATATTTTGTAATTTTAGTAGAGATGGGGTTTTGCCATGTTGGCCAGGCTAGTCTTGAACTCCTGAGCTCAGGTGATCTGCCTGCCTTGACCTCCCAAAGTGCTAGGATTCACCGCACCCACCCAATATATGCTTAATAAATATTAGCTGCTATCAACATCATCATCATTGTTAATCACTATTATCATCATCATTACATCAGTTTTTGGTTTTTCTTTCTTTTTTTTTTTTTTTTTTAAGTGATGTGGTCTCACTCCTGTCTCCCAGGCTGGAGTGCAGTGGTGCAATCATGGCTTACCGTAGCCTTGACCTCCATCCCTGGCTCAAGTAACCCTTTCACCTCAGCCCCCCGAGTAGCTGGGACCACAGGCACATACCACCACGCCTAGCTAATTTTTCTTTTTTTTGTAGAGATAAGGTCTTGCTATGTTGCCCAGTCTGGTCTCAAACTCCTGGGCTCAATGTTTTAATTGTAATGTGAGGCAGTATCAGACTGAATAATCCTGGACCTGCTGAAAAAAGAAAAAAGATAATATGAGGCAGTCAATGATAAATAAATAATTGTAGACATGTGGTTACAATTCTGTTATTAATCACCAAGTAAAATGACAGGGAAATCTGCTGGTATGGCTCCCTGATGGCATCAGTTCCTATACTTTTGTGTACACTAAAATCATCTGTGGGGCTTCTGAAGAAGGCAGCCAAGTCTATTTCCTGAATCAGAATTTTTAGGGTGGAGCTCAGGCAGCTGTGTTTTCCATGAGACAAATGAGTGATTCTTATACATAACAAAGATGAGAACCACTGATTATAGTGTCCTTCTCTCAACAGCTTTAGTTCTCCTCAATTACTTCCAACATTTCCCAAGCCCCAAGAAGCTCATTAAGATAGTGTTATATTACAAGTACCTCTAGGATCCAAATGACCATCTGGCTATTACTTGGTGCTTGAGTAGGTTGTATTCTTAATTCAGATGATTAGGCCACTGGATGGAAGTTTTAAAATGCTTTTCTTGCATTTGGGGGTTACATTTTGCTTTTTGATTTTGCTTACCACCATCTCATATACCTTACTGTTCAAGACAAATGAACATATTCATAGTCAGAACTGGAAGGGAATTTAGAGTAACTGGTCCAATATCCATATTCTACTGATTTTAAGAATGAGGCTAGGGCCGGGTACGGTGGCTCATGCCTGGAATCCCAGCACTTTGGGAGGCTGAGGCAGGAGGATCGCTTGAGCCCAGGATTTCGAGACCAGCCTGGGCAACATAGTGAGAGCCTGTCTCTATTAAAAATATCTAATAATTTATTTATTTAAAAAAAGAGAAAGAGACTATACTCTTCCCTCTGTTTAGTTAGCACCGAAACCAAGATTAAAATTCAGTTTCTTTCTTTCTTTTTTGAGACAGAGTCTCACTCTGTCACCCAGGCTGATGTCCAGTGGTGCTATCTCAGTTCACTGCAACCTTTGCCTCCTGGGCTCAAGCGATCTTCCCACTTCAGCCTCCCGAGTAGTTGGGTCGACAGGCGTAAGCCACCAACGCCTGGCTAGTTTTTGTATTTTTTGTAGAGATGGGGGTCTCGCCATGTTGCCCAGGCTGGTCTCGAACTCCTGAGCTCAAGTGATCCGCCCAGGTTGGCCTCTCGAAGTACTGGGATTACAGGCATGAGCCACCACACCCGGCCAGAATTCAGTTTCTTGATTTCTGGGTTTGTGTTCTGCCTCCACCATGTTAATAACCATCTGGCACTGAAAAAAGACAGCGTGTTCACCTTTTGGAACTCTGTTTCTTTCAAGTCACTAAAACATCACTTAGAAAATGACCTCTCCCAAAACCTCAGAGGTATGAAAGAACTAGTGTTTTCAAAATGAGAGGACCATTTCTGAAGAAAAACTGAGGTTTTCTTATATTAGTTGTCCTCAATTTTAAGCTTTATCATTAAACGGAAATGATGGAAAATTACTTCCCATTAACACAACTCAGTTGAAATGTTTCTATGTTTAAAATATCTACTGAATTATACTAATGCTTAAAAGCACTGTGCCACAGAAAACTTTGGACATTAGCATTTATCTACTTGGAGTAACTCTTATCTATAGTGGAAGACAAAGCTAACACGGTATCAGTTATACTGTGTTAGTCACTGTTGTACTATTCCGTTGCTAGTACACCATAATATAGTATACCCTCCCTTTTAAAAAAAAAGCCTGGGCCGGGTGTGGTGCCTCACGCCTATAATCCCAGCACTTTGGGAGGCCAAGGTAGGCAGATCACGAGGTCAAGAGATCGAGATCATCCTGGCCAACATGGTGAAACCCCGTCTCTATTAAAAATACAAAAATTAGCTGGAAGTGGTGGCACGCACCTGTAGTCCCAGCTACTCGGGAGGCTGAGGCAGGAGAATTGCTTGAACCTGGGAGGCGGAGGTTGCAGTGAGTGGAGATTGTGTCACTGCACTCCAGCCTGGTGAAAGAGCGAGACTCATCTGAAAAAAAAGAAAAAAAAAGGCTGGTCCAAAAGTACTGTACTATTTCAACCGATTGTTCACAGTTAGTTACAGATTGTCTTTTCCTCCTTCTCACTACTGCACTTGACTAGTCTTTTTTTTTTTGAGATGGAGGCTTGCTCAGTCACGCCCAGGCTGGAGTGCAGTGGCGTGATCTTGGCTCACTGCAACCTCCGCCTCCCAGATTCAAGTGATTCTCCTGCCTCAGCCTCCCTAGTAGCTGGGATTACCGGTGCCTGCCACCATGCCCAGCTAATTTTTTTTTTAGTAGAGATGGGGTTTCACCATATTGGCCAGGCTGGTCTCGAACTCCCGCCCACCTCAGCCTTCCAAAGCACTGGGATTACAGGCGTGAGCCACCACATCTGGCCTTGACTAGTCTTAAAAAAATAATAATAATAATAAAATATTTTAGGCATATAGAAAATAATATGACATCTATAGTGTAATGGTTAGCATTCTGGACTCTGGAAATAATATGACAAATAATATATACCCATTACCCAGCTTTAACAAATCTTAGCATCTTGCCATAACATGTTTCTTTCAGATCTGTTTGTTTCCTTTGATGGAATAGCAGCACCAAAAAGTAAGATAGAGTTGAAATACCTGGTATATCTCTCCTCAATCCTTCTCCTGTTAACCACTCTCCTCAATTTGTTATTTCTCATTCCCATGCCTGGGGTATTTTATTTTGTTTGGGGTATTTGTATGACTGTTTTATACTCTTTTTGTTGTTTTTGTTTTTGAGACAGGGTCTCACTCTGTTGCCCAGGCTGGAATGCAATGGCATGATCATAGCTCACTGTAGCCTCTACTTCTTGGGCTCAAACAATCCTATCTCAGCCTCCCACCTGCTGGGACTACAGGTGCACACCACCACACCCAGCTAATTTTTATATGAAGAGACAGAGTTTCACCATGTTGCCCAGGCTGGTCTCAAATTCCTGAGCTCAAGCAATCTGCCTGCCTCAGCCTCCCAAAGTACTGAGATTACGGGTGTGAAACACCACACCTGGCCTCTGACATCTTCTCTTTAGATGTTTATTGATAATTCTTCCAAATTATTTATTTTTTTCTAAGAGCGTTAAAGCTTTGCTTTTCATATTTAAATCTTTATACTTTCTGGATTTTGTGTGTGTGTGTGTGTGTGTGTGGTATGAGTTGTTTTTTTTCTGGATATATAACTATTTATCCTAACACCTTTTATTGAATAGTACATCCTTTATAAACTAATTTATAATGCTATCTCTGACAGCTATCAAATTTTCAGAAATGAACCTAACCGCCTTTTAAACTTGAGGTAATAGGAAACAGTTTGAAGGAATTTGCACAGTGAAAATATTTCAAAACTATATCATAAAAATTCAGTAAAGGAACAAACCAACCAAACTGGCAAAATACAATTTTGCATCATTAAATAATTTTTTTGTCTTTTTTTTTTTGCAAATGTATATCAATGTATTTCTTCACCAGACAATTTTAGCACAGTCTTCTATATTCTCCTTATTGCTTAGAAACCATAGAACGCAAACAAGTGCCTTACACAATTCTGTACCATACAAAAGACCCGTGGCAGAACCAAATACTGCTTATTAGGTGGTACAGGGAAGGAGTAAGATGACGTTGTTTTTCTTTTTTTTTTGAGACAGGGTCTCACTCTGTCGCCCAGGCTGGAGTGCAGTGGCGTAATCTTGGCTCACTGCAACTTCTGCCTCCTGGGTTCAAGTGATTCTCGTGCCTTAGCCTCCCGAGTAGCTGGGACTACAGGTGCCTGCCACCACACCCAGCTCATTTTTTTGTATTTTTAATAGAGACAGGGTTTCACCATGCTGGCCAGGCTGGTCTCAAACTCCTGACCTCAGGTGAACCGCCTGCCTCTACCTTGCAATGTGCTGGGACTACAGGCATGAGCCACCATGCCTATCCTCTGTTGTTTAAAATCAGTTTCGGGCTGGACGTGTTGGCTCATGTCTGTAACCCCAGCACTTTGGGAGGCCAAGATGAGAGGATTGTTTGAGGCCAGGAGTTCAAGACCAGCCTGGTCAACATAGTGAGACCCTATCTCATATTAATTTAAAAACAACAACAGCAACAAAAATCAATTTCAAAAGGTTACACTTTATTGTAGCATTGAAAACAAAAGTTACTGTGTATTTGGAAGGGCATGGACATACAGCTATGAGATATAAATTTCTTATAAGGGAACAAAAGTTGTCACTGGAAGACTGGCTTCCTGTTCATATTTCTTGATTAGCAAAAATCATATGCTTGATTGCAGTGGTCCCCAACCTTTTTGACATCAGGGTCTGGTTTCATGGAAGACAATTTTTCTATGCACTGGTGGGGAAGGGGAATGGTTTTGGGATGAAACTGTTCCACCTCAGATCATCAGGCATTAGTTAGAGTCTCATAAGAAGCACGCAACCTAGATCCCTCGCATGCATAGTTCATGATAGGGTTCGAGCTCCTATGAGAATCTAATGCTACTGCTGATCTGACAGGAGGCAGAGCTCAGGCAGTGATGCTCACTCACTGTTCACTTCCTGCTGTGCAGCCGGTTCCTAACAGACCACAGACCGGTACCAGTCCATGGCCCGGGGGGCTGGGGACCCCTGCTTTACAGGTTCCAAGAAGGGGAGCCACTCACAAATACATTGTTTGATTTTGTCACTGTGATGCACAAAGCGATTATGTCAAGGGCCTGGCAATGCAATGAAAGGAAATGGAAGTTGCCAGGTATAGGAGACATTGGTATGACTGATCATATATCATGAAAGACTCAGGCACTAGAATATGTCAACATTTTCTAGCTAATATTTGAAGAAAGCTGCCTAACTGCCAGTCACATGTAATTTTACTGAGAAAAACAAATGCAAAAAGCAGAAACAACGTGGTTTTTTTTTTGAGATGGAGTCTTGCTCTGTCGCCCAGGCTGGAGTGCAGTGGTACGATCTTGGCTCACTGCAGCCTCCGCCTCCTGGGTTCAAGCCATTCTCCTGTCTCAGTCTCCCAAGTAGCTGGGACTACAGGCATGCACCCACCACTCCCAGGTAATTTTTGTCATTTTAATGGGGTTTCACCATATTGGCCAGGTTGTTCTCGAACTCCTGACCTCAGGTGATCTGCCTGCCTCAGCCTCCCAAAGTGCTGGGATTACAGGCATGAGCCACCGCTCCTGGCCACAACCTGGAATTCTTTAATATGCCTTGACATTATCCTGTTAGTCCCCAAAGTGGTAAAGATGAGCAAGTTTTATGGTGCATGGAGTGTTGCCACTCGGTGCTGTGCATAAGAAGTGATTTGGAAGTTCATGAGCAAGAGAAGCCTCAAACTTTGATTGTAACAGAGCACAACAAAGTGGAATATAATTGCATGAATAAATATATGCTGTGGTTGATTGGTGAAACATTTTTGTGTGCATTTAATATACTGGTCATTTTTGGAAAAAATAACAACCCTGCATCATACTGATGGTCTGTCTAAAAATCGATCACATTTTAGGATCAAAGAATTCAAAATGTCTCTTTTCTAGGTATGGGGCTTTCTCTTTTATTACTGCCTGCTTTTTCTTAAGGAATTCTACTGTATTTCTAGTTCAAGGAAGGGATACATGCTTTATGTTTTTTTTTTTTAGATGGGGTCTTGCTCTGTTGCCCAGGCTGGAGTGCAGTGGTGTGATCCTGGCTCACTGCAGCCTTGACCTCCTGAGCTCAAGCGATCCTCCAACCTCAGCCTCCTAAGAGGCTAAGTAAGGAGCACACCACCATTCCTGGGTAATTTTTATTTTTTAAATTTTTTTGTACAGACAGGGTGTCACTACATTGCCCACATGGGTCTCGAACTCCTGGACTCAAGTGATTCTCCTGCCCTGGCCTTCCAAAGTCCTGGGATTACAGGTGTGAGCCACCACACCTGGCCTTAGGCATCATCTTTATCTTATAACAGAGGAGAGACTATTAAAAAAACTGGGTTAGACTTGAGCAAGCTCAGCTGGGACTGTCAAAGCCTGACCTGAGGTGTTATTTAGGAAAAGAATAATCCCAACTTTTGGAAGCATATTAAAGTGATTGTCCTGAGTCTCTCAGGGCAAGATCATACCTTTGTAGATTTCGGAGGTGGTCTCCATCACGGTGGTAATTCCCAGGTCAGTTATCTTGGAAGAAACAATTCCTCGGACTGGAAATAAGGACTTGGGCAAGCCTTAGCCTAAGGACAAAAGGAGAACTCTTCCTCTGGGTCTTTTGGCATTTTGCCTGGGAGAGCTTTACTGAGCAGACATACCAGTATACTTCCAGTGGTGGGGGTGGGACAATGTTTGACAGAATAATGCAGGTTGAAATCTATGCATGGAAGGTTCCCCCGTGTTGGGACCTGGTTCTCTAGGCGCTAAGAAGAGCCACATCTTATAACAGTTAAAAATTATTCTTCGTGCCAGTGGTTCAAACATTAATGTGCATGGGCCAGGCACTGTGGCTCATGCCTGTAATCCCAGCACTTTGGGAGGCCATGGTGGGCAGATCACGAGGTCAGGAGATCGAGTACATCCTGGCTAACACGGTGAAACCCCATTTCTACTAAAAATACAAAAAATTAGCTGGGCGTGGTGGCGCATGCCTGTAATTCCCTACTCGCTGAATCCCCTCTCGCTGAAGCGAGAGAATGGTGTGAACCCAGGAGGCGGAGCTTGCAGTGAGCCGAGATGGTGCCACTGCACTCCAGCCTGGACGACAGAGCGAGACTCTGTCTCAAAAAAAAAAAAAAAAAAAACCCAAAAAAAACCCAAAAACAAATATTAATGTGCATAAATACCACCTGGGAAGTTTGCCGTCTATGCAGATATCTGACCCACTTCCAGAAATTCTAATTAAAATTTGAAGTATTTAATGGGCATGGTGGCTCACACCTGTAATCCCAGCACTTTGGGAGGCCGAGGTGGGAGGATTGCTTTGAGGCCAGGAGTTTCAGACCAGCCTGGGCAACACGGTGAAGCCCTGTCTCTATAATACACAAATTAGCCAGGCGTGGTGGTGTGCACCAGTAAGTCTCAGCTACTCGGGAGGCTAGGGTAGAAGGATAGATTGAGTCTGGGAGGTTGAGGTTGCAGTGAGCCAAAGTTGCGCCACTGCGCTCCAACCTAGGCAACAGAGTGAGACCCTGTCTCAATAACAATAATAATAATAATAATAAATAAAATTCTGAATGCGGTCCTTAATCTTATTTATAACAAACACCCTAGATAATTCTAATTCATTTAGTTCACATTTTAGAAGATAGGTGATCTTATATTGTCTCCAGTTGGTTGCTTTTGAACCTTTGTGGAAGCCTTAGGTGGTGTTCTGCTGTGATGAGTCAGTCACTAGAGGGGCCTGTTGTGGGGTTACAAAGGTGTGGTAAAAGGGAGGACGATGCCTCATCTCCCAAGGTCAGAGCAGAGCGGTGGTGAGCAAGCTATGTTCTGTAGAGTGGCTGTCTTACTAGGGACATTGTGAGAGGCAGTGGCCTGAGTCGGGTTCCCGGGGAGGTGGGAAAGTTGAAGTCTGCAAAGGTTTTTCAGAGGAAGAAATAAGAATTAATTTTGGAGTCAAGGATCCAGACAGTGTAGCATAAAAGGGCTCAAGAGCACAAAGTGGTCTCCAAAAGATGGAAAAACTGCCAATTAGCAGGTGTGGCGGTGCCCACCTGTAGTCCCACGTCCTTGGGAGGCTGAGGTGAGAGGATCGCTTGAGCCTGGGAGGTTGAGGCTGCAGTGAGCTGTCATCACGCCACTGGACTCCAGCCTGGGTGACAGAGCAAGACCCTGTCTCAAAAAACAAAGCAAGACTGCTCTTCCTCCCCCCTCTATCCCCAGATGTTAAGTAGTCAGCAAAGACTAATTTCAGTTTCCCTTAAGGGTGACAATCAGGAAGGGAAGATACTGCTGCTTTTGGGAACTGCTCTTATTAACTAGGGCTGCCTTGGCAGCTCCCAGTGGTGCTGTGTCTTGACGACCTTCTCCCGTTTTTGTGTTTGGTAACTACCCCACCCCAACCCCTACCCTCTACCGCTCACGCCTCCTCAAACCTCCTCAAGCAGCCCAATGACCAGACACCGCAGCGTCGCCTCTAGAGGGCGCTTGAGTCTCTACCAAATCCCTGAGTGGCCTCACTAGTTTGGGATTCCATTTACATTCCAAGAAATTCATTTTTAAAGGTTACACGAGAGAGGCAGGCCTGTGGAGCCCTAATTGGTGTTCTTCAGTTGCCAAGCCCAGGGCTAGGTTCTTTCTCTCTCCTTGAGGTCAGGAAATCTTTTTTTTTTTTTGAGTCAGAGTCTCGCTCTTTTGCCCAGCCTGGAGTGCAATGGCCCGATCTCGGCTCACTGCAACCTCCACCTCCCGGATTCAAGCGATTCTCCTGCCTCAGCCTCCCGAGTACCTGGGATTACAGGCGTCTGCCACCACGCCTGGCTAATTTTTGTAGCTTTAGTAGAGACGGGGTTTCACCACGTTGGTCAGGTTGGTCTCGAACTCCTGAGCTCAAGTGATCCACACACCTCGGCCTTCCAAAGTGCTGGGATTACAGACCTGAGCCACCGCACCCGACCTAGGAAATATTCCTGAATTTTCCAAAGGTACTCCCTTTCCAGTGCTCCCACCTCCTCCCTGCACCTACAGGGTGTTAGCGGTGGAGACTCCCACCTTCTTCCGTCAGGACCCATTCTCAGGAGTCTAGTGGTCTTGGTAACAGCCCTAATCTCCTCTTTCTGTCTTTTCCTAGAAGGGTGCAGGACCCTAGAGGTTGTAAGGGTAGATCTCAGAGCATCCTAAGGTAGGTCTGCAAACTAAACCCTGAAAATCACCCCCCGGAAGTCCCAGTAATGTCCATTTCTAGGCAAGAATAATTAAAAAGTTCTTTTATGTCAACCCAAAGAAAGGCAGTTTTGACCTTTTTGTCCTCAACACATTGTTTGCTTGAAGTAAGAAATGTTCACATGGAATAGCTGCCATTAATATGGGTGACCTCAAGGTTAGTATCGCTCAGGGAATGCCTTTCATTGTTCTGTATTGTTTGTTTCCCTTTTGTGAAATTCTGTGGCCAAGGGAACTGCATAGTTCCAGTATGCGGTCCAGTAGCACATTACTAATTGCATACTTTAAAATACAGATTTATGCTGCTTCGTTGGGCCATACCAGGAGAGAAACCAGTGCAGGGGGCTATAAAGCATCAAGTTATAAACTTCATGGGGCTTTCAGGCAAATGAGGAATTTTTATTAATTCTTTAAATGCAAATGTCCAGTAATGTCTCCACTTGCCCCACCCCCTGCAGCGCTCCAGGTAGGAAAGAATTGCAACCTGCTAGTTGGTGGCTGAATGGAAAAAAGAGTTATTATTCATGGGGTCTCTGATGTCAAATAATACATACAGATGAATATAAAAGACCCTCCTTCTCCCCCACACCCTACTCCTTTGCTAAGAGCACAGGTATGAAACACAGATGCAAAATGGAGGAATTCCTCTCATTTGTCCCCCTGGCAGGACGTATTTTAGAATAAAACCGGCAAGTACCTTGGCAGGCACCCAGCGTATCAGGTAAATTGTTAACTATCCGACTATTCTTTTACAAGAGCAAAATTGAGTGTGATATTAAAGCAAAGCCTCTTTATTTTAAATTATTAGTTCATAGTCTTGCTTTAGAGACCCCTAAAAATTCCATGCTAAGAACTTTGAAAAGCAGGCTTTTCTTTTTTCTTTTTGAACAATAGACATAAAAGTCCAGACCTAGAGTGACAGATCAACATGTATCAGTTACTTTCATTGTCAAGGGCATTTTGGGTGTTCACACTTTATCACATTACTGGTAACCAAGTATTATTCCTAACCTGTGTTTTGGTTTATAGTGTATGCAGCAGAAGTTTGCTGGCTAAAGAAGGAAGCAATTGCTAATTCTGAGGAGTCAGAGGCAGGGTGCTCCCATCCACCTGTGAGCCTTGTCTGTAGACTGAATAAATAGCACCTCTTGCATATATCTGTGCTAGATGAGGTCAGGTGCCATATTGGTTTTACCTTTGTGTCTTCAGTGCCTACCTCAGTGCCTGCTACATATTAGGTATTCCGTAAGTCAGTAAATTCATAAAAGGAATAATAAACATGAGTTTCCTATCTGCAAATGCTATTGTAATAAAATACAAATTTATTTTATTTTATTATTATTTTTTGAAAAGGAGTTTCGCTCTTGTCGCCCAGGCTGGAGTGCAATGGCATGATCTCGTCTCACTGCAACCTCCGCCTCCCGGGTTCAAGTGATTCTCCTGTCTCAACCTCCTGTCTCAGCCTCCCGGGTAGCTGGGATTACAGGCGCATGTCACCACGCCCGGCTAATTTTTGTGTTTTTAGTAGAGACGGAGTTTCATCGTGTTGGTCAGGCTGCTCTCAAACTCCTGACCTCAGGTGATCCACCCGCCTTGGCCTCCTAAAGTGCTGGGATTACAGGTGTGAGCCACCGTGCCTGGCCTTGTTATTATTTATTTATTTATTTATTTGAGACAGGGTCTCCCTCTGTCGCCCAGGCTGGAGTGCAGTGGTGCCATCTTGGCTCACTGCAACCTCAGCCTCCCAGGTTCAAGTGATTCTTCCGCCTCAGCCTCCTGAGTAGCTGGGATTACAGGTGTGCCACCACAGCCCAGCTAATTTTTTTTTTTTTTTTTTTTTTTTAGATGAAGTCTCACTCTTGTCCCCCAGGCTGGAGTGCAATGGTGCTATCTCCATACAAAGATAATTTTTGTATTTTTAGTAGAGATGGGGTTTTACCATGTTGGCCAGTCTGGTCTCGAACTCCTGACCTCAGGTGATCCGCCCGCCTTGGCGTCCCAAAGTGCTGGGATTACAGGCATAAGCCACTGTGCCCAGCTGTCGTATTTTTTATTGTGGTAAAATATAACATAAAACTTACTATTTTAATCATTTTTAAGTGTACAGTTATTGTGGCATACTGGTTCTAAATAGATTCTAAGAGTGCAAATACTACCCTGGGGGCTGGGGGTCTCAAAATTCTTTATGCTAAGAATCTTCAGATCTACTATGGTTGGAAATCATTGGTAGTCTATTTCCTAATAAGGAGTCATCTAATCTTGCAGGAGTTTGAGACCAGCCTGGACCACATAGTGAAACCTTGTCTCTACAGAAATTACAAAAATTAGCTGGCATGGTGGTGCGTGCTTATGGCCCCAGCTACTTGGGAGGCTGAGGTGGGATGATCATCTGAGCCCAGGGAGGTCGAGGCTGCAACAAACCGTGATCATGCCACTGCACTCCAGCCTGGGTGGCTGAGTTTGTTTGTCTCAAACAAACAAAAACAAAAAGAAGTCATCCAAGCGTGACTATTTCCATTGTTGTGTGTCTTCAGGGAGTGACATGTTTTATGCCGATAAAAGTGTTACAATGTTCTTCCTTGTATTGAATTGAAACCTGTCTCCCTGTATTTTCCCATTGGTCTTATTGATTTTAGTTTGAGGAAATGGGATTAGTACATTATGTCTTTTTCCAAAGAACAGCCTTTATCAGTAGCTGGCTTTTCATTTTTTTTTTCTTTAAAAGCAACTTATTATAAACTAGAGTCTTGGTCAAATCTAACCAAAATTCCTCCTATTGTAATTTAAAATGGAAAAAATTAAAAATTTTGCTCTTTCTATCAATTCTGGACATTAAAAGATATGGCTAACTATTAAAAAAAATAGGGTAATTCAGGGCACTGAACCCAAAGTGGCAACCCTAGCACAGCATGTGCTACCTCTAGCGTATGCTTTATTGTCAGAAACTTAGTTCCCAGAGGTAGGACAAACATAGGAGATGAAGAGATGTATTTTCGAGTGGAGAGCTGTGGTCCACTCCCATTCCCTTTATCTGCAGACACTTCTTGCTTCCTTCCCACCTAGTGAGATTTGTGCCTTCTTTTTGAGGCAGGGGGTGGGACTCAACTCCGGAGGCAAGGCTTGGACACTGGACCAAACTGAGGACCAGCTAATTCCAACCCATCTGGTCTGCTGATCTGGAGAGTGAACACGTCCTGCCTTTGGGCCCCTTAGACCAGGTATCCAGAGATTTTTACTCCCCCAGTGCTAGGTGGGGCCGACTGCCCATAAACTCAGTAGGAAGCAGTTACAGAAGATGGACCTCCGCCCTTCTGCAGCCCCCTTGAGATTAAGAAGGAGTATCTAAGCCGGGCGCGGTGGCTCTCACCTGTAATCCCAGCACTTTGGGAGGCCGAGTAGGGCGAATCACGAGGTTAAGAGATCGAGACCATCCTGGCTCACACGATGAAACCCCGTTTCTACTAAAAATACAAAAAAAAAAAAAAAAAAAAAAAAAAATTAGCCGGGCGTGGTGGCTGGCGCCTGTAGTCCCAGCTACTCAGGAGGCTGAGGCAGGAGAATGGCGTGAACCTGGGAGGCGGAGCTTGCAGTGAGCCGAGATCTCCCCACTGCGCACTGCACTCTAGCCTGGGCGACAGAGCGAGACTCTGTCTCAAAAAAAAAAAAAAAAAAAAAAAAAGAAGGAGCATCTAATCTCTGAGCAGGGAGTGAGACAGAAGGAGGACTCGACTCCGGAGGCGGGGCTTGGACACTGGACCAAACCAAGGACTAGCTAAAACAGGTCTTGTCAGGCACAGTGACTCAGGCCTGTAATCCCAGCACTTTGAGAGACCTAGACGGGCGGATCATCTGAGGTCGGGAGTTCGAGACCAGCCTGACCAACATGGAGAAACCCCATCTCTACTAAAAATACAAAATTAGCTGGGCGTGGTGGCCCATGCCTATAATCCCAGTTACTTGGGAGGCTGAGGCAGGAGAACCCCTTGAACCCGGGAGGTGGAGGTTGCAGTGAGCCGAAATCACACCATTGCACTCCAGCCTGGGCAACAAGAGGGAAACTCCTCAGAAAACAAAAAACAAAAAGCGGGTCCTGGTGGAAGCAGCTTTCCGTAAGACACACCCACTAGTGTGCCATGTCAGATTACCATTGCCATGGCAACACTCATGTTGAAGCTACTGCCCCTTTCTATGGCAACAACTCTGATAACCCAGAAGTTACCACCCTCATCCTAGAAATGTCTGCATAAACTGCACTTTAATTTGCATATAATTAAAAGTAGGTATAGATACGAGTACAGAACTGCCTGTGAGCTGCTCATCTGGGCACACAGCCCATGGAGCAGCCCTGCTTTCTAATACCACCACTCACCCTTGAATTCTGTGAACCCCAAATATCTGAGACAGATCTTAGTTAATTTGGAAAGTTAATTTTGCCAATAAATAGGTGACAAAGCCTCAGGAGGGCCTGATGACATGTGCCCAAGGTGGTCAGAGGACGGTTTGGTTTTATACATTTTAGGAAGACATGAGACATCAATCAACATATGTAAGATGAACATTGGTTTAGTCCAAAAAGGCAGGACAACTCTAAGTGGGGAGGGAGCTTACGGGTCATAGGTAGATAAGAGACAAATGGTTACATTATTTTGAGTTTCTGATTAGCCTCTCCAAAGGAGGCAATCAGATAGGCATTTATCTCAGTGAACAGAGGGGTGACTTTGAATAGAATGGGAGGCAGGTTTGCTCTAAGCAGTTCCCAGCTTGACTTTTCCCTTTAGCTTAATGATTTTGGGACTCCAAGATTTTCCTTTCACAATTCTTTCCCGGGTGAAGCCAAGAACCCTCCCGGGCTAAACCCCAATTTTGGGGCTTGCCTGTCCTGCATCATTTTCAGCCATGTGATAGGCCCTCCCATTCAACTAGACTCCTGGCTTTACATTTTGATGAGGAATTATTATACTCAGAACACAGTGGGCCTAGTCCTAGGTCACGCTCCAATGAATGCCAAAGGAAGGTTGACTACTGAATCAAAGACAAAATAACAAAACAAGCTGGTTGGAGCTGCCAGTCCTTACTTGGCTGCCTCTTGTGTTTCTCTGATTACCAGAGCCAGAATTAGCTATGAGTGGGAGACCACGCTCTTTTTCTCCACCTCCCACTGCTTGTTGATTCACATGGGCATTTCAAAAGGATCCCCAAGTCCAGAATAATTGGCAACGAATACAAATACTTCATTTCTAATTTTGGTCTTTTTTTTTCAGTTCAGTATATGAAAATTCATTTATTTAGTGAAACCTTACATTAAAGCATCCCAACACAAAGCAGATTCGACTGTAACATAATTGATGATTGGCTCATCTCATAGGCTTACATGATCAGTGTGTTAACATACAACAGGACTGTACCCTTTTACAGGATTGAGTGTTTTGGATCTCACTCACACACGAAAATCCTGCCATAATGCTATATCAATTAGAGCTGTTCAAATGTGAAGCTGCATTGGAAAATGGGAAACTTTATCACCATATATATGTATATTTTTTGAGATGGAGTTTCGCTCTTTTGTCCAGGCTGGAGTGAAGTGGCGCGATCCCAGGTTTTATTAAAGTCTGCAAAGGGATTTTGTACTTGATAGTTAAATAAAGTAATTAAATAAATACACTTTATTTAACTGTATGGGAACCAATATCTAAATGTGACTTTTGGACTTGCTTTCAGAAGTCACTTCTTGGACAAGATCTTGAAAGTTTAGCACCTTGGTAGTTATTTCCACAAGTGATCCTTTGGCAAAACTTACTTATACCATGGTATGGAATCAAAAGGAGGTATCTTCACCTGGTTTTCTTTCCTCTCATCTCAAAAAACCACTTCTGCTCATTCAGAATTTATCAGTATCCCTATAATTCTTTTTAGTCTTGTTCTAAGAATTACCTGACAGAATTAATAAAGGCTGACTAGCTTTAGCTATGACTCCAGAGTTGGATTTAGTTAAACCAACCCAATTAGGCCATCAGTGCTAAGGGCAGCATCTGCCTTCCATAGTGACAACCAGCCTATGCCCTTCCTTTCCACCAGGCAGGAAGGAAACACTCTTGTCATTTCTAACCAACATGAAAACATTTTCTGGTTGCTCCTTAACAGAAAACAGGAAATTCTGTTGGTCATTTTCCCATGGTAATCATCTAAATACCTATCTCTTGATAGATCCCAGATAATTCTAGGACTGGAAGAGAAGCCTCAGATCATATGGTCCGTTTCCATGACAGCCCTTTATACCCATATTAAAAAGTCTAAGTCGGCTCTCAGCCATCTCCTCACCATATTACATGGTATTTTCTCTACGGGAGTTGATAGTATTCATCTCCTCTCTTGGAAACAAAAAAGCATTCCTCTTACTCCTCTCTGAAGCACTGGAGAGTGTCCCCAGTATAGTCTTTGATGTCTTTGCATGTAGAGGGACAGTTTTTTCAAAGCAAAAGACAGGGGAGAGGTGATGGGGAGGGAGGAGAGAAGAGAGAGAGGGAGTAGGGGAGGAGCAGGGGAAGGGGCAGAAGAAGAAGAAGAGACTGTTGCAGATAAAAAGAGACTTGAGGCCAAGCGAGGTAGCTCACGCCTGTAATCCTAGCACTTTGGGAGGCCAAGGCGGGTGAATCACCTGAGGTCAGGAGTTCGAGACCAGCCTGGCCAATATGGTGTAACCCTGTCTCTACTAAAAATACAAAAATTAGCCAAGAGTGGTGGCATGTACCTGTAATCCCAGCTACTCAGGAGGCTGAGGCAGGAGAATCGCTTGAACCCAGGAGGTGGAGGTTGCAATGAGCTGAGATCGTGCCACTGCACTCCAGCCTGGGCGACAAGAACAAAAAAACTCTGTCTCAAAATAATAAATAATAATAAACAAATAAAGAGAGACATGAGAGCCTTATCAGCTAACTGCAATTGATGGGCCTAGTTTAGATCTTGATTTGAGCAAAATAATTGTAAAAGGATACTTTTGAGACAGTTGAGAAATTTGCACACGGACTAGGTACTAACTAGATGATACTAAGAAATGATTGCTAGTTTTGTTCGACACAATCATTGTATTGGAGTTACGTTAACAAAAACTTCTTTTCTGTTAGGAATACAAACTGAAGGATTTATAGTTGAAATGATAATGTATCTGGTATTTGCTTTAAAATATTCCAGAAAAACAAGATAAAATAAGATTGGATAAATGCTAATTACTGAAACTATGTACAATGAACTAAGATTCATTATTTGCTTTACAATTATTTGTATATACTTAAAAATTTCCCAGGATACAATTTTCCGGGTTGTTTTTTAAGAGCAAGAAAGAGCACATTTTTCTTTCATTTTTTCCCCACTGTTAATTTTTTATTGTGATTATTCTAGTGGCAGAGAAGAAATATTATTCAATCCAGGTCTTGCCTGTATTATTTATTTATTTATTTAGGCAGAGTCTCCCTCCGTCACCCAAGCTGGAGAGTGGTGGTACGATCTCGGCCCGCTGCAACCTCCGCCTCCCAGGTTCAAGCAATTCTGTGTCTCAGCCTTCCGAGTAGCTAAGACTACAGGTGTGTACCACCATGCCTGGCTAATTTTTGCCTGCATTATTTTTTATAATGATAAAGTAACTCAATAGTTGATCACTAAATCAAATAACTACAATGGCTGTTTTTCTATTATTTTTTTCAGTACTAACTACTATATTTCATGTGCTTTATATTTAATTAATAAGTATAGAGGAGGTTATTTTTTCCTTTTGCAGTTGAGGAAACTGAGGCTCAGAGAGGCTACAGTAACAAGTGCAAGGTTAATAGAGCCAGCAGATGATGAAGCCTGAGATTTGGAAACAGATCTAGTTCCCAAACCTGTGCTTTTTGCACTATCATCTTACCTCTCATTCTGTTTGTGGTTTGGGGCCTTGCTAACTAGTGACAGCCAAGTCAGCTGGCAACTAAGAGTGAGTTTCTTAAAATATAAATCAGACTATATCACTTCGCTACAGAAAACCTTCCAAAGACTTCCAGACTGATTAAAATCCCAATTATTTTCAGAAGCCATAGGGCCCTTCCTGATCCCCTCCATCCCTGCCACCCCATGCCCCTCATCTCTTTCAAATACCACTTTGCTCACTCTGCAGCAGCCTGGCGCAGTATTCTAAGAACTTTTCCTTAACTGTCTAAGCTTCCTGCTTAGGCCCTTCCCTTGATATTTCCTCTGCCGGAAATGCTCTTTCCCAGATACCACATGGGTCACTTTCTTCCCTCTCCCCTCATTTCCTTCAGTCTTTGCTCAAATGTATTCTTCTTCTTTTCAAATACATATAAATTTAAATTTTATTTAGTTTTTTTTTTTATTTATTTCTGAGACAGGGTCTCACTCTGTAGCCTAGGCTGGAGTGCAGTGGCACAATCTTGGCTCACTGCAGCCTCCGCCTCCCAGGCCCAAATGATCCTCCTGCTGCTCTGTCTTCAGCCTTCCGAGTAACTAAGACCATGGACGTACACCATCCCACCCAGTTATTTTTTATTTCTATTTTTTGTAGAGACAGAGTCTTGCTATGTTGCCCAGGCTGGTCTCAAACTTCTGACCTCAAACGATCCTCCCACTTTGGCCTCCCAAAGTGCTGGAATTACAGGCATGAGCCACTGCCCCCTGCCCTTCCTTATCTGTGTTCATAGCACTCATCACTACCTGACATTATTATGTACTTATTTATTTATCTATTACCCCTGAGTAGAATGTAAACTTGGTGAGGACAGCAGTTTTTTCCATTCACTGCTGTATCCCTAGCACCTAGACCAGTGCCTGGCACATAGTAGCTGCTCAGTAATACTTGCTGAATCACTGAATGACTCTCAACCTCATGAGTGCGGTGCTGTGAGTCACCAGGTTACTACATCATGCCCAGACTGGGCAACCTGGGGGCGCTGAAATGGAATCACCAGTAAAGATCTGCAGCTGCCTCTGTGATGTGGGTGTGGTGGGAAGATTTGCATTCTGAATCCATCATTTCCTTGCTGCCAGACTGAGCAAGTTTCTCAACTCTCTATAGTCTTCATTGTATCATATGTAAAATGGAGATAATAATTATCAGATAATTACATAATTATCAGAAAATTACTAGAATACTGAAGAAGTTATCCAGTTCAAACCTCATTTTTATGGTAAATCAGAAGTTCCCCCTCAGCTCCATAAACTTCATTTGCTTTCACAATCCCAGACATCTGATTAGGCAGCCAAGAGCTCTGAGAGGCCTTTGGCCGGAAACTAAGGATTTATGAGAGCCAGTGTTCTCTGTCTCTCTTGTTTGAGCATGTAGATGACATGGAATAACCTCTCTGACGTATTGAATTCGTTTCTCCAGTGTCGTTTTTGCTGCCAGATGATCACTTCCCAGTTTGATAAAAATCACTTCATAATGGGGATTAGATGGTACCAAAATGACAGTGGTCTCTGCTGGATCTGACAAATTCTCTCTCTCTCTTTTTTTTTAACCCCAAATCTCTAGTATGCCAAAAGTTTGCACAAAGACTTATTGTTGTTATAATTGTCTGGGACTTAATAAATTAGCTATTGTCCTGAGATAACCTCAAAACTCCTGGCTAGGAGGTTAAAAACAATTTTTAAGGGAGCACAAATATGGACACACTGGTAAAAAATTTTTTCATCCCATGTAGCATTTTTTTCAAGTTTGAGTGGAAAGTGGTGTGTGACCACAGGAATGTACATTAACAAAAGCAGTAAGCTAATTAAATAACACACAAATGTTGTATTGTCTGGGTATTAATTCTTCAAGGTCGTGTCTTATTTTATAATGGCAAAGGGAATTTATTAAGGGAGAATTATTTGACAGGAATCTTTTTGTTATTATAAGTTACATGCAGGTTAAGATAATCAACAATATTTTTTCTGTAAGAACCATAAACAAGAGAAATCCTGCAACATATACTTCTTGCTTATTACATTATGGTGTTTAGCTTACAGGAACTTGGGAGGAGATAAGAAAAAAGAAGAGAAGAGGAGAGGAGGCAAACACTCATTGGGCGTTGTATTCGTCTGTTTTCACGCTGCTGATAAAGACATACCCAAGACTGGGTAATTTATAAAAGAGGTTTAATGGACTCACAGTTCCATGTGGCTGGGAAGGCCTCACAATCATGGCAGAACGTGAAAGGCACGTCTTACATGGCAGCAGGCAAGTAGAGAATACGAACCAAGCAAAAGGGGTGTCCCCTTATAAAACCATCAGATCTTGTGAGACTTATTCACTACCATGAGAACAGTATGGGGGAAACTGCCTCCATGATTCAATTATCTCCCACCAGGTCCCTCTCACAACACATGGGAATTATGGGAGCTACAATTCAAGATGAGATTTGGGTTGGGGACGCAGCCAAACCATATCAGATGTTAAACTGGAGGTTAATGTTCTAGTCAGTTGGCTATAGCGAGAGAGACTGAGAGTTGCCCTAGTTTGTGAGGTTTAATACCTAACAGAGCAGGAAGCAAATGAGCACTGAGCCATGTGTGCACCTTTTTCCTACCATCCTTAAACAAACATAGCTGCAGTCCAAGGGCGCAAAGGTGGGTTTGGCACTGGAGCTGGGTTTCCTGGTGACTTTACTCTCTGTCTTGGCATTTGGTCTGTGTTTACAGTCAAAGCAACAGACATGAGGTAATGAAGCAGAGAAGGGAATCACAGAATAATGACCATAACATAAAGGCACTGTTTACTCTGAACCTTTTGAAGGACGGAGGAGGATGGGAGAGTCAGCTGCATTGCGTCTGCCTTGGGGTCATCTGCGGCCTAGACTTGCTCTGTTCTGTGTCCATGATCACCCAGTATTACACCACAGCTATTGGAGGTCAAGGGGGCTGTGAAAAACATGTGATGTAATCACCCTTCCAGATATTCCTGTTGAGACTAGTGATGATAGCTGAGTGCCAGGAACTCCTTGGTAGTGGGCATAAAAAGGTGCTTAATAAATAGTTGAGTAACTTGACTCTTATACAGCCTATAGTCATGGACTCCATTCCTTTAAAAATATAATCCAGGGTATGGTAGGGCTACACCTGGGGAACTGAGAGGCTGGGGGCTAGTGTTACTAATGCATCCTTGTTTCATCTGGAGGTGACAGTAGGGATGGGATTCATTTAGGAAAGGCCAATAACACACTCAAGGACATGAGGCTACAAGAGAGTCAGTGGGCCCATATCCCACCTCAGGGACCCAAAGGACACAGTCTAAGTGGCAGCTCCAAGCATGACAATTTGAGATGGAGTTTTGCTTTTGTTGCCCAGGCTGGAGTGCAACGGCGCGATCTCGGCTTACTGCAACCTCCGCCTCCTGGGTTCAAGCGATTCTCCTGCCTCAGCCTCCCGAGTAGTTGGGATTACAGGTGCCTGCCACCACGCCTGGCTAATTTTGTATTTTTAGTAGAGACGGGGTTTCTCCGTGTTGGTCAGGCTGGTCTCGAACTCCCAACCTCAGGTGATCCGCCTGCCTCAGCCTCCCAAAGTGCTGGGATTATGTGAGCCACCATGCCTGGACTCCCCTACTAATGTTTTAGGGACTTACACAAGTTTAGTTCAAAAAGACTTTTTGGAAAGAGCTATGAAATATAATCTATTGCAGCAGTATGGAGACTCAGTGGAGAAACGGCTATGAGCTACCTTTTGACAAAGGTATTGCAGAGCACCTCTAAGAAGTAACTCTTTTATTTTTTAGAAAAAAAATTCTGTTTTAGGTTCAGGGGTACCTGTGCAGGTTTGTTATACAGGTAAACTTGTGTCACGGGGTTTGTTGTACAGGTTATTTCATCACCCAGGTACTAAGCCTAGCACCCAGCAGTCATTTTCCGCTCCTCTCCCTCCTCCCATCCTCCACCCTCAAAGGAGACCCCAGCGTCTGCTGTTCCCTTCTTTGTGTTTATGATTTCTCATCATTTAGCTCCCACTTGTAAGTGAGAACATGTGAGTATTTGGTTTTCTGTTCCTGTGTTAGTTTGCTAAGGATAATGGCTTCCAGCTCCATCCATGTTCCTGCAAAAGACATGATCCGGTTCTTTTTTGTGGCTGTATAGTATTCCATGATGTATATATACCATAGTTCCTTTATCCAATCTGTCATTGATGGGCATTTAGGATGATTCCATGTCTTCGCTATTACGAATAGTGCTGCAATGGAAAGCAGTGTGGTGATTCCTCAAAAAGATAAAAGCAGAACTACCATTCAACCCAGCAATCCCATTATGGGTATGTACCCAGAGGACTATAAATCATTCTATCATAAAGACACATGCACGTGAATATTCACTGCAGCACTATTCACAATGGCAAAGAAGTGACTATGAGATGTTAGTGACTAACTGCCCAGGTAACAAGGGACATCAGAGCACATGAAGCTTTGCCAGGAGGGGAGGCCATGGCGGGAGGGAACAGCATGGAGCCTGAGACTAAAGAGCCTGGTCCCTGTTGGGCACAGTAATCCAGTCTGGTTATCACAAACTGAAATAAATCCAATAATGGAATAGTCAGAGAGCAGAGTCGGGAGTTCAAGTTGTTTCTGGACCTGCCTAATGTAATGTAATGTAATGTAATGTAATGTGAGAACAGGCAGCTCAGAGTGGCTCTGTCACTAGGCAGGTAGCATGGCTACTCTCAGAGGCAGAGATCACTAAAGGATTCAGTAGCAAGGAGTGCAACTAGAACGCAGTGGTGGAATCTGAGAGCGTGCACGTGTCCCTTTACACGGGAAAAGACTTCCCAGTGAACCCTTTTGGCAAAAGAGGCACCAAATTGAGGAAAACAAATTGTTACTTAATGGCAGTGACACAGAAGAGTTAGCAGTTTCTGATTTTGCCAAATCCAATCCTTTGTTAACAGCATAAACCAGGTTAAAGTGGAATATTTGTTTTCATGTTGTTTTTTGTGATTTGAACACTGATGTCATTACTTCCTCATTTCTAGTTTTATGCTTTTCTCTATTTCCCACTGGAACCAGTCAGCTAAAGAATATTTGGCTGGTGGACAACAGGAAAATACCATGCATAGCAACTGAATATGTATGTGCTATGGAAAAATCTCCTGGCCCTATAAAATCAACAAGGAAAATTCCTAGCACAGATGCAATAATGACTTCTCACGTTAACTGTAGTTCATTTCACGTAATCCTTATGTTGTAGAAACAACATCTGTTCATCCTGCTGTAGATCTGTTGGAAGCCCAGGCGTGAGAATGCAGGAAAAATTTTCCAAGCCAAATTACTATGTAATACTAATAGTGATACTTCATTATGTGAGACACTTGTTGGCGTATTTTTCTTTTAGGCTTCTTGCAAAATGGTGCAGAAGGTGTCACATAGTGGAGGTAGTGACTGCTTCTCAGGATCAGGGCTTGCTTACATGCTCTCCCCATCTCAACTTTCTGCTAAGAGTCACTAGAGGGACCAAGTGAGACTTTAGATAGGACCAGCATCTGCACAAGGTGGAAGATCTCTCCAATACCACACTTAAGGTGAGACAGGAAGAAGAATAGAGCCTACGCCAGCAAGTCAGGTGTGCTGTCACCATGCTTTGAACTCCATGGACGTTTAGCAGGCTGTGAGGAGTCTGGGAGGGTGGACAGGAACGGGACCTGGGGAAGGAGAGCAGCAGGAACTTGGGGGGACAGATGTGAGCAGCAGCCTGAAATTGTGAGCCTGGTCCAACAGGCCAGGCTGTGGTTCCGCTCGAACACAAGAGGGAAGGAGATGCCTCTGCTTTTCCTAAATGAGTGAGTGCTGGGACGGAAAGTTGAGCAGAGGGTCAGGACCCAGATTGCGATTAGAAAGTTATCATAAAGCAACTAAGGTCAATCAGGCAAGGAGGAAGCAAGCAAGAAAGATGCCAACAACTAGTCGGGCATGGTGGCTCACATCTGTAATCCCAACACTTTGGGAGGCTGAGGGGGGGTGGATCTCTTGTGGTCAGGAGATCGAGACCAGCCTGGTCAACATGGCGAAACCCCGTCTCTACTACAAATACAAAAATTAACCGGATGTGGTGATGCATGCCTCTAATCTCAGCTACTTGGAAGGCAGAGGCAGGAGAATTGCTTGAACCTGGGAAGCAGAGGTTGCAGTGAGCCAAGATCACACCACTGCACTCCAGCCTCGGCGACAGAGTGAGACTCTGTCAGATCAATCAATCAATCAATCCATCAATCAATCAATCAATCAACAACTGCAAACACCAGCAGCTTAGTGTAAAAGGACCCCAGGCCCTCTGGAGAGGTTAAGGTCTGGGCAAGAGGCCAGACCAACAGAACTGGGATAATTGGCTTTTTTGCTACCACTTTCTTCTCTCTCTAAGCCACCTTGTATTGCATTTGGATTTTTCTTCCTAAAACAAAACTTGAGATACATTACTCTGTGCTCAGAGAGGTTTGGATGACTCCCTTTTGCCCAGTGAACCAAGTTCCAACTCCTTAGCCAGGTGTTCAAGAGCTTTGACAATCTGGCCTTCAACAACCTTTCCAACCTTATCGTCCACTGCTCACCTTCCTAATCCTCCTATTCTGGACAGAGTGGTCTTTTTTCATTGTCCACACAGAATTTGCTTTCTTGTTCTCTGAGAACCCAGGAAGAGATGAAAACTGTCTCAACTGTCTTCTCATCTTGCCATAGGAAATCTGGATTTGTTGACCAGGCTGTCAGTTATGGTAGCCACTTCTTTGCTCACATGTAATTTCACTTCTCAGCAACATTTGACAGTCTCCTTCCTGAAATCTCACTCTCTCTCATTTCTCTCACCTTCTCTTAATTATTCTCCAACGGCACTTGCTGCTCTTTCTAAATCCTTGTTTGTTTTTCTTCTTGTGGTTGAGCAGCAAATGCAGAGGTACCTTAGGGATTTGTCCAAGGCCCTGTTCTTTGCCTACATTCTCTCTCTCTCTTTTTTTTTTTTTTTTTTTTTGAGACAGACTCTCACTCTGTCATCCAGGCTGGAGTACAGTGGTGTGATCTTGGCTCACTGCAACCTCCGCCTCCCGGGTTCAAGCAATTCTCCTGCTTCAGCCTCCCAAGTAGCTGGGACTACAGGCATGTGCCACCACACTTGGCTAATTTTTTATATTTTTAGTAGAGATGGGGTTTCACCATGTTGGCCAGGCTGGTCTCGAACTCCTGACCTCGTGATCTGCCCGCCTCGGCCTCCCAAAGTGCTGGGATTACAGGTATGAGTCACCGCGCCCAGCCCTGCCTACGTTCTTATCCTGGTCATCTCATCTGTGGTGGACTACATTATGGATCCCAATTTTATCCTCTCTCCCACTTCCTGCATCCAGGGTGTCATCTCAGGCAGAATATACTTCTGCCCTTGATGTGGGACTTGGACGTGTAACTTGCTTTTGGTACTAATATATTGACAGAAGTACAGGTGTATCATGAACCCCCACCTTTTATTTATTGTAAATTTTTATTTTTATTTTTTTGAGACAGGGTCTCACTCTATCGCCCAGACTGGAGTGGTACAATCACAGCTCCCTACAGCCTCAACCTTTTGGGCTCAGTCAGTCCTCCCACCTCAGGCTCCCAAGTAGCTGGGACTACAGGCATGTGCCACCAGGCCCGGCTAATTTTTGTATTTTTGGGTAGAGACAAGGTTTTGCCATGTTGCCCAGGCTGGTCTCTAATTCGTGGGCTCAAATGATCCTCCTCCTCCTCTTGGCCTCCCAGAGTGTTTGGATTGCAGGTGTGAGCCACTGCGCCCGGCCCCCAGGTCTTTCTCAAGGCCTCCAGCGCTTCCTCTTGAGCCATTGCCATTGCCTGGCTGGCCTGTTGGTCCCAGGAGGATGAGAGACACAGTAGAGCTGCCCTCCTGACCCACAGACCTGCAGACAGAAGCAGAGATGCCTCACTTGAACCCCAGGCAATCTGCAGATGGCAGCAAAAATCAGTGGTTTTACAACACTGAGTGTTGGGAATGGTCATGTAGCGATAGCAAATCAACATATCATCGGTTTACTTATGCCTTCCAAGTACAGATGTTTAGCCTTTGACGTTGCTTCTTTTGTGCTCTAGACTTGTATATCTGGCTAGTTGGCATCTCCATTCACTGGCTAACATGCATCTCAAACCAAAAGAATCCATGATGGAACTCTTTATTTTCATGCCTAAATCTGCTCTTATACCATCATCCTTCCAGTTATCAAGCCAAAAAACTAGGAGTCAGTCTTCATTCCCCTTTCCTTCATTTCCCACGTTTAATCCATTAGCAAGCCCTGTCTGTGGGTTTTCCTACAAAGCACTGCATATAGACACAGCCACTTTTCTCTATCTTCATCCACATGCCACCTCGTGTTTGGAAAACTTCAGTAACTTTTTAATTGTTCTTTCTGCTTTCATTTTGGTTCTTTCTTCAATCCATTCAGCTAGCGGGACCTTAAAAAATAAATAAATCCCTCCCATTGCTACTCATCATTTTCTAGAATAAATCTAAACTCCTGCAAGATTCTCATGTTCTGGCCCTTGCTGGCTTCTTCAGACCTCATTTTATGCCATGCTCTGGCCTCATGGGTCTTCTTGCTGTCTGCACTTCAAGTGCTGCCAGCTTGTTCTGACCTGGGGATATCACACTTGTTATTCCCTTTAATAAGAGTGTTTTCTCCCATCTATTTATTTCTTCTATCTATCTATCTATCTATCTATCTATCTATCTATCTATCTATCTATCTATCATCTATCTATCTGGAAGTCTACCACCTTCTCACCATATGGTTATCAGCTTAAATATTACCTCCTCAAAGAGGTAATATTTAAGGTATGACTATTTTATTTTAGGTAGCTCCCACTCACACTATCTGCAAACTGATTGTGTAGCCGATACTCCTGCAATGGAGGCCTGCTGCTCCAGCTGCTGGGAGGGCCAGTGGCAGACAGTCTCCAGCTGTCAGCCCCTATAGGAATTGCTTCAGCCACAGAGAGATTTCCCCAGTGCCATGCCCCATCCTAGGGTGGCCAGCATCCAGTGGGATATCTGAAGGCCTGTCTGCCTCAGGTCAACTTGGGATGACCCTGAAGGGTCATTCCACTTCTGCATTCCTTCTGGGGTTGGCTGAGGCTATCACTAGGCATGCTTTGCAGCTCACCTTCTCTCTCTGCTCACTTCCAGTTTCTCCTCCCCCTCTCCACTGACATTGACACTCCTTAATAAACGCTCTGCATGCTAAACTCCGTTTCAGTGTGGCTTTCTCCACAGCAGTGAAGCATCATTTCCCTCTCAGTGTTTACAAATCTTTGAAATTTTGCTTATAGATTGGTTGTTTGTTTCTCTTACTAGAATCTAAGTTATATGCATGAATGGACTTATCTGACTTCTTTACTCCTGTGTCCCTAGTGCCCTGACCAGCCTGGTACGTCATTATCATCACTGTAGCAAACATCTAGTATTGATTATATGCCACACACTGTTCTAAGTATATTCATACACTTTATCTTCACAACAACCTTGTGAGGTAGGTGCTAGTATCTTCTCCACTTAGAGATTGGGATGCTAAAATACAGAAAGCTTAGTTGGCTAGCCCAGGGTCACACAACTGGTAAGTGACAGGGCCAGTGTTTGAACCCAAGCAATCTGGCTCTAGATTACACGTACATAACCGCTCCATTATGCTGGTTTTTTTTTTTTTTTTTTTTTTTTTTTTTGCAGCGGCTGTTCAATAGATGTTTGTTAAATGTTTGAATAAATAAAAAATAGCTGGGTGTGCTTTTGTAATCTGAAGACATCATCTAATTATTCATTTAACGAATATTGTTTGAGCACCTACAATATGCCAGACACTGTGATCTGCCTGGGGATGCAATGTGAACAAAGCAAATGGGACCTCTCTCTCAAAGAGCTTGCACAGTATGAAGGAAGAGAATAGACTATATATGACAACGATTATATTATTGCACATTGTTACCTACTGGCCATTATCCTAATGCGTGGTTTCCTTTTCAGGCAATCGGAGTACCACTCATCCACCCAGACCTCTTCTATAGGGTATACTGTCAGCTAACAGGACCATGGTGACAGCATTTCCTACAGTTAATGATTAAAAAAAAAAAAAAAAATTTGAAGGACACTCACCTTTCTCAGCCTTAGCAGGAAGAAGAGAATAGGGATGATGAAGCTTCTATTGCTGATGGTGACTAGCTGTAGGGCAGAGGTCCCCAACCCCCATTAGGAACCAGACCACACAGCAGGAAGTGAGTGGCAGCAAGCAAGCTAAGCTTCGTCTGTATTTACAGCCACTCCCCATCACTTGCATTAACCCCCGAGCTCCGCCTCCTGTTAGATTAGTGGTGGCATTAGATTCTTACAGGAGAGTGAACCCTACTGTGAACTGCGCATGTGAGGGATCCAGGTTGCGCGTTCCTTATGAGAATCTAATGCCTGATGATCTGTTGCTGTCTTCCATCACCTCCAGATGGGACCATCTAGTTGCAGGAAAACAAGCTCAGGGCTCCCACTGATTCTACATTATGGTGAGTTGTAAAATTATTCCCTTATATATTACAATGCAATAATAATAGAAATAAAGTACGCGAGAAATGTAATGCACTCGAATCATCCCAAACCATCACCAGCCCACTGCCCCCCAACACACCTCTGCCCTGTGTCTGTGGAAAAACTGTCTTCCATGAAACCAGTTCCTGGTGCCAAAAAGTTGGGAACGGCTGCTGTAGGGAGTCACCTACAGTTCCTAACTCAATTCATTGTCTCAGGCGTCAATTCCTGAATCATTCCAGCAAATGATCCTGAGGGAAGAGAGAGATCCAGGGGGAGCCAGGTCATTAGCTGCCTCTGCAGACCGAGGAAGCATGTGCTGGGGAGGAGGTGTTTCAGTGTGATGACTGAGAGCACGGACTCTGGGGCACAGACCTGGGCTTGGACTTTGGATGCGTCACTTACTAACAGTGATACAACAGCCTACTTACCTGAGCTTCCCTTCCTTATGTGTAGAACGGGAATAATAATAATAATAGCACCCGCCTCAGAGGTTACCATCAAATTGTGAAGATAACTCATATAAAGCAGCCCTCAGCAACAACAGTATTTGGATTGCAGGGGATTCTGGGTGTCTGTTATCACAGTTGTTATAAACCACAACAGGGAGCTCTGTCCCCCTTGCCTAGTGAGATTCAAAAGCTGGGAAGCTGATGCTAGACCTAGTTCAGATCGTCTTCTCTAGAATGTCTTCCACAGTCTCATTCGGAGCTTCCTGAGAGCTGACTTGTAACTTATTGATAGCATTTCTCCCAGGGCACCACATTATTGCTTGTTTGCGTTATTTCCCCAGTCAAGCCTCTCTTGGCTAGTGTTTGAATTGTGTTAGTCTTTTCTCCTTTTCCACCCCTTAATTTTTCATTCCCAACTGTTGGCATGAGGACATTTGCATTCTATATGGAAGGAATTAAGTGCTAATCTGTGGTGCCATAAAGAAATGTCTTCTCTTTGTAAGGTGTAATAATGATCCTGCCGTGTTAGCAAGGTCAGTGCTCTGGACTCCTAGGACTAGTAGCCTAAATTTGCACCAGTTTTAGATGCTCAGGAACACTACTTCTTATTCTTTCTTCTCTCCTCTTCTGTACTTTGCCTCTCCTCCTCCCCCTCCTCCTCCTCCTCCTCCCCCTTTCTTCCTCCTTTCCTCCCCCCCTCCTCCTCCTCCTCTTCTTCTTCCTCCTCCTTCTTCTTCTCCTTCCTTCCCCCTTCTTCTTCTCTCTTCCCCTTCTTTTCTCCCTTCCCCTTTTCCTCCTGCTCCTCCTCCTCCTCCTTCTGGAGTCTCACTGTGTTGCCCAGGCTGGAGTGCAGTGATGCTATCACTGCTTACTGCAGCTTTGAGCTCCAGGGTTCAAGCCATCCTCCCACTTCAGCCTCCCAAGTAGGAGGGACTACAGGTGCATACCACCATGCCCAGCTAATTTAAGTTTTTTTTTTTTTTTTTTTAAGGCAGAGTCTTGGCCGGGCATGATGGCTCATGCCTATAATCCCAGCACTTTGGGAGGCCGAGGTGGGCGGATCACTTGAGATCAGGAGCTCGAGGCCAGCCTGGCCAACATAGTGAAACCCTGTCTCTACTAAAAATGCAAAAATATTAGCCAGGTGTGTTGGCGCATGCCTGTAATCCCAGCTACTTGGGAGGCCGATGCAGGAGAATCACTTCAACCCGAAGGCGGAGGTCACAGTGAGCTGAGATGGTGCCACTGCACTCCAACCTGGGCAACAGAGTGAGACTCCGTCTCAAAAAAAGAAAATAAATAATAAAAAATAAAATAAAGACAGTCTCACTATATTGCCCAGGCTGGTTGCAAACTCCTGGCTTTAAGTGATCTTCCCACCTCAGCCTCCCAAGGTACTGGGATTACAGGTGTGAGCCACCATGCCTGGCCTCAGGGACAACTTTTTTCTTTTTTTTTTGAGACAGAGTCTCACTCTGTCACACAGGCTGGAGTGCAATGACGCAATCTCGGCTCACTGCAAGCTCCGCCTCTTGGGTTCATGCCATTCTCCTGCCTCAGCCTCCCGAGTAGCTGGGACTACAGGCGCCCGCCACCACGCCTGGCTAATTTTTTTGTAGTTTTAGTAGAGATGGGGTTTCACCGTGTTAGCCAGGATGGTCTCGATCTCCTGACCTCATGATCCACCCGCCTCGGCACCCAGCGTGCTGGATTATAGGCACGAGCCACTGCGCCCGGCCTTTTTTTTTTTTTTTTTTTTTTTGACAGAGTCTCGCTCTGTCACCCAGGCTGGAGTGCAGTAGCGTGATCTCGTCTCACTGCAACTTTCACCTCCCAGGTTCAAGTGATTCCCCTGCCTCAGCCTTCTGAGTAGCTGGAATTACAGGTGTCTGCTACCATGCCCTGCTAATCTTTGTATTTTTAGTAGAGATGGGGTTTCACCATGTTGGCCAGGCTGGTCTTGAACTTCTGACCGCAAGTGATCTGCCTGCTTCGGCCTCCCAAAGTGTTGGGATTACAGGCGTAAGCCACTGTGCCTGGCCTCAGTAACACTTCTTAATGATTTTTTTTCTTGCCTTAAGAAAACTTGAAGCAACTTCTTTTGTTAGTCTTTTTATTCTTCCCCCTTCCTTCGCTATAGTTGTTATTATTTTAGAGTCAGGGTCTCACTCTGTCATCCAGACTGGAGTGCAGTGGCATGATCATAGCTCACTGCAACCTCAAAGACTCCTGGGCGCAAGGGATCCTCCTACCTCAGACTCCAAAGTAGCTGGGACTGTGGACATGCACCACTACACCTGGCTAATTAAAAAAAATTTTTTTTTTTTGAGACAGAGTCTTGCTCTGTTGCCCAGGCTGGAGTGCAATGGCGCGATCTCGGCTCAGAGCAAACTCCGTCTCTCGGGTTCAAGCAATACTCCTGTCTCAGCCTCTTGAGTAGGTGGGATTATAGGCACCCACCAACATGCCTGGCTAATTTTTGTATTTTTAGTAAAGACAGGGTTTTACCATGTTGGCCAGGCTGGTCTCGAACTCCTGATCTCAGGCGATCTGCCCACCTTGGCCTCCCAAAGTGCTGGTATTACAGGTGTGAGCCACCACGCCTGGCCTTAAATTTTTTTTTTAGAGATTGGATCTCACTTTGTTGCCTAGGCTGGTCTCAAACTCGTGGGCTCAAGCAAGCCTCCTGCCTCAGCCTCCCAAAGTGCTGGGATTATAGGTGTGAGCCACTGCGTCTGGCCCTCCCTTCCTTTATAGAGGAAGAAATAGGCAAAGAAAAGTTAGGAGGTAAGCAGGAAGTGAGTCTTCTTAAATGGAATCATAGGTGAGTTTGAGATTTACAGGAGAGGCTCAAACAGGGGTGATTTGGAGGATGCACTTGGGCCTAGAAAAAGACACAAGAACATCTGGCTGTCTGGACTGTATAAAGGAGTGAAGACTTCTCTTTACAACAACCATAAATAGTTATGGATGTGAATTTCTGAAGCTTAAGGAATAAAATATTCAGCAAAATCTCCGGGTCACAGATGATTGGCTCCTTGCTCTGGAATAGCAATGCTTAATGTTGAGAAGTTTCAAACCTTTGAAATCTGTCATTGCCTAAAGCCTGAGAATAACTCACTAAATCCCAGGTTGACCTCCCTATACAATCAGCTTGCAGTTTATGACAAATAAGGCAGGGAGAGAATTTATAGAGTTAATTACTAGGCTTGGGTCTATTAAATGTGCAAAGCACACATGCAAGGGGCTGGAGCTGTGACATGAGTGGAGAGACTTGAATTCTTTCGCAGCTGGAATGTGCCGGAACTTCCCAAAGGCTTGAAAGAATGCCTAGAATTTATTTTTTCTTTTATGGTCACTGTTATTTCTCACAGAGGCAAGTGAATCTTCCCAAGCAAGCTACCATGACGGGAGTCGAGGAGCTCCCGGCAGGCTTGTGGAGAACAAAGCCAGCCAGCTCTCCATGGCTTGGGTGGGCAGGGATCCCTGACTTTCTCTCACATGGGGGGCAGACAGGAGCTGTTGTAAATCTTAAAGCCAAAAGGAAAATTAATGAGCACAGCACAGAGCAGGACCTTGTCAGCTCGGTAATGGGTGGTGGGAGGAAGAATTCTGCTGCTTCCTCCTGGGCATTAAGTATAACTCAAAAACTCCTGTTTTGTGGCCATTGTCCAATTATAACAGCTTTCTACTCTGGAGAATTTAGTCATTGACTGCTTTCAAGTCACCTGGGGGAAAACAGTATTCAATACGATCAAGAGGATGAGGTCGCTTGTTTTGAATTTTCCCTTTAGTGATGGAAACAAAATACTTCTCTGAATCCATTTAGGGCATTGAGCACTCCCAAAAGAAGCCCTACAATGGAGAGAAAGAGCAGGGATTATTAGAGCGATCTTCTGAAGGACCTCCCCCACTAGAATGGAGAGTGTAGAATGCAGAGTAGGGATTTTGTGTCATGCGCTGCTATATCTCCAGAACCTAGAACTGGACCTATTGCACAGGAGGCTGACAAGAAATAGGTGCTAAAGTAACGAATGAAGATCTACAATCCAACAAATGACGCTGTTCGGGAGCTCAGAGCTTTAAAGCAGTATGATGTAGTTGCAGGAGCATAGGGTGTGGAATCAGGCAGATATAGTGTTGTTGGATTGTAGATCTTCATTTGTTCATTTAGCACTTATAGGTTTATTCGTTAACTTAGCACCTATAGGTTTTGGCTTTGCTAGTTTGCTAGCTGTCTGGCCTACAGCAAGTTACTGTACTCCCCTTAATCTCGTGGTCTTCATCTTAAAATGAAATAATAATGCCAACTTCAAAGTTGTTCTGAGGATTCCTTGAGATGATGATTGTGATGGTGTTTGACACTCTGAAAATGCTGATCCCAACCCTCTCTCTCCTTAAATCGTGTCAGTTCAGTAAGGAATTTACATAATGAACTATCTATTCAGTGGGAGAGTTAGAAAGCGGAAGCATCTATTTATTGCCACAAAAATTTATAGATTAAGTTTGGGCAACATAGGGAGAACCTGTATCTTCTTAAAAAAAAAAAAAATTATCCGGGCATGGTGGCAAATGCCTGTAGTCCCAACTACTCGGGTGGGAGGATCACTTGAGCCACCGGGGGTCAAGGCTGCAGTGAGCTGTGATCTCGCCACAGCATTCCAATCAGGATGATAGAGCGACACCCTGTCTCAAAAAAAAGTTGATAGTTTATACATTTATTTATTCATTTACAGATTTGTAGATTACAAATTACTCTTGATGTCCTAAGGTATTTATTGTTTTGTTTTTACATGTGTGTTATTTTGTGTTTACAAAAGGAAAAGACATTTCATAAAGCTATTGAATCCCAAAAAGTCAACTTTTATTTTATTTTTATTTTTTGAGGCAGGGGCTTACTCTGTTGCCCAGGTTAGAGTTAGGTGGCGTAATAATGGTTCACTGCAGCCACGACCTTCCGGGCTCAAGCAATCCTCTTACCTCAACTTCCCAAGTAGCTGGGACCATAGGTGCGTGTCACCATGCCTGGCTAATTTTTAAATTTTTTGGATTAATTAAGTGGGATCTCCCTATGCTACCCAGGCCAGTTTTGAACTCCTAGGGTCAAGGGATCCTCCTGCCTCAGCCTCCCAAAGTGCTGGGATTATAGATGTGAGCCTGACCAATATGAGGCTTTAAACACTACTTCTCAAAGAGCCTTAGCCAGTTCTGGTAGGATAATATCCCCGGGCAAGTGAAAACTTGGAGAGGCAGTTTTTTCCTAAACTTAATCTTCTCTCCTGAAGCATTTGGTGAAACTTGTAAAATTTGTGGGCGTGCAAATTAAGTGTACTTGTAAATATGGTTTGAAAAAATGCATTCACTGTATTTTTGCTTCCCACTGTTTAGTATAACATTTATCAGAGAGGCAGAGAATATGCGGATAAAAATATTCAGTTGTGTATTCTCAGTTGGTATCAAAAGCTAGGTCACTGAAGGTCACTGCCCAGCAAGTCCCCATGTGTAAGAGAGTGTTGGTATGTAAGAGTGTTTCTGATGTTAAGGAATTCTGGTTGCTGTGATGCGAGTTGTGTACATCTCCTTGATTTTTCTCCCCATATGTAACCAAAAAAATGTTATCCTGGATTTTATTTCTCTTTCACAGGAATGGGAAGGAAAAATGTGGAGTCTGTGTGGATTTCTCTTATTTTATTTGTGGCTTGAATGTACATTTCTGAGAGAGGGTAAGTGAAGCCACCCTCCATGTTTTCCTTTCTCAATGTCACTTTCTGTTCACCTTTCTCCTTACTTCTTAAGCCTCTGAGGGTTACAATGGGGTGTGTGTGCAGGACTGCCACTGCCTGAGGGAAAATTAGGAAGCTGCCTAGGCAGCCTGATTTATGAGGCATTGAAAGGCACATCTGACCAAAAATATCTCCCCCACTGGCCTGCCACCAGTGCCTGAAATACCTATGATTAGAATCACCCATTAAAATGTTTTCTGCAGACCGGGCATGGTGGCTCACGTCTGTAATCCCAGCACTATGGAAAGCCGAGGCGGGCGGATCACCTGAGGTCAGGAGTTGGAGACCAGCCTGGCCAACATGGTGAAACTCCATCTCTACTAAAAATACAAAAATGAGCCAGGTGTGGTGGCGGGCGCCTGTAATACCAGCTACTCGGGAGGCTGAGGTACGAGAATTACTTGAACCCAGTGGGTGGAGGTTGCAGTGAGCTGAGGTTACTCCACTGCATTCCAGCCTGGGTGACAGAGTGAGACTGTCTCAAAAAAAAAAAAGAAAGAAAGAAAAGAAGAAAGAAAAAGTTTGCAGACATGCCTGGCTTCTTTGTGTCATGAAGGCATTGTGTTAGGAGAAAATTGGGAAGTGGGAAAATGGGAAAGTATTGCATTATAATGATTTCTTTTTATATTATGAACCTATCAATCTCCTGGTCAAGAGTAACATCTTGATAAGTAAGTAGACTGTTTGAGGCTGGAGGGAAAGTTGGGAGTTGAGAGTTTTGTCCAGCATCTTGGTGTACACCCTGTGGAGGATGAAGTCGACAGGCAGCTGGGGAGAGATTGTACAAAGTGGATTGAGGGGTAGAGATAGCAAAGACAAATTTAGGTATTTCACAGGTCTGTTTAAGGCCAGGTTAGGAAGTAAGGGTACATAATTGCCGGAGGAATCTCCTTTCTGACTGACTTTAAGGAATCTCTCTTACTGACTGTACAGGGCTGTTATGTGAGGTTCTTTCAATTTTCCTTTTCCACCATCTTAGTTTTGGGGTAACCATAACACGACTAATGATTCTGTTATTCATAAAATAATATTTGTGACAAAGGCCGAGTAGATTTATATCCGACAAATCCAAGTGGATTTGTCGAGACTGTTCTGTAAAAGTGTCCAGAGCAGTCCTTCTCGAAGTCTTGTCTATAGACCACCTCTATCTGAGTTACCACTGGTGCTTATGAAAATCTCCCTCCCCGGGCCCCATCTAGACCTTTGGAAACAGACTCTCTGAGGTAGAGGCCTGGGTCTCTGCATTAAAAACAGCTGTGTGGCAGGGCACGGTGGCTCATGCCTGTAATCCCATCACTTTGGGAGGCCGAGGTGGACGAATCACGAGGTCAGGAGATCGAGACCATCCTGGCTAACACGGTGAAACCCCGTCTCTACTAAAAATACAAAAAATTAGCTGGGCTTGGTGGCGGCACCTGTAGTCCCAGCTACTCGGGAGGCTGAGGCAGAAGAATGGCGTGAACCCAGGAGGTGGAGGTTGCAGTGAGCCAAGATTGTGCCACTGCACTCCAGCCTGGGCAACAGAGCAAGACTCGGTCTGAAAAAAAAAAAAAAAAAAATCAATTTTTGTGTATGGTAAAAGTAATGGGTTTCCCTAATTTCCTGGTTACCATTGTTTATGGTTTCCGTATTATTTCACCTTCTGTAGCTTTTCTGGCTCTTCAAACACAACTAACAGCAGGAAAGTTAGATGGAAAATTTTTGTAATAAATATTCAGAAATACCTTACATAAATCATGGTGTCTAGCAATGGAAGAATTGATTGACTGAATATATTCTACCTTGAAATATTCTGCATATTTTTACTAGAACAAACTGCCTTTTTTTATTTTTATTTTTTAATTTGAGACAGAGTTTTGCTCTGTTGCCCAGGCTGGAGGGCAGTGGTGTCATCTCAACTCACTGCAGCCTCCACCACCTGCAAACTGCCTTTTTCTAGCTGTTGCTTTCCTTGATTCTCTTATATCATTATTTTTTGTTTCCTGCCCCTATCTCCCTCCCCTTGGTTGACAAAGTGCCTACATTCTCTATTTTTTCCTATTTCCTTGTCTCTCTCTGGTGTAATTCCTTCTTATTCATCTTGCAAGCAGAATTTCTGTATACAGCAAAGGTCAGAGCTGACAGGACTGATTTGAAATGCTGTTGAATTTCATAGTTGCTCATTCAAGATCATTACTGATACATGCAAAAGTGGACCTTCTGCCAAAATCGACCTCAGAAAATCAGACCAAGAGGAAAAGGGCAAAGGTAAAGAAGAGACTCTTGCTGGGCAGCGGCTGATGCCTGTAATCCTAGCAGTTTGGGAGGCTGAGGAGGGAGGATTGCTTAAGCCCAGGAGTTTGAGACCAGCCTGGGCAACATAGCCAGAACCCAGTCTCTACAAATAATTTAAAAAAAAATCAGCTGGGTGTGGTGGCATGCATCCAGCTGGGACCACAGGCTACTCAAGAGGCTGAGGCAAGGGGATTGCTTGAGCCCAGGAGGTTGAGGCTGCAGTGAGCTGTGATCATGCCACCACACTCCAGCCTGTGTGACAGAGTGAGACCTTGTCTCGAAAAAATTAAAAAAAAAAAAAGAAGGGACTCTTACCATTTCCATTTCCTCTTAGTATAAATGACATTAGGCAGCATTAATCTGATGGCGCTGTAACCATAGGAAAGAGTAGAAAATGACACAGCCGCATAGTGGCATGATAGAATACATTGCAATTTGGAGTGTGAAGAAAAAAAACTGGAAGAAAATGCTGATTTTCAATTCTCTTTCCTCAACTAAGGAAACAGGCGTGAAGGAAAATGGTGCAGTTGGCATTATCTCACATAGACTCCTTTCTAAATGCAAGAACGCCCTTTTAGGGGCTGAAATAGGAGCACTGTGAGTTAGAATGCATGGGTTCAAATTCAGACTTCACAATTATTATCTGACCGTCCTTGAACAATTTAATCAGTCTCTCTGCACCTCTGCTTCTTCATCTGAGAAATGGGAATAGTAATAGCATGCACCTCAGGGGTGGTTAGGAGCATAAAATGGGGATAACACCTGTAAAGCACTAAGAAAAGTGCCTTGCATGTAGTAAACTCTTAATTACTGCTTGCTATCATTGATATATTTTTTCTTTTTTGAGACAGTGTCTTGCTCTGTTGCCCAGGCTGGAGTACAGTGGCAAGATCATGGCTCACTGCAGCCTCGACCTCCTGGGCTCAAGTGATCCTCACCTCAGCCTCCTGAATAGCTAGGACTATAGGCACACACCACCATGCTCTGCTAATTGTTTTATTTTTTTGGAGAGACGTGGTCTCACTATGTTACCAAGGCTGGTCTCGAGCTCCTGAGCTCAAGCAGTCCTCCCACCTTGGCCTTCCAAAGTGCTGGGATTATTTTTTATTCACCAAGTTTGAAATCTTTGGTAGTGTCCTAGCTGAGGAGGCATCCAGGGAGTTTCTGGGCAGAATATTTAACCGATACTGTGAAAATCTGCTAACAGTGGTTGTTTTTCTTTTTGGGAAGCAGGGTTCCTTGTCTGGCTGCTGTTCCCCTCTGGTTACATGGGCACACTATGATTAAATCATTCCTAGTAAATCTTGGATATTCTTGGATTTAATAATAAATTAATTACTAATGATCACACTTTGGAACATGGTTCCCTACCTGTGACATACTAAGAAACTAGAAATGTATTCAGCATTTACCAAAACTCTTCCTTTTTTTCTTTAAGACAGGGTCTCACTCTGTGGCCCAGGCTGGAGTGCAGTGTTGCAATGATGGCCTTCATCTCCCAGGCTCAAACGATCCTCCCACCTCAGCCTCCCAGGTAGCTGGGATTACAGGCATGCACCACCACACCCAGCTAATTTTTTGTGGGTTTTGTAGAGATGAGGTCCTCCTGTGTTGCCGAGGCTGGTCTTAAACTCTTGGGCTCAAGTGATCCACCCACCTTGGCCTCACCAAGTACTGGCATTACAGGCATGAGTCACCGCACCTGGCCAAAACCCTCTCTTAATGGAACATACATCTCACATTCTGGAAATATCTATTACCCCAGTGCATATTTCTTTCTTTCTTATGACTAACATTCTGCTTTTTTAGTTATTCACATACATAAACTGACTGATAATAAATCTGGGAATTTGTCATTTAAAAAAATGCACATTTCAAACACAATCAGTAATCCTTAAAAAGTAGAGACATGTTTACATTTCTTTGGTGAAAGTGTAGGAACACAGGGACTAGGGAATCATTTTTTAAAAAGTATTTTCAGACAAATCATTTTCTGAGAGACTTAAAAAAAGAAACTGTCAGTCATTTGAGGCACACCCTTTTGCTTCTATTCCATTTTTATCATACCAATCTCTCTTGCAAAATTGATGTTATTCATAAATATTTTCCTTCCAAACTGTGGGAAATAAGATGTGAGTTTGGCCCTTTGATAAAGTTAGGCTCAGGGACTGCTTATCATTGAAACAATGCGCACAAAAGCGATTCAGTCCTGGGACTTCTCACAAAACTCAGCGGGCCAGGCGGTGCTCACTCTTGTTCTCAGGCATTCCAGGGGAGTGGCAGAGGGACTGCCAGCATGAGACATTTTCAAGGTTCTTTTTCCCACCCTTTAGAATTGGTAAGTCTCTGATCGTTTAGAAAAGGATTTGTTTTGCAAGAACCTAAAGTGTCCCCAAGAACTATGTTTACCCATAATAGGCTTTGCTCTCTCTTTAACATAGCCAGATGGACACTGCTATTTGGCTCATGGTCATATCCCCACAGATTTGACCTCATTTAGAGGACACTATTAAAAGATTATCCTATTATTGAGAATTTCCATTGCATCAAATAGCAAATATTAGTAACATTCCTCTACAGGGAAAATGATGTAAGAAGAGGGCAAGGCTGTGTTGACCTCAGGCAAATCACACGGATAGGTATGTGGCAATTATGAAACTCAGTGCTGACTAATAAAGCCCAGTGGCACACAGAGTAAAGGTCCAGGAGCAGAGATTTTCCCAGTAGCTCTTGAAGGAAGTGTTCAGGTTCCACTGAAGCCATAGATGGAAGTCTTATTTGACTCCGTTGCCTTAGTACCGAGGTGGTTATTTTGAAAGAGGCTAAGGAGGAGAAAGTGCATGTAGCAGGATGGCAGGATGGGATGTGGGGATGATGGGATGATGGGATGTTGGGATGATGGGATGATGGGATGATGGGATGTTGGGATGTTGGGATGATGAGATGTTGGGATGTTGGGATTTTGGGATGGGATGATGGGATGATGGGATGTTGGGATGTTGGGATGATGGGATGTTGGGATGATGAGATGTTGGGATGATGGGATGATGGGATGTTGGGATGTTGGGATGATGGGATGTTGGGATGTTGGGATGATGGGATATTGGGATGATGGGATGTTGGGATGTTGGGATGATGGGATGTTGGGATGATGGGATGTTGGGATGTTGGGATGATGGGATGATGGGATGTTGGGATGATGGGATGTTGGGATGTTGGGATGATGGGATGTTGGGATGATGGGATGATGGGATGATGGGATGTTGGGATGATGGGATGTTGAGATGTTGGGATATTGGGATGATGGGATGTTGGGATGTTGGGATGATGAGATGTTGGGATGTTGAGATGATGGGATGATGGGATGTTGGGATGATGGGATGTTGGGATGTTGGGATGATGGGATGATGGGAATGGGAATGGGGTCATGAGGGGGCCAGCTCCATTTTCTTCTTTGCATTTACAAAATGGGGAACATAAGGTTTCTTTCTTTTCCTTTTCCTTTTTTTTTCCACTTTGGAAGCCAAATGATGCTCACAGGAAATTTAAAACTGCACTAGAAGGCTGCAAGTGATTTGAAAATCAAGACCTTAAGAAACGGTTCTAATAGTAACCTATCTTTTTGAATGTTGCTGGAAAAGGTACTTGAAAGAGCAATGAAGGAAGCAGATTCTAGTCAAAGAGGACTGGGAAGACACTGGGACCCAACAATTTGGTAAACTAGACAAAATTAAACTTTCAGTTCTGATTTTACTTGAACACACTTTAAAAACAATTGGTTAAATTTTGTTTTATAAAATAAATTACAGGCCGGGTGCAGTGGCTCACACCTGTAATCCCAGCATTTTGGGAGGCTGAGGCAGGTGGATCACCTGAGGTCAGGAGTTCGAGACCAACCTGGCCAACATGGTGAAACTCCGTCTCCACTAAAAATACAAAAATTAGTCGGGCGTGGTGGTGAGTGCCTGTAATCCCAGTTACTCGGGAGGCTGAGGCAGGAGAATTGCTTGAACCTGGGAGGCGAAGGCTGCAGTGAGCCAAGATCAGGCCACTGCACTCCAGCCTGGGTAACAGAGCAAGACTCTGTCTCAATTAAAAAAAAAAAAAATTACAAAAGTAGTACATGATTAGTGAAAGAAAGTCAACCAATACCAATGTATGTAAAATAAGAAAGGAAAAATCTCCTTCATTCTTTGCCAGACAGGGACCAATACTGTTATAATCTGTCTCTCTTTCAGAACTTTTATTTATGTATTTGAGACAGGGTCTTAATCAGTCACCCAGGCTGGAATACGGTGGCATGATCATAGCTCACTGTAACCTTGAATTCACTGTAACCTTGGACGCCTATGCTCAAGACATCCTGCTGCCTCACCCTCCTGAGTAGCTGAAACTACACGTGTGCACCATCATGCCTGGCTATTTTTCTTTTTTTAAGAGATGAGGGTCTCACTCATTGCCCAGGCTGGTCCCAAACTCCTGGCCTTACAAATCCTCCCATCTCAGCCTCTAAAAGTGCTATGATTGCAGTTGTGAGCCACTGTGCCTGGCCCTCTTTCAGAACTTTAAAAACACTATATATACTATAAATGTGTTTTTGGGTGGGGCTAATTATATGTGTTCTGCAATTTTTTTAACTTAATGTTTTATGGACTTTTTTCTACTCTTTTTAAAAAATTTCTACTCTTTGGCCAGGCATGGTGGCTCATGCCTGTAATCCTAGCACTTTGAGAGGCCCAGATGGGCAGATCACGAGGTCAGGAGATCGAGACCATCCTGGCTAACACGGTGAAACCCCGTCTCTACTAAAAATATAAAAAATAGCTGGGCTTGTTGGCGGGTGCCTGTAGTCCCAGCTACTCGGGAGGCTGAGGCAGGAGAATGGCATGAACCCGGGAGGCGGAGCTTGCAGTGAGCCAAGATCGCGCCACTGCACTCCAGCCTGGGGGACAGAGCGAGACTCCCTCTCAAAAAACAAACAAAACAAAAATTTCTACTCTTTTTAAAGTGGGTATTTGTTATTTTAAATAAAGTGAAATGGAAAATTCTGTATCTGATGTATTTAAAATACTTTTTTTGGCATGCTATACTTAACAACATGTTTTATAAGTTGCTTCTAAATGATAACCATACTAGATAGTGGTCCACCTACCAGGATAAGATAGGATAGGTAAGAAGCTAAGAGACATGCTGCAGGTGAAAAAGCAGATTTCATAAGACTATGTTTAGTATAATTCCACTTATATAAAACATATATATGTATGCACAGAAAACAGTCTACGTTATAGACACCAGAGTGCTAACGGCTCTTATCCCAGGATGGCTGGAGTATAAATATTTTTTCCCGTTAGGCTTTTTCTGTGTTTTCAACAATGAACATTTATTACTTTTAAAATTAGTTAAAATTAATATAAAAATCACAATGTATCTGATGAAAAAAGTTTGTGTCTAAAGGCTACAGAAAATAAATCCATCTGAGTTAGCTTCCACTCCATTCCAAAACCCCAGAGTAATAGAGAGGAAGTAAGGTCTTCTTTTATTTTCTTAAATTAATGAATTAGATTTAAGTTCCCTCATTATGAGAAGATAATCTTTAGCATCACTGAGTTAAGAAATGAGACAAAAATCAGGAGATCATATTCCTTTATTACATATATGAAATATAAAAACAAATTAACAAAGCAATATATATATATTTTTGCAAGTCCACAGGACTTCAGGGAAAAAAAAGTTCTGTATGTGAAATTATTCATATGGCACTGTGTTCATGTTTTGTATATTCAAGTACAAAAGAAACTATGTATAGTGGTTATGCATGGGTACAGAAGATGAATAATAATGAAAAACTGTGATTTGTTGACTATCACATACATTGTGTTAAAAAACAGGTAAATATAATGACTATTACTGTTAAGAAAGACAAGGAGGAAAACTGTTTCAATGTTCAGGTTTAAATACTAAGCACAAAAATATAACAAATTCTGTGTCTACAATAATTTTTGAAGTGTATACAAGTGCATTGCAAATGAGCTCTTTAAAATTTAAAGTTCATTTCCCCTTTAGCCAAGCATATGTCTACATTTATGATTTCTTTCTCTTATTTTAAAGTCTCTTCTGGTTTAGTTTTTTAAAAAGTTTCATCATGGCTGTCATCTTGGAATCTAGCCTCCAGCTTGAAGCTGAGACTTCATGCATACATATTCTCCTTTCTGGTTGCATCTTCACCTAGTTTCTCCAAGTATTCAGAGTTAAATAACACAACTTCTTTTATATGGTCACTTTTGTCCACATGTAGTGGCAGTGCTGCTGCTTCAGTAGGCTTTCTCACACACCCTTTTCCTTCTTTCAACAGCAGTCTCCAAACGTTCACAACACAAGTGGTAGGTAGTAAAGTGCTTTATACAAGGAAATACTATATACACATAGAGAGGTTCCATTTAACACCTACAGACCAAAGTTCATGCATAACACACAAGAGAAGGCTCTTTTTTTAAGAAACACCTTTTCTGATAGTAGGGTTGGGGATTCCTTAAAACCTCATTCATTAAGTAGCATCAAACGTAAGTAACATAGCTGAAGCTGGAAGTCGTCCTTGTTAGAGGTACTGCCCTTAATGGATTACCGCTAAATGTCATGCTGCTATTAAAATATTCTTAATAGTTAAGAATTTCAGAATCAGTCCCATAGAAAACAGGTATCAGTGTAGGGGTTTTCATTTCTCTTCATGAAATAAAACTGTATTTAAACATGGGTCCAGAAGAGATAAGTTAGATGAGACCCATGCATTCAAACATTTCTATATGTTTTGGCACTTTAAAAAATTCCAGTTTCCTGTCTGAGGTCTTCTTGCTCTAAAGTTTGTGTTTTGTACATAGACAAGTGCCATTATGTGCTATCCATCTTAATGCTACTTGCACTCTCTTTTTAAAATATCCATGACTTTTCTTCCAAGAGAAGGTTTCCAGTGCTGGACAAAGCTTTTCATATTCACAATTAGTTTCCCTGTTCTTACATCCTCATGTCCTGCTACAAGGTATTCCAAACCTAAAAGAGAACAAAATTAGGGGCTATATAGTATCACACTTTGTTGAAGGAAGAGATGTGACTCCAGCAGGTTTTCTTTTGCATTTATTTTGAGACAAGGTCTTGCTCTGTTACCGAGGCCAGAGTGTAGTGGCATAATCCTGGCTCACTGCAGCCTCAGTCTCCTGGGTTTAGGTAATCCTCCCTCCTCAGCCTCCCAGGTAGTTGGTACTACAGGTGTGCGCCACCACTCCCAGGTAATTTTTTCCTATTTTTTGTCGAGATGAGGTTTCATCATGTTGCCCAGGCTGGTCTCGAGCTCCTGGACTCAAGCCATCTGCCCACCTCGGCCTCCTAAAGTGCTGGGATTACAGGTGTGAGCCACCACGCCTTCCTGACTCCAGCAGTTTTATATATTCAGGGTTGGAATAAGGAGTAAGAAACATTAATAGCTGCCATTTAGTAAGCATTTACTATGCTTAGCGCATGTATGCTTTACATGTATGATCTCGTTTAGCTTTGAAAATGACCATGTGAGGTAGATATTTTTTTCCTTCTTGTTTTGCAAATGAGGAAACTGAGGCTCAGCAAGGCTAAGAAACTTGTTCGATATCTTTTTGTAAGTGTAGCAGCACCTAGACTCAAACTCAGGTCATGCTGAGTCTAGAACCTTTCCTTTGTACTATACCATGCTCTATGGCAAAGAACTGAGGGTTCTAAGGACACTTATCATACTGCCCTAGATCAGTACATCTTGGATACTCACTGTGTATTATATGGTAGTGTATATTAAGGAGGTTTTTTTTGTTTTTGTTTTGTTTTGTTTTGTTTTTGGATGGAGTCTCGCTCTGTTGTCTAGGCTGGAGTACAGGGGTGCCGTCTTGGTTCACTGCAACCTCTGCCTCCTGGGTTTAAGCAATTCTTGTGCCTCAGCCTCCCAAGTAGCTGGGATTGCAGGCGTGCACCACCATGCCCCGCTAATTTTTGTATTTTCAGTAGAGACAGGGTTTTACCATGTTGGCCAGGCTGGTCTCGAACTCCTGACCTCAGGTGATCCGCCTGCCTCGGCCTCCCAAAGTGCTGGGATTATAGGCATGAGCCACCGTGCTCAGCCTAAGGAGGATTTTTATAAAAGTGAAACAAGCATTTGGGAAAACATATAGGAAAGAAGCTATGAATTATAGAAAATAACACATATTCCCTACATAAAGCCTATGTGTTTTTGGAATTGGATGTTTGTTTGTCATACATTAAAAAAAAAAAACTAAATAAATGATAAAACTTGCCTAGATCTTGTGATGACCTTGTATTCAAAATTCGTTTCAAGCTTTAGATAACAAATTTTAGCTAATACATCCAAGAAATGAAAGGACAGTCTCATCACCTATAGATTAGTAAAAAGAAATACAATAATTGTCCTTAGTTAATGTTTGTAATAACATAGATTTTGGTATTTAGGAACAATTTTTAAAAATTATAGGATAGATAAAATAATTATGTTTATAAAATAAAAACTTTCCAATATAAAATAGAGACACACTTTTAAAAACTAAATTAAGTGAATGCTAGATGCTAAAATTCAACGAAAATATCAATTTAATTTCACAATTTAAATTGATTCGTTGCTCGTTTTTCACTAAAATGACTGAGAAAAAAAATGTCATCCAAGTAGTAAGGAACACCTGTAACAACCATACAGGCTTCTTGGAAAATGGCTTATTCCAGATTCAGGGCAGGGAGTTGAGCATGGGACATCTTATTGTGTTAAAAAACAAGAAAGCTTTCAAAGATGAATGTGTGTCTTTTTAAAAGGACACAGCAGCTAGCAGGAAGGGGTTATAACTTGTCAAAGCTGTGATAAGTTGAGCACCAAGAAACATAATAATTGTGTTTATGGAAAACACATTAAATCCATAGAAATCCCTAATTCCAAAATGACACTAAAAAATGAGAAAGCCAGAGAAAAATTAACTTGTCATCTTTAGAGGTAGCTGTTAAAACCATTTCTTACTTTGAAAATTAGAAATTAAAGGGAAAGAATGTAGCATTTGTCCTGTCTTTACAATAAGAACTGTATTTCATAATAACCTAGTTACCCAGCTTGAGACAGAAAGCCCTCTTACAGAAGAATGCCAGCTAATAAGAGAAGAGAATTCAAAAGAATTAGAAAAACATCATTTCTCAGACTCTAATGAAATTATTGATTCAGGAAAGGATTATCAATTGGCGATAAAGTCATTAAATGAACGGTTAATGGAAAGCTGGATGCGTGTAGAATGCTACATAATATCACACTCATTCTTTTCTATCTCTAAAGGTAAAACAAAACTTTGGCAATGGAGAGATCAGAGTGCCTTCATTGTAATCCAGAGGTCAAGCTTAGAGACACTGATGGGAGGTTATCCAGGTACCATGTGCATTCGACATGGTTCAACATGAAGCACACAATGATCTCTATAATGGACTCTAGCCAAAATGTTTGTCTTGAATCAATCAAGCCTTTCTTTAGAGATTACAGGAGATAGAAGAGATAGAGGAACAAGCTAAATACCACCATAAATGAACCAAACACACAAATGTTGATGGTCAGATAATGGATAGGGCATCTGACCTGGTTTCCTCAACAAGTCATAAAAAAGGAACTGTGCTAGAATAAAAGAGACTTGAGGGACTGAAAAACTAGATATAATGTGTGATCCTGGATTGAATACTGGCAAGGACAAATCAGCTCTAGAGGACATTTTGGGATCAGTTGGGAAATAGAAATATGACCTGAGTATTAGATAATATGAAAATCAACTGAAATTGAAGGTAAAGCTTATTAACAGAATAATGCAGGTTACAGAATGGAGCATATACTATGATATCGTTTTGGTTAAAAAATATAATACATACACACAGAGGAAGATTGGAAAGGATTTGCCTAAGCTATTAACAGAGATGATCTCTGGGGGATAGAAATGTGAAATTTAAAAATTTCCCCTAAATGTCTCCCCTCCACTCCCCTCCCCTCCCCTCCCCTCCGCTCCCCTCTCCTCTCCTTCCGTTCTTCCTTTTTCTTTTTTTTTTTTTTTTTGACACGGTCTCACTCTGTCACCCAGGCTGACGTGCAGTGGCACCATCTCAACTCTGTAGCCTCCATCTCCCTAGGCTCAGGTAATCCTTCCACCTCTGCCTTCTGAGTAGCTGGGACAACAGGCTCATGCCACCATACCTGGCTAATTTTTGTATTTTCTGTTAGAGATGGGGTTTCACCGTGTTGCCCAGGCTGCCCGCAAACTCCTAGGCTCAAGCGATCCACCCACCTCAACCTCCCAAAGTGCTGGGATTACAGGTGTGAGCCACTGCACCCTGCTAAAAGATTATTAAAAGAAACTAATCTTAAACTTTAAAAAAAGCTATTATGGTGTTTTCAGAAAAACAGAAAAAGGAAAATAATGACACAGAGAGGTTTCAAACACTGGAGAGTACAATGTAAAATGAATGAAAAGGCATTTAAATTATAAAAGGTGACCTTAACTTCTGCATGAAAAAGAATCTCAATATTTAATTAACAGACTAGTTAAAAATATAATAGCCTTAAAATTGTTCGTATACTGTCTAAAATAATAAACTCCTCATTTAAAAATACAATAATCAATTTAAACTTCAAGGTTAGGGCTGGATGCAGTGGCTCTCGCCTGTAATCCCAGTGCTTTGGGAGGCCGAGGTGGGAGGACTGCTTGAGACCAGGAGTTTGAGACCCGTTTGAGACCATAGCAAGACCCTGTCTACAAAAACACAAACAAACAAAAATTAGCTGGGTTTGGTGGCACGTCTGTAGTCCTAGCTACTCAAGAGGCTGAGGCGGGAGGATTGCTTGAGCCTGGGAGGTCGAGGCTGCAGTGAGCAGTGATAGTACCACCACTCTAGCCTGGGCAACAGAGCACAGAACTGTCTTTAAAAAAAGAAAAAAAAGAAAGAAATCAATCTCAGGGTTGTCTAGTATTTTTACATTAATTTACTTTGAAACTACCAATAGAATAAACAGGAATTTACCATTAGTATAAGTTAAATTGATAAAAACAATACTGATTAAAACCATAAATTATGAAGCAGCATCACACCAAAAACAAACATGCAAAACGATGTTCTTTAAAAACCTCTTATTAGCATTTATATTTTATTTTCCTATCTCTAGGGTTTTGACATCTACTTTGCTACACATTTGAGAACACGAAGTTTATTTTGTATCCATAGAAAAAGAAAATACAATACTTTAGTGCTAGTTTTGGTGTTCTAAAATATATGACTGATGAATGAGTAAATGTATGCATGAATTAAGAATGAATATGCAGGGATACCCAATAGGATTGTTTCTTTTCCAAAGTAGCCAAGGAAGCAGGTTGGCGTGTAAGGTTTCAGTTTTCTTATCAGCTTTCTTTGGCCTTAGCTGTTGAACTTGTAAAAATGGAAAAACAAAGTAAAATGAAAGAGTGTCTGGTTTTGCTTTGGCAAGTTCCAGTCTTTTCTTCAAAGCAAGTAAACATGTTTTCAAGAATTCTTTGAATAATTGCGCTTATGTTTTCAATTGTGATGAACTCAGTTGATTCTTTGACTTGGCTTGGCAGAAACCTGATTAGGAAGTATAGTTCACTTCCTGGAGGGTGGCTCACATGGTCAAAGCTTTTGTTTTTAATGTCTCACTAAACTGGGCAGACTTTTTTTTTCTTTTGCCAAGACAGTAGGAAAGCTCTTATAAGAGATGCCTCTAAGCACAAATCACTGGGAAATAGAACTTACATGAATTATTTTTAGTTTCTTGTATTCAAAGCCCAGGATTCTTATTACTTCAATTTGTTCTTTGGAATTTTATTTATTTATGTATTTTTAATTTCTTTTGAGATAGGGTCTTGCTCCGTTTGCCCAGGCTGGAGTGCAGTGGCTCAATCATGGCTCACTGCAGCTTTGACTTCCCTGGCTCAAGTGATCCTCCTACCTCAGCCTTCCAAGTAGTTGGGACTACAGGAATGTGCCACCACACCCAGCTAATTTTTAAAAAATTTTTTTGTAGATACTGGGTCTCACTATTTTGCCTAGACTGGTCTTGAACTCCTGAGCTCAAGCTATCCTCCCACCTTGGCCTCCTAAAGTGCTGAAATTACAGGCGTGAACCACCATGCCCAGTCTATCTATTTATTTATATAATTTAAAACATTATTTTTCACAGTTTCTTTATTAAAATCTAAATTAATTTAAATATATTATTGAAAGGGTAGAAAAGGATGTGAGAGATTGGTCAACACTTGGCCAAAATCAAAAGTTCTGTATCAATGTTGAGTTTGTTTAGACTGAGGGGATATTTTATTGTTAGTTTATGCTCTCTTTCTCTTTCTCTCTCAGTAATCTGTTTCTCTCAAATTTATTAATCAAAGACCGAAAAAGACTTTTTTTTTTTTTTGAGATGGAGTGTTGCTCTGTCACCCAGGCTGGAGTGTTGCTCTGTCACCCAAGCTGGAGTGCAGTGGCGCGATCTCAGCTCACTGCAACCTCTGCCTCCTGGGTTCAAGTGATTCTCCTGCCTCAACCTAATGGGTAGCTGGGACTACAGGTGCGTACCACCACACTGGGCTAATTTTTGTATTTTTAATAGAGATGGGGTTTCACTATGTTGGCCAGGCTGGGTGCAAAAGACTTCTTATTAACGTAACAATGAGCTTATATGGGGAAGGAATTAGAACAAGAACATAAATAATGCACCTGTTTCATCAGTGCCACTAAGACACAGATGACGATCACACAAGCAGGGAGATGCAGAGGATTTTTTGAATTATGATTTGTTTTATTAGAACCTGCTAAGTATTATGTTACCATTATCTGGGTACTAATGGTAGGTATTGAAGATACTGTGATCAAAAGCCTAAATCCCATCCTCAAATTTGATGAGGGGGACAGAGAAATAAGCAGCTTATAACCCAGGATAACCATGTGCTTGGGGCAAGAACCCCTGTGCTTATTTATTTGTCTTCACTTCTGTTATAACATTTAAAGGTGCAAATCAAATTTCTCTCCATTTCAAGTTGCTCTAAAATCCTACAGTTTTTGTTTTGTTTATTTCTGCTGTTTCTAATTTGAAACCAGAAATATCATTTCATGAAAACAAGATGATGAGAACTTGAGAGCTGTTTTCTCTCCAGGAGAAACATGCTTTTCAAGCAATAGTCGAAATGAATTCAATATTATTTCCACAGATGGAATTTTGCATTTGAACTTCCTTTGGGAACAGGTTCTACTGTAATAGGACCTAGCTTTCAGATAAAGAGTAAGTGGCAGATAAATTCATGAAAGTGCTTTCTATGCAACTGGCACCTGGAACCAATCTGAGCCTCCTCTTTTAGGATAGAGAGTATTATATTTCTGGATTTTAAAATATTAAAGTTTTATAAAGCACATGGAAGAGAAATAATTTTTCGATGTTAGTTCAAAGAATTGCATTTGGATTTTCCGCAGGAGTCAGATGGTGAAAAGGAGAGATGTTCCTGCTGAGTTTGTTTATGTTGTGCTTCAGAGGATGTAAGACAAGCAGCAAATCAGCAGAGACAAGGTAGGTACTAAGATAGGAAAGTCTAATACTCACCAGGATTGAGGATTGGACAAGTGCATCCTCTGTCCGTCCATGATTCTGGATATAATGTTCGCTTTCCTCGGAAAATCTTCAGTTTGGTAGATTTTAAGACCTTTTTAATCTTCACATTGACTTCAACATGAGTACCTTTATCATGAGCTGATAAAATCTTTATTTTTAGCACTGTTAACAACACAGAAGTCAAAACACATAGAATTTCATATTATCATTTGAAGTTTGAACAACACTTAAATATGCATTTCAGAATATAATGGAAAGGTGAATTGATGATGAGGATGTGAAAATTTGCTTTAAAAATCATTAAGCATTAACTTGGATGGAGTCAGAAGCCATTATTCTAAGGAAAGTAACTCAGGAATGGGAAACCAAACCTTATTATGTTCTCACTTACAAGTGGGAGCTAAGACCTAAGAATGATATAACACTTACTTTGGGGACTCGGGGAAGGGTGAGAGGGGGTGAGGGATAAAAGACTACACATTGGGTACAGTCTACACTGCTTGGATGATGGGTGCACTAAAATCTCAGAAATCACCGCTAAAGAACTTATCCATGCAACCAAAAACCACCTGTTCCCCCAAAACTATTGAAATAAAAAAAAAAAATACTAAATTAAAAAAAATCATAGGCTCATTCAGTTTTGCACTGGCTTTATCTCATTTATCTATATTAACGATATTCTTATGTGTTAGGCAATTTCAAATGTGACTCCCTCCAATATCATTATCCTAAGAGAATATCAACCATTTGCCTATTGCAATTATAATCTTAAATACATTCGGCTACCAATCTAAACAGAGAGAGGAAACATAGGAAGTAGAATTATCCTGGCTTTTATTTAGGTTCTTACTATATTATGCTTTTGTGGCTGATTGTGTTTAATGTTATGATAGAGAGCAAAATGCTACTGCTAGAATATATTTTGCATATTCTAAAGAGATTAAATAATACGATTGACTACTTAATATTCTTCTCCTGGCATAAAATGCAAGCTGACTGGAGTTAGGGAAGCTGTCCCTTAATGGGTGTCCAACCTCTTGACTTCCCTGGGCCACACTGGACCACACATAAAGTACGCTAACACTAATGATAGCTGATGAACTGAAACAAAAAGTCTGTGCATAATTTTTGTGATATCCGCCACCACAGATAAACCAAAAAGTCTTCACATTCAAAGGGCTGGACACCCATGCATGACGACGGAGCTCCAGTATTCTGTATGACTCATGATTCTATTACGCCCTCCCATTGATGAAATTGATGTGGCTGGGGATTAAGTAATGGAATAATTTGGGGTCGGAAGGAAAGTAAAGCTAAGGATCACTGAGCTACTCAGGAACACTAGGGAACATAGGGAAGTTCTTTTTTTTTTTTTTTTTTTGATGGAGTCTCGCTCTGTCATCCAGGCTGGAGTACAATGGCACAATCTTGGCTCACTGCAACCTCCGCCTCCGAGGGTTCAAGCAATTCTTCCTGCCTCAGCCTCCTGAGTAGCTGGGATTACAGGCCACCATGCCCGGCTAATTTTCATATATATATATATATTTTTTTTTTTCACAGGGAAGTTCTTATCGGCTTATCCACATCTCCATGGAAGAGTGTGTGTAATGAGAGCACTCTATCTTGGCTGGTCTCATACTCTGCGAATACAGCGTCAGACAGCTATCTTTATGAAGTCATCACATTTTAGACTTCTAAGGGGTCTTAAAAGCTCATGTATTTTATACGTGAGGAAGCAAGTTTTAAGAAATTAAGGCCAGGTGCAGTGGCTCACGCCTGTAATCCCAGTAGTTTGGGAGGCTGAGGTGGGTGGATCACCTGAGGTCAGGAGTTTGAGACCACCCTGGCCAACATACAGTGAAATCCCATCTCTACTAAAAAATACAAAAAATTTAGCTGGGCGTGGTAGTGCATGCTTGTAGTCCCAGCTACTTGGGAAGCTGAGCCAGGAGAAATGCTTGAAACCGGGAGGCAGAGGTTGCAGTGAGTCCAGATCACGCCACTGCACTCCAGCCTGGGTGACAGAGCAAATCTCCACCTCTCAAAAATAAATAAATAAATAAATAAATAAATAAAACAAATAAATAAAGTGAACCGTTCAAGTTCATATAACTGGTTGGCTAGAGGTAGAGTTTGGGCTAGAAGCCTGATGAGATAAATGCATGAAGGACAGGGAGCATAGTGCCCGGCGTGTGGCTAACGCTCAGTAAATGTTCGCTATTATTATTCCACTAGACTTGTAAGCTCAAAGAGAGCAGGGACCTTGTCTGTCACTTCTATTGCTCAATAGATATTTGCTAAAGGAGTAAGCAAGTAAGTCAAGTGTTTTTTTTTTTTTTCTATTAAGCCAGGGAATGGGGAGGAGGAAACCAATTTTTTCCAGGTCTGTAGCAGTATTGCACTTAATAAGACCAAGATGTTTCATTACATTAAGAGGGTTCAGATTCTTCTTAAGTAGAAAATTAATGCAGTTGTATTAAAAGATTGGTTATTTGTAAATTCAGAGAGCTACCAAGTTGATGTGATAAGGAAAACCAGTTGATATTTTCACTGAATGAACTGACTTTGAACTAAATTATCATATTCTTTGCTCTTAATAGTCAATGCCATTCCCTCTAAACTGCCTTTCCTTTATTGAGTGCTGTACATTTCAGAAGTTTTCTTCTATTATTTAGCCAAGTTAGAAAGTGGAGAGGGAAGTGTGCATGTAATTTTAGATAAGATTCATGAGGTTTTTACCACTTATTTACTTTTTAAAATCTTGTATGAGATTAGAGACAATGTTATCCAGAACCTAAATACTTGGTTTCATAAATCATGACTTAAAATTTTCTCCTCATTGTAGTGTATATTTCAGGCCATATATATTATAGAATAATAAAAAGTCTCAGGCGGGGTATGGTGGCTCATGCCTGTCATCCCAGCACTTTGGGAGGCTGAGGCAGGCAGATCATTTGAGGTCAGAAGTCCAGAACCAGCCTGGCCAACATGGTGAAACCCCATCTCTGCTAAAAATACAAAAATCAGGCCAGGCGCGGTGGCTCACGCCTGTAATTCCAGCACTTTGGGAGGGCGAGGCAGGCGGATCACGAGGTCAGGAGTTCAAGACCAGCCTGACCAACATGGTGAAACCCTGTCTCTACTAAAAATACAAAAATTAGCTGGGCATGGTGGCACATGCCTGGAGTCCCAGCTACTTGGGAGGCTGAGGCAGGAGAATTGCTTGAACCCGGGAGGTGGAGGTTGCAATGAGGCAAGATTGCATCATTGCACTCCAGCCTGGGTGACACAGTGAGACTCCGTCTCAAAAAAAAAAAAAAAAAAAGAGAAAAAAAAATTAGCTGGGCATGGTGGCATATACCTGTAATCCCAGCTATTCAGGTGGTTGAGGTATGAGAATCGCTTGAACCCAGAAGGTGGAAGTTGCAGTGAGTCTAGATTGTGCCACTGCACTCTAGCCTAGGCAACAAAGCGAGACTCTGTCTAAAAAAAAAAAAGTCTCTGACACTAGGCAAGAATGTGTTGGCAAGATATGATATCTTAATATATTTAATAGTAAATATAAAGCCATTTGAAGATAGTAACAGTCTTTACTTAGGCAGTGCCATTTCCCTTTTTGTACAGGATGTATTTTCCTGTTATTTGAAAGATAGGGTTGTCTAGAGTATACAGAGAGGGTGGGGAAGAGACCCAGGTGGAGAGCTGGTCTCAGTGCCTCACAAATAAGACATCGTCTCCCTCCCCCTACCATTTACCGAGCATCGAATATGTGCTAGGTAATGTGCTGCATGCTTTTCAAACATCTCATTCCACGAGGAAGGTGGCATGATCCCTATTTTAGAGATGAGGAAACAAGTTTGGAGAGGTTAAGTCTCCCACCCAATAAGCCAGAAATCAAACTCACATAGGTCTGAGTCCAAAGCCTGTGCTCTCAACCATAGTGAAATGCTGCCTTAAACTGATTTCTACTCAGTATTACTGCATGACAAATGAACACAAGAGTCACTGAAGTGGCTAGAAATGTCCCTTTTAGATGAATAAGGCAAGAAATATCCATGAGAAAGGATTTCATATCATGATTTCTTCTTTCTGCTCTCTGCCTCTTTTTCTTATGGTATAATAACTCTACCTTTGCTCTACAAGCATCCTGTCCTCCCTGGGACATCCATCACCATCTACATCAAGAAAATCTAGCTCAAGACCAGAACACTGTGTTTAGTGTTATTATGTAAGACTAATGCTTTGTGCTTTCATTTATACACAATGTCATCAGTCAGGCCTCCTATTTTCTTAAAAATTCTCTAAACTTAGTATGAACAGGTTCTCAGAAGCATTCAAGGATTTCAGACTCACCGTATGAATATTTCATTCCACAGAATGCCTTGGCATTTCCTAATGTCTGTTCCTTGCATTCACATTTACCTACGGAAAGTAAATTAAAATGGTGTTAGTTATTAGAAAAACAAAGAAAGAAAAAATAAGAGATCAGCAAGTGCATCCAGATAACACATCCCTTTAAGCCTTGAGTGATGCATACAACGTAATCTGTAAGTACCGAGGAACCACGAAAGTCATTCAAAGGAAGTAGAGTCTCTTTCTAAATTAGTTATCTTCCAATAAAGTATTCATCCAAGAGAAATACAGAAGGTAGAAACAGTGATATATTTCAATGCTTGTAATTGATGTTGTGATAAATACAGTCTAGTATTAATATTCCATGCTAATAGAAAGGAAAAACTGAATGGAAAACAATTGTCTTTCTGCAGTTAATGTTCACCACAACAAAAGTGAAATTAAATAAACTGATTGGGCAGTCCCTTGAAGGTAATGTCGTCCAATTTTTTTGTTGTTATCCATTTTAAAAGTATTTATTGAGCACCTTTGGTATGCAAGGCATGGTGCTTCGCACTTCAGCACCATAAAGATAAGCAAGATACAATTCTTGCCTTAAGGCTTGCAATTCAGTAAGGTGAAGAAACCAAGTGTACAAAAAGTGATAAAGTGATAAGTGGTCTGGGAGAAGTACAATGTACTTGGGTGGAAGAGTCACATGTGTCTGGGAAGATGGGAAAAAGCTTCTTGGATCAAGAAGGATTTAAAAGGGACTTTGAAGAATAAGTAGAATATTTTCTCTCAATAGTTTAAATTATATATTGCCACTATTACATGTGAGAGATTTGCCAGGCCCTATGGAAGACTTTCAAAATGTCTTTGTGCATAGTTTATTTTATGTATGTATGTATGTATATATTTATTTATTTATCTATCGAGATGGAGTCTCGTTCTGTCACTCAAGCTAGAGTGCAGTGGTGTGATCTCAGCTCATTGCAACCTCTGTCTCCTGGGTTCAAGCAATTCTCCTGTCTCAGCTTCCCGAGTAGCTGGGACTACAGGTGCACACCACCACGCCTGGCTAATTTTTATATTTTTAGTAGAGACGGAGTTTCACCATATTGGTCGGGCTGGTCTCGAACTCCTGACCTCAGATGATCCACTTGCCTCAGCCTCCGAAAGTGCTGGGATTACAGGTGTGAGCCACTGCGCCCAGCCTGTACATAGTTTGTATGTAGCAGGGGACCCCAAACTCCTGGCCGTGGACTGGTACTGGTTTGTGGCCTGTTAGGAACTGGGTCGCACAGCAGGAGGTGAGCAGCTGAAGAGTGAGCTGATTTTCATCTATATTTACAGCCACTGTCCATCACTCAAATTACCGCCTGAGCTCCGCCTCCTGTTAGATCAGCAGTGGCATTAGATGCTCATAAAAGTGCCCACCCTACTGTGAACTGTGCATATGAGGGCTCTAGGTTGTGCTCTCCTTATGAGAATCTAATGCCTGATGGTCTGAGGTGGAACAGCTTCATCCTGAAACCATCCCCTGCCCCTGCCATCCATGGAAAAATTGTGTTCCATGAAACCACTCCCTGGTGCCCAAAAGGTTGGGGACCACAGATATATAGCATTCTCGTACTCATTTGTATATTCATTTCCTCTCTAGACTGTGTCCCTTCAAGACAATGGCTATATCTTATCAACTTTACATTTCTGGAGCCTAGCATGGATAGGATTTTCACTCACTGATTTAACAATTAGATATACTTTTTCCCCTTTCCTCTCCCCTCCTGCCCTCATGCACTGCATTTCATAGGCATTGAGTGGTCATAACAGCAGCTAGTGCTTACTGAGGAGCACTTACTGTATACCAGGCCGTTTTAAGCATTTTACATTAATTTACTCATTTAATATTCTCATAGGTAGAAATCTGGTAGGATTATAGAGATAAAAGAGTGAGCAGCCAGGTGTGGTGACTCATGCTTGTAATCCCAGCACTTTGGGAGGTCGATATGGGTGGACTGCTTGAGTCCAGGAGTCCAAGACCAGACTAGGTAACGTAGTAAGACATTGTCTCTATAATAAAGATTAAAAATTGTCGAGCACGCAGGCTCAGTGGTCGGGTTGTGGGGGGGAGGGGAGGGGGGACGGGGGCAGGCTGTGATTCTGGAATCTGTGAACCCCAGCTGGCACTGCCCCACAAGCCCGCCGCCATGGCCGCCTACAAACTGGTGCTAATCCAGCATGGCGAGAGCACGTGGAACCTGGAGATCCACTTCAGCAGCTGGTACGACTCCGACCTGAGCCCGGCAGGCCAGCAGGAGGTGAAGCGTGGGCAGGCAGGCACTGCTAGATGTTGGCTATGAGTTTGACATCTGCTTCACCTCAGTGCAGAAGAGAGCGACCCTGACCCTCTGGACAGTGCTAGATGCCATTGATCAGATGTGGTCCACCTGTAATGAGGACTCGGCGCCTCAATGAGCAGCACTATGGGGGTCTGACCGATCTCAGTAAAGCAGAAACTGCTGCAAAGCATGGTGAGGCCCAGGTAAAGATCTGGAGGTGCTCCTATGATGTCCCACCACCTCTGTTAGGGCCTGACCATCCTTTCTACAGCAACATCAGTAAGGATCGTAGGTATGCAGACCTCACAGATGATCAGCTATCCTCCTGTGAGAGGCTGAAGGACACTAATGCCAGTGCGCTGCCCTTTTGGAATAAAGAAATAGTTCCCCAGATCAAGGAAAGGAAATGGGTACTGATTGCAGCCCATGGCAACAGCCTCCAGGGCATTGTCAAGCATCTGGAAGGTCTCTCTGAAGAGGCTATCATGGAGCTGAACCTGCTGACTGGTATTCCCATTGTCTGTAAATTGGACAAGAGCTCGAAGCCCATCAGGCACATGGAGTTCCTGGGGGATGAAGGGACCCTGTATAAAGCCATGGAAGCTGTGGCTGCCCAGGGCAAGGCCAAGAAGTGAAGGCCGTCGGGCAGACTACTGTCCCCAGGAGCACCCTCCTTGCCCGGAGTGTCCCTCTGCTCATCCCTCCTGCACACGCCACACTGACCACATCTGTAGGCATCTTGAACTGTAGCTGCGGATGGGGGCCAGTGGCTCCCATTTTCGTTTTAGCCATTTTTGTCTCCTGCACCCACTCCCTTCATACATTCTAGTCAGAATAGCACTTCTAGGGCATGGGTTCTCAGTCCAAGCTGTGGAAAAGCTCCCCTCGTCCAAGGGAGTTTAAAGGTAGTGACTTGGGTTTTTGCGACCGCTTTGTTTACTAAGAACTTGTGGGGGAGGAACCATGCTAAGCCATGACCAATGAGGAGAAGCAAGAGAGCCTGTCTGTCCCCAAGAGCCAGTCCTCTGCTCTTCTGTAGTCAGGCCACTGCCTGGGGGCTCTAGTCATTCCAGCAGAAGATGAATGTAACCTGCATGGTGATGTGACAGCTGTTTCCTCCCTGACCCCAGGGGAGCTGGCTCTAGAAGGTTGGGATCAATCCTGAATTTAGTTTAGGTGTTACATTTACTTTTATAAAAAAAAAGTATAGTATATATAAATAATACAAAACCATAACCCTTCTGGGATCTCTCGTGGCAGCTGAAATAGTCCCACATGTGGTCATCAGAAAATTAGCCATTCCTCATACTAATATGGGATAAGCTCCTTGACCTCGGAGCAGTAGGAGTGCTTCCTGCTGTGTGTTTTAGAATCCCTCTGCTGCCTTGTTTCATGGCGGTGAAATGCCTCTTGGTCCTGTCCAAGTGTGTCTTTCACTGACTGATTTTCTGAATCATGTTCTAGTTGCTCGGCCACATGGGTCCAGTGTTCATTTGAGCATAAGTGTACTAAATCCTTTCTCCAGGAATGAGTATAATAAGGGAGTTACGTGCAATTAAAAAAATTAGCCTGGTGTGGTAGTATGTGCCTGTAGTCCCAGCTACTCGTGGAGGGGAGCATTGGTGGCACTGAGATGGGAGGACTGCTTGAGCCCAGGAGGTCAAGGCTGCAATAAGCCATGATGGCGCCACTGCACTCCAGCCTGGGCCACAAAGTGAGACTCTGCCAAAAAAAAAAAAAAGAAAAAAGAAATTGTAGTAACCTAAATGAATAGCCTATGGCCTTTGATGATTCCACAAAGCAGAAGAGTACAGTAACTACTGTGCTATAAAACCTAATGGAACTCCAAATGGCATATACTGTTCCTCAACACAATGCTCTTCTCTTTAACCCTTCAGCCTAGAAGAGCAGACATAGGTCTATTGTTTGATGACCTTTCTTTGGCTGCTTTCCAATACTTCTTTTTCATATGCTTAGAGCTCAAACAATATTTGTTGATCAGGCTTCAGCCCAGATGTGTTTTCTTAAAAGAAATCTGGAAGGGAAGAAAAGCTTGTTTAGTTATGCTAGGTTATTAGGACATTAAAAAAAAAAAGAGTGTTGTTTACAGTTCTGTGGTACTAGTTAAGGCCGGTTTTGTTATTCAGGAAGTGAAATTTTACATCTGGTGTAAGAAGTGGTAGAAATTAAGGGTGTTTTGTTGGTAAAGTATATTATACTCCTAGTTGAAAGCTGTTTTTATGGAAACTTATGGGAGGTATATAGGTAGGTAGATTTTTTTTTTTTCAGTGCTTAGAATACTTTTGTTGAAAAAGGTGCTCAGAAGCACCATTCTATACCCAATGCAGGGAACTAAATAAAGTCTTCCTCAATCTGGCGTTCATCCAGATGAATTTCAGAGACTCTCTGGGGACATCACAGACCTAACAGCTGCTGTGGACATGAGAGTCTGGAGTCATTCTGGTGCCAGCACTTTATGTGCTTGGCTGGAATGCTGCCAACTCTCTAATAACACGCATGATGGGCTTAGTGAATGTCCTATAGTCCTAAAAACCGGATTATTACAGATTTGGTTTAGCAAACTTGGAGAATTATAAAAAGTCATTGTATGCTTAGAAAAATGGAAGAATACTTTTAAAAGTGGCTATTAAAGTTAAAATCATAAAATTCCAGACTACGTAGCATTAAGGCAAAAAAAATTCATAGTAAAGAGTTGTTTTCTTTTTCAAATGCTGAAAAGATAAATATGATAACTTCATGTTGCCTTCTCTTTCGCACCTTCTTTCCTGTTGTGATTGAACATGAAGCCATTAGGAAAATTATCATAAGATTATGTTAAGTGAAAAAACCATGATACAGATGGGCAACTAACCTTGTTTCTCAGATTTAGGTTCTTGATTCTTGAAGGGTCCATATGTTCTCTATGAGAAGGTTTTAAAACTGTGATTTCTTTCTGATCTAAAATGTGGATTGATGGGTGGATAGAATTTAGGCGGCGGGTATGTGAGTGCGCAACTTCTAAAACTTTTCTGGATGTCTGAAAATTTTCATAATAAAATGTTGGGAAAATTATCACAGACATTCTCAATCAACACAGCTTTGTGAATTCATACTTTAGCACATCCTCAGCTCCAAGCATATAGCAATATTAGATAAAGGATGGAAAAAAAGACATAGCCTGCATCAAAAACTAGATATTTATCTCTGTGGACTAGAAATGAATGTTTTCAGTTTGTTGATACTTCTTGAATTAAAAGAAAGTAAAAAAAGAAAAGAAATGAATGAATGTGCATTCAGGGGATAGGGCTTTGGGGTCTGCTTTCAGAATTAGGCAGCAGTGGTCAGGAGTTCAGATACAAAGGGGTTAATAGGACAAAAAAGAGATCACAGTCAGACTCCCTTTTTAAAGACAGAGATTGGGTAAGGCTCTCCTTGCTAATGAAAGGAGGCTGGGAAAAAACAATAAACCAACCACATACACAAAACTCCAAACTATTATTCATGGCCACTTGATGAAATTCTTAAAAAGGGCTCTGCATTTCATCCAGCATCTAGTCCTGCAAATTATGTAGCTAGTCCTTAAGTGACCTAGAAATGAATCCAAGTTGCCCTCCTGGTTTTCAAAGAATAGATATAATACAATGAAATTAGATTAGAGATAATCAGTAAACAAATATTCTTTTTTGTTTTTTTTGTTTTTGAGATGGAGTCTCCCTCCATCACCCAGGCTGGAGTGCAGTAGCCTGATCTCAGTTTACTGCAACCTCTGCCTTCCAGGTTCAAGTGATTCTCCTGCCTTAGCCTCCCAAGTAGCTGGGATTACAGGCACATGCCACCACACCCAGCTAATTTTTTTGTATTTTTAAGTAGAGACGGGGTTTTGTCATGTTGGCCAGGCTGGTCTCGAACTCCTGACCTCAGGTGATCCACACACTTTGGGCTCCCAAAGTGCTGGGATTGCAGGTGTGAGCCACCGTGCCCAGCCCCAGGTAAAAAAAATATTCTAAAAACCCTGATGTTTGAACAATTAAATATCCTAGACAACTCAGTGGATTAAAGAGAAATTCTTAATGGAAATTAGAAAAACATTAGAACTTGAATGATAATGAAGATGCTACATATAAAGGCCAATAGGATCCAGCTAAAAGATCTTATAAGGAAATGTATAACCTTAAGAGTACTTGCTAAAAATAAGAAAGACTAAAAGTAAATGAGTTAATAATCACTGGACTCACAAAGGTAGAAAAGGACTAAGAAAGCAAACTTAAAGAAAACATAAAAAAAAAGATAAGAGCAGAATTAGTGAAATAAAGAAAAATTAAATAGGTTGGATCAAGTTAACCAAAAGTTAATCTTTGAGAGAAGCAAATTAAGATCAGTATAAGACAATAAGAAAAAAGGCACAGATAAGCTTAGGGACAAAAGGAAGATTAAGGACAGATTGAGTAAAGGTTTAATAAATTATGAGTGAATACCATGCATAACTCTATGCCAATACAATTTTTTAAAATTAAAATAATTGGTGGCTGGACAAGGTGGCTCACGCCTGCAATCCCAGCACTTCGGGAGGCTGAGGTGGGTGGATCTTAAGGTCAGGAGGTCTAGATCATCTTGGCTGACACTGTGAAACCCCATCTCTACTAAAAATACAAAAAATTAGCTGGGCGTGGTGGCATGCGCCTGTAGTCCCAGCTACTTGGGAGGTTGAGAATTGCTTGAACCCGGGAGGCAGAGGTTGCAGTGAGCCAAGATCGCGCCACTGCACTCCAGCCTGGGTGACAGAATGAGACTCCATCTCAAAAAAAAAAAAAGAATTGGTAATTTTCTAGAAAACTTTGATTACCAACACCAAATCACAAATAAAACAAATTAATAACCATGACAGATATTGAATCAGTAATACTTTCGTCTACTCATAGACACTGTGTCTCAATGGTTTTATAGATAAATTCTAACAAAAATTCAAGTAACAGATGATTCTATTTTTATATAAATAATTGCAGAGAATAGAAAAAAAAAAACAGTGGGTAAGGGGACCTCCTAACTTACTCAAATATACAATGCAATACATTAAATTATAGGCCAATATCAATTATAAACATCAATATGAAAATCCTAAGCAAGCAAATAAACAAATAAATAAAAGATAAAAACCCTAGCAGATCAAATTCAGCAACGTATGAATTAAAATACATCACAGCAAATAAAACTTATCCTAAGACTAAAAGAATAGCTTGATAATAATTGCCATTCTGACAAACAACAGATGCTGGCAAGGCTGTGGAGGAATAGGAACGCTTTTACATTGTTTGCAGGAGTATAAATTAGTTCAACCATTGTGGAAGACAGTGTGGTGATTCCTCAAGGGTCTAGAACCAGAAATACCATTTGGCCCAGCAATCCCATTACTGGATATACACCCAAAGGACTCTAAATGATTCTACTGTAAAGACACATGCACACATATGTTTATTGCAGCACTGTTTACAATAGCAAAGACTTGGAGCCAACCCAAATGCCCATCAATGATAGACTGGATAAAGAAAATGTAACACATATACAACATGGAATACTATGCAGCCATAAAAAAGGATGAGTTCATGTCCTTTGCAGGGACATGGATGAAGCTGGAAGCTATCATTCTCAGCAAACTAACACAGGAACAGAAAACCAAACACCATATGTTCTCACTTATAAGTGGGAGTTGAACAATGAGAACACACGGACACAGGTAGGGGAACAACAGACACTGGGGCCTATTAGGGGTGTGGGGGGTGAGGGGAGGGAGAGCATTAGGACAAATACCTAATGTGTGCAGGGCTTAAAACCTAGATGAGGGGTTGATAGGTGCAGCAAACCACTATGGCACATGTATACCTATGTAACAAACCTACACACTCTGCACATGTATCCCAGAACTTAAAAAAAAAAAAAAAAAAAAGCTTGATACCGGAAAAAAATTATTTTCAATTACCACATTGATAGATTACAGGAGAAAAACCAACTGACTTTCTCAAAAGATGCAGAGAAGGCATTCAGCTAAACACAAAACTCATTAACAATAAAATTAGAAATAGAAGAGAATGACATTTACTTGATAAAGTCTACGTATCAAAAATCAATACCAAGTTTTATAGTGGTGAAAATTTCAAACTATTTCCATCAAATTTGGGAAAACATTGTACTGGAGTCAAAAAAAATGAGGCATGAGAACTACACAAGTGAGACAAAACTGTCCTTATTTATCAATATGATGGCCTACATTAGAAAATCCAAGATAATCCATACATACTGGAATCAGTAAACAAGTTCAGCAAAGTCACTGGATACAACCTCAAAATACAAAAAAAAAAATAGTATTCCTTTATATCATCAACAATCATTTTAAAAACTCAGGTAAAGAACACTTTCCCAATAGCAATAAAATCGAAAGGTATTTAGGAGTGAATTTAATCAAAGACAGGTAAAACCATTTCGGAGAAAAGTGACAAATGCTATTGAAAGACCTTAAAGAGGACTTTAATATATAGAAAAGTATCTTCATGTTTGGGACTACTCAATATTACAAAGCTGTCACTTTTTTCAAAATGATCTATAAAGTCAATGCAATTGCAATAAAAATCCCAACAGAGCCTTTTGTGGGATTTAATAAACTTAATAGAAAATTCACATGAAAGGCAAAGAACCGATAGCTAAGATAATTTTAAGAAAGAACAATGAAATGAAGGGACTTGCCATCTCAGACATCAGGACTCATTATAAAACTGTAATAATATATTGTGGTATTGGCTCATGAAACATGATAGAGAGACAAGATACAGATCCATTCACATATAGAAACTTGATATACGATAAGGTAGCATTACAAATAATGGCCTCAGCTGCTCATTCCCATGACCATATCTTAGACATCACCATTATCGATAACTGCTACTCTTCCAATCTCAATTTCAAGCATCCCATTCTTTGACCTCTACATGCTATCCTAGCTTGCTTCCAACTTCAACAATCCTTTGAAACTCTATAATCCTTGATCCTCACATCCCTATTTACCTAGTTTAAATTTCATGAACAATTATTGCCCTCTCTTGCTTCATTCTTGCTTGGAAAAACCTCAACCCAGCTTAAAGTCATTTCTTTGTGTATGCCTATATCCACAATGCTGAATGTGACTAGGGAAAACACACAACCATGCTGACCGGTGTTACTCTAAATGCCACACCTCTGCTTGAAATGCTCCAGTGGTTTCCATCTTACTCCAGGTGAAAGCCAAGGTCCTTATACTGGCCTCTGCAGCCTCGTTATATTTCCTCTTCCACTTGTCTTCCCAGCTTACTCTGCTCCAGCCACACTGGCCTTCTTGCTGTTTCCTGAATTCCTCCTCAGGGCTTTAAAGACTTGCTGTATCTTCTGCCTAAACTCTCTTTCCTCTGCCACCTGTATAGCTACCCTTCTTACCCCCTGCAGATTTTTTTCCCCTCAAATGTCACCTTTCATAGGGCTTACCCTGATCACCTTATTTAAAAGTATGTCCCTCTAAAACATATCTTATCCCGTCCCTGCATTATTTTTCTATTATACTAAACATTTATTATACTAAATATTTTATTTATTAGCTGTTTTTCTTCACTAGAATGTAGGAGACACAGAGGCAGAGATTTAATCTGTTTTGTTCACTTACTCTATTTACAGTGCTGCCACATGACAGAGGTACTTAGTAAGTATCTGTTGGATGAATTAATAAATTTATAAAGAACTACTACAAACTAGTAAGAAAATTACAGATAGGAAATTCACAGAAAAGGAAACCTGAATGGCCAAGAATAAAGACAGGTACTTCTATAACCATTTAAAGTGTAAGCATTTAAAACTGTGGAAACCATTCTTAGGGCAGGTAGCCTGCAAGCTATAGAAAAACAGGTGGCCGACTTGGCCTGAGGGCTGTGTTTTGCCAGCCCCTGGCCTGGTGAAACACCTTCTCAAGTGCACAAAGTCACATACAAGAGAACATTTAGGGCAGCGTTATTTATAATGGTGGAAAATTAGAAACTGGAGATATCCTAAATGGCAAACAAATGAGAGAATAAAAATGGTATATAACCGCTTTTATATGAATTTTTTTGAGATGGATAAACCTCAAAAAACTACATAATCAGGTAAAAAATGTTTTGCTTATTTACATTTCAGAGATGGGCTCTTGCTATGTTGCCCTGTAGTTCAGTGGCTATCTACAGGTGCTTTTATGGTGCACTACAGCCTCAGACCTCTGGGCTCAAGTGATCCTCCTGCTTAAGCCTCCTGAGTAGCTGGTACTACAGGTGCACACCACCAAGCCTGGCTACCAAAAACATTTTAAAAGAGTATATAAGGGCCAGGGGCGGTGGCTCATGCCTGTAATCCCAGCACTTTGGGAGGCCGAGGGGGGTGGATCATGAGGTCAGGCATTTGAGACCAGCCTGGCCAACATAGTGAAACCCCATCTCTACTAAAAATACAAAAAATTAGCCAGGCGTGGTGGTGGGCACCTGTAATCACAGCTACTTGGGAGGCTGAGGCAGGAGAATTGCTTGAACCTGGAAGGTGGAGGTTGCAGTGAGCCAAGATTGTGCCACTGCACTCCAGCCTGAGCAACAGAGTGAGACTTTGTCTCAAAAAAAAAAAAAAAAAAAGAGTAGATATCATGTGCATGGAATTCTGAAATACTCAATATATATATAGGTAACAAAACAGTAAAAACATGAAAGTGGATGATCAACACCAAGTTCACCATTGTGGTTATTCTGTGGACAAAGGGAGGCAACTGGGCTTGGGGCTGGTACATCAGGGACTTCAAAAGCATCTGTAACATTTTATAACCTAAATGAGAATATGAAACAATTATGGCAAAGTATGAGATTTGCCAACCCTTTGAAGGTGTGTATGGGTGCTCATTGCATAACATTTTTACTACTTGTAATGTTTCATAATAAAATATATTTAACTTGCTGTGAGTTTAATTTGGAGCATTTGGTGAGCACTTTACAGCCAAGTGTTGATGCAAGATTTCATGCCCACATTTGAGTTTGTGTTAAGGAGCAAGTTAGTGCTAAATATAATCACTTGCTTTTCTGCAAGAAGAGAACAGAGGCAAGATGAACACAGAAACTGAGAATACATACCACTATCATGGCATGCCCTTCAAAAGAATAAACAGAACAATGTCATATGGAAATTGAGTCAGAGGAAATAGGAGCCCATATTGAGTAAACTCAAAGAGCTATATTTATGTAGTGAGCAGTGTTTTGGCTTTGGTACAAATCATTTTTCATATTCAGTTAATGTCATTAATTTGATTTTTTGGCTTCATTATTTGGCTTATATCTAGTTTGTAGAATTACTTTTGCTTTCTAGTTGTAAAAAAGCTATAAACATAAGAAGTTCACATCTGGCTTTTGCTTTGTACCTATGAAGTTAAGCTAGGTTTATAAGAATATTTTTCCTTTCAATGGCTCTGTAAATTTCCAAACCTAATATGTTCAGTAGGCATTTTTTTTTTTTTTTTTTTTTTTTTTTGAGACAAGATCTTGCTCTGTTACCCAGGCTGGAATGCAATGGCACGATCACAGCTCACTGAAGCCTTGACCGCTCAAGTGATCCTCCCACCTTAGCCTCTCAAGTAGCTGGGACTACAGGCGTGCACCACCACACTGGGCTAACTTTTTATTTTTGTAGAGATAACTCTTGCTATGTTTCCCAGGCTGGTCTTGAACTCTTAGCCTTAAGCAATCCTTCTGCCTTGGTCCCCAAAATGCTGGGATTATACTCACCCCACTCAGCAGGCTCTTAACTGTGTTTTAGAGTGAGAAAAACATACCAAAGTATTAACAGTGGAATAATGAGATTTTGGGTGACCTTTTTTTTTTTTTTTTTTTACTATGATGTTTTGCATTTTCCACATTTCTATACCAACTACATATATTACTCTAATCATCAGAAAACAAACAAAAGTGTGTTAAAATACCCCTTAGCTATACTTTACAGTTTCATACTTACGGGAGTCACTACTTTATTATACCATGAAACCCCAGAACTAAAGAGTTCCCCTCATAGGATCCAAAAGCTGGACCCTGGTTTGTCACGTATCACTGTTACATAAGACCAGACCTGAAAATATGACGCCTGGTTACATCCATCTCACCTGAGTGTAGAAGTGCAGAAAACCCCTGCGCATCCTCCCACTCCCAGGCTGCTTCGCTCTTATTGTGCACGGGACGGAAGTCAGGAACTTCATGATGCCAGTCTATGTCTGTGTGGCTAACAAAATAGAACATGATAAAGAACGTATTCAGGAATTTTTTAGAACTTGTATAGAAATGAATCTATAGAGATTTAAACCTTATCTTCTACCTTCCCATTCTTCCTTTTTCCAGAAATAATGTTTTAAGGAACTATTGTGAAGACAAATAATTATTTTGCAAAATGAATTAGATGATCTCTAGAATCTTGCAAGAACAAATTACTTGAGTTTGTAATTAGACAAAAATTATTGGTTTGGTTTTGTTTTGTTTTAAAACGGAGTCTTACTCCTGTTGCTCAGGCTGGAGTGCAACGGTGCAATCTTGGCTCATTGCAAACTCTGCCTTCTGGGTTCAAGCGATTCTCCTGCCTCAGCCTCCTGAGTAGCTGGGATTACTGGCGCCTACCACCATGCCCAGCTAATTTTTTTATATTTTTAGTAGAGATGGGGTTTCATCATGTTGGCCAGGCTGGTCTCGAACTCCTGACCTCAGGTGATCCACCCACCTCAGCCTACCAAAGTGTTGGAATTACAGGTGTGAGCCACTATGCCCAGCCTGACAAAAATTCTTTAAAAGGGATGTGCAAATACATCTTGGGTTCATTAACAGAATGCAAGATTTTCCAAATCACTATAGGTTTTCAAAAGAGCCTGAAATACATGTAGCTGAGAGCAATAGCCTTGCACATTCACCTGCTGATGCAGTCTCCAGTGATAGGGTCACAGCTCCCCGCACAGTCACATGGTCGACAGCCATAGTCTCCGAAGCCCCAGTATCCCACCATGCACCTGTCACAATGTCGCCCTGCCACCCCAGGCTTGCAAGGGCAGTCACCATTGCTGGGGTCGCAGAAGGTCACTGAGTTGGCAGGAAGGACAGCTGATCCTACTGGATGGCAGGAACACGCTACAACAGAGAGGACAGAGAGGACACGCAAGGATCAAAGACTGACTGTAGATCACCCGTGTGAACATTAGGCTTGACCATCCCCAAGTGGCTTCCCTTCACCACACAGCATATTTCTGAGACTCCTCCTTTAGCCATGAGTGTATGCTCAGAGAATGAAAGCTAATTAAATGACAGATAAGTGAGATATAATCAGAAAAGCATGTCTGCTGCAAAAATAAACACATAATTTATCCTAATATGGAAGGCATGAAATATGAATGCCCTTTGGTTGGGGTGATGAGGATGAACCAGCAAAGAAGACAGGGTGGAAGGATTCAGTGAGAAAGGAAAAGACGTCATGAGAGTATAGTGTTCTGGAAGCCAAAGAAGGTTTCAAGGAGGAGGGCAGCATCAGCTGTGGCAGATGCTGAAAGGTCAAAGAAGATGGGGCATGTGATGGAGTATTGCATTTGAACAGCACAAAGGCTGTTGGTGTTCTTCACAGGAAGAGTTTCAGTGTAATACATAGTGAGAGGGGAACCCAGTTTCAGTGTAATACATAGTGAGAGGGGAACCCAGTGGAAGAGGATTCAGGGGAGAATGGGAGTACAGGAATTTGAGCATGTGAACAGATAGCTCTTTTGAGGAGCTTTTCTTTTCTTTTTTTTGAGAGAGGGTCTCACTCTATCACCAAGACCAGAGTGCAGTGGTACCCCCAGGGCTCACTGCAGCCTCAACCTCCTGAGCTCAAGCGATCTTCCTGCCTTAGTCTCCCGAGTAGGTGGGACTACAAGCTGGCACCATGATACCTGGCTAATTAAAAAAACATTTTTTTTTTTTTTTTTGTAGAGGCAAGGTCTTGCTATGTTGCCCAGGCTGGTCTCAAACTCCTGGCCTCAAACAATCTTCTCACCTTGGCCTCCTAAGTGCTGGGGCTACAGGTGTGAGACACTGCGCCTGGCCATAAGTCTTTAATACTGGTCAAAAGTCCTTCTCCTCAGCCCTCTCCCTACTCCTGGAATTGCTTATTGCTCACTGTCTGACAACCTGCAGCAGTTTCTTTGTTCTTGGGATGGCAAAAATAGTTGAACAAAGTGTATATATATGTGTTTGTATACATATATACACACTTTTTTCATATACATGTATGTGTGAAATGTGCTTTTTGGGCTTATCACAAATTAATGAGCCCTAACTTCAGTTGGATCTCCAAACCAATGTTCATCAACTCTATTTTTGCTTTTTTGAGACAGGGTCTTTTCTTGTTCCGGGCTGGAATGCAGTGGTGCTATCTCCACTCACTGTAGCCTCAACTTCCTGGGCTCAAGCAATCCTCCTGCTTCAGCCTCCCAGGTAGCTGGGACTACAGGCACACACCACTACGCCCAGCTAATTTTTGTATTTTTTGTAGAGATGGGTTTCACCATGTCCAGGCTGGTCTCAAACTCCTGGACTCAAGCGATCTGCCCACCTCAACCCCCCAAAGGGCTGGGATTGATTATAGGCCTGAGCCACTGTGCCTAGCCCATCAACTCTATTTATTCAATTTTTCCTGGATTTAAAAAAAATAACATTTCTCACAGTGGCTGTCTCAGAAATTCCCTAGGCTTCTCAATCAACCTACCCACTTAGTCTGATTCTAATTCACTGGTAGGGTCCTCTGGATAATCTTTTCTCCATTTCAAAATCTTTTTCATCTTCCCACTGCTTTCTCTGAGAATCAAGTGAGAAACGCTGGGAGAAACCTTGGTTGATGGCTCTGCCTCCCAGAGCCTCTGTGACCTCAGGTGAGAAATATAACTTTCCTGAATCCTGTTTATGAAGCATTTGTAGTTTCCAAAATGTGGTCACTCCTTAGTCAAACATGTAAGGTCCTTCATAGCAGAGCCCTAGCCTACTTCTCCAGTCCTTCCTCTCATTATTCTCTTGCATATAGCCCTTGTTCTAATTAATTGGGACAATTTCTAGACACATCCTCCATCTTTCTTGTTTCTTTGCCTTTATTAATTTCAATAGTGAAATCTTTCTTCCCATAACAATCTTTCAAAATTCTACATGTCCTTCAAAACCTTTATCTAATGTCACTCCTAAGGGTTGCTGCAATTCAACCATCTGGGGGGGTTAGCATGCTCAAGGTAGGAGCTCTGTTGGTATCTTCCTTCTTAAAGACAGAACTTTTGACATACAATGATATTCAGAAAAGAAAAGTGGGGTTCAGCACCCTTTCCTCTGCCACCCCCTCCCACCTCACCAAATGTGAAGCCAGGGCAGTAGCTCCACTTGCCCAGAAGGGACAGCTCCACCTTCTTTTAGAAATCATTCCTTATTCCAATGCAGTTGAGTATGATTTACCCTTTCTTTGTAACCCTCCAGTGCTTTAAAGAAACATTTCTTATAGCTCTGATCACATTCTACTTTGCATTAGGCAATTGGGGGTTTTCTTTGTCTATCACACCAGTCTGTAAGCTCTTTGAAGTGGAGCATGGGCCTCACTCACCTATCCCCCCTGCAGTGCTTAGTGGAGGCAGACTTAACTCCTAGCTGAAATTTGTTTTACCTTTCTGAGCCCCACGTTTCTATTTTACCAGGTTTTGTTGAGGACTAAACCAGAGATAATGTACGTCACTAACACTTGGTAAGACATTAGCAAATGGTAGATTACAGCTGCTCAAAAATGACCCTTGAACTGAATTAAAAGGCCATGATATAAGCACTATTTACAAAGGACAATGGAGGAAAACAGCATAGGAGACATTGTTTGAAAGGCTAATAATGTGTGTATTTAACGCAGGGTTTATTTACCCATTCACTTACTCAACAAACATTTAATGAGCACCTGCTATGTGCTAACTACTGTGCAAATTGCTAGGGATCTAACTTGAATAAAATAGTCTTGGTCCTTGAAGAGATCCCAAATTTAAAAGAATTATTCCAAGATTTAAAAAATCTTAATACCAGAGGAAAGTAAAGATTTTGCCTCTAAAACATTGAGGTTCTAAGGAGAACATCTTTATATTCATACATTTATGGTAATCACTGTCTCTACATTAAATTTCCTAATTTTTTTCTTCACTTGGTTTTTATTATGAGAACATTTAGGCATTTTTCTCTTAAAGTATCAATGCACTATTGATTTATGGTTTGTTTCTAATTAAGAAATAATTCATTTGGATTATATAATATGCAATATGAATATGTCAAAATGCTATATTCAAAACAGTGTAGACATTACTTAAAATGAAATCACATAATCTAGTATGAAAATTATATAATTTTGAGATGACAAAACCTATAGTTACTATATCACTCGGTCAAGTCAATTTGGTTCTTAAAGCAGATAGGAGAGATTTAGCCAGAAGAAAGATATTATAAGAACCCCTTCTATGGTAATATATGGTAGTCCACCACTCCTATCTTTTCCTCTAACAGAAAATTCAAGCATTTCCAGGAGTTGACCTTTCCCTTCTACCATATATTTTAAAAGCCACACTCATTTCAGGAATGGCCAGAGAAGAATGTGTTTCTGTCATATGTGCTAGTAGATTTCTGTCAGCCTGACTTCTCACATAATTACAAGATAAAGATACCATTTGGAAACTATGCAGAACTAGCTCCAGGCCGAAGGCCCTGACATCTTTCATGGCATACTTTTTCAAGACTCACACCGAGGTCTGCCTTGCATACTTATCTCCTGAAGCTTGATAGCAGTCAATATCTGACACATACAATCTACATTTCTTATTTTCTTCCAAAATGCAAACATATTTTCTTCTTGTTTGGAAGGAAAAAGGATCTCCTCAGGTTCTGGTTCAGTTCTGATTCCCCAACATATATTTCTTACTAATTGTTGATTCTAAAATGCAACCCAAGAACTTATTTTTTCACAATAAATGTCAAAGTTGTGACCCAGAGTGACGTAAGTTCTTAACTTTAGCTTTGTCTTTGTTGTTGTTGTTGTTTGTTTGTTTTTTGAGACAGAGTCTTGCTCTGTTGCTCAGGCTAGAGTGCAGTGGCGTAATCTTGGCTGACTACAACTTCCACCTCCCAGGTTCAAGCTATTCTCATGCCTCAGCCTCCTGAGTAGCTGGGATTACAGGCATGCGCCAGCACGCCTGGCTAATTGTGGTATTTTTAGTAGAGACAGGGTTTTGCCAGTTGGTCAGGCTGGTCTTGACCTCCTGACCTCAAGTGATCCACCTGCCTCAGCCTCCCAAAGTGTTGGGATTACAGGTGTGAGCCACCATATCCCGCCTGTCTTCTTGTTAGACCCAACAGTTGAACCATCATCATATACTATTATGCTGACATTAATTATTCTTTTCATTATAATTTTTAGTGTTCACAGCTGTGGTGAACTGTCCTTAAGAGCCAAAATATTACATTGAGTGGTAACCAGGTATATTTAGAAGCTGTATGGCCTGTCTAGGTGGTAAATCATTCATCATTGGAGTTATCATTTCCCCCCGAAAACATCTGCCCTAACCTGCTCTCACACCCACAACCATGGTGACAAAACAAAATTATTAAAAATGTCAATTTAATTTCCAGATATTTTCACAAGAGTTCATCAATAATGCATGAGACTTACTTTGAATAGTACCTTTTTTTTTTTTTTTTTTTTTGAGACAGAGTTTCACTCTTGTTGCCCAGGTTGGAGTAAAATGGTGTGATCTCGGCTCACTGCAACCTCTGCCTCCCGGGTCCCAGTGATTGTCCTGCCTCAGCCTCTCGAGTAGCTGGGATTACAGGCACCCGCCACCACACCCAGCTAATTTTTGTATTTTTAGTAGAGATGGAGTTTTACCATGCTGGCCAGGCTGGTCTCAAACTCCTGACCTCAGGTGATCCACTCGCCTCAGCCTCCCAAAGTGCTGGGATTACAGGCGTGAGCTACTGCGCCCGGCTGGTACCTTCTTTACCCAAGTGTTCTACTGGAAGAAAATCTATGGTAACAGTGCAAAAGTTTTGAAACAGATGAGGTAGAGGAAATGAGTACTTTACAAAAGATTTCACAACAGATTCCCTTCAAGTAATGCAATTATCTAAATAATTGCTGAATGTGATATAAATTTTATCTATAGCTATATGTTTGCAGCAATACATCTGAAAAGTGAAGCAGGGCCCCTGCAGCATTTATAGAAGAGGAGGCAATGCTGCTGTGTAGGACTTTCTAGCAGGAAACACACCTGTTAATGAAACGATGGATGGACACATTTTCAAATATCTTGTGCGTGCATAAGGCTCTAAAACTAATATTTGTATCAATCACGAAGGCCGACAATAAATACAGTTGTTTGGAAATTTGCTGTAAGATTTCTTAGAAGACAGAAAATAAAATAGAGGCAATATAATAAAGTTGGTAAGAGCACAAGCTTGGGAATCAGACTAGATGACTAGATTCTAACCAGAACAAGATTCTGGTGATGAGGCTTATTATTTACAAGACTTTGTGAAATTAACTTCTTCAGCTGTCTGTTTTCTCATTAATGAAGGAAGCCACAGGGATGTTTTGTAAGGTTTGAGATCATGTATGTAAATATTTAGCAATGTATCAGGCATCTAGTGGCACCAAATGCTAAAAAAAAAAGGATATTATTATCTAGATGAAACATATTCGTATAAAAATGCTCACCGCTCATTCATTCATTCACTCACAACTTTACCAAAGGGTTATTGAACTTTAAAGTTAACATAACATGAACTATGCTAGGGGCCGAAGATACAAAGATGACTACAAAAATTCGTATCTCTTGAGTGAGAGAAGAGAGAAGTGTAGATGACAGGGCGGTAAGCATTATACCCGAGGTAGTTCAGGGTGTATGAGAATACAGGAGAAACGAACTGCCTCATTGTAGATATGGTTTTTTTTAAAAGGAAACTAATGATCTAACTGGCTTTCAAAATAGCCTCCTTGCCTTTGTATTAGAGAGGAACACTGCTTTCTTGACTACTCTAAGTTCTATGGAATTAAGTTACTCTCCTGTTACATGTTCCTTTCTTTGGACAAAAAAAATTAACCTATTGGCCAGGTGCGGAAGCTCATGCCTGTAATCACAGCATTTTGAAAGGGCGAGGCAGGCAGATCGCTTAAGGTCAGGATTTCGAGACCAGCCTGGGAAACATGGCGAAAGTCCGTCGCTACTAAAAATACAAAAATTAGCTGGGTATGGTGGTGCGTCCCTGTAATCCCAAATACTCAGGAGGCTGAGGCAGGAGAATCGCTTGAACCTGGGAAGCGGAGGCTGCAGTGAGCCAAGATCATGCCACTACACTCCAGCCTGGGTGATACAGTGAGACCCTGTCTCAACTGGAAAAAAAAAAAAGAGAAAAAAAATTAACCTATTACTCTCATTTTGTGGATCGGAGTATGTTGAAAAAAAGGAGGGTGTGATCTATGGTCCTGCTGCCCTGAAATGTCATATAGGACAAGAGTCACACTGGTCAACCTGCATGAATATAAAAAGTATACAAACACAAGCACAAAACAGGAACATAATGGAACCATTATGGCTCCCTTTATTCTGAAGGGATTGCTATAGCCTTTGATGGTGGAGTCAAAGGAGGTAATTGCTGCCGGTTCATCTTTATTCCCACCTTCCACTAGAACTCTAGGAGTCTGCCTGTCTTCCACTGAGGGAGTGATCTGTGATCTCAAGCTCACTGTTGAAACCACCAACGGAATTCAGCATCTTACCGCTCTGAAACTGGCCTCCTTTAATATTACCTGATGGATCTAACTTTCGTTATTTTGTTTTAAAAGCTACACTGGGAGAAAAATACCCTAAAAGTATTTGCTCCTGATTTAGCTTTTCTAAAAACAGAACTCAAAGTTCAAGGCCCTTAGCTGGGAAAGAAGCTGCTTGTCAAGATCTTTCACCACGACCTCGGCAGCCGCTCCCTCGGCGCGGCCACTCCCTCGGCAGCGCCTCCAGGCTCCCAACATTGTTTTCTCCTGAAAAGGCCAAGGCCCTACAGAATTTCTGAGGGGGATTTTTAATAGTGACGTCATTCCAAAAGCTGCCCAGCTGCCTGCTGAATTCTTAGAGCAAGGGGGACTTAAGGGAGATGATTTCGAGACACAGCTTTAAGAAGAAAGGACACAATTTGAACTGTTGTATATAAATAAAGTGTGAAGTTAAATAGTAGAAAAAATGAGATTTTTAATCTTTTTTTTCTTTTTGGCACTGTTTTCTTCTTTCCTTCTGCTATCAACTATTTTTGCTAGTGGATGAAAAGCTATAAAACAATAAGAAAAAGTTGTAAATGTGCTTTACTCTGTGAAAGGCCATATGGTACCCCTTTACTATCCTAGGGAACATTTTTCTATTGATCCTTGCAATGTTATATACATTATGTTCAATGGTAGCTAGTTCCACAATATTCAAGGGGTATTTAATTTCAAATAAAATTATGGCCAGGCATGATGGCTCACGCCTGTAATCCCAGCACTTTTGGAGGCCAAGGCAGGTAAATCACTTGAGGCCAGGAGTTCAAGACCAGTCTGGTCATCATGGTGAAACCCCATCTCTACTCAAAATACAAAAATTAGCTGGGCGTGGTGGTGCAAACCTGTAATCCCAGCTACTTGGGAGGATGAGGCACAAGAATTGTTTGAACCCGGGAGGTGGAGGTTGCAGTGAGCTGAGATCACGCCACTGCACACTAACCTGGGCGACAGAGTGAGACGGTCTCAAAAAAAAAAAAAAAAAATTATGCTTGAATCAGTCTAATAAGAAAACAATCTGAATTATGATTTGCCTTTCATTTACTGAAGTTCAGCGTCTCCTGAGTTTTTGTACATCCTACCCAAAAGAGGGGTAGGATGCATGAGATCTGCTTCTAAAGCTTTAAAAAATAAATGTACAGTATTTAAGTATGTTTCCTGTCTTTTATACACATTTAAATGCATAATGCAAATAAATACAAAAGTCATAGCCTTTATTTTATTTTATTTTGAGACAAGTCTTGCTCTGTCGCCCAGGCTGGAGTGCAATGGCGTGATCTTGGTTTACTGCAACCTCCACCTCCTGGGTTCAAGTGATTCTCCTGCCTCAGCCTCCTGAGTAGCTGGGGTTACAGGTGTGTGCCACCACACCTGGCTAATTTTTGTATTTTTAGTAGAGACAAGGTTTCACCATGTTGGCCGGGCTGGTCTTGAACTCTGACCTCAAGTGATCTGCCCGCCTCAGCCTCCCAAAATGCTGGGATTACAGGCACCCAGCCATAGCCTTTATTTTTAATGCTTTGCTATATGACTACTGCTCAGATTCCCTACTTAATTTCTGTATCATTCCTTTCATGTTTACTAGTTGTAGCTGGGCCAGTTACTATTTATTCCTAGGTATATCTAAGAGATCTTAGGCAGCTAAAAAGCCAATTTTATATTCTTGATTTGCTACTTCAATTAAAACTGAAGAAAGCACTTTTGCATATACAGACAAATTTTATCATGGGAAAACTTGGGTGCACCATTCTCTCCCTCCCTCCTTCCCTCCGTCTTTTCTTTTCTCTTTTCTTTCTTTCCCTCCCTCCCTCTTTCTTTTTCTTTCCTTTCCTTCCCCTTCCCCTTCCCCTCCCTCCCTCCCTCCCTTCCTTCCTTCCTCCCTTCCTTCCTTATTTTTCCACCTGTTCAGCCTCCTGTATTTCCAATCTATGCAGGCACCTAGCCAGGAACTGGAGTTATCCCTAGCTCCTTTTTCCTTTGGAGAAACAAACCTAACTGTGTCTATCTTCGATCTCGCCTTTGAACTGATGCAATTCATCCTGCCATAATCTATCATGCTCCCCTTTTTTTCATAACATTTATTAAAGCTTTTAATTACATATTTACTTGGGTAAATTTATTTAGAGTCTATTTCCATGGGGATAGAGACTATTTTGTTGTATAGACAGTGACTAGAATAGGTCTGCCACATGAGAGGCACCGAATAAATCTAGGCTGAGTTTTTTAAATTGAATGATTTGTGTCATTTAAAAAATATTTCTTAATAATTGATGATCTTTTGGCCTCCAATAATCTTCTTCTGATTTTTCACCTCACTGCTGTCACTATAGTACATTGTGAAGGGCTAGAGGATAGGAACCACATCTTTTTATCGCTGTATCCCCCAAACCTAGGACAATGCCTGACCCATTTTAGCAAATCACTCACCTTTGTTGCATTAATAAATGAATGTGCATCTTAATAAGCAACAACCATGAAATGATTTTTATGTTTTGATGAACCTCCTAGAAGGTCCATACTGCTCTTTATAGGTTTCTGTGAATAATATCTTAACACCACAGGATTGCAATACTGGATACTGGATACTAGAAACAGAAAACCACCCCAACAAATCTATGGTAAACTCAAATGGTCAAAACAAAGCAGATTATTCTGCACCTTCCCAGAGCAAGACTATATCCTATATTTAATGCTTCAGTCAGTCCAGCTTTATTATTTATTTTTTGTAAGAAAAGTTCTTTCCAGGCACGGTGGTTCACACCTGTAACCTCAGTACTTTGGGAGGTTGAGGCTGGAGGTTCACTTGAGCCCAGGAGTTCAAGACCAGCCTGGGCAACACAGCAAGAGCCCCTCTCTACAAAAAAAAAAAAAAAAAAAATTAGCTGAGTGTGGTGACATGTGCATGTAGTCCCAACTACTCGAGAGGCTGAGATGGGAGGATTATTTAAACCCAAAAGGTCAAGGCTGCAGTGAGCTGTGATCATGCCATTGCACTCCATTCAGCCTGGGTGACAGAGCAAAAACCCTGTCTCAAAAAAAAAAAAAAAGTTATTTATTCTAACTTGATAGGGGACATTCTCCACCCGTAAGTACCTTTCACTGGCAGCAAAATTTCTTTCACATTAATCAATCTGAAATTCCTTTCACCCAATTATATCTAATTAGAACTCTGTTCAAGGAAAGTAAATTATTTTTTGCCACACCTCTACTTCCCCCTTACACCTTTTGAGTATTTATAGAAAGTTGCTGTAGTGTCCTTGAGAAATTTCCTGGATAATCTGACAATATTTATCATCTTTCACACTTATTCATTAGTATCTCTCTTTTCTCAATGGTTTTTTTTGGCCTATCTGGAATATTCTCCAGTCATTTCCATCTTTCCTATACTAAGATTCCCTAGGATGAATTCAGTTCTTTAGATTCAAATACTACATGGCTATTTATCAGTAAGCAGGGCCTTACAAAACTAAAGGCTTTTACTTTTAAAAAAAAAAAAAAAAACTAGGTTCTTTAAAAATTATTTTCGCCTTTAAAATATATATCTTATTATTTCTTCCTTTGGGTTTTGATTCTGTTGTCATTAACTGGGTCACACTGTGTAATAAAGTTCTTTGGATCTTTGTAGGTCATTGGATCTTTGTAGTCAGACTAACCTGGGTTCAAATCCCAGCCTTGACACTGACCAGCTATGTGAACATGGGCAAATTATATACAGTCTTCCCTCAACATCCGTGGATTCAGCATCCATAGAATCAACCCACTGTGGATCAAAAATATTTGAGGAGAAACCCAGTAAAAAATAGCCATACAACAATACAACTAAACATTACAGTATAACAGCTATTTACATAGCATTTATATTGTATTAGGTATTATAAGTAACCTAGAGATGACTTACAGTATACAGGGGGGTGTGCATAGGTTATATGAAAATACTAAGCCATTTCATATAAGGGACTTGAGCATCCACGAATTTTGGTATCCTCGGGGATCCTGGAACCAATCCCTCGAGGATACTGCGGATGGAGGAACAGGGACAACTGTAATCAATTTAAGTCTCAGTGTCTTCATTTGTAAAATAGAAAATATAGCACATAAAGCTATAACTTAGCACATAAACGTTGCTAAATTACCTAGTATGAGGTCTGGTCCATAACAGCCATTCACCAAATGCTCATTCTCTTCTTTATGCGCCTTCTAATTTTGTCCAGACCTTCTGAAGATTTTGATATTTTCTAATTGTTTGCTTGATGATTACATGTCCTCATCAAAAGTAGAATGGTATACTATCTATTTATTCAGTGAATTACTGCATTCCACTTTCTGCTTAGAAGACATTTTAGAGAATTTCATGACCTTGTCCACTTCTCTTCCCAAATGTGACTGATTTTTATTATCCATCAATTTGTAAAGTTTTGGCTGGGTGTAGTGGCTCCAGCCTGTAATCCCAGCACTTTAGGAGGCCAAGGTGGGAGGATCACTTGAGCTCAGGAGTTCAAGACCAGCCTGGGCAACATAGTGAGACCCTGTCTATACTAAAAATAAAAAATTAAAAAATTAGCTGGGCATGATGGCACATGCCTGTAGTCCCAGCTACTCAGAAGGCTGAGGCAGGAGAATTGCTTGAGCCCAGGAGTTTGAGGCTGCAATGAGCCATGCTCATGACACCGCACTCCAGCCTGGGTGACAGAGTGAGACTCTGCCTCAAAAAAAAACACAATAAAAAATAAAAAAAATTGTAGCTTCTCTTTTTTTGGTGAATTTCAATATGTGTTATTTAATCTTTTTAAAGGATTGCCTTAGTATGATTATTATGTTATGACATATCTATTTTCTCTATTTCTCTCACTTCTTAAACTCTGGTTTTACTTCTTGGATTTAAAAAAAAAAAAAGCTGAGATTAAAGTTTCCCAACTATTACTGCCAAGTTACTGTTCTATTTAAAGTGTGGTTTCCACAAACAGTTACTTCATATTGATTCTATGCTGGAATCATTCACAGTTGCTTTCAATATAAAACAAGGATGTCTATGTTGTTTATATGGTATAAAATGAACTCATGTGACTTTGCCAAACCTACAATTTTGAAAGAAAAAGCCCACAAGTTACTATTTGAAGAGACCTCAATAACCTTTGGGAAGGAATGGACTGGTTCACAGGCACGAGAATAAACAAATGAAAGGTGCTTATGTGTTCTTACATGTGTAATTGTGGTAAGGTATTCTGGATTTAATTAGTGTAAAAATTGTACTTGAAAGATAGACTGAAATGAAAGCATCACTATACAAGAGGTAAAATGAAATAACTGTTCAAGAGAGATCAGTGCAAACAGAAATGCAGAGACTCTTCTGAGAGCATCATGAGAAGGGGCTATTTGAGTAGAGTGTGAAGAATGGCAATAGAGACTGAGGCAAGAGAGTCATCCACCCAAAGCACCTGCATCTCCATCAGTTGAGTAGTTTTCACCTAAGCCAGAAAGAAGGAAAAAAAAAAAAAAAGATCTGGATGATACAACCCTTTCTTTACAAAGATAGCTGGTTCATTTGGGTAGGTAGCCATGAAACCAGATGCTATCTTGGTAAATGCTTGGTTTGGGTTTTAGGGCAGAGAGACCAAGTTTGTTTTTATTCACTCTGTGCTAAAAGGCAATTGACTACATTTATTTTGGCCCATCAGGGAGGAAGGAAGGGCATGCCAATCTTTCAAGAGGTTGTTTACTTTGACAGAGAATGAATTCTGCTCTCTTTTCCATTTTCTGATTTTTCTTTTAATATGGAGAAAGACTATGTAATAGTTCAAAATATGTGTCTTGGCATGAAAGTCAATAAATTTATTGTAAAGGAATTAACTGGTTGTTTCCTAAAAAGAGTTAATTCTGTTCTACAGGCATTTCTTTAGACACCTGTTTCAAACAGTGTATTCTTCTAAAGTGAGGTTTTTTTTTGTTTTTTGTTTTTACTTAGGGTCTCACTCTGCCACCCTGGTTGTGTAGTGCAGTGGCGTGATCATGGCTCACTGCAGCCTCAAACTCCTGGGCACAAGTGATCCTCCTGCCTCAGCCTCCTGAGTTGCTGGGACTACAAATGCACACCATCATGCTCAGCTAATTAATTTTTTTTTTTTAAGAGAGCTTATGCTAGAGACAAGACTGCTATAAGCAGTGGTTTTCAAATGCTGGCCGGGAGACCGAAAGGCTGAATCAGAATCACCAACGATGCTTTTTAAAGGAATGCAGATTTCTGTCCAGACACCCTGTTGGAGATTCTGATTCAGTGTATTCTGGGCAGGACTCTTAAGATTGCATATTTTGAGTAAGTGCTCCCTGGTGATTCTGACCCACAGCCAGGTTTGGGAACCAATGATTTGAGGTGAGAAAAGTGGGGCTGTGAAAGTGGAGGCAAGACCTTGTCCAAACCATTTCACTTTTAACTCAGAGTCTGAGTCTGACTTCCTGATGAAAAATGACCTGAGAGTTTGAAACTGGCCGTGGTGAGAATGTTTCAACCACAGAAATTGCTAAATGGTGTGAATCAGGTCAGGGTTCCCTCCCACCACGAACCCTGCCGCAAAAGCCAGTACACAATTGTCCAGGAAGGTTACTCTTTTTTTTTCCTTCTTTTCTTTCTTTCTTTTTTTTTTTTTTTTTTGAGACAGAGTCTCCCTCTGTTGCCCAGGTTGGAGTGCAGTGGTGCAATCTTGGCTCGTTGCAACTTCCGCCTCCTGGGTTCAAGTGATTCTCCTGCCTCAGCCTCCCAAGTAGCTGGGACTACAGGCACCCTCCACCATTCCGAACTAATTTTTATATTTTTAGTAGAGATGGGGTTTCACCATGTTGGCCAGGCTGGTCTTGAACTCCTGACCTCAGGTGACCTGCCCACCTTTGCCTCCCAAAGTGTTGAGATTACAGGCGTGAGCCACCACCCCTGTTGTCACATTTTAAAAATATGCCTGCTATAGAAAAATCTACCTGTGTTATAGGTTACCAAAGTCACATAGGTGACTTTAGAGATTTCAAGTGAGTTACTCTAAAAGAGACTATCCTCTTTTAGAACAGAGAGATGAGATTCCTCAAAGTACTTCAGTACACAGTGAGAATTACATTCCCCTTTTTCTTTCTGTGCCTGAGCAACGAGTCACTTTGAGCCTCCATTTCTGTTCTCAGCCCTAGGTTCAGCTGGAGAGATTCATGTTTTCCCTTGTGTTTACAGACCTTAAATGCACTGTCCTTTAAAAAAATTTTTTTTTCCTAAGCTGTAGAAATAAATTCAGTTTCAGTGATCTCCCTAGTCTTACAAAAACAAACAACATCCCTGGAATCCTCAGAAGTGATTTCTTGGCATGGTAATGTGTAGTTGATTGTGCTGGGTCCAACAGTAGACTCTGATTAAGGTTGAAATAAAGAGGAAGTGAGAACAGGGATGATTTAATTTTTCACAAGAAATAAATCTATTGCCTAGAAGATTTGGTTCAGGGCCTCGTTTCTTCAGGTTTGATGAATTTATAACCATTAAGTAAAAATGTACACATAAGAACCATAGCATTTAGCATGGTGCTTCTCAGGAGAGTGGGAGGAAAAAAAATCTCCTAGAACACTCATGGAACCAGTAAGTCCTTGGCTCACCTGGCAGGAAACTAGCTACCTAACTGTAAACAAAACCCCAAGATTAATGTCATCAATATTTGTTGAATGAATCAACATGCCCAGGTAAGTATTTTATTACATGTATCATAGATGCTGTGAGGAAGAACATCATCAATTTGTTTCATTTTCTAGATCAACTCATTAAAAACGACTGAGATTAGAAAGCTGGACAAACTGGCTGGGCGCGGTGGCTCATGCATGAAATCTCAGCACTGTGGGAGGCCGAGGAAGGTAAATCACTTGAGGTCAGGAGTTCGAGACCAGCCTGGCCAACATAGGGAAACCCCGTCTCTACTAAAAATACAAAAATTAGCTGGGCGTGGTGACGAGTGCCTGTAATTCCAGCTGCTCAGGCGGCTGAGGCAGGAGAATCATTTGAACCTGGGAGGCAGAGGTCGTAGTGAGCCAAGATTGCGCCATTGCACTCCAGCCTGGGCGACAGGGAGAGATCCCGTCTCAAAAGAATAAAAAAAAAAAAAAAAAAGAAAGCAGGACAAACTGTATTTCAGCAATTTTACAGGAAAAAACAGAAACAGCCATCTAAGAAGTAGGGAGGGATCTTTTCAAGGAAGGCTTCCCTAAATTGTCCTCACTCACCCCCACACTCTCCCTAAGGCACTTGCTGTATCTTTTTCATTGCATTTTCCTCTTGTGAAATGGGTGGTAATAACGTTACCTACATCGAAGTGCTTTAGTGAAAATTAAAAAAGTGAAAACATACACAGCCCTTTGAATGTGACCAGAAAATAGTATGCACTCAATATACGTCAGCAATTACTATGATATTGTCATCATCATCACCACCACAGAGTACTGAAATGATCTATTATTATACATTTCTCCCCATCTAGAATGTAACATCTCTTAGGGAAGATCTTCTCATTTTCACAGACTTAGTGTTGGCACAGGGGAAGAACTCAATAAATGTTTTCTGAACTAAATAAACTGAGCTACAACTTATGTGCTTCTAGTAAATTTATCTCAGCTGTTGCTTCAGGTTTTCAATGTGTTTTTTGTTGTTGTTGTTGTTGTTGTTGTTTTCTGAGACATAGTCTTGCTCTGGAGGCTCCCAGGCTGGAGTGCAATGGCGCAATCTTGGCTCACTGCAACCTCCGCCTCCCAGATGCAAGGGATTCTCCTGCCTCAGCCTCCTAAGCAGGTGGGATTACATGTGCCTGCCACCATGCCTGGCTAATTTTGTATTTTTAGTAGAGATGGGGTTTCACCATGTTAGCCAGGCTAGTCTCGAACTCCTGACCTCAGGTGATCCACTGGCCTTGGCCTCCCAAAGTGCTGGGATTACAGGTGTGAGCCACCACACCTGGCCCGGTTCTAACTTTTGAGAAGATAAAAACTGGAAAAGAAGAGAGAGAAGAAGAAAAGGGCTGTCATATGTTCATTGCTGGCAGTCCAATAGACTAGATTGCCCAAGCCTAGTTAATATTATGTTTATGATTATTTCACTGATAGAAATGTAAGGTTCATCATTTCCTTGATATGCATTTGTAGGCTGTAGCACTTGGAAATGGGGAACAAATATATAGAAAAAAATCTTCTAGCATGTGTCTTCCCAAGCTAAGTCTTCATATAGATATGGCCAGTATAACAACATTTTCCAGTGTGTGCCATAGAACATGGGTCCCAAAAGATGCTTCGAAAGAAAAGCATTCTCTGGTTAAATTGGAGAGATGTCAAAACTCCAAAACAGGTTTATAATAAACATTAGCATATTAGGCTCTGAGACATCCTGAAGTGAAGAAACCTTTGATTGATTTATTTCCTAAATTTGAAGGCCATAGCAAAATTTCCCCTCACATAATTTCTATTAACATTTCATGGAATTAGAGCTCTGCAGATCAAACTCTGGAAAATGCTGTACCACAGAAACATATTTATTCAGATTTCCATTTTTTCTCAGTAAACCTCTATATAATTTATTCTAAAATATTCTAAGTCTATATGCACACAAATAGAGATGTAAACCTTCGTTAATTTGGATGTTTGCTTAACTAGGCTGTTCTGGCTAACTCTGAAAAGTTTAACTGTAGATTAAGTGCATAGAACCCTTGTTGAAAAGCATTCAATAGCACTCTCAACCTTAAAAAAAAATGTTAAGAGATGGGAAATTTCTCTGCTGCCCAGGCAGGAGTGCAGTGGTGTGATCCTAACTCACTGCAGCCTCGAATTTTGGAGGCTCAAGTGATCCTCCCTCCTCAGCCTCCTGAGGAGCTGGGATGTCAGCTGTGCGCCATAATGCTGGCTACTCTGAACCTTTAATACGATTCAATAGCTCTGGGGTAGGATCAGAGGTTCTGCATTGCTAATCGGCAACCAGATGATGCCAATGCGGCTGGTCTGCAAACCACACACAGAGTAGCAGTTTGCTTTTCTGCCCTGGTAAGCTCGGTAAAATAAATATAATAAAATTGTTATTTTGAATAACACTGTACATGTTGTTGATGGAACCACATACTGAAATAGTTTAAATTTTTAAAATATCAACTTGTTTTCTTGATACTACCTTCCTCATAAAAGTAAAGTGGGAAATAATGGGGGGAAAACATCTAGCTATAAGAGTATCGCTGTCAGCACCTCACATGAAATCTGGTAATTATAGGTACTTAATAAATGTTAAGTACGTTAACTTATTTGTCATAAGCTTAATTATCAATTATAACTGAAGCAGTGACAAAGAGGTGACATAGGGATACATCTACTAAGGAGGGAATTAATGATATGAAAATATTACTAAAGAGTAATGAAAATGCTCTCAAACATACTGCCAATCAAACAACGTAGGTAGAGAGTACATAGGTAGAGAGAAATGGATGTGCTGATAAATGTTGGGATCTACTGCAGGCTCAGAAAAAGAGAAGAGAAGAACCAGAGTAATATTCTGGAAGCAGATGCCAGTAAGGAAACATAAGCTAGGGAAGCAGACACAGGCATCTCTGCCCCAAATGTATCCTGGAATAGTCATAAAGTGAATGGAGACAGGCTTTCCTAGGGAAGCCTACCCAGGGATCAGGGAGCTGTCTGGAGAGGGAAAGAAAGAAATACAGATCTTCGCTATGAACCCATCTACCTCCTATACATTATGCTAAAAGAACTAAATTGGTGTCGGTTATTTTCATAATTTTCTTACTTGGTGCATTAAGTACCATCCAAGTATTTGTTAACTAGGAATGATTACTAATATGACTTAGTAGTAGTAGTTTTTAGCTTCAAGTTTTTCAGTAGCCAGATGTAGGTGAATCCATAACAACATAAGGGGATCAGAAACTTGTTACAATTATGTTAGAATTACAGACAAATATGTTACAATTACCTTATTATGTTTCAGGGCATTTTTTTTTTAAGAGTATCTTAATGTGGTCTTGATGGAGTTTTCCTTGAAATGACTTTGGAGCCTTTGGTCTTCTGGTACTTGGGTATTATCTATAAATATACTTGGCTATATCTATAAATATCAACCAGGCAATTATAGTAGATGACGCACATGGACTGATTATCAACTACTTGTTGGTAGTTCAACTCGAGAGTTACTCTTGCTCCCTGACTGAGATGTCCAAGATGCAGGCACTTTCAGCCAACCACTTACCTGCTCTACTTCCCTCATCCTCACGCTGCTTTAATCACCTCCTCGCTCTTTCCTGTCTCTGGCCATTCTGAACTTTTTTTCAGTTGTCAGAATATGCTATATTCTTTCTTCCTTCTGTTCCTTTTTGGCAAATCCTGTTGAGTTTTCTCTCTGCTGGGAATATCTCTACTCATGCTTTGTTAATTTCCATTAAACTTCAGGTCTCAGGTTCTCAAAACTCAGAACACTCCACTCTTGCTAACTGCCCCTCTGATGTGCTCCCCTCCATACTCTGTAACACAATACTTATTATACTTCTGTGTATGAGTGTGTGTGTGTATACCTGTAGTTGCCTATATACACATATGTGTATGTATACATTACAGATAACTCACTAGACTTTGTTAGCTTTGTCAAAAGACTGTGTCTCTTTTGCTTACAGTTGTAATTCCCAGGAACTAGCACACCTAGCACATAGTAGCACTGAATAAGAATGAGTTGAGTGAAAGAATAAGCTTTAAAAAATATTCTAATTGCTCAAGTTCGTTGATGAATGTTCAGACATTTTCGTGGATTGAAAAAATAATAAAATGTTATGGGTGTTGTTTAATTTTAGCTGCATTCTCGGAATTTGCTTATGTTTTTCACAGACCTGGTAGTTTGGGAACCAAAACCTATAAAACTTGTTTTGCGTAAGTCTCTAGATGAGCTGTATAAGTAACAGTAACTACTAACAAGAGGTCACTTTTTTTCCTAACTCCTCTTTCATACTCTTTTTATAAAACTCTGAAGCTATGAGTGTTCTAGGATTTAAAAAGCTAGGGCTGGTGACTTTTTACTTTTAGTAAGAATATGAGCCATATCTTGAACATAGAACAGTAACAAAAAACAAAACTAAAACAAAATAAACAAAAAGGTATTTATTTTGGCTCCAACTTTGCCAGTAAACATTTTCTTTTTTCTCTTTTTAATTGGTCAGACTTAGGCACTATAAAAGGGCTTCATCTGTTTTAATTCTTTGTACACTTACCTATCTTATGACTTTACAAAGCCAAACAATTTAAAAATCAGTAAAGTAAAATGCAAGGAATAATATGTAATGCTTTGAAATTAATCTGAGCTATACATGATTAAAATACATTGCAAATATATCACACTATACTAACTGAATTATTGTGATGGCCCCCAGTACCCTAGAAAATAAATACCAACATTTTTAGGTTGGCAGTTAAGGCCCTCTAAAATCTAGCCCCAATCAATCCTCCAACATTTTCTTGCACTATTCCCCTTGGTATTCTACTCTTTATTCTAACGGAAGTGACGCTGTTTGCTACACCAGCACATAGAAGAGGCTCAAATTTAGCAAAATGTTAGAAACTGGCTTTGTTAACCAATGTAAAATTTGGGGGGGTGGGTATGCTTTATTGAGATCAGTGTTTCTCAAACTTTACTGTGCATCAGAATCACCTGGAGGGCTTGTGAAAACTTGGATTGCTGGGCCCCATCTGCAGAATTTCTGATTCAGTTGATCCGTCTCAGGGCCCGAGAATTTGCAAGTCTAACACATTTCCCAGGTGATGCCGATGGTGCTGGTCCAAGAACCACGCTTTGAGAATCACTAGTTTGCTTGCTAACTTCAACTAAAGCTGAATGCTGAAAGTGCAAGTTCAATATGAATTGAGCTGCCTTTGTGTAACACAAGAACGGTCTTTTGAAAACTAAGTCAGATCATGCCACTTCTCTGCTGAAAACCCTTGCAGTGGCTCAACATTTTACTCCAAGTAAAAGCTGGTGAGCTTACAGTGGCCCATCAGTACATATTAGATTTTCTCCCCTCCCCAGTCACCTCTCTAGTCTCATCTCCTGACACCCCCAACTCTCATTCTGATACAGCCATGCTGACCCCCATGTTATTTCCTTTGTCACATCGGGCACCTTCCTGTCTTAAGATGTTCACTTTAGGCATTCCCTCTCCTTAGAATGTTCTTTCCCCAGTTAACTCTTTGGTGAACTTCTTCACTGTCTTCAAATCTTTGCTGAAATCTCACCTTCCCAGTGCTGGGGCCTACCCTCATTATCCTGTCCCGTACTGTACCCTGCCACTCCTCTTCCCACCCCAAGCCCTTGGCTCCCTGGATCCCTTCCCTCTTATTTTATTTTTTTCTTCTTTGATGATACTAGCCCTTATGAACTTCTCACATACTGTATATTTCACTTATTAGTTGTATTTCTTGTCTGTCTCCTCTATTAGAATATAAGCTCCTTGAGGGCAAGGATCTTTGTCTTATTCTCTGATGCATCTTAAGCACCTGGCACATAGTAGGCCCTCAATAAAAGTAACTGGATGAATGAATACATGAACACATTAGGTATACTGTACAGCATACTGTTTCAAGGAAATGCTATATAACAGTATCTTTTTGAAAATGTTTCCTGTTGCCCTACAAGATAACTTATCCAAGTTAATGACAAATTATTTTTCTTTCCTCTTTTATCTGCTTAGTAGTTCAGACATTCTCATTTTTAGACATTTCTACTAGTGGTCTGAGGCTATGGGATACACACGTATATATATCTATTCATTTAAACATATTCTGTACAAAATGGTGTCAGGACTAACTATGTTCTAGGTTGAAGCAATATTATAAGCAGAGACCGTTTTGTTAGCACATGGAGATTAGGAGCTATAACCTAGACCCTAAGGAGCTGCAGATTTTAAGGAAGTAATTATCTTTAACATAAGGTATTTTTGATCAATAAAGAGTAGAAACCCTATAGTATTATTTTCCACCTTCTGGCTTATAGGACATGACAGTTATTATAATACTAGTTTTCATTTTTTATTTCTTTATTGTTATTTTATTATTTATTTATTTATTTATTTTTGAGACGGAGTCTTGCTCTGTCACCCTGGCTGGAGTGCAGTGGCGCGATCTCTGCTCACTGCAAGCTCCGCATCCCGGGTTCACGCCATTATCCTGCTTCAGCCTCCCGAGTAGCTGGGACTACAGGCGCCTGCCACCACGCCCGGCTAATTTTTTGTATTTTTAGTAGAGACGGGGTTTCACCGTGTTAGCCAGGATGGTCTCATCTCCTGACCTCATGATCCACCTGTCTCGGCCTCCTAAAGTGCTGGAATTGCAGGCGTGAGCCACTGCTCCTGGCCTCTTTATTGTTATTTTTAAATATAATATTAAAAATAGAGACAGGGTCTTCTTCTGTTGCCCAGGCTGGTCTCAAACTCCTCGGCTCAAGTGATCCTCCCACCTCAGCCTCCCAGAGTGCTGGGATTACAGATGCGAGCCACCCCACCTGGCCTAGTTTTCGTTTCTTGACGGCTTATTCTATGACAGGCAATGTGCTAACCCTTTTATCTTATATACACACTTTGTCTTATATAGTTCTCATTACACTACAGGCAGGAATTTTACATATGAAGAAACTGAAGTCCGAAGAGCTTCAATAGCTGGCATAAGGTCACACAGCTGGCAATTGGCAGTAAAGGCATTGAATCTACATCTGTCTGAAACCTATTAAATATTACAAAGTCTGAGTACAAACAAGGAGCAAGAGTAAAACAGGATGCTGGGAGAAATATTATGACACAGATCCAGATTTGGGGCTTGGTGTGGAAAGTGAGCAGTACTATATCTTATCTGCCACTATTTAAGAGAAAAGCTTTTAACAAGCAAGCCCGTTCAAATTGCACATTGATATCTTCTCCCTGATGTTAAAAAATATTTTTAAAGAGCAATATAGTTTTTCCTTTAAAAAACTCGCAAATAACCCCAAGGTTTTAAATGCTTATTTCCCGTTGTAGTGCTTTCTTCCTGTCACTGTTTTTGAGCTAGAACATGGAGTCCTTGGTAGAGAAAGGAAGGGCATGATCATCAATCTCCATTAATAGTCTTGAGTGGCTTCTGTTATCTGATGATTTCTGAGCTGATAGAGGGTAAATACTGATGTGGTTAGATAAGCTATTCATCCACATTTGACATTTACGTAAGCCCTGCATGCACCCTTTATATTCACATATTTCAGATAATGTCCTATGAATTGGGTAGATCTTTTCAAATTCTATTCTTTTTTCAAATAAACCTCTTTTTCTTTTCTTTCCTTTCCTTTCTCTCTCTCTCTCTTTTTTTTTTTTTTTTTTTAAGAAAGGTTTGGCTCTATTGCTCAGGCTGGAGTGCAGTGGCACCATCTCAGCTCATTGCAACCTCCGCCTCCTGGATTCAAGCCATCCTCCCACCTCAGCCTCCCAAATAGCTGAAACTACAGGCGCACAGCACCATGCCCAGCTATTTTTGTAGTTTTTGTAGAGACAGGGTTTTGCCATGTTGCCCAGGCTGGTCTCGAACTTGTAAGCTTAAGCGATCCGCCTGCCTTGGCCTCCCAAAGTGCTGGGATTACAGGCATAAGGCACCATGCCTGGCCTCCAAGTAAACCTCTTCTCAGAGTTATGTCAATAAAAAAGCAGAACCCATGCTATAAGAGTTTAGTATTTTTGGGGAGAGCATAAAATTAATATGATTTCCTAAATTAGTTATGATAGGATACATTAGAGCAGTGTCAATCAAAATGGATTTATAAGGAAACCAAAACTAGTCTTTTTTCATGTTTAAGTTCACTGTTAAGGTAAAAGAATAACCCAAGTGCAGCAACTACCCCTTATTTCATCAGCTTGAGTCCACCTTCTACTCACAAGTAACGTCTTAAGAAATTAAATAGCTCTCCCTCTTCATCACTCTTTTTTCTCTTTTATTAGTCATCCTGTTTACCAAAATGCGGTGCTACAGGAAATAATTTTACTTTATGGAGAGTGAGAAAGGAAATTATTTTGATGAATATTGTACTGTTTTCACCCAACCAGTTGAAAATTCTTGCCTCTTATCAATGAATAAATTAACTGATATCTGTGAATGTATTATCTCAGAACCTCAATTACCTCCTTCTCTTGGGTTAGCAGAATGAAGGATAAAGAGATTTATCTCTTGTACAAATCAGCCTATTTTCTGGAAACCACAGGTTACTTACGTTTGCAAGCATCTGGAGCTGAGAAGGGTCTCCGCAGGTCACGATAGAAGCCTGGCTTGCACCTCTGACAATGCTGTCCTTCGGTGTTGTGCTGACAGTCATCACAGACGCCACCACTACGATTCCCTGATGCCTCCCACACATTAACGTCGAAGTGACAGGTATCAGCATGTCCATTACACTTGCAGGCTGGAAATAAGAAGCGTGGAGAGAAACACTAATAAGTAAAAATAAAATGATGGGTTATCTCATATTCAGGTAGTTAAAAATAGGATGAGTTGGCCAGGCGTGGTGGCTCACACCTGTAATCCCAGCACTTGTGGGAGGCCAAGGCGGGTGGATCACCTGAGGCCAGGAGTTTGAGACCAGCCTGGCCAACACAGTGAAACTCCATCTCTACTAAATACAAAAAAATTAGCCAGATGTGGTGGCACATGCCTGTAGTCCCAGCTACTTGGGAGGCTGAGGCAGGAGACTCGCTTGAACCCAGGAGGTGGAGGTTGCAGTGAGCTGAGATTGCGCCACTGCACTCCAGCCTCCGTCTCAAAATAAATAAATAAATAAACTAAAAATAGGATAAACTGATTGTTAATATTTAGTTTTAGTTTCTGAGTAGTTAACAATACAAAAATCAAAGCAATATAGAAAGGTATCCATTGAGAAATCTAGCCTCGGCCTCCTCATTTACCCTGTTTTTCCTGACTTCAATAGGTTACTACTTTTTTTTAAAAGAGTTTCTTGTGTAGCCTTCTAGTTTTTCATTATAGGCTGTTAATTTAAAAAAAATAAGTTTCAGGAGATGCATGAAAATCAGCAAAGTGTAGATTTGTCTAGTTGGGCAGAGATATTATGATGAACTTATCAACGGGGGTTGACATTTATTATGGAAAGATTACAGGAGTGACAACCAGTTTTTTACCCTCTCTTTTGGTAACACTTCACAATTCCCATTCCTGTTACTTCTCAAGGGTCATCCCTGTGGGTCTCCTGTCCTTGCTAAGAAAAGCTGAGATTGTCAGGCCTTATGTGGAAATGAGCATTCATATTACAGATGCAGGCATGAATTCATGCTTACTAATGAGCCTGGAAGGAAGCTTCTGGTGGACAGAGCTTAGTAAGTTGGCAAGTAGATTGATTTATCTTTCATGAAATACTATTCTTCAGCTGTTGAACTGGTGAGTAGAAGGCGGACTCCTATTGAAGCCTCAATTTTCTTACGGAAGAGGCCTGCAGTATTTATTACATAACAGTTCCTCAAAGGCATTTCTAAGATTATAAGTCAATAGCATCAAGTGACATGTCTCTGTGTTCTATATGTATTTAGATAGGCAGCTGATTTCTGTGGAAAGAGCCAGAAAGGCACCCTAGGAATTCAGGAGAAATCCTTTCGACTCTCTTCATGAGTGATTTAGAATAAGAATCCAGATTTTTGTGGAGGTCAAATGTATTTGAAAATGTTTGTGCTATTGTTTTTCATTGTTTCCTTGATGTGTTATGAAATTCTGACCAGATTCATATCTTTTAAAAGTATATTACAAGATAATTTAAGATTTATTCTTACAGGAAATCCTTTACATTTCCTAGAAACAAAAACAAATCAGTTATGACTCCAAATTATGTATGGGAAGAGACTTCTCACAATTTTACCCACAGAACCTGCTTTTAAATTCTTGTAAGAGAGAGGTTTGTGAGTGTTAACATTGTGGTGGGCATGCACATTTCTCTGAACATTTTAAATTGCAAAGAAAAAAATGGCTCATGTTCCCATATTTTTACCTTCCTATTTAATCTCCAGCCTCAAACCTCAAGTTAGTTAGTCCTTGTAGGGAAATCTCATTCTTAATTTACTGGCTTAATTTCAAATCTAATCTTTCATTTCAAGCATCATGAAGTGAAAAAAAGGCAATGTGGTATTATGGGAAAAAGTACCTAATTTGGAGTCTTGAGACTTGGGATCATGTCCCCACTATCATTTACTAACTTTGGCAAATCACTTAATCTTACTGAGCCTCAGTTTCCTGATCTCTATAATGGGATTAACACCACCTGCTTTATTGGGTAGTTTTGAGAACTGAATTCAAAATAGCTATTTCATGTTTATAATTCACCATCTCAGCAATGAGAGTACAACAGAATCAGATGTTCTTGTGTCTACTCATGTATTTATTTATTTATTTAGAGACAGAGTTTCCCTCTGTCACCCAGGCTGGAGTTCAGTGGCGTGATCTTGGCTCACTGCAACCTCCACCTCCCAATTTCAAGTGATTCTCTTGCCTCAGCCTCCCAAGTAGCTGGGATTACAGGTGCACACCACTATGCCTGGCTAATTTTTTTTTCTTTTTTCTTTTTTTTTTTTTTTTTTTGTATTTTTAGTAGAGATGGGATTTCACCATGTTGGCCAGGCTGGTCTTGAACTCCTGGTCTCAAGTGATCCACCTGCCTCGGCCTCCCAAAGTGCTGAAATTACAGGTGTGAGCCATCCTCCTGTTTTTATTATATCAAATTATAAAAGGGTTCTTAGCTCCACAAAGCATCCAAGCAAATAGGCACCGTATTCTTGGCAAAACAGTCACATTGACAATGTAATGAACGGCAACTGTTTTCAGTGGCTGAAGCCTCAGTGGGCAGTAATATGGTTATGTTTGTGTAGGGTCTAGTGTTTGTCACCCACCACTTTGTGTTGCGTTTCTAGAGACAACAAGGAGTCCACAGATAAGGTGACTTTACAAAGAAAGCTTTTGAGTATCATGGGCTTGTTACTTACTTCTGCACTCGTTGGGAGCCCCCGTTTTGCCATCAGCTGCCTCCCATGGCTGGTCATTGTATAACGGGGCACAGTGCTGGCAGTGGCTGCCTGCTGTGTTGTGCTTACACATACACTTCCCATGGACCTACAAGCAACATCAAGTGAGAGCTATGAGCACAAATGTCGCCAAAGAAGAACATGCTTCCCACAATCTCATCTCATGGATTGGCTTTAGTCATAAGATGTTCTTTCACTTTTCTGAAGAAGTTAGCCATCAAGACGAGAGATGCTTTCTTTAGTTTGTCTTATAATCTTTTGAAAAATTCAAAAGATTAAGTAATATAGTTTCTTGGCCGAAGGGTATATGACCCTATAGAGCAATTCTAAGGTACTGGCTGAGCAAACACTTGAATTCTAAAGTACTGGCTAAGTTTTAAATATCTTTAATTTTTAAAAATTCTTTATGCAAAAGTAACATACCTTCATTCTAGAAAGTTTAGAAATCCATAATCTCACTGCAAAATGACATTAATATCAACATTTGGAGCACATATTTCCAGTACTTAAAAAAAATTATATTTACAACCTTTTTCACATAATATATTGTGAATATCTTTCCATTTTGTTAAATATTCTCATATAATACACATTCTAATGGTGCCCCGTATGATGTACAATTATCTGACCAACTATTTTATTGTAATTTAGGTTTTTAAATGTATGTATATATTATATTCAATGCTATAATGAATATCATTGTACCTAAGTATTTGAGTGCATCTTTAATTATTTCCTTTGAATGTATTTTCTAGAAGTAATATTGAAAGGTCAAAATATGTGTATTGTTAGGGCTTTGAATACAGTTTGCCCTAATGACTGGGCATTTTTTTTTCCTCCCCATAGTTCGGAGTAGCATAGGGTTTATTAAAATAGCATTTCTCCCACAGAGAAATACTTCAGTAGAATTCTTAGAAACATGGGAATTTTAATATTTTTTGTATTATTTCACTGATAACTTCTAAAAATTAATATGTGGAATCATCTGAACTATCTCCTGATAATGAAGACTTGCAATGAATTTCAATACCAAGATGCACTCCAGTACCAAGATTATTTATTTACACAATATCATGACTGTACAAAGGAAAGGTTTGCAAAGTAGCTCGGAATGGGGTCCATAAGTGTGGATCTATGAGGTTTTATATTTTTTCCTTGAGCAACAGTGTTAAAGGTAACATAAAGGTAACAAATTATGTCAACTAGTCAACAAATATTTAATGGGTACCTACGAGGGAGAGTCACTATGCTAGGCCATGTTTGGTACACAAAGTATTAGAAAACTTTTCTGTCTTTAAGAAAGATAAAATGTATAATAGCTGGAGAAAAAAGAGCTACATAGAATAAAATAACCAATAAACAAGACAATAAACAAATACCTAAGAAGCAAAATAATGCTGGTGTTCAAAAGATGCAGAAATCACTACAGGTTGACAGCTGTGGAGGGCTTTATGAGAAAGGTGGAGATTGGAGCTGGCCCTTGACACATGGGTGGCATTTTTAACAGACAGAAGGGAAGAAACTTTTCAGGAAAAGGAAACAAAATGAACCAAGGTGTAAGGAGAATCTGTGAGCAAAGTTTATTTCAATGCATCTAAAATATTTTGATTGTGACAAAAAATGAACTACTAAAAATGACATGTGCTCAGAGTGGCCAAACCAAAATGAGTCCCTAAGGTAAAGTTCAACAAACCTGAAAACAGCCACACCGATGCACTGACGTACTACTGCTTGACCTAAGATAACACTCAAGTAACTTGTGTCATCTCATCCAGGACCTTCTTTCTTTTAATACTTTCCTACCACTGGTGGAGGCACTCTGCAAATGGCCCATGCAATTATCTGAGTGCGCTATATGACTGCTATGGGCCTTATGCTCACATAATGTCCAAGTTCAGGAATTACACACAGGGCTTAGAGGACTTCAGGCTGCGTGTGAGTGAACATGACGCCTAACAGTTAGCTGGAAAATTTCATAAGCAATATGTTGGCGGCCATCTTGCTAAATTTCATTTCAGTGTATTGTCATGTAAGGTTCTCATGCTTCATGAAAACTATAGAAGTTCTTTTAATTCTCAGGGATTAGTGAGTATATAGATTTTTAAAAAATAGGGTAAATTGGCTCCTTGAAAAAAGATGATGTTGCAAAAATTTTTGTTAATTTTCTTTATAGAAATGCAACTAATACTATAGATTCAATTCACTGGTTTTGGTCTTGGAATGCCCAAGTATGAATTGAGTTATAATAATCTACCTTCTTGGCCTTCTCTTCATTGCTCTCTGATATGAAATGTTTATATATCGAAATTCCATGGAATTATAAGGGTTCACTACAAATCTGCATTCACACATCCAGGCAAGCTCTAAAGACAAATCTGCACTTAAATTTTGAGAGCTGCAGGAATTCAATTTCTACTGCTTTATAAAAATGAGATTTTTTTCATCCTAGCTCCTGGGTATCTGATTTTTCATATCCATTTTTTATTATAAAATATATGAAGTAGAGGTGCCTCAGTCATATTACTTTTATTGCACCTTTTTAAATTCAGTGTTCTCTCTCATCATGAAAAAATATAAACTCTTGCCAATCAAATAACTTCTATGCGGCAAATTTCTGTAAAGGCTCTTGGGAAAAGTTGATGATTCTTTGTTTTACTTGTAGTACTAAACGCTGATTTCAAAGAAAAGGGAGTCTTTGAAAAAATGATTGTGTAGGAAAAATCTTCTGAGGCTGAAGAATTTAGTAAGATGAAGGCATCCTTATGTAGCTGGCAGAAGTAGCACAATGGAGACTAGCAGGAAAAACAGTTTTGTAATTGTCTAAATCCTACATGTCAAAAAAAAAAAAAAAACCCACACACAAAAAAGCCAAACATACATAAAAAACACATAACTAATCTGATAGAATTGGAGTCAGAGTTCCTGCTGTTAAGGGAGTTCTATCTAAGGAGGGCATTAGGGAAAATGTTAAGGGGTGTAAAGTAAATATGATAGAAAACAAGGTCAATTGGTGCTGTCTGTATAAAACTTCTAAGTGTAGTCCCTGAGTCTGTGTCCTGAAGGGTACATGGGATTTTCCTTAGGGAGCAAAGACAAGAATATAAAAACCCTAAAGGAATAGTCAGGGACAGTCAATAAATAAACCAGAGGTATGTGTTCAAGAGGGAGGTTCAATCCAGATCACGGAACACACTAAACATTAGCTTAGAGGCTGAAATTTATCCTGTAAGCAATGCAGACCCATTGAAGATTTTTAAGTAAGGAAATGATGTGAAAGGTATATTAAATACACTTTCTTTTCTTCTCTTTTTAAAAAAAATTCTTTCTACCTCTCCTCTATCTTGCCTGTTATGTTCTTTCTTCCCTTTCTCCTTTTATGGTTTCTTCTCCAGCTTTCCCCCCAGCTCATGCCTTACAATAACCAGTGGCACCCACATGTATTTTCTGAAAATATTCAGAAGTTGAAAAGGTTGTTAATTTCTTTTTCCTGATTTTCCAGTTATATCAGCATGTTAATTCTTATGTAGTTTTTTTGCATCCTCTCCATTTTTTAATTTTACTTATTTATTTTTAATATTTTTTAGAGATAGGGTCTTGCTTTGTTGCCCAGGCTGAAGTGTAATGGTGTGATCACAGGTCACTGACACCTTGAGTTCCTGGGCAGCAGTGATCCTCCCATCTGAGTCTCCCGAGTAGCTTGGACAACAGGCACGTCACCATGCCCAGCTAATTTTTGTATTTTTTTAAAGATAGGGTTTCACTACATTGCCCAGGCTGGTCTCCAATTCCTGGGCTCAAGTGATCCTCCCACCTCAGCCTCCTAAAGGGTCGGGATCACAGGCATGAGCCCCTATGCCTGGCCCTCTTTTCCACTTTTTAGCAACCGTTTATTGAATACTGTATGAAGAAAGATGCTGCAAAGTACTGTGAGTCTTCTTCAAAGGAGCTCAACCATCATCATAGGTTCAATTTATCAGGTTTGGTCTTGGAAGGCCTAAGGCCTATATGTAATATCACCCAACACATGGGTTCATCCTGCCACAAATCCCAGGCCTCAGGAGTCCGCAGACATTTAGAGTTACCTCATCAAACATTCACATGTATCACAAGATAATGTTGGACAGGTCAATTCCCTCTACAGCGAGGATTTCAGAGCATTCCCTTGATCCCACATGCCAAGGATTGGGATGAACCTCCCAGGGTCTGAAAGATGCTAGCCCAGCAAATTTTTCTGCATACAGAAAAATTCAAGGAGCTGTCATTTTGAGAATTACCAAAAATAGCTGTAAATCATTACCTAGACAATTTGAAACAAGAAATCCTTCCTCAGCGATACAACTGTTGCTGTTCAAGCTTGAAAGATCATCTACTATTTGATGCTTGTGAAAAATGTGCAAGTAAAACTAGGTCTTCATTGAAAAAAAAAAAAAAACCAGAAAAAGGAAACTTTAGTAATAGGTTAAACATAGCTCTTGTTTGGTATACAAACATGAACTAGATAAGGAGCAGGAAAATGGGATTATGTATTTAAGGTTTAGTTGAAGAAAAGCGGTGTCTAGTTATTTAACTAAAAAATGAGTAATTTATCTTAACAGCAAAACTACAACTTCTAATGACCCAAGAGGTGAACAGAATTTTGGATATTCTATGATTTCCATAAATTCCCTGTTATGCTAAGAATACTCTTCTATGCCAATGTCAAAAGTTTTCACACTCGTATTTAATTGAGTTTATTTGCTACTAATATTAACGCACTTGCCAGTCATTTTTAGCACATTTATCTTACAGGAAGGGACTCATACACACATTGAACCAGTCAGTCAAGGAATTACTGGAACAGCATGCTCGTTAAGAGCTGTTTACTTTGGTGATAATATCATATATTAAAGCCAAATAGGCATGGAAGAGAAAATATTATTTCCTCATATTTGAGGCAAGAGACATAAGAATTTAGGTCGGGGGGAGGTGAAATGGGGAAATTATTATCTTTTAGATTCATAACTGGAAGATACACGGGACTTGCCTAGAAAAGCTGCTTTTTCATTGTCCTTCCTTTTGGGGCAGAAGGCTTTCAGTAGTCAGCAATCATGTGGTTGAGTTTGAAACTGACCAGCCAGGAGGTTGTGGGAAGCTGGTTATTGATAGCATCAAGCACATGGGATGGACGCTTACCAAGATTGTTGTAGAATATTTAAACATTGGATGGAAGATTGGCTTAAACAACTTTTAGGTTGCTTCTAGTCTTAAGGTTCTATGATTTCAAGGCCTGTTTCTCTGTATTGTAAATACTATTTGGTTGCAGGAACTACCCAAAATCCTTTTTGAGCCACCGGATTAGGCTTAAATGACATATAGCTGGATCCTGTTGCCACTTCACCAATGCAGAACATTCCTGGAATCATCTGAAAATCAAACGAGGAAGAACTAAGAGAGTATTTCCTCTTTCCTGCAGAAACTACCCAATGTGACACAAATGGAAAAGTAAACAAATATTAATAGTCTCTGAAGACAGATTTTCATTCATCTATATTGACTATACTTAAATGAAAATAAATACGATCCTTTTTTATTTCTCTCCTTCAGCTTTCTTCTCTCTCTACTGCATGTTTCCCATTGCTTGTGACTACAGTACTCTTGGACTAAATGTTATTCTAGTTCCTCCTCCCAAATAAAGATGTACTTTATCTCCAGTGATATTTACCACAGACGTTGACCATAATAGAATTACAAAAGCAGAAAATCCACCTGGTTAATGCTTTGAAGGACTTACATTAACTAAATTATCCTAGGAATGTCCGATAAAATTTGCTTCCCAGTTGCTTTCCAAGAAAGAAAGGAACAACTATTGTTTGAGTCTGTTGTTGATCATGTCCTACTAAAAATTATAATGAAAGTTAATGAAAAAAAGATTTGTTTTAGAGCAAAGTACACAGAAATCTTTGAATTTCATCAGTCGAGCAATTTCCTTGTGCTACTGTGCCATTATTATTTATATACATGATTTTATTTCAATTCGTTACCATGCGACTTTTAATTCCAATTGAAAATGAATATTCTCTTAGACCATCATGGGAACTTTAAAAAAATGTTTGTGAAAAGAGGATACAAATGGTGCTTATTCTATAGACCATAGAAAAATGCCCCCTTAACGGCAGCTGCAGCAATTCATGGACCTCTATAGCTATGACACATAATTTAGAGAGTGAAACAACGCTATACAGCAATTGAAGACCAAATGTGAAGGCAAAAACTGATTAATTTCTAAAGAGATAGTATGCCCCTTTTAGAGAAAAGGATTAAACTTCTAAAATAATGAACTTGTTATTCATGAATAGAAATAAATTCTAATAATGGGCTAGCCTGTTAGAACCTGCTGCTCTTATTCAGGACAAAAATATGCACAACAAATGCTACAACACAACCTTTCAATAGAAAGCATTGTGATAAAAACATGTTTTTTCATTAACGAATAAAATATGCCCTTTCCCATTAAAGGTTTGCATGTTTTAATTTAACAGAAGAAGTAGAAGTTCTATGGTGAATATCAAGCATAATAATTGAGTTTGGTGAAAAGGAGGCCTGAAACCTACTGTCAGAATGGGGCAAAATAGGTTGAAGCCTGAGTGTTTCAAACCCTTGCCCAATAATATAAGTAGTGAAAATGCAAGCAGAAATGAAAAGCTTTACTGCTTATTCTTTGGCCTATACTTGAACACTAGAGGAAACCCACTCATAAAAAAGCATGGGCAATAAAATAAAGATAGGCATAGGGTAAAAACAATTATAATTAAAGAATAAAAATTAGCCAGTACTTAAGGCTTCGTTTCCCCCAGCTAAACTGTAACCTGAAATTCTTTCTGTAGAAATTCATTCCTTTAGCTCTAGAATGATGTTTTAGGTTCAAGACCTCCTTACAAAAATGCACTTACCCTCAGGAGGGGCAAATCCTTATATTATTAGCAAAAACATGTCAGCAGAGATTATAATCATGTTTTCAATCCTAGAACTGGGACTTCCCGGAGGAGGGAAAGGGAATGTCTTAAGGGGAGAGAGGAGCCAAAAACAAACTGTGCCTACTTCACTAATTTGCCAAGACCTTGCTCTGATGGACAGACCTGAAAAAACCATGAATGGAGCCAATGCAAATTCCCTAAGAAAACGGCATTTAGTGTACAGCATGGGAATCATACATTATCCGCCTCTCTCTACTAGATTGTAAGACCTTGCAGGGAACAAACAGTAGCTTAAATGTCTTTGAATCCCTGGTAACTGACATACAATGGGTTTCCAATAAATGTGTATCTTTTTTTCATTCAGGGAATATATATATTATGAAGCCTTGAGAACTCAAGTTACCGAGCTTAGTCTCATTTTTAAAACTGCCAAGAAGGCAGGGTGATAATTATGCATTTGAAGTGGGAATGAGATAATTTCATTTGTCACATTTAGCTTTGTCCAGATTGCTTCCTATAAGGGGTATACAGGCTTATACCTGGGCAAGGCATGTTGATAAATATGTCCTCATGCGCAGTGGTCATCTCCGGGAGATCTACTGTAAGCTCAAGGAATGTGGGTCAGTTATGGACCTGATGATAAATAACAACAACAATAGTAATAGTAACTAACACTGAGTAGCTCTTACTATATACCCAGGCACCATTGTAGGCATTGTATAAATATTAACTCAATTCCTTCACATGAAAACCCCATACAGTAGGTATAACTATTATTGCCCAGTTTCACAAAGGAGAAAATGAAGGCCCAAAGAGTTTAAGTAATCGGCCCAAGGCCACAAAGCCAATAAGTGGTAAAGCTACCTGAACTCTAGCAGTCTCACTCTAGCATCCTCATCTTAACCCCTAAACTATGCCATTGTAAGACCCTTGGCAGAAGGATTTTGAGGGGTCCACTTTGGCCAAGTGTCTTCAGGATGACACTTTTATAAATAAAATTGGTGTGTCCTCCCAAAACTTGTCCTTTAAGTAAGAGCTGTCCAGGACAGAGTCTGGTTTGGACTCATGGTGAGCCACTTCATGAGTGGTCTGTGCTTGAATGGATTATCGGTTCTATTCCTCTGGAAGAAGCCAAGCAGCTTTGAAGATAGGTGAATACAGGGAGACTGGCCCCAATTTCCCACACCTGGCATAAAGTTCAGGCAAGTAAGGGTAGAGAATACTTTTTGATCTTCACTGGTTCTATGTAAAACCTTTCTATCTGCGCACTGGAGATTCTGATGCCTTCTAGGGGAATTTCCAGGCCACTGCAAGCCTCAACAAGTCCTTATTAGGAACTCCTTTGAATACATTTACAAACAGAGATGACAGCAGGAATGTAAATAAACTCTAATTAAAGATTTGCTCTTTGTGGATAGCACCTCCTTTATGTTATTTACCATCCCTATTAGATACGATCTGATAAGAATGGTAATAGGTAGTGTGATGACTTCTAGTCAGTTTAAATTTAGTTATGAAGAATAAGAAGTACGCTGTGCATAACCGAATGATTTAGGTAAATTTTTAAATTGCGGTTGCTGGCTTATTTCCATTTTTTCATGTACAAAATTTTATATGCCCCAAAGCTTTGAATTATTTATCTAAGTCCAAGTTCATCTGTGCCATGGTATATGCTACTTACCATAAGAAATCAGGAGTTGAAGAGTGTTCAGAAGTGCAAGTGTGCATGTGCATGTACACGCACGCGCGCACACACACACTCACACACAAATTTCCAAATGCGACCCCATCTGTGTACATTGATTGGCCACATCTGTATACATCTATATATATATATACGGTGGGCACTGATTCCGAGACTGCTTAAAGTTGTGATTCAGTAGATCTTTTTTTTTTTTTTGTAGTATTACAGCTAGAACTAAGACCTAAAGTCAAGTTTTGTGGTTTATCTTTCTCTATATAGCACGGCCACTTTTGTAAAAATTAGATGATTAGCCAAAAATGAAATAAAGCAAAAACGAACCCCCAAACCCACCCATCTGCAGGAAGGAAGGCAGAAACTGCTCAAGGGCAGAGAAAAGCGCAACTTGGACTTTTCAAATAAATCACAAAACATGTTTGAGTTTAAAAATAGTGTTGATAACATAACCTCACTTAGGCTGGGCGTGGTGGCTCACACCTATAATCTCAGCACTTTAGGAGGCCATGGAGGGTGGATGGCTTCCACTCATAAATTGGAGATCAGCCTTGGCAACATGGCAATACCTCATCTCTACAAAAAGTACAAAAATTACCCGGGTGTGCTGGTGAACACCTATAGTCCCAGCTGCTCAGGAGGCTGAGGTCGGGGATCCCTTGAGCCTGGGAGGCAGAGGTTGTAGTGAGCCGAGATTGTGCCACTGCAATCCAGCCTGGGCCACAAAGCCAGACCTTGTCTTCGAAAACAAAACAAAAACCTCACTTAAAAAGCCAAGTGAAAGAAGATTTTAAAATATTTCCATTATTTTAGGCCAGGTGCTGTGGCTCATGCCTGTAATCCCAGCACTTTGGGAGGCCAAGGCGGGCAGATCACTTGAGGTCAGGATTTCGAGACCAGCCTGGCCAGCATAGTGAAACTCTGTCTCTACCAAAAATAATAAAATTAACCGGGCATGGTGGTGTGTGCTGTAATCCCAGTTACTTGGGAGGCTGAGGCAGGAAAATCGCTTGAACCCAGAAGGCAGAGGTTGCAGTGAGCCAAGATCGTGCCACTGCACTCCAGCCTGGGTGACAGAGTGAGACTCTGTCTCAAAAAAAAAAAAAAAAAAAAAAAAAAATCCATTGTTTTAAAACTATATAATTGGTTCGAGAGTATTTTTTGCAAGTGAGCAGTACAGTTTAAATTTGGGCTGAGTAATTTTAGGTAGGAGTCTCTCTTACTCTTCAGAATAATGACTTCCTAGAACAGAACAAATCTCTCTTTTGTGAGGCCAGCGATAGAGACTACTTTTATTTATAACTGTGGACTTTAGGTTCAAATATAGCATCTTTTGGGAAACCTTACTACCAAAATTACCTTTCCTGTTGTCGGGGAAAAATAGTGAAAGACTCTGAAATCCACTCCCCGTGCTCCCGACCAAGAGATTACCAAGTGTGTTACCGCAGCACACCCTTGCTAGGTTTTCTTGGCCTTTTATCATCATTCAGCTATTTTACAACTCTGTAAGTTGTAGGAAATGATTAATAATGCAAATAATTTTTGTCCATAGAAATGCAAATCAGTTGTGTCTGGTAGAATGCAATTGATCATTGCCCTTCATATTGACTTGTTTTGCATCTATTTGTAAATACATTTCAGCATTTTTTTTTTTTTTTTTTGAGACACAGTCTTACTCTGTTGCCCAAGCTGGAGTACAGTGGCGCTATCTTGGTTCACTGCAACCTCTGCCTCCCGGGTTCAAGCGATTCTCCTGCCTCAGCCTCCTGAGTAACTGGGATTACAGGTGCCACCACACCTGGCTAATTTTTGTATTTTTAATAGAGATGGGGTTTCACCATGCTGGCCAGGCTCGTCTCGAACTCCTGACCTCAGGTGATCCACACACCTCAGCCTCTCAAAGTGCTGGGATTACAGGCATGAGCCACTGCGCCTGGCCTATTTCAGCATTCTTTATTTGCCTATATATGTGTAATTCTTTGAATTTTCCTTTGAACTGTCTGTAATGTCTTACTGGCCTGTCATTCATTAATGAGTTAAATACATCTTTGACTCATGTTCGTTTTATATATATATAAGAGTCATGACCTTTCTTTTTACAAAGTTATTTTTTAACACTACCATTTCTTACCCTTCACATGTTACCTAAAGTTTTTTTTTTTTTTTTTTAAATCAAGAATACTTGAGGATTTACTTCTAAAAATGGAATTTTAACATGTTTTGTACAGTGGGGTTGGAATGCCTTATATTTTCACAAGATTAATTCTGCTAGCTTCCTCTTTTCAGTATCATCACGCAGTTTCTCTCCCCTCTGGGGACTGTAATAAATATTTCTGCCATAAAAATGCAAATAGCATTAGACTAAGAATTGTAATGCCCAGGAGGCTTAAGAAGATTACATTTAGATAAGATCATACTGTTACCAACTTATGAGATTTTTTCCATCATTACTCCACTCTATAGAACTGTTTCTTTTTCTTTGTTTCCAATAGGTTTTAAAAATTATTTCTGACTACTGGCCTTTTAAAAATGATTTCTGTCCAACAGGGATATTTACTTGACTAGATCCTACAAGTGAACTGAGCTGGTGTATGGGCTTAACTTGGCTGCAGATTTGCATGTATGCAATGGCAATAAAGTAAGGCACTCTGATTTTAAGACATTTATTTCAATATATCTAAGATTTCATTGCATTAGAATATCAAATTGGCTCCTTTTCTCTCTATAATAGCTGTAGTTTGTTCAGCTGCAAATATAGAGCAAAAGATGATCAACAAGTATTACAACAAAAATACTAGATTTTTGCTGTAATTCCTGTCTATAGACAGACTTTTCTATAATACTATATGGGAAACTTTCTCAATACACAGCCAAGTAATTTGAAATTTCTTTCAAGCCAAATTGCTACTAGGTCACTATGCTCAGTTACTAAGACAGTAGCTACATAGTCATTCTACCTACTCCATCTTTGTTCTTCATTCTATCTCAGTCTTGTTTTGATAACTTTCCTTTGCGCTTGTCTTTTTATACTTAAACTTTCCAAAGGTCAGAAAGCAAATCAATGACAGAATAGGGAACAGAACTCCCAAGAGATTCCTAAAATATTAGAAGTTCCATCTTAGAACAGTGATGTCATCAGAAGGATTTTTTTTTTTTTTTTTTTTTTGCTTCCCACAAACACCTAAAATAACTTCTTATAATAAAATCTCTTGGAGGGAAAAGGGGATTACATCGATTTCAATCTTTTAGTACCTATTTAATTTTAATAATTTTAGAAAGAGGCAGTAAAAATGGAATTAACAATATATAACTTCTAGTAAGCCGTTTAAACTCTTAACACAACTATTAGGCAAGAACCTGGGAAACTGCGTGAAAGCAAAAAACGAGTAGAACTCATTTTGTAAGCAACTTATCTGTCAAGTAGTGTTTGAGAATGAAGGAAGATGTTGTAGGGTTTTATTCACTGTCTTCTAGGATTTAGAAGAGTTATTATAATTAGTTGGGGGCCAGGTAAATTCTATTAGAAATGCTGTGAGGATTATTAAGTACTTTTCACCCGTTGAGATTCATTTGCTCAATGCGTTTGCATAGTTTCTGGTTGTTTTAAAGGAAAAAAATTTCTTGTCACAGGCTACTATGCATTCTCTTACAAAGATTTTTTTAAAGATCCAGTCTAGTTCACGTTTCCTGCTGTTTCCCTTCTTTCTTGACAGCACTGTCTGACTGTCACTCAGTATTCTATACAGGGCACAGGGTATTACAAAAGTTGACATGTTTAAGATAAACGAGCCCCTGATTGTAGTACAAGAAGCCAGTTACTAGGGCATGTTGTCTTCCATTGTTTTTTGTTGTTAATTCATTCAGATGCTTCTTTTCATATCGGGAAATTGTTTGTTTCTAGGTGAATCTTGTAAAACACAGTCTTCATTATTGAGTATGCGCACATGAAAAATGAAGGTGGAATACTGGTTTATGCAAAAGTTGTGCTTGTTTAGAAACTCTATCAGAATACAGAGCCATTCAGAAATCTGTGACTATCTGTATATGGCCAGAAACAACAGCTACAGCTATTGAAAGAATTGGTTTTCTTCAATACTCATCCATCCAAAAGCTAATGCTTTTGAAATCAGTCAGTTTAATGACTGGTCTTGAAAAGAAATATATTTATTCTGTAAAATTCCTATATAACCCACCATGTTTGTTTTTCTGTTTTTGTTTGTTTAGGTTTTTTTTTAAGCTATTGATTTTTTTCTTACTGAGATAACATTCATGTAACATAAAATTCACTATTTTTAACCATTCTAGTGTACATGTCAGTGGTTTCAGTATATTCAAAATGTTGTACAATCATTACCACCATCTAATTCCACAGCATTTTCACCACTCCAAAAAGAAATCTCATGCTCACTAGGCAGTCCCTTCTCATTCCCCCTTAATTGCCGGTACCTGCCAATCGCCAACCTATTTTGTCTTTATGGATTTGTCTATTCTGGGGATTTCATATAAAAGGAATAATACAATATGTGGGCTTTTGTGTCTGGGTTTCACTTAGCACAGCATTTTCAAGGTTTATCCAAATTATAATGTGTATCAGTATTTCATTCCTTTTTATGGCTGGATAATAGTCCATTGTACAGACATACCGTAGTTTGTTTATCCATTCATCAAGTGATGGACATTTGAGTTGTTTCCACTTTTTGGCTACTATGAATAATGCTTCTATGAATATTCATGTACAAGATTTTGTGTAGACATGTTTTCAATTCACTTGGGTATATACTGAGGAGTAGAATTGCTGGGTCATATGGTAACTCCATATTAAAATTTTTGACAGGGCCGGGCACGGTGGCTCACACCTGTAATCCCAGCACTTTGGGAGGCCAAGATGGGCGGATCACCTGAGGTCAGGGGTTCGAGACCAGCCTTCAACATGGTGAAACCCCGTCTCTACTAAAAATACAAAAATTAGCCGGGCATGGTGGCAGGTGCCTATAATCCCAGCTACTCGGAAGGCTGAGGCAGGAGAATGGCATGAACCTGGAAGGCGGGGCTTGCAGTGAGCCGAGATTGTGCCACTGCACTCCAGCCTGGGAGACAGAGCAAGACTCTGTCTAAAAAAAAAAAAATTTTTTTGGAGAAAATGCCAGACTGTTTTCCACAGCAGCAGCAGCATTTTACATTTCTACCAGCAATGTATGAAGGTTCCAACTTTTCCATATCATCCCCAACACTTGTTATTGTTTGTCTTTCTGATCATAGCCTTGGATGTAAAGTGGTATCACAATGTCGTTTTGATTTGCATCTCCCTAATGACTAATGATGTTGAACGTCTTTTTATGTGCTTATTGGCCATTTGCATACCTTCTTTGGGTGGCTCAAGACCAGTCATTCAAATCTTTTACTGATTATTAAACTGGGTTATTTGTCTTTTTGTTGTTGAGTTGTAAGAGTTCTTTATACATTCTGGATACTAGAAATTTTTCAAATATATGATTTGAAAGTATTTACTCCCATTCTGTGCATTGTCTTTTCAGTTTCTTGATAGTATCCTTTGATGCACAAAAGTTTTTCATTTTGATGATGTCCAATTTATTTGTTTTCTTTATTTGTTGCTTGTGCTTTTGGTGTCATAGCTAAGAAACAATTGCTTAATCCAAAGTAATGAGGATCTACACCTATGTTTCTTTATAAGAGTTTTATTATTATAGCTCTATATTTAGGTTTTTGATCCATTTTGGTTAATTTTTGTTAATTTTGGCCACAAATGTATGAGTTTATTTCTGAACTCTCTCTCCCATTGATTTATATGCCTATCCTTTTGCCAGTACCACACTGTTTTAATTACTATAGATTTGAGGTAAGCTTTGAAATTGGAGAGTGTAAGTTCTCCAACTTTGCTGTTCTTCAAGGTTGTTTTGGCTATTTGAGGTCCTTTGCTTTCCCACATGAATTTTAGGTTCAGCTGGTCCATTTCTGCAAAAAGGGCAGCTAGAATTTTGATAGATATCACAGTGTATCTATAGGTCAGTTTGGAGAGTATTGTCACTTTAATAATATTAAGCCTTCTAATTAATGCATGAAGTCAAAATGTCTTTCCCTTTACTTAGGTATTCTTTAATTTTTTTTAACAATGTTTCAGGGTTTTCAGTGTATAGGCCCTGCATTTGGTTAAGTTTATTTCTCTCTATTTTATTCTTTTTTGATGCTATTGTAAATGAGATTGTTTTCTTAGTTTCATTTTTGGATTGTTCATTGCCAGTGTATAAAAATATAATTGATTTTTAAAATGTTGATCTTGTATCTTACAACTTGTTTATCAGCTGTAATAGTTTTTTGGTGAATTCTTAAGAGTTTTCTATAATCTAAGATTATATCATCTGTGAATAAATACAGGGTTACGTCTTCCTTTCTAATCTGAATGCTCTTTACTTATTTTTCTAGCCTAATTGCCCTGGCTAGAACTTCCAGCACCACATTGAATAGAAGGGGTGAAAGCAGATATCCTTGTCTGATTCCTGATCATGGGAGGAAGTATTTGGTTTTTCACTATTAAGTATGATGTTAACAGGGGACTTTTCATGGATGACCTTTATTACATTGAGAAGTTCCTTTCTAACCTTTATTACATTGAGGAAGTTCCTTTCTATTCCTGGTGTGTTAAGTTGGATTGAATTAAGTTATAAATTTGAACTAAAAGACAAATAGGCTACAGGATTTTTTGCCTCTGTTCAGCCTATGGAAATACTATGATCCTGTGTTCTCTTTAATTTTAATGGCTACTAGGTTCTTATATGGGAAACAATAAAATCACTGCCTTTCAGAAATTCTGAGAGCTCACTGAGCTAGCTAAGTTACATGCCTGGTAGTGTTGCCCTGATATGGTTTGGATCTGTGTCCCCATCCAAATCTCATGTCAAACTGTAATCCCCAATGTTGGAGGTGGGGCCTGGTGGGAGGCAATTGGATCATGGGGGCTGTTTCTCATGAATGGTTTAGCACCATTCGCCTTGGCACTGTCCTCAGAGTTCTCAAGTGATCTGGTTGTTTAAAAGTGTGTGGAACCTCCCCTACCCTTGCTCCTGCTCCTGCCATGCCAGAGGTCTTGCTCCTGCTTTGTCTTCCACCATGATTGGAAGCTTCCTGAGGCCTCCCCAGAAGCAGATGCTGCCATGCTTCCTGTACAGCCTGCAGAACCGTGAGCCAATTAAACCTCTTTTCTTATAAATTACCCAGTCTCAGGTATTTCTTTACAGCAGTGCAAGAATGGACTAATACATGCCCTTAGAGATGCAAAATTAAAAGGCAAGACACTTGATTCATGTTTACTTGTATGAATTACATAATGTTTATATTATATATAAAATATTTAATAGTAGAACAAATATAATAATTTTTTCCATTATAATATGTGAGCTATCTTAAAGCTAAAATATATTTTGTCTTGGTTTTTGAAACCATAATTTTCTCTATTTTTGTTCTACCTAAAGACTAGGAAAAGAGCTAAAAAGATGCCAAATTAGAATCCCATATTACAAAAAAATCTTTTATGAGTTAACAAATATTATAGCCCTTCTATATCCCTATATGTGTATTAATTTACTATTTTATTCCATTAAAATATTTACATTGCTAAGATGTAATGCAATTGTAGTCCCAATTATATTATTAAGGTTTTGAATGTCAACATCAACAGATCTTGTTTTCCTTACTATTTGAAATGGCTGTGGGTTTTTTTCCATCTTCTGGAATTATTATAAAGAGTGTATGTGTCTGTGTGTGTGTGTGTGTGTATTTTAACCTTATGTGTCTTGTCACTAAAAATTTCCCTTGCAAGGGAGAATAAGGACTTAAATCACAGTTTATCTTCTACTGAATATAACTGTTTCAGGACAAATTGAAGTATGCTTCCAGCTATTACAAAATTGGCAAGACACAAATGAAATACCGTGGAGACATGATTTGTGCACCGGAAGTCAGATATCTATCAGTAACCTCAGCTTTTCTCTTTCCATACAGCTTCCTTCTCCTCATGAACCCATTATATTAGCAGTAAAATTGGAAGGCCAGGTCTTCCATACACAGAGATCTGACTCCAGGCTCCCAGCTATTCACAGATGGACCCAAAAATGTTATACTGAAAAGGAAGTATTCATGAGAAAATTTGCAAAGTGAGATATGCCTTGAATATTTGGGGAGTACTTTATAGTAAGAAGAAGGTCAAATATGAGTTGTTCCTTCCCAAATTTATAGAACAAGTATTTCAAACCTGTTAGATTCATTTTTGCACTTTTACAATACCCCAATTTTGACCTAAATACATATGTTTTCTGGAAAAACATTCACTTTCTGGAAAGCATGTTCATGAAAAGTTAAATGAACAAATATTATATTTTAGAGAATCAACCTTACTTTCCCATTGGCTTCTATTTCACTTTTAGAGATGTCAGCTCTGATACCAACATTTTACCTTTCAGGTATTTTTATCCTTTTACCTCTCTGTGAAATAAAGGCCTATAAATAAATATCTAATTGTTCTGGGGGAACTCTTGAAAGGAACCCCACAGGAAATCCTTCCATGGGTGCCAAGATTATTTTAGAATGCCTCTGGTCCCAAAGTCTTCTTGTTTCCTAATCATCAAAAACAGTAATCCTGGGCAATTTTTGCCATTAAAAGAAAGTATATCTTACTGTGTGGAGAGAAAACACAGTCAAAACACTAACAATTTCCAGCCATGAATGTGAATTTGGCTTGCCCTTCTATTAGGAAATATGAGGTAGTAAATAAAGTAAAATCAACATTCTGTACACCTTCTATAGCACCTGTGGTTTCTCAGTGCTAAGGGACTACCAGTAGAACTATGCCATGCTAACACAGGAGCACTGAAATAAGGATTGAGGATAGGCTCACACTAATTGTATCAAATTGGCAAGCTTTACATTTTGTTAGTATTAGGAATATGTTGCACTCCCTTGGTGACAGGATTACCTATTCCTCCAGATCCTAATGTGACAAATTAAATGATAGAGGTTGCTGGTGCTTTTCATCAGCAGCAAAAATGATTTAGGGCTAGAGAGGGAAGTAAAGAATGGTAGATCCAGAAATCCCTCTTCCTAATAAAACCATAGATATCCATACCCTTCCAAAGATAGTCACTTCTAAATTATTTACTTTGTAGAATATCCAAAGTTTTTGCTTTTATTCTTTCTCTTTTTCTTCCCTTTGGAGCCATTTCACTAGTTGTTAATGAAAGAGAATCAATGCTAATTTCTGGTTACATTGAAATGTAGAGGACTTGGATAGTTTACCTATCCCTGTAAGAGCAGTCATACCTTCTAGGGTTATAGTAAAGATGGGGTGAAATAATGCAGAGGAAAGGACTTTATAAAATATAAAACAGCTAGGCCAGGCATGGTGGCTCACGCCTGTAATCCCAGCACTTTCGGAGGGCGAGGTGGGCAGATTACCTGAGGTCATGAGTTTGAGACCAGCCTGGCCAACATGGTGAAACCCCATCTCTACTAAAAATAAAAATTAGCCGGGCGTGTTAGTGGGTGCCTGTAATCCCAGCTACTTGGGAGGCTGAGGCAGGAAAATCACTTGAATCTGGGAGGCAGAGTTGCAGTGAGTCGAGATTGCGCCACTGCACAACAGAGCGGGACTCCGTCTCAAAAAATAATAATAAAAATAAATAAATAAATCAGCTAACCTTTGGGGGGTGAGAATTGTCTTTACTCTCTCACTTCCCTCCTTAGTTTAGATTCTGTGGTTATCATGCTGATCAATCCCTGGAACCCAGCCTCATCGCCCCTGCACTCTCCAATCCTTTTTCCCCTCCCTGTCTTTTCTCTGTTCTTGGCACGATGTCAACCCTGGTTAGATCCAAGTCTTTCATAGCGCAACACCAACAAAAAGAGAATGGGCTTTAGTGTCTGACAGGTGAATGTAAATTGTGGCTCTACCCTTCATTCGTTTTGGGAAAGTCAACATTTTCAAGTCTCGGTTTCACATCTGTGAAAGAAAATAATGATGATACTCTATGTAGTTGTTATGGAGATTAAATTCAATAATACTTGTAGCATGATAGCACAAGACCTGGCACATAGTAGGCATTCAGTAAGGGGTAACTGTTGTCATCAGTATTTATAATTCATGATAGTTTTTTTCTGTGCTAAAACCGAAAACTAATTTACAGATGTACATTTCCAAACATATATGCATGTTTTACCGTATAAAGTGTTTTAAAATCCTGATTTTATAGTCTAATTTAATAACTTTATTGTTTTTTAAATCTCCTGTTCGTTTCCTTAACACCTTAAAGATTGAAGAGCTTTCTTTTCTCTCCCTTTCTTTCTTTTCTTTTTCTTTCTTTCTTTTTTTCTTTCCCTTTCTTTCTCTCTCTCCTTTCTCTTTCTTTCTCTCTCTCCTTTCTTTTCTTTCTCTCTTAAAATCCTGATTTTATAGTCAAATTTAATAACTTTATCGTTCTTAAAATCTCCTGTTCATTTCCTTGACACCTTAAAGATTGAAGAGCTTTCTTTTCTCTCTCTCTCTTTCTTCCTTTCTCTTTTTTTTTTTTTTTTTCAGACGGAGTTTCGCTCTCGTTACCTAGGCTGGAGTGCAATGGCGCAGTCTCGGCTCACTGCAGACTCTGCCTCCTGGGTCCAAGCGATTCTTCCGCCCCAGTCTCTGGAGTATCTGGGACTACAGGCGAGCGCCACCACACCCAGCTAATTTTTGTATTTTAGTAAAGACAGGGTGTTACCGTGTTGGCCAGGCAGATCACTCCTGACTTCAGGTGATCCGCCTGCCTTGGACTCCGAAAGTGCTGGGATTACAAGCGTGAGCCACCGTACCCGGCCTGAAGAGTTTTCTAATGATACTTTTGGCTTATTCATAGAACGTGAATAGAATTTAAAATAAATTTTAAAAAGAAGATGAAAACTGTAGTTTTAAATCTGTCCTTAATTTATAAAACATGACATATGATATATGAAAACATAAATACATGAATGAATGTATCCGGATTCCTCGGGAAACACTTTCATAATGAGACTATATGAATGATTCTAAAACCTGCCTTACACAGCTAGGTAGCTAAGGAACATTTTCCTCAAACCCTATTATATGGTTCCACAGGTCTCAGCGCTTACCCTCAGACTTAGACCCATCAGTCAAAATATTGACCATCTTTTAAAATAAGTTCCAAATTACAGGAGAAAAATCTGCCTTAACAAGTGCAGCTCAGGGCATTTAAATATTTCTCACAGTATTCTAAGGCCTCCATGTTATCCAGTGGATGATAATTGAATAAAATAATGAAACATTTCATATTCCCTCTTATTACCATTCATCACCCAACAGCTGTAAAATCACCAGCTGCTAGGAAAAAGAGAACTAAATCAGTGCTCTACAGCTGCGAAGAGAAAAAAGCTTAAGATCTCTTCACACAATTTCTGGGATTCCAGCAGGCTGGAGTCAAAGTCCAGTTTTCCTTGCCACAAAACCCTCAGCCTTGTAAACATGTCAAACAGTACATAAGCTGTGATTTATTTTTGTCATTATTGGCAAAGAAGTGTATGAAGGAGAAGAGTAGAGGTGGCTGAGATAATACAATAGAATCATGACAGCAATGTAAGTAGTGTCTACCATATCCTGGGCACAGAGCATCAGACTTTTACATTCTGACCATAACTACAATATTATGAGTTATTATCCTCATTTTATTAGAGAACTGAGGCTCAGTGAGACCAAGTAACTTAGTAAATGCTGTGGTAAGTCAGATTTAGCTGTGTTTGGCTCCAATACCAGGGTCTTAATCATCACACTGTTCTGCCTTCCAGTAAAATAGACAGATGAAGGAAAACTAAACTGGTGAGACTAAGTGGAATGGATCTGGGGAGACGGGGAAACATGGGGGGAAGGTGATGCTGTGTTAAAAGACACAGGAGGGGGCTGGGCGTGGTGGCTCATGCCTGTAATCCCAGCACTTTGGAAGGCCGAGGCAAGCAGATCACTTGAGGTCAGGAGTTGGAGACCAGCCTGGCCTACAGGGCGAAACCCCATCTATACTAAAAATACAAAAATTAGCCAGGCATGGTGGTGCGTGCCTGTCGTCCTAGCTCCTTGGGAGGCTGAGGCATGAGAATTGCTTGAACCCGGGAGGGGGAGGTTGCAGTGAGCCAAGATCACGCCACTGCACTCCAGCCTGAGTGACAGAGCGAGACTCCATTTCAAAAAAAAAAAAAGGAATGTATTAAGGTAGATGAGGCTCCTAGTTTGAATCTCTTTTCTTATTTTTTCGATAGTTTAAGAAATAGCGTGCCATTTCCATTAACTTCCCTAATTTGCTATCATCAGCCATAAAAAATTCTAGCCCATAAAATCAGGTTTCATTAATTACTCATTTTAGCAACAATATTAGCCACAGATGAACTGGCATAGTCTGTAAAGCAATGGTTTTCAAACTTTAGCAAGCATTAGAACACCTGGAGGGGTTGTTAAACATAGATTCTTAGGCCTCATCTCTAGAATTTCTGATTCAGTAAGTCTGGGGTAAGGTTTGAGAATGTGTATTTCTCACAAGTTGCCAGGTGAGGCTGATGGTGCTGGTTTAGGGACCACATTCCACTGCTGCAAATAAAAACTCTGCTAAAAATTTAGATTTGTGTGCACATATCTATGATAAGCTGACCTGCAAAAGAACAGCATTTCTTAAGAAGCTACCTTCCATTCTGCAGGCACAATCATATTTCAGTTCTTCTACAGCCGTGTACATAAAATGAATGGTGTCCAGAGACACACAAATGTGGGACAATCAATCTATGCCTATGTTCCTAGTAAGGCAAAAGGCTATACTTTCAATGTGCAATATGCTCAGTGAAGCAATCATAGAAATTAAAACATCACATTCAGGCTGGGTGTGGTGGCTCACACCTGTAATCCCAGCACTTTGGGAGGCTGAGGCGGGCGGATCAGGAGTTCAAGACCAGCCTGACCAACATGGAGAAACCGCATGTCTACTAAAAATACAAAATTGGCCGGGCGTAGTGACACATGCCTATAGTCCCAGCTACTCTGGAAGCTGAGGCAGGAGAATCACTTGAACCAGGGAGGCGGAGGTTGTGGTGAGCTGAGATCGTGCCATTGCACTCCAGCCCGGGCGACAAGAGCGAAACTCCATCTCAAAAAACAAAACAAAACAAAAACCACATTCAAAGGAGGCAACCATTTCCAAATTTAATATAAGCTCTTTTCTAATTCAGAAAAAAGTATAGATAAAAGTCAAATACACCCAAGCTTAGGAGTGAAAAATCGAAAACCAGAATAATTCACACTTCCAACCGTGGCCGCTATTGGTCCAATTGCTTATGGGTTTTTTTTTCTTTTTTCTAAAGAGAGTAGGGATAGCAAGAATTGTCATGGAACTGGATCCCTGGAAGCCAACATAGTCTTGGCCACTTAGGCTGTTTTTTACCCCCCACCTGGCCTTATCCACAGTTTTGGCTTGGCTTAGCTCCATTCAAACATATGCTTAGTAATGGCACTAGGGGCTGCTACCACTGCTGCACAAATTGAAATCAATATGAAAATGGAATAGAAAGATGTGAGCAAACTAATATTATTTTAAAAGGAAATTGCTTCCAATTTCAAAGCAGCAGGAGATTAGTAAGAAAATGAGGTTTCCATTCCATAGGGTCTTCTAGGATGGAGATGTCTCATTCTAACATCCTTTTGGAATGGAAAAACACTTACTGTATAGTCTCCTTTACTTGGTTATCCTGAACCTCTTTACAGGCTGATAATTTGCTTGCTGGCAGTACATTGTATAGAATAGTTGTATTTTAAGACTTCTTCGAAAGTGTCTGTTAGCTTTGAGTAATTATCCGTTGTTGAATTTGGCAGAACAAAGAGAAACTTCTAGAATTTTTATCTTCAGCCTTAGAAAGTGTTGTTAACTCTGAAAGTCTATATTTAGAGGACTTACTTTAAAAAAAGAAAGTAATACTTTTAAATGCCTGCTCATGTTTTTTTTTTTAATTTTTATTTATTTATTTATTTATTTTTTTGAGACAGAGTCTTGCTTTGTCACTCAGGCTAGAGTGCAGTGGCACGATCTCGGCTCACTGCAACCTCCGCCTCCCAGGTTCAAGTGGTTGTTGTGCCTCAGCCTCTCGAGCAGCAGGGATTACAGGTGCCCACCACTACGCCCAGCTAATTTTTGTATTTTTAGTAGAGACGGGGTTTTGCTGTGTTGGCCAGGCTGGTCTGGAACTCCTGACCTCAGGTGATCCACCCGCCTTGGCCTCCCAAAGTGCTGGGATTACAGGTGTGAGCCACTGTGCCCGGCCACCTGAAGTTTTTATAAGGCCCTTGAGAACTCTGGCACTTTGTTGTGGTTGATCAGAGCCATTCAGGTGTCTCATAGGTCCTTCAGTCCACAAATATTGAGGGTCCACCCTGTGCCATGTTATGGGGGCCTCTGTCATTTTGCTCAGGACTGTACTCTGAGGTGGTCCTGTATGGCTTGGATTATAAGAGACAGTTGAGGAAACAAAAGATCTGCATGCTCTCCTTTCACGAATTCACTAAAATATCATGGCAAAATATTTTGAGCACTCTACCTCATATAAGCTTTCTAGTTCACAGTCTGGTAGGTTGACATGTCTCTAAATATTTGTTATTTTCTGATTGAATCCTACCTGAACCCAGTTAACTGAGATACACTAAATCATAGCACCCTTTATTTGAAACAATACTGTAGGATTTCAAAGATCCATCAGTGTCTAGAAACTAGCAGGTATCTGTTGAATGAATGCTGCATTTTCTTCAACTCTGGGAGCCCAGATTAACTTCTACAAGTAATAGCACTGTTTCTATTTTGGTTACTTTCTGGCTACTGTCCTAGTCATTTTAGTTACCCTGGTGCTGCCCCAGCGACTCAGCCCAGCCAGCACAAACTGTTCTGCTGGCTAACTGGATCATGGCTGCTGGTGGCCTATCGTATACTAGGGCTGAGAGAAAGAAGAAAGAATAGGGATGTCTACCCTTTAGGAAATGCAGTAGAATATTCTGCAGCCTTTTCCATTTTATTCATTTTGCTTTGGTTTGCTCAGAAGTATCAGAGCAAAATATAAAATCAAATAATTGGAGCACTCATCTTTATTTTCTCCTTGCCCAATCCCCATCCATAGTCTCTGGATGTGTCCCAACAAGGTGCTTACTGCTGAGCCACTCTGTATCTTTTCTGGAAGTCAGAGAGGTAAGGACAGATAAACAATGACATGAATTTTTCATCATCTCCCTATTCCTATGTTGCTATCATTCAACCAAACACCTACTGAGCACCTACTTCTGGCCCGGTAATACACTTGGTCCTGAGGATACAAAGATCATACAGTTCCTCAGAGAGTTCGCAGTCTCCTGGGGGATGCAGAGAAGTAAAAATTCAGAGGAAAGCCCAGGAGATGTGTGAACCTAGAGGAAAGAGAGTTTAACTCTGCCTTAGGTGAGGAGGTGGTCAGTCCTCTTCACGGAGGAGAGTTTTTATTCATTATGCTGGCTGGACAGCAAAGATACCAGGCATAAAATCGAGGTTCTTATTTTTCCCACTTTAAAATCTACTCCACAATGGTCCCCATTTACTGTCAAAGCTGGCTTCTGTGTGATAATACCACTAATATGATCATGCCATCCTCTTACTCCTGCTCACTTTACACTTTATATCTGAAGCTCACAGTACTAAAAACTGGCATGGGTGTTTTCCAAGGAATCTGGTTATCAGGCTTGACTACAACTCTAAAACTGAAGATTAAAAGACAAGTTAATAGGCACTTTATAGGACGGGTATGGAGTCGGAGCTGTGATGGGCAGAGGAAAAAATTAGCAGCACTATGTTAAGCATATACCAACCAATGCCCAAAGCTGAAGGTAACTTATGATTTGTTTTTCTTAGGGGAGGACTTGTTTCACCTACCATGTGGAATGTTCCTGGGGCCTTGACAGGCCTGAAGCCATGAACAGGTATGCATTGATCAGCGTGGCCATTGCAGAAGCAGCTGCCCTTGACAATGAAATCATAGATTGCATAGTGTGTAAAATGTTGAGGCTCGTCGTTCAGGTCATTTCTCTGACAGGGACAAGACTGTCGTTTTAGCAGCTGCACGCGAAGGTTGGTGATCTTCAGCTGCTCCTGAACTTTGGCACTGTAAGGGTTCTCTGTATCGTATGGTGGTGACAAAGCTTTGAAAATAACCTGTAAGGAGAAAGAAAATACCATGCATTTATAGGACTGTGTGCAAACCCTGAATTGTTTGCCTAATGTAGTCCCTGTTTGATTTATGCCTTATATCATCTATGAACGATAAGATAACAAGTTTTTAGACCTTGAGCACACCTGGGACAGAGCTGCCCTGTTATTCTAAGGAGCAGATGTGCTGCCTGTTTGTACACAGAAGTATACATTGAGTGACCAGCAGAGACCTGACCCTTGAGATAAAGGCAGCCATACAAAGATCTTGCCAGGAAGAGCATTCTGGGTGAGGGAAGAGCAAGCTGAAAGGCTTTGAGGCAGAGTCAAGCTTGGCTTGTTCAAGGAAGAACAACAAAGTCAATGTGACTGGAGACCAGTGAACAAAGAGAGAGTGGCTGGAGAGGCGGACAGAGAGCAGGTGTGAGATAGACATGAATGGAGTCCTGTGGAAGTCACAGTAGAGTTATGCTGACCGTAGCGGAAGCCACTGGGATACTGTAGGCAGAGAGGTGGTATCTGATTTACCTTGCCTAAAAATATAACTCTCTCTTTTTGGATATAAAAGTATCACCTTAGACATCAATTTCATACTAAAAGTATGAAAAGGAAAGGATCGACTGTGTCACATGTCCAAGGTCTACTGGTACAGACCTGTCCTCAGTGAAATATAACTTTGGGGGAGAGGGTAATAATTCAGCAGACATTTGGCCTCTGCAGCTCATTGTCTAGCCAGTAGCCAGAGTGGTTCTCTATAAACAGAGATTGGATCATGTCACTCCCTTGCTTAAACCACCCCCACCCGAAGACCTCCCATTGTCCTCAGAACGAGATACAAACTCCTTATAATGGCTCTGCCTGGTTTTTGTTCTTAGTACTTATCACCATCTGACATTATATTTGTAGTGGTTTAGTGATTTACTGTCTTCCCAGTCCAGACCAAAAACTTCATGTAGGCAGTCACGGATGTATCCTAGGACAGTGGCTGGCACATAGTATTCAATAAATTTTTGTAAACAAATTAATTAATTTAACACTGTTCTTGGCATTTGTATAATAGGTGAGAATTCCAAATAACTTTCTTATGTCGGGTCTAAATTCATTCGCATACTGAATTTCACGTTAAGCACCAGTGTTATGACAATAATAAGAAATAACGGAATAATTAACTGGTATTTGTATTTCTAGCTATTTTTGAACTTTTAAAGCTTAAAAAACATTGTATCTTAAACTCAAACCACATTCTGTCCCATTTATCCACATGCAAAGTGGTGGAAGGAAGCTTATCAGAAAATAAAATTTTCCAACAAACTATGTCATATATTCAAAAGTCAGTACAGAAGTAACATCTTTTTCTTTAAACAACAGCTAGAACATGATTTTCTGTTTCGAAGCATTTTTTAAAAATTGAATCCATTATGGGCTTTATATGGAACTTATTCTCAATATGACCTCCAAACACTGGCATTTCTGTTAGACAGGAAGAACCCTTGCTCTAAATGATATCAATAATGTGCTACCTCCTATTTTATCAACCACAGTAATGCAAGGACATGGAAAAGGACACACCAGTGCTAACCAAGTAAGGGCTCCACTGAAAAGTCTGTGGTGTCCTTCTCCTCGTTATCTGCCCACCCTTCCTTTTCCTGAGCCTCGGTGGCAACTGTTTGGTCTCTCTCTGTCTCTGCCACGTATTTACCCTTGACATTTACCCTAGTTCCCTCTCTCACCCCATTCCATCTCCCCCTCACCCTGAGAATTGTTCCGCACAGGCAAAGCCAGAGGAAGCTCTGTCAAGGTCTGTAGGAACTTTGAAGCTCTTCTGCTTCCTGAGCCCAGACAGTGGGAGCTGAATGGCGGCTCTGTTATTGGTGTGCATGACACCACAGTTGGCACGCGGATATCAGTAGGGAAGGGACATCATGACCCCTGAGGCTGTGTGCTGGAAAGGAGACAGCAGAGTGCCACAGACACAAAAGTGAACAGGAATTTAAACCATGAAATCTTTTTTCCAGAAAGGAGACGCCTTAATCTGATACCCTGGGAATGGATCTACCCTGCGTCAGGAAACAAAGAGTGCGCCAATCCAGATGCTTCCAACTTCTGGCAGGCCGCCCTTTGGGTCCCACTCAGTTTTCCTTCAAACTTCCCCAGAAGAAGCCTGTATGGCATGAGTGAAATGAAGTAAGAAAACACGTAGAAGCCCTCAGGGTAGTATCAGCCTCTTCTGTTTTTTGTTCCCATAAGGAAGGGAATGTATCTATAGGCCCATCACTGATCCTCTGTCTGCAACTGCCTCTTAATACACACTCCCAACAAGATATATTAATATTTAGAAAGCCAGGGATCGCGCTTTTTGACCAGGTTCAAACATACTTCAGTATTTCTGGCTTGTTAGTGCTATTGGCCAGGACTTCATGATCTCCTTTTTTAATTAAGAAATTTTATTATGTTTTGGTGGTTAATATTATGCTCATTACAGAAAAATCAGTCATGCAAAATATTAAAGATAATAAGTACCTACAACGTGATCTATCTCCAAAGATAACCAGGGATGCCAACTTGATAATATCTTTCTACCTAAACTTCTGTATGTATGCATACATATAAAATACAACATAAACATATTTATATACCTTGTGAGTATTCTTCCAAGTCAATAAATGTATCTCTACATCAGAGGTTCTCAAAGAGTGGTTCCCCAGATCAGCAGCACCCCTAGGGAACTTGTTAGAGATGCAAATTCTTGGACCCTATCCAAGATCAACTGAATCAGAAACTCTGCAGGTGGGGCCCAGCAATCTGTGTTTCAACAAGCCTTCCAGGTGATACTGATACATAACAAAATTTGAGAAACACCGTTACATAATTTAAAAACCTGCTTAGAATTACAGTGTGTGGATATGACATGATTTATTTAGCCAGGCTGCTATTGTTAGGCAACTAAGTTGCTTCCACCTTTTCAGTGTAACCCACTGCAGGGAACAACCTTGTAGCTAAAATGTGGATGTATAGATAGTAGTCCGCCCTTATCCTCCAGGAATGACTTCCAAGACCCCCAGGGGATGCCCGAAACTGCAGACAGTACTGAACCCATACAGACTGTTTCTCCTATACATACATACCTATGATAGTTTAATTTATAAATTAATTATATATTAAATATAATTATATATATTTATATAGAATTATATATAATTAAATATAATTTAATTAATTATTTAATTTTATTTGTATAAAATAATAAATAATTATTAATTATTTATAATTGATTATATTAAATTAATTATATATTTAATTAATTTAATATTTAAATAATATTTAATTAAATATATAATTAATTATATATTAAATATAATTATATATAATTAATTTATAAATTAAACTTTATCATAGGTATGTATGTATAGGAAAAACCTATAATGTCAATTAATTATATATAAATTATATATATATATTATATATATCCTCCATGCCAACATGGAGGATTGTTATATCCTCTTGATGAAGTGACTGTTTTATCCGTGTATGTCCCTTCTTATCCTTGGCAATATTCTTTGATCTAAAATCTACTTTGATAGTAATATAGCCACTCAAGCTTTCTTTTAAAGTGTTTAATATATCTATAAATTATATATAATTAATTTATAAATTAAACTTTATAATAGCACAGTAAGAGATTAACAACAATAACAAATAATAAAATAGAACAACAAAAAATAAAATAGAACAATTATAACAATATACTGTAATAAAAGTTATGTAAATGTGGTCTCTCTCTCTCTCAAAATATTTATTGTACTCATCTATTTTTAGACCATGGTTGATGGTTACTGAAACCGTGGTAAGTGAAACTGCACATAAGGGAGGACTACTGTAATAATTTCCTGAAGATACATTTCCAAAGCTGAAATCAATGGGTAAAGGAAATGCATAATTTAAAAAATATCTGACCCTCTGGATGAATCATGGACCCCTTCCTACCTAACCTTTGGAATCTTCACATTTTCCTGGTCTTGCCTTATTTCTCTAAGCCTCGAATCCCCTGAACTTTGCCTGAGGATGGGGATCCTTGGCTCAGGTTCTGCCATTTCTTTGTGCCCCAGTGTAACAGAGAAATCCATACAAAGTCCTGAACAGGTGAAAATGACCTATATGATCTTTCTATTCTAGAATACTCATAAAAAATTCTCAGGAAGAAGATGGAAAATTAGGCCAGGTGCGGTGGCTCATGCCTGTCATCCCAGCACTTTGGGAGGCCGAGGTAGGTGGATCACAACGTCAGGAGTTTGAGACCAGCCTGGTTAACATGGTGAAACCCCATCTCTACTAAAAATACAAAAATTAGCCAGGCATGGTGGTGTAAAAAAAGAAAAAATTCTATATGTCTTATTTATGCTTTGAGATGAAAATTTAAACAGAGCATCAACACAGTGTGAACAGAATAAGGAGTAAATATTAGGTACATAATAGTCAGGGAATTCTTTGAGAATCGAACTCATACCTTAACATATTGCTCCATGCCTAATACTGTATTGCCTATGTTGAGTTATAAAAATTTGTAATAATAAATGTGATCACATTTTTAAAAATTCTTTTTAGCTGCTAGCTTGAGGAATATTCAAGGCCGTCTTGTGGACTCCCTTGGAACTCGTTCTTTCCATGACGGCACGCTTACACTGGTCTATTGTTGTTGCCTATTTACTTGTCTGTATCTCACATCAGACTCGGTGCTCAGAGGGCAGGGATCCTGTTTGTCTGGTTCACAGCCGTGCTCCCCAGCATGTCCCACAGTCTCTGGCACATTGTAGCATTTCATAATGACTGTTGAATGAATAAATGAATGAACTATTTCTCCAAGTATCATTCTAAGAGGAGAAGCCAAACAGGGTCTAGAGTTTAGAAGAACACAGATAGCAAGATGCTCTTACCACAAGTTCTGCACTCTTGATGAGAACGATGTGAACACACACATCTATGTATAAACACTATGTAGAAATATGTAATACATTTCAAAATGCTTTATGGATTTCTTCTCTTCAGTAGCACACAAGATCTTTCATATTCTTAAGAAAATGGATCAGGCAGGTACAGCAAACACTCCAAGAAATACAAATCTTTTCCATAGTTTCTGATCTAGTTTTCTTATTTACTAAAAATAGCAACTTCAGGAACATAACTGCATTTGTTCTTTAATAGTTCTTGAAATACTAGACATCTTCATGTTCTTAAAGAAGTAGCTTTTTGTTTTGATTTTCTCCATTGTTTTTCTGTTTTTTCTTTTTCATTGGTTTCTGTTTTTATCTTTATTATTTACTTTCTTCTGCTTACTTTGTGTTTAATGTGCTCTTCTTTTACTAGTTTCTTAAAGGGAAAACTTAGATCATTGATTTGACTTTTTGAAAATAATTCACTGCTTATTTTACTTTTAAGCTCTGTTGGACTTGAAGATCATTGATTTGAGATGTTTCTTTTTCCCTAAGTACTTCTATAGTTGCATCCCCCCCAAAGTTTGATATGCTGTGTTTTCATTTTCATTCAATTTCAAAATACTCCTGATTTCCTTTTGATTTCTTCTTTGGATAATTGGAATAAAAAGTGTGTTTATTCCAGTTATTTCGGGATTTCCCAGATACCTTCCTGTTATTGATTTCTAACTTAGTTTCATTGTGGTCAAAGAACATATTTTGTATGATGTGAATCCTTTTACATTTATCAATACTTGTTTTATGACTCAGTATATGGTCTGTCTTGATAATGCACCTTGTATCCTTGAAAAAGTACTGAAATATCCAGCTATAATTATCAACTTATTTTATTTCTCCCTGCAGGTTTTGCTTCATGTATGTTGAAGCTCTGTTTTTGGGTGCATAAACATGGAGGATTGTTGGTTTTTGTTTGTTTTTTGTCCCCCAGGCTGGAGGGCAGTGGCGTGATTTTGGCTCACTGCAACCTCCACCTCCTGGGTTCAAGTGATTCTCATGCCTCAGCCTCTCGGGTAGTTGGGATTACAGGCGTCTGCCACCACACCCGGCTAATTTTTGTATTTTTAGTAGAGATGGGGTTTCACTATCTTGGCCAGGCTGGTCTTGAACTCCTGACCTCAGGCGATCCACCCACCTCGGCCTCCCAAAGTGCTGGGATTACAGGCGTGAGCCACTGTGCCCTGCCAACATGGAGGATTGTTATATTCTCTTGATGAAGTGACTGTTTTATCAGTGTATGTCCCTTTTTATCCTTGGCAATATTCTTTGATCTAAAATCTACTTTGATAGTAATATAGCCACTCGAGCTTTCTTTCAAAGTATTAGTAGGGTATATCTTTTTTTATCCTTTTACCTTTAACTTAGCTATATCTTTATATTTAAAGTGGGCTTCTTATAGGCAGCATACCTAATCTTTTTTAAAAATTTTGCCCAATATTATAATCTATGCCTTTAATGGGGATGTTTACACCTTTTACATTTAATGTGATTGATGATATTTACCACTTCACATATAGTATAAGAAACTAAGAATAGTATACTTGCATTTCCTCCCCTCAACCTTTGCACTGTTCTCATGCATATTACCTCTATGTATATGTTATAAGCTCCACAACACACTGTTAATACTTTGGCTTTAAAATGCCAGCTAATTATCTTTAAAGAGATTTTAGAAATAAAAAAAGGCATTTCACATGTATTCACCTACTTTTCCTTTTTGATGATCTTCATTCCTTTTTGTAGGTCCAGATATCCATCTGATACCATTTTTCTTCTGTCTGAAGGATTTCCTTCAATGCAAATCTGCTGGTGAAAAACTTTTTTTTTTTTTTTTTGGCTTCTTTATGTCTGAAAAAGTCTTGACTTCATCTTCATTTTTGTAAAATATTTTTTGCTGGGTATAGAATTCTAAGTTGACTTCTTTTTTTCTTTCGGCACCTTAAAGTTCTGCCCCCACTGTCTTCAGGCTTACATTGTTTCCGACAAAAAGCTTTTGTCATTCTTAGATTTGTTCCTCTGTACGTAATGTGCCATTTTTTTCTCTGGCTGCTTTTAAGGTTTTCTTTTTACCGTTGCTTTTTAAACAATTTGATTGTTACGTGTTTTGGAGTAGATTTCTTCTTGTGTCTTGTGTTTAAGGTTTGTTGCACTTCTTGGATCCATGGATTTATAGTTATTATAAAATTTAGAGAAATTTCAACCATTATTTCTTAAAAATTTTTGTTCCCCTCCTCTCCCTTCTTTCCTTTGTTGGTTCCAACTACATGTACCAAATTGCCTGAAGCTGTCGCAGAGCTCACTAATGCTATATTTATTTCTTTTTCTGGCTTTTTTTTCTCCCTGTGTTTCATATTGGGTCATTTCTATTGCTATGTATTAAACGTCACTAATCTTTTCTTCTACACTGTCTAGTCTACTGATCCTGTTTGGTGTGTATTTTTCATCTCAGGCATCAGAATCTTCAAAAATGGTCATTCAGTTTTTTTTTTTTGCTATCTTTTCCATGCCTCTGCTTAATGTGCTCCATCTTTCTTTCACCTTTTGAACATAAGAAATACAGTGATAATAACTGTTTTAAAGCCCTCAGCTACTAACTCTATCATTTGTATCATTTCTGTGTCTGTTTCTATTGATTTGTTTTTCTTTTTATTATGAGTTGTATTCTCTGTTTCTTTGCAGGTCTTGATTAGCTGCTAGGTATCGTGAATTTTACCTTGTTGGGGGCTGAATATTTTTGTATTCTTGAGCTTTTTCTTGGGATGCAGTTCAGTTCTTTGGAAATAGCTGGATCCTTTTGAGTCTTGCTTTTACATTTTGTCATGTGGGACCAATGCATTTTCTAGCATAAGGCTAATTCTGTCCCTCTACTGAGGTGATACCCTTCTAATTACTCTAACAATGAATTACAAGGTTTTCCACACTGTCTGTCTGTTCCTGGCCCCATGTTACCTCTGGGGATTGTTCCCTCCCTCCTTCAGGGTGTAATGCCCAACCTTGTTTTTACTAACCCTGTTCTTAGACTCTCCCTTTCCTTTAATCACCTAGACTTGTTTCCACCTGAATTGACTCTCCCTTAGCTAAGAGAGCCAGACAGACTCCATCTTGGCTCTTTCACTGGCAGCCCCTTCCTCAAGGACTTAACTTGTGCAAGCTGACTCCCAGCACATCCAAGAATGCAATTAACTGATAAGATACTGTGGCGAGCAATATCCGCAGTTCCCAGGAATTCATCCGATTGATAATGCCCAAAGCCCCGCGTCTGTCACATTGTAATAGTCTTAAAGCCTCTGCACCTGGAACTGTTTACTTTCCTGTAACCATTTATCCTTTTAACTTTTTTGCCTACTTTACTTCTGTAAAGTTGTTTTAACTAGACCCCCGACTCCCCTTTCTAAACCAAAGTATAAAAGAAAATCTAGCCCCTTCTTCGGGGCCGAGAGAACTTTGAGCATTAGCTGTCTCTTGGCCGCCGGCTAAATAAACGGACTCTTAATTCGTCTCAAAGTGTGGCGTTTTCTCTAACTCGCTCAGGTACAACAAGGGTGTTTCTCTCTCTGGCCTCAGGTAGTTTTCTTGCACATGTGTTGAACAGTTCTCAGCTGGAGACTTGAGAAGGACTATCTGCAAATCTCTGAAAGTCTCTTCCAATATAGTGCTCTCCTCTCTGGAACTCTACCTTGCAAACTCTAGCTCCCTTGGTCTTTCCCAGATTCTGGAGTCCTTAAGTCAGGAAATCCATCAAGCTCTATCTAGGTTCCTCTTCCCTGCACTGCAGACTGGACACCCTCTCTAGGCGGTAAGCTGGGGTAATTGTAGGGCTCACCTCATTTGTTTCCCTTCTCTCAGGGATCATTGTCCTCTTCTGCTTGAAGTTCAATACTTTAAAACAATTGTTTCACATATTTTGTCTAGTTTTTTAGTTGTTTCAGGTGGGAGGGTAAATCTGGTCCTTATTACCCATCCTGGATTAGAAGTGACATATAAAAACCCAAGGCGGCTCAACTTTTGTAAAACACAGTTTATAAAACTGTACATAAATGAAGCCTTTATTTTGTACTCAAATATATAGAAATGGCATATTGGATGTTTTATAATAAAGTTAGAAGTATAGTTATATTTAGTAGATAGAAAGGCATGAAAAATCAATAAAATATGTTCCTGAAAAATTTGAAAAAGAAAATATAAGCATCTAAACTTTGTACATTTATTCAATAATTCTGTTTTAGTAATTTGTGTCTGAATATACCAGTAAACTCCCATTAGAACTTTTCAAATAATTTATGATACCTATTATTATGATTGCCTATATATGTATGTATTTTTTTCTTTTCTTTTTTTTTTCAGAGACAATGTCTTGCTTGAGTCTAGTGGCGTGATCATAGCTCACCACAGCCTTGAACTACTGGGCTCAAGTAATCCTCCTGCATAGCTGGGATTACAGGTGCATGCTACCATGCCCAGCTAACTTTTTTATTTTTTGTAGATACTAAGTCTCACTATGTTGCCCAGGTTGGTCTCAAACTCCTGGCCTCAAGAGGTCTTCCTGCCTTGGTGTCTCAAAGTTTTGGGATTACAGGCATGAGCCACTGTGCTTGGACTGTTTATATTTTTTGTGTGTGTTTATGCTATGTTTTGATGCATCCTTATATATCCCCAACATCTAATACAATGTCTTATGAATTCTCAATAATGTTACTGAATGAGTGAATCTGAATCATGTCAATACAGGTTTATTTTGATTTTCCAATATAAAAATAATGGAATAACTATAATAATTTATTTTTATAATGTACATTTCATTAATAAGCAAAAATTCTAGGTACATATTGCCTCACAATAAACTTTATCACTTTAAAAAATCTTAATTTTTATGGTAATCTTACACCCGCTTCAACATAACTAGTACAATTTTACTTTATAGAAAAAATATATTTAATATGCCAGGCATGGTGGCTCACACCTGTAATCACAGCACTTTGGGAGGCTGAGGTGGGCAGATCACAAGGTCAGGAATTCGAGACCAGCCTGGCCAATATGGTGAAACCCCATCTCTACTAAAAATACAAAAAATTAGCTAGGCGTGGTGGTACGCACCTGTAGTCCCAGCCACTCAGGAGGCTGAGGCAGGAGAATCACTTGAACCCGGGAGGCGGAGGTTGCAGTGAGCTGAGATCATGCCACTGCAATCCGGCCTGGGTGACAGAGCAAGACTCTGTCTCAAAAAAAAAAAAAAAAAAAAGAAAAGAAAAAATAGATTTAATATTAATCAGCATATTATTTATTCATTACACTATTCAAATATGGCATTCAAAAAGTACTGATATTTGAATATTTTCAGTAATAAATTTACACCAACTGCAGGAATGACTACAAACATTTAGGGAGAAATCCCTGGAACTTTTGCCTAATATAATCTAATAAAAAGACAAATCACCTCCATAGTAAAACCTATTTCTATTTCTTTTCTTTTCTTTTCTTTCTTTTTATTTTTTTTGAAACGGAGTCTCACTCTGTTGTCCAGGTTGGAATGCAGTGGCATGATCTCAGCTCACTGCAACCTCTGGGTTCAAGTGATTTTCTTGCCTCAGCCTCCAGAGTAGCTGGGATTACAGGCACGTGCCACTATGCCCGGCTAAGTTTTGTATTTTTAGTGGAGCTGGGGTTTCACCGTGTTGGCCAAGTTGGTCTCGAACTCCTGACCTCAGGTGATCTGCCCAGCTTGGCCTCCCAAAGTGCTGGAATTACAGGTGTGAGCCACCGTGCCTGGCCCTATTTTTATTTTCATATATATATATATAAAATCACATTTCTTCCCTACTGTGTCTAAGCCTGGTTAGAATAGGATCTATAGTAAGAAACATTTCCACTTGTATTATAAAGTCATCATTTGTTTTATGTGGTTGTTTACTAGTTATTTACAAATAGCATCTGGTTAATTCAGTTAAATCTTGTCACTACACATTCACAACTGTTCTGATTATTGTTAGGTTGATAATACACCTAAAACCCAAACATAGAAACAGACACATTTGTCTCCATTTCTGTTGTTTATCAAGTTATGTAAAAACTTAAATCTGTCATGCTTTTTAGGTTCCTAAAATATATGTAATTCACAGACTAGTTTTTGTATTGTCACCTCACTTAAAGAGGAAGGTTATACTTCAATTGACTTGTGAAACCAATTTCTGGCATCGCCTAAGTTGACGTTTTGGTACCAGAGTTGAAAAACCCAAAGAGCATACATTCTGTCAGATGAGTACCTGTATCCTAGTTCCTAGTATGTTCTGAAACAGGCTTTCTGATTCCATGGATAGGTGGCCACTTGGAAAGTATGTGAAGTTTCCAGGGTTGCAGTAAGTGGGAGTTCTGGTTTCATGGAAAGAGAAGGCTGGACTAGAAGATAGCATAATTGACATGTGGGCGTCTGCAGCTGGTTGGTTTAATTTTAGAACATTTGTCCTTGACTGTGCCCCTTTAAGTGAAGTACCTACTTGTCTTAGAGAAGTATGTCTGTCTTTTGGGCAGCACCAAAATCCTTTTGCTTATACTCTGGAGCATTCGGCACCCTGTTTCATCAGATAGCCCACCCTTTAAAGTGGGAAAGTCTTATCTTCTGAGATAGGACAATATAACCTAATAAAGCTCTCAATGGAGCAAGCTGAGGAATGCAGTGCACTCAAGTGACTTACTTGTACGATAATAACCTCAATTTGTAAGTACACAAAAGCCTCTTTGCATGTTTCAAGGGCATATTTACAGTTTTAAAGTGATGCAAAGGCAGCCTCATAAATATCTTCAGGGAAAAGGGAAATGACAGAACTGTAACTGAGGAATGAGAAACAAGATAGAAAACCAAATTAAAAATAAAGACTGGGGCTAAAAATACATTTTAAAAATTCTTCAATACATGTGAAATCCTAGCCTTTTTTCTTTTTGCCCTCAGGACTTGAAGTCAAAGGATCTGAGTGTCAGAAACATCCTTAGCAATCAATGGGCTAGTCCAGTTAGAGGAAACTGAGACTCTGAGAACTTGAAGTGATTTGCCAAGTGTCAGTCAATAGGTTGGTGACAGAGTTAAGACTGAAATCCAAATCCTAACCTCCAATCTAATGATTTTTTCACTATATCCCATTTTATACTTGTTTTGGAGCTAGCCATTCCTGGATTAAAATTAAATTTAAAACATAGGATTAAAGAAAATATTATATATGATTGATACCATCAGCACTTGTCAACCAAACGATGGATAGGATGAACTGTGCCACCTTTATTCTGTTAATGGATGTGATTAACTGTACACTGGTTAAAAATAGTAATACCTGCTTCTGCCCGGCTCGCAAAAATGTAGTGAACGTTTTCTTCAAAGGTCTGAGATGTGGAAATGCCTTGAAAAATCACTGCCCTTTATAAATAAAATTGATCGGTGTGTCGCTTTTTGCTGGGAACCTGCCTTGTTTTTGTCAGTCTCCCTTCTTTGGGACTGAGTCCTCCTGGGGAGTACAGCTTGGTGACTAGGATTCATGGACAGGCCTCTTGGATGCTGTCTGCCTACATTGGTAACTTCCCAATACTGATCATCTCAATTTCCTATCACCATGGTTGGCCCACACTTAGGAATACCCCACTACTTCATCTTGGATCATCAATCTCTTGCTTGCTTGACCTATGCTGGAAATTGCATGTATGATCTCTCTTTTTTCTCCCTGCCCATCGTTCCCCACTCTTTCTCCCTCTCTTTGTACCCAACTTTACACGCCAGCCATACCGAGAACCCCTTTCTGTTCCTGGAAAGCTCCATGAACTTGCGGCCTGCCCAGCTGTTGCCCATGCTATTCCCCAGCTGGATCACTTGCCACACCTCTCTGTTATTGCCACCCATTCCACTCCCATCCTCTACTTGGCCAACTCATGCCAATCTTTTAGATGTCATCTTTGATGTAACTTTATTCAGGAAGCTCTCTTAATCATCCCTGTTCCTTCTATGTGCTACTTCAAGCACCTGTTATTTCTTCCAGACTTAGAATATACCATGTCTATTTGTAAATTTGCTTAATTGCTTGTATTTCTCTCTAGACTGTGAGTGAGACATGAGTGCAGGGGACCTTGTCTGCTTGCCCATCAGTGTGTAGGCAATGCTTGGCATATATGAGTTAACACGTATTTGTTGAAAACTCATATTCATGTTTAATAATGGCTTACATTTTATAAACTGTCTTTATTTTTATCTCATTTCATCCTTATAGTAAATCTATGATGTGGTATTATCCATTCCCATCTTTCAGATACAGAAACTCTGAGAAGATGTTAATTAACCTATCCAAGGTCACCTAGCTAGTAAGTGGCAGAGCCAGTACTTGAACCCAGGTTGTTGGAGTCCAAGTTCAGTGCTATTACCATTACATCACAGCTGACTTTGTTTGGTTATAGAATACATAGCAAGTGATCAGGGGAGTGAAATGACCAGACCTTCCCTTCAGGAGAATTAATATGGCAAAGAGAAGACTCTAACCATGGTAAAGGCAGTTTGGGGAATAAGAGATATAGTGGGGAGCAGGGGAAGAACAGCCACGTGTGAGAGGCAAAGAAATGAATGTTGGAACAAAAACAGAACTAAAGGCTGAGCTTTGGGGGCCATCTATGGTTAGAGGTCAGAAAGAAGAAGAGCCAAAAATAATACAAAAAAAAATATCCGTGAGCAATATGGGAAAATAGTGAAAATTCAATATCATAGAAGCCCAAGGGAGTGAGAATGCAAAGTAAAAAAAAAATGTAATTAACAATGGCAAATGCAATTTATTAGAAAAAAGGAGATTACAAAAACCTTTCTGGGTTTGGCTGGATAACAGAAGACTATTGAGAGCTTAGATGGAATAAGGGACAGCTATAAAGGACTCAGGAAAGAGCATGAGACAAGTAAATGGAAGCAAGAAAGAACTGATTGAAGAATTTTGGCAGTTTATTCATTCATCAGTTGATGGATAGTTGGGTTGTTTACAGATTCTGGCTATTATGAATAAAAGTGCTATGAACATTCACACACAAGTCATTATAAGCATGTAAGTTATTTTTCACAGGTACTTAGGAGAGGAATTGCTAGGTGGTATGGTAAGTGGATATTTATAAGGAACTGCCAAAGTGTTTTCTAAAGTTGTTGTACTATTTTGCACTTCTAGCAGCAATGTATGATGAAAATTTTAGTTGCTATACCTCCTCTCCAACATTTAGTGTTATCAGTCTTCTGAATTTTAGGCTTTATAGTGAATGTGAGCAGTATCTCCCTGTGGTTTTAGTTTGTATTTCCATGTTGACTAATGATGCTGAGCATCATTTCATGTGTTTGACATGCATCCTTTTCTCTGGTGAAGTGTCTGTTCAAATCTTTTGCTCAGTTTCAATTCTTTTTTTCTTCTTATTGAGTTGAGTTCCTTATGAATTATGATATGTAAATATATATTCAGTTTGTAATGATTTGCAAATATTTTCTGTCTGTGGCTTCCTTTTAACACTTTCCTTATCAGTGTCTTAATAGCAATAGTTTTTTATTTTATTTTATTTTTTGAGACAGGGTTTTGCCCTGTCACTTGGGCTGGCTGGAGAACAGTGGCATGATCACGGCTCACTGCATCCTCAACCTCCTGGGCCCAGGTGTACCTCCCACCTCAGGCTCCGAAATAACTGAGACTACAGGCAAGCACCACCACACCAGGCCAACTTTTTAATTTTTTGTAGAGATGGGGTCTCCCTATGTTGCCCAGGCTTGTCTCAAACTCCCGGGCTCAAGTGATCTGGTCTCCCAAAGTGCTGAGATTACAGTCATGAGCCATTGTGCCTGTCCAGTTTTTAATTTCTATGATGTTCAGTTTACCAGTATTTCTCTTTTACGGTTTGTGCTGTTTGTGTCCCATTCTAAGAAATTTTTGCCTAAACTCAAGGTCATAAATATTTTCTCCTAGAAGTTGTATAGATTTCAGCTCTTACATTTAGGTCTGTAGTCCATTTTGAGTTAATTTTTCTCTACAGATGAACTAAGTGTTGAGGTTCCTTTTTCTGTCCCTTCACATATGAATGTCTAATTATTCCAGCACTGTTTATTAGAAAGATTAACCTTTCTTCATTGAATCAGCATGGTAACTTTGTTTGATGTGCTTTTCTTTACAGTTTGTTTTATTTTTCACTTGGGGTTTACTGAGCTTCTTAGATCTATGGATTTATAACTTTCATCAAGTTTGGAAATTTTTTTCCTGTTACTCCTACAAAGATTTTTTTTGTCCTCAGCTTCTTCTTTTAGACTCCAATTACTTGAATGTTAGACCACTTAACATTGTCGAACATTTCACTGATGCTTTTTTTACTTAATCATCTTTTCTCTCTGTGATTCATTAATTAATAGTTTCTATTGTTATGCCTTCAAGTTCACCAAACTTTTCATCTGCACTATCTAATCTACTGTCAGTCCCTAGTAGTATTTTTTTTTTTTTTTTTGAGATGGGGCTTGCTCTCTCTTGGCTCACTGCAACCTCTGTCTCCTGGGTTCAAGCGATTCTCCTGCCTCAGCCTCCTGAGTAGCTGGGATTACAGACACCTGCCACCACACCTGGCTAATTTTTGTGTATTTTAGTAGAGACGGGGTTTTACCATGTTGGCCAGGCTGGTCTGGAACTCCTGACCTCAAGTGATCCACCTGCCTCAGTCTCCCAAAGTTCTGGGATTACAGGTGTGAGCCACCGTACCTGGCCCCTTGTAGTATATTTTTTAAATTTCAGATATTGCATTTTTCATCTTTAGAAGTTCCACTTACATCTTTTAAAAATATCTTCCATTTCTCTCTTCCACATGTTCATGTTCTTGAACATATGGAGTATATTTATAGTAGATGATCTAATGTCCTGGCTTGCTAATTCTACCAGCTGTGTAATTTCTGGATTTTTTTATTTTTTATTTTATTATTATTATACTTTAAGTTTTAGGGTACATGTGCACAATGTGCAGGTTAGTTACCTATGTATACATGTGTCATGCTGGTGTGCTATACCCATTAACTCGTCATTTAGCATTAGGTATATCTCCTAATGCTATCCCTCCCCACTCCCCCTACCCCACAACAGTCCCCAGAGTGTGATATTCCCCTTCCTGTGTCCATGTGTTCTCATTGTTCAATTCCCACCTATGAGTGAGAATATGCGGTGTTTGGTTTTTTGTTCTTGCGATAGTTTACTGAGATTGATGATTTCCAATTTCATCCATGTCCCTACAAAGGACAAGAACTCATCATTTTTTATGGCTGCATAGTATTCCATGGTGTATATGTGCCACATTTTCTTAATCCAGTCTATCATTGTTGGACATTTGGGTTGGTTCCAAGTCTTTGCTATTGTGAATAGTGCCACAATAAACATACGTGCCCATGTGTCTTTATAGCAGCATGATTTATAGTCCTTTGGGTATATACCCAGTAATGGGATGGCTGGGTCAAATGGCATTTCTAGTTCTAGATCCCTGAGGAATCGCCACACTGACTTCCACAATGGTTGAACTAGTTTACAGTCCCACCAACAGTGTAAAAGTGTTCCTATTTCTCCACATCCTCTCCAGCACCTGTTGTTTCCTGACTTTTTAATGATCGCCATTCTAACTGGTGTGAGATGGTATCTCATTGTGGTTTTGATTTGCATTTCTCTGACGGCCAGTGATGGTGAGCATTTTTTCATGTGTTTTTTGGCTGCATAAATGTCTTCTTTTGAGAAGTGTCTGTTCATGTCCTTCGCCTACTTGTTGATGGGGTTGTTTGTTTTTTTCTTGTAAATTTGTTTGAGTTCATTGTAGAGTCTGGATATTAGCCCGTTGTCAGATGAGTACGTTGCGAAAATTTCCTCCCATTTTGTGGGTTGCCTGTTCACTCTGACGGTAGTTTCTTTTGCTGTGCAGAAGCTCTTGAGTTTAATTAGATCCCATTTGTCAATTTTGGCTTTTGTTGCCATTGCTTTTGGTGTTTTAGGCATGAAGTCCTTGCCCATGCCTATGTCCTGACTGGTAATGCCTAGGTTTTCTTCTAGGGTTTTTATGGTTTTAGATCTAACGTTTAAGTCTTTAATCCATCTTGAATTAATTTTTGTGTAAGGTGTAAGGAAGGGATCCAGTTTCAGGTTTCTACATATGGCTAGCCAGTTTTCCCAGCACCATTTATTAAATAGGGAATCCTTTCCCCATTGCTTGTTTTTCTCAGGTTTGTCAAAGATCAGATGGTTGTAGATATGCGGCATTATTTCTGAGGGCTCTGTTCTGTTCCATTGATCTATATCTCTGTCTTGGTACCAGTACCATGCTGTTTTGGTTACTGAAGCCTTGTAGTATAGTTTGAAGTCAGGTAGTGTGATGCCTCCAGCTTTGTTCTTTTGGCTTAGGATTGACTTGGCAATGCGGGCTCTTTTTTGGTTCCATATGAATTTTAAAGTAGTTTTTTCCAATTCTGTGAAGAAAGTCATTGGTAGCTTGATGGGGATGGCATTGAACCTATAAATTACCTTGGGCAGTATGGCCATTTTCACGATATTGATTCTTCCTACCCATGAGCATGGAATGTTCTTCCATTTCTTTGTATCCTCTTTTATTTCATTGAGCAGTGGTTTGTAGTTCTCCTTGAAGAGGTCCTTCACATCCCTTGTAAGTTGGATTCCTAGGTATTTTATTCTCTTTGAGGCAATTGTGAATGGGAGTTCACTCATGATTTGGCTGTTTGTCTGTTATTGGTGTATAAGAATGCTTGTGATTTTTGTACATTGATTTTGTATCCTGAGACTTTGCTGAATTTGCTTATCAGCTTAAGGAGATTTTGGGCTGAGACAATGGGGTTTTCTAGATATACAATCATGTCATCTGCAAACAGGGACAATTTGACTTCCTCTTTTCCTAATTGAATACCCTTAATTTCCTTCTCCTGCCTGATTGCCCTGGCCAGAACTTCCAACACTATGTTGAATAGGAGTGGTGAGAGAGGGCATCCCTGTCTTGTGCCAGTTTTCAAAGGGAATGCTTCCAGTTTTTGCCCATTCAGTATGATATTGGCTGTGGGTTTGTCATAGATAGCTCTTATTATTTTGAGATATGTCCCATCAATACCTAATTTCTTGAGAGGTTTTTAGCATGAAGGGCTGTTGAATTTTGTCAAAGGCCTTTTCTGTATCTATTGAGATAATCATGTGATTTTTGTCTTTGGTTCTGTTTATATGCTGGATTACATTTATTGATTTGCGTATGTTGAACCAGCCTTGCATCCCAGGGATGAAGCCCACTTGATCATGGTGGATAAGCTTTTCGATGTGCTGCTGGATTCAGTTTGCCAGTATTTTATTGAGGATTTTTGCATCAATGTTCATCAAGGATATTGGTCTAAAATTCTCTTTTTTGGTTGTGTCTCTGCCCGGCTTTGGTATCAGGATGATGCTGGCCTCATAAAATAAGTTAGGGAGGATTCTCTCTTTTTCTATTGATGGGAATAGTTTCAGAAGGAATGGTACCACTTCCTCCTTGTACCTCTGGTGGAATTCGGCTGTGAATCCATCTGGTCCTGGACTCTTTTTGGTTGGTAAGCTACTGATTATTGCCACAAATTCAGAGCCTGTTATTGGTCTATCAGAGATTCAACTTCTTCCTGGTTTAGTCTTGGGAGGGTGTATGTGTCCAGGAATTTATCCATTTCTTCTAGATTTTCTAGTTTATTTCCATAGAGGTGTTTGTAGTATTCTCTGATGGTAGTTTGTATTTCTGTGGGATCAGTGGTGATATCCCCTTTATCATTTTTTATTGCATCTATTTGATTCTTCTCTCTTTTCTTCTTTATTAGTCTTGCTAGCGGTCTGTCAATTTTGTTGATCTTTTCAAAAAACGAGCTCCTGGATTCATTAATTCTTTGAAGGGTTTTTTGTGTCTCTATTTCCTTCAGTTGTGCTCTGATTTTAGTTATTTCTTGCCTTCTGCTAGCTTTTGAATGTGTTTGCTCTTGCTTCTCTAGTTCTTTTAATTGTGATGTTAGGGTGTCAATTTTGGATCTTTTCTGCTTTCTCTTGTGGGCATTTAGTGCTATAAATGTCCCTCTACACACTGCTTTGACTGTGTCCCAGAGATTCTGGTATGTTGTGTCTTTGTTCTCGTTGGTTTCAAAGAACATCTTTATTTTTTCCTTCATTTCGTTATGTACCCAGTAGTCATTCAGGAGCAGGTTGTTCAGTTTCCATGTAGTTGAGCGGTTTTGAGTGAGTTTCTTAATCCTGAGTTCTAGTTTGATTGCACTGTGGTCTGAGAGACAGTTTGTTATAATTTCTGTTCTTTTACATTTGCTGAGGAGAGCTTTCCTTCTGACTATGTGGTCAATTTTGGAATAGGTGTGGTGTGGTGCTGAAAAACATGTATATTCTGTTGATTTGGGGTGGAGAGTTCTGTAAATGTCTGTCAGGTCTGCTTGGTGCAGAGCTGAGTTCAATTGCTGGGTATCCTTGTTAACTTTCTGTCTTGTTGATCTGTCTAATGTTGACAGTGGGGTGTTAAAGTCTCCCATTATTATTGTGTGGGAGTCTAAGTCTCTTTGTAGGTCACTCAGGACTTGCTTTATGAATCTGGGTGCTCCTGTATTGGGTGCATATATATTTAGGATAGTTAGCTCTTCTTGTTGAATTGATCCCTTTACCATTATGTAATGGCCTTCTTTGTCTCTTTTGATCTTTGTTGGTTTAAAGTCTGTTTTATCAGAGACTAGGATTGCAACCCCTGCCTTTTTTTGTTTTCCATTTGCTTGGTAGATCTTCCTCCATCCCTTTATTTTGAGCCTATGCATGTCTCTGCACGTGAGATGGGTTTCCTGAAAACAGCACACTGATGGGTCTTGACTCTTTATCCAATTTGCCAGTCTGTGTCTTTTAATTGGAGCATTTAGTCCATTTACATTTAAAGTTAGTATTGTTATGTGTGAATTTGATCCTGTCATTATGATGTTAACTGGTTATTTTGCTCGTTAATTGATGCAGTTTCTTCCTAGCCTCGATGGTCTTTACAATTTGGCATGATTTTGCCGTGGCTGGTACCGGTTGTTCCTTTCCATGTTTAGTGCTTCCTTCAGGAACTCTTGTAGGGCAGGCCTGGTGGTGACAAAATCTCTCAGCATTTGCTTGTCTGTAAAGGATTTTATTTCTCCTTCACTTATGAAGCTTAGTTTGGCCGGATATGAAATTCTGGGTTGAAAATTCTTTTCTTTAAGAATGTTGAATATTGGCCCCCACTCTCTTCTGGCTTGTAGAGTTTCTGCCGAGAGATCCGCTGTTAGTCTGATTGGCTTCCCTTTGTGGGTAACCCGACCTTTCTCTCTGGCTGCGCTTAACATTTTTTCCTTCATTTCAACTTTGGTGATTCTGAAAATTATGTGTCTTGGAGTTGCTCTTCTTGAGGAGTATCTTTGTGGCATTCTCTGTATTTCCTGAATCTGAATGTTGGCCTGCCTTGCTAGATTGGGGAAGTTCTCCTGGATAATATCCTGCAGAGTGTTTTCCAAGTTGGTTCCATTCTCCCCGTCACTTTCAGGTACACCAATCAGACGTAGATTTGGTCTTTTCACATAGTCCCATATTTGTTGGAGGCTTTGTTCATTTCTTTTTATTCTTTTTTCTCTAAACTTCCCTTCTTGCTTCATTACATTCATTTCATCTTCCATCACTGATACCCTTTCTTCCAGGTGATCGCATCAGCTCCTGAGGCTTCTGCATTCTTCACGTAGTTCTCGAGCCTTGGCTTTCAGCTCCATCAGCTCCTTTAAGCACTTCTCTGTATTGGTTATTCTAGTTATACATTTGTCTAAATTTTTTTCAAAGTTTTTAACTTCTTTGCCTTTGGTTTGAATTTCCTCCTCTAGCTTGGAGTAGTTTGATCGTCTGAAGCCTTCTTCTCTCAACTCGTCAAAGTCATTATCTGTCCAGCTTTGTTCTGTTGCTGGTGAGGAACTGCGTTCCTTTGGAGGAGGAGAGGCGCTGTGCTTTTTAGAGTTTCCAGTTTTTCTGCTCTGTTTTTTCCCCATCTTTGTGGTTTTATCTACTTTTGGTCTTAGATGATGGTGATGTACAGATGGGTTTTTGGTGTGGATGTCCTTTCTGTTTGTTAGTTTTCCTTCTAACAGACAGGACCCTCAGCTGCAGGACCCTCAGCTGCAGGTCAGCTGTTGGAGTTTGCTAGAGGTCCACTCCAGACCCTATTTGCCTGGGTATCAGCAGCGGTGGCTGCAGAACAGCGGATTTTCGTGAACCACGAATGCTGCTGTCTGATTGTTCCTCTGGAAGTTTTGTCTCAGAGGAGTACCCGGCCGTGTGAGGTGTCAGTCTGCCTCTGCCCCTACTGGGGGGTGCCTCCCAGTTAGGCTGCTCCGGGGTCAGGGGTCAGGGACCCACTTGAGGAGGCAGTCTGCCCGTTCTCAGATCTCCAGCTGCGTGCTGGGAGAACCACTGCTCTCTTCAAAGCTGTCAGACAGGGACATTTAAGTCTGCAGAGGTTACTGCTGTCTTTTTGTTTGTCTGTGCCCTGCCCCCAGAGGTGGAGCCTACAGAGGCAGGCAGGCCTCCTTGAGCTGTGGTGGGCTCCACCCAGTTCGAGCTTCCGGGCTGCTTTGTTTACCTAGGCAAGCCTGGGCAATGGCGGGCGCCTCTCACCCAGCCTCGCTGCCGCCTTGCAGTTTGATCTCAGACTGCTGTGCTAGCAATCAGTGAGACTCCGTGGGCGTAGGACCCTCCGAGCCAGGTGCAGGATATAATCTCCTGGTGCGCCATTTTTTAAGCCCGTTGGAAAAGCGCAGTATTAAGGTGGGAGTGACCCGATTTTCCAGGTGCCATCTGTCACCTCTTTCTTTGACTAGGAAAGGGAACTCCCTGGCCCCTTGAGCTTCCTGAGTGAGGCAATGCCTCGCCCTGCTTTGGCTCGAACACGGTGCGCTGCACCCACTGTCCTGAGCCCACTGACTGGCACTCTCTAGTGAGATGAACCCGGTACCTCAGATGGAAATGCAGAAATCACCCGTCTTCTGCGTTGCTCACGCTGGGAGCTGTAGACTGGAGCTGTTCCTATTCGGCCATCTTGGCTGCCTCCCATTTCTGGATGTTTTTATTCATCAATTTTTCTTTTGGTTAGGAGTCATATTTTCATGCCTTGTAATTTATTAAACATGAGACATTGTGAATTTTATATTGTTGCTTGATGGATTTTGATATATTTCTCTAAAAAGGGTTAGACTTTGTTTTGATATGCAGTTAATTTATTTGAGATCATGTTCAGCTTTTTGAAGATTGCTGTAAATTTTTATTTAGGGTGAACCCAGTTTTGCCTTTATTTTAGGGCTAATTTAACCCTATTACAAAGGTTTTCTGAGGGCTCTACCAGATGCCTGTGAATTATGAGGTCTCTCCAGTCCAGAGAGTGAGAAGGTGAACTATTCCCAGACTCACAGGAATACTAAGAATGGTTCAACTACTACTTTCTGACAGTTCTTTCTTCACTCTTTTAGAGTTTACCTCACACATATGCAGCTCAGTATTTAGCCAAAAACTTAAGGAGACCTTTGTGTACAGATCTCTGGACTTCTCTTATGTAGCTTCCTCCTCCCCAGTATTCAACCCAACAAGTTCTAGCTGTCCTGGCCTCCTTGAGCACTCATCTCTGTCTTCTCAACTTAGTGGGCCCACTGGACTCTGGGTTCTCCTTCCTATCTGGTGGCTTGGAAATGTCCAATCAGCAAATTGGGGCAATTGTAGGGATTGTTATGTTTGTTTCTTCTTTCTCACAATTGTGTCATCTTTTTTTTTTTTTGGTTTTCTCACTTAAGCTGTGTGTTTGTAGTGGGGAAAGAAGAGGGGGCAGTCATTCCTGTAGCAATTAATCCTTCATGAGAAGAAGCAGAAATCTCATTTCAAACTGATAAGTTTTAAGAGGTTGAGACTTTTAGAGTGTCAGAAGTGAGACAAAAGGAAAAGTCAATCTGATTTTAAGGAAATTAGTTTGAATACTAAAATGTAATTATTCTTTCTTTCTTATTCCTTCTTTACTCCATCTCCCTTTCTTCCTTAAAGGGGAGAGGATTCTACTTGAGATTTATTTTCCTTTCAGCAAATGAAAGTTGCAAGAATTGCTTCCTATATAGTTTGTTGTATTAGGAGTTATGCACAGCATATAAGTAGTGGAAACTATAGTGTTGCAGATATCCTTTTTTCCCCCCTGAAGTAAATGAAAATTACAACAGCTCTGGGTAGATATTTCACTTCTTGGGTTAAAAGTTCTTAGACTTTCATTTTGGTCCTGCTGTCATTCAACAGGATCAGAACAAAGCTATGTATACTCTTCCATTCTTCAGTCAATTAACTCTAATATCAAGGTATTTTAATGCAGAATGGAGAATTCTGTGCATAGTAAAAGTGAATTTTCCTGAAGCAGGACAAAAGAGATATTCTTTTTTTTTTTCAAGACAGAGTCTCGCTCTGTCTCCCAGGCTGGATAGAGTGCAGTGATGTGATCTCGGCTCATTGCAACCTCCACCTCCTGGGTTCCAGCAATTCTCCCACTTCAGCCTCCAGAGTAGCTGGGATTACAGGCACTCATCACCATGCCCAACTAATTTTTTCGTATTTTTAGTAGAGATGGGATTTCACCATGTTGGCCAGGCTGGTCTCGAACTCCTGACCTGAAGTGATCTGCCCACCTTGGCCTCCCAAAGTGCTGGGATTACAGGCATGAGCCACCAAGCCCAGCCCAAAAGAGATAGTCTTATAAGTAAAGTGCATCAAAAGACATTAGAAGAGTCACCTAGGTTGTCTAATTTACCTACAAAACCTGGTCACACTAGGAAAACGATAAACCATGAACACATAGTTGTGAGCACCCAGAATAATTCTTTAAGTCTACCTAATTATATCTACATTTCTATTAACACATAGTTTTTTTCTTTTATCCCCCTCTTTAAGAGTAAGACAACTCTTCAGCTGTAATGAGACCAAATGCTAGTGAACTTATCCATGGTGGCAAAAGCTTTTAGCCATTTTTTCATGTTTAAGTCATTAAAATTATTTTATTACCTCCTGTTTATCTCCTCAATTAATCTTCCTTATAAAAATGCATATATATACATATATATTATTCATATTATATATGTTAAACACGTTCCCTGACTGGGTGCCACAGAAAACCACCACAGTTGGCAATTAACTTGATGTTAAAACTAATTGAGTTTCTTGTTGAACATGTGTGTGCCTACTGGGGATTTCCAAAATGCAAACTTAGACTAGAATGTACTTTCCATTTTTTTTCATTCAAGAGCCTTTATCAGGAGCAACCCCAATGTGCTGATTAAGGTTTAAAAAAATTTCAAGTTTTAAACCCTGTTACCCTGGTGGAGAGATCCTGGCTACCAAACAGACTTCAAAGGGACCTCCAACTTGCCCTAAGCCACAGACAAATATTTGCTGTTACTCTAGTACTAGGCAGCATAGGGCCACTTTGTCCTTCACTTGTAGGAGACCTTGAGGATAAGTATTAATCACATCATGAAAGGTTTTCTCAGTAGAGATGAATCTCACATATCTTTTCCCATTAAGTTTCAGTCTGAAGTATGAGGATTAGTTGCAAGAGTTGAATTAAGAAAGAGAACTGAAAGCTGAGTTAGAAGAAAAGGCTTGCAGAAATAAAGACCAGCAATTGGCTTTAAAAGTAAAAAGCAGATACTTTTCTCTCTACTTTGTCCTAAATGTACTGAAGTACGATCAGTTCAACTGAAAGACAGGTGAGTCTAATTCATATGATTCATATAGAGACAAAAAACAGTAAATGCTATGAAATTAGTCTGTTTCCTTCTGCTCATGGAGTAGAGATTTATATAGCAGAGCTGAAAGTACAGAATTTTTCAGGATGTTTAAGCATTGGGCTTGCAGAGCAAGAAAGCTCACAATAGAAATTCTGGGCTCGAAAGAGAAATTGGCAAACAAACTAACTCTCATTTCGGCTTCTAAAACTGTTTCTTTCCTATACATTTAGATAAGAAAAGGCATTTCTAATGTGAATCAATTGCAAATGTGGCTCATATAAATTCCGACTGTGTCTCTCATCATCAGTGTCATTTTTGCTTTTAAATAAAGACAAAGCCATAATTAAATAAGATAAAAATCCTAATCTGTGATCTTAAGCCTTTTCATAAGGAAATACTTGTTTATTAGTTCAAACTTTACTTGTTGAGGAAATGCTTTGTATCAGGCACTGAGACTCTGGATACAAAAATGGATAAATTAATAATGCATAAGATTCCAATTTTCCCCTAATTCTTGAAAATTGATCTGTATCAAAAGTGGTATTAGAAACAGCTCAAATAATTTTTAATAGTCAAAAAAGAACATGAGGCCATTTAACTCAAATTTCTCAATGCAAGAAGTTCCTCTATAATGGCTGATGCCCATTCATTCTCTGCTAGCTCTTACAGCCTCATCAGGCAGCATGTTTCAGTTTTAGAAAGGTCTAATAATCAAAAAGTTCTTCTGTGTTAAGCTAGAGTCTGTTCCCTGTAACTCCTAATACTGGCCTTAGAGCTATACAAAACAAGTCTACTTTATTTCCAATATGGAAGTCCTTCAAATATTTAAGGGCAGCCATCAACTTAACTTCTATTCTCCAGGTAAATTACCTATAATGTCTCATATCACATGGTTTCTACACCATTTACCACTCTTGCTAAGTAGCAAATGACCTCTCTGTAACTTGCAAGCACATGTTACTAATGATGGTATTTTCTAGACATTTTCCTCTCCACGATGTCAAGCAAATTCTAGCCTCTGTTTCTGAACCTTTCTTTTTCCAATTTTATTTTTTTAATCCAAATAAATTTCAAAGATTTTTCCATAATGTAATATTCAGAATTAAAAAGACCTACAGTACTTTCAACATAGCTGTTGGGGAAGGAATGAAGCTGACTGAATGGAGACAGTAGCATGAGACAGAAAAATATGTTTTTATGAGACCTATTATTTACATAGCCTCTTGAGCACCCACTTCTAATCATGGTAAAACCGGAATGCAAGACTGAAGTTCCAATGTCATTATTTTGGGAGGTGAGAAAGGGGAGGAAAGAGTCACTTCCACATCTGAATTAGAGTGTTTTGATATGACCTGCATATTTCTATAACATCTGTCATTGCATCATTTAGTTCATAAGAAAATAATATTTCTGGTTACATGCCAATGAAACTGACAGGCAGACTAGTAGTCAAGGCTGAGTCACAGAGGGGTGGGGTTGTGGAGAGCCACAGCTGTAAAACATGTAACTGTCCCTTAAGCAGCTGAAGTGATTCAGGAGGCTGGCTGGAAACTGAGCAGGAGATTAAAATGGCCTTTGTGGATGACAGCAATTGGAGTCAGATCTATAGGTAAAGACCCTCTTGGCTATACTCACAGCCCCTGCCAGAGCATCTAGAAGTAGCTAACTGCTTTATTAAGTGGGCTTTTAAAGAAGGAGAGGTGGCCGGGGGCGGTGGCTCATGCCTGTAATCCCAGCACTCTGGGAGGCCGAGGCCGGCGGATCACCTGAGGTCAGGAGTTTGAGACCAGCCTGGCCAACATGGCGAAACCCCGTCTCTACTAAAAATACAAAAATTAGCTGTGCGTGGCGTCAGGCACCTGTAATCCCAGCTACTCAGGAGGCTGAGGCAGGAGAATCGCTTGAACCCAGGAGGCGGAGGTTGCAGTGAGCCAAGATTGCACCACTGTACTCCAGCCTGGGTGACAAAGCGAGACTCCATCCCCCCGCCCCAACCAAAAAAAAAAAAAAAAAGAGCTAAAAAAGCACCAGAAATAATACATCACTGAACTCCTGGCTGTCACTTTCTACCTGTGCCTGGTGCATGTTTTATAAAGTTCTTGGAAAATGAGTGTGTGTGAGAGTTCTGATTACAGTACTTCAAATTGAGAATCTTTTACACATGTTATAACTCCCTAACTTGAACAGGACCTTAAGAGAGATTTTTTAAAGCATATTAACCTGTCATATAAATCATGAGGAGTGTCTATCCCTAATAAAAGAATAAAGGCAAGTCCCGAAAGGGAAGCCAGAGGAGGGCTAGAAATCTAACTCGTTCACTCACTCACTGTAGAGAAAGCTCTTAACAGAATCACTTGGAAATTCCTTCATGAGTCTGAAATACCAACGAGATGTAGGTGGATACATTTCTTTCAGTTTTGATAAAACATTTTGCTTTAAGCTCATACTTGTATCTTACCATAACATTGCTGTCTAAAAATATCTTTAAAAACATAGTTCCTTATCTTGTACTTGATATTCATAACACAGTTTAAAAAGAATTTGTAAAGTCTCAATAAATATGTCAAACTAAATATGGAATGAAGAGACATGAATTGTTCTTTGTACCTCTGATTTGTTCACTTTTATCTAAATCTAACTCCCACTCTATTATTCCTGTCTAGGTAGATGACTGGGCTACTGCTTTAATGAAAAGATACAATTCTTGTATTCACGTTATCTATTATTAAATGCCAAGACTGATGTTGTCCTCTAACTCAATGTCTGTCCAAAAGCACTAAGCAAAAATGTAGACCCTCAACGCTCTTGGAGACATTGACAGTTGACCAAAGTTAGTACAGGAAGTCCCTAACTTACAGCTGGGTTGTGCTCTAAAGATTTATTTGTACGTCAGTTGTCTGGGCTTTAGAAGGCATTTTGTGTCTATTTTGTTTACTACCATATCCTCGGAGCCTCGGAAGGTGCTAGACACATAGAGGCATCCACATATTTGCCGAGTGACAGGCTGAACTGGCCCCAAAAGTCTACTTCACTAATAATGTAATAGAATTATATGATTATTAATACTAGCACTTATATAGTACTTAGCCATTTAAAAAACATGTTTATATATGCCTTATCTTATTCTTTCTCACATTGTTCCAACTTACAAAGGAAGAATCCAAGGCCCCTAAAATACAGAGGCAGCCTTTTAGGGTACTTTTGAGATTTGAATGTGCAATGAGAAAGATGGAACTGGACAGATAATAGTGGAAGTGGAGAACCAACTTAAGAGCTGGCACCACCAGAGCCTGGTGACAGACTAGAGCCCAACTCACACACGCAGGCTGCCATATTGTGTCTAGTATCATTATAAATATAGATAAAATGTCACCCATTAATACAGAGACTCAGAAAGACTCAGGGACTCCTTGCCTTTTTCCTCTGCCTTCCTTTTCCTTGGCAGTTAAGTGACATCCTTATGTTCAGTGGCTAAAAAGGGTGCTCCTCTTACAGTAGCAAGAAATAAGATTTCCCTAAAAGAGTTTCACCAAAATTATGGACTCCTGCCTAGCTAGCTGAAGACTCAGTGATCTTGCTAAGCAGTGTCCAACACAAGCCCTCTTCTATTGGAGTCATTGGATGTAAAATATTTTAAGTCATAATCTATATTCACAGTTAAATGGGACATTCAAAGGTCTTGACCTAAGCCTCTGAATCTGGACATAAATCCTCTCTGTACCTTTTCTCACTGTAGATCATTCAGCCTTTGCGGAAACATTTCATGGGATGAGAAACTGAAAGGAATTCATTTGGTCTTTGGATACAACAAGTTTTTTAGAAAGTTATTTGGTCATACTCTTGCCTTTTGAAAGCATCAGAGCCCATTTAATCCCTCTTCAAACATCTAAAGAATGCTAGCAATTCTTGAACATCCATAAATCCTCTCTCATAGGCGAAATATCCCAAGTTAATTGTTCATTATATAACAAGGTTTCTCATTGATCTCACCAGTTCTGCTCAGCTTTCTCTAAATAGGAATATCTTGATCTGTGCATAATATTCTAGCCGTGCTTGCCTAGATGGGAAGACAGAAGGGCCCTTCTCTTCTTTTGTTTGGAGCATTATTCTTCCACGAATGTAGCCTAAGATTGCATTCGCTTTTTTGGCAGTCATGGTATACTGTTGACTCACCTTGATCTCCGTCAACTAAAACCTTCAGGTCTTTTTCACATGAATGGCTGATAAGCCACACCTCTCTGGTGTAGTACAGCTGATTTTTGTAAAAAGGAGTTTATATTTATCACTGTTAAGTTTCATCTCATATATTTTACTCAAGAATCTTTCACACTGTCCCCTGAGTTTTCTTTCTTAAACAGTTCTGATTATGTTATCTCTACTCAGAAGAACTGTTGATGGATCTCCACTACCCATAGGATTGAGTCCAAACTGCTCCCCGTGGAGCACCCAGGGCTAGCTTCATCTTCCTCCGTCTCCCTTTCTTCCCCACCCCCCACCACACCACCATCTCCAACCACTCTCAGGATTGGCTTTCCTTACACAGGTGCACTTTTCCAAGGAACTCCCTGCTCTACCTTTCAATTATTACCCATCCTTTAAGAGACAGCAATTTAAAAGTCCCAATCAGACTGTTAACTCCTTAAAGACAGGAATATACTATAATGAGGTACAGGTAATAGGGAAGAGGCACAGCTCAGAAATTTCTCACAAAAAAAGTTTATTTTGTTTGTTTTGGCAAGGAAAATAATATTTAAACCTCTCTCACTGAAGAAAGTTTTCTCCCTTAACCAGTTTCTCCTCCCAGCTCCAAAAACACAGGTGAATTGAATGTAGCTTAGCAGTGCTTACAGAGAGAAAGTAACAAGCTTGGCCATTTATCCCAGTAAGCCACATAGCTGCACAAGCTTGTCCACAATGTCACAAGGCAGTTGTTTTTCAGAATCACAAAACAACTCCCCTTGCAACCAACTCAGCATTGTGACAAAGAGCCCAGCTGGGAGCATGAGGCACCTTTCCCAATCATTTCCCATATTGATGAAAAACTAAACAAACCCCCCCAAGTGAACCTTCAGATGCATCTTGCACTGTTTTCCAGGAGGTGGTGATAGATCTGTACCTTTCCATCTAAATGGGACCCCTTTGTGCTAGGCCTTCGCAGACTGGGAATAGAGCCTGTGGTTTGGATTTGCAGAGGGATGGAACCCATGACATCATCCTTGTTGAGAAATCACACCGACCAACTGCCTGCCCGAGGATCTGTCATCCTAAATGGCTAACTTACGAGACGCTTAGCAAGGCATCTCTCCAACACACTGTTTAGTGTGTCTGCACATCCCTTACTCTGCCATAAAAGTGCTTTAAACCATATGAAGCAATACAAAGTTGTTGTCAGTAACAATAACAACAATAGTGCGAGAGTTGGTTTACTTGACCAATAGCTATTGAATATGTCAGGCAGCACGTGAGATGCTAAGGCAGTGTTTCTCCAAGTGTGGTCTGGGCTACTTTAGGGAGCTCGCTAAAGAATGTGGTAAGTGCTATGACAGAGGTGAAAGTAGGATACTGTGGGTGCACACATGTGATGCACGTGTACACTGCACCTAACCCAGAATCTTGGTGCAAGGTGAAGTTTAAGCAAATTCCTTAAGGATGAGTGGGAATTATCTAGTATTTCTCCATCTACCCCTAAATTATTTGAGTGACTTAATTAAATGAATGAAAGGCAGGATTAGGGGGAGGGGATCAGAAAAGGAGAGCCCTCCCCCACCAAGCCAAGGAGGGTCAGAGAGTGAGAAAGAACACGGCACCTGAGAGTGATCCAAGCAGCTCAACAGATCCAGCTAGAAGCTACAGCTCAGGAAGCAGGGATGAGACAGGAGGCCAGAGGGGCATTCAGACAGGGCCTAGCAAGCCACATTCAAGAATGTGGACTTCATGATAATGCACCTGGGGAGTCACTGAAGAGTTTCAAGCAAGGAAGTAACATTTTGTATTTTTAAAATATCCTTGAGAATGCAGTATAGAGAATAAATTGGGGAGCAAGCGAGACAGAACAGAACATTCAGGAGAATGCCACAATTACGCAGAAGAAAAATAAGAGTGGTTTGCTCTAAGATAGTAGCTACAGGGATGGAGAGAGGCATACCCACTAAAGAGAGACCCAAGTAGCACAATGGGATAGGACCTGGTGGATGATCGAAGCTGGCTGAAGGAGAGAAAGGAATTGAGAGAAACTCTCAGCTTTTTGCTTTGATGAGCTTCTGTGGGTTAGACAGCAATGCCACGTATACATCTATTTTCTCTGTGAAGCAGGAGGCAAGCTCTTTAGCTGAGAGTGAGCAGAGGGTTTGCGGAGATGTCAGGGAGAAGAGAGAAGCTTTGAAAGAGTCTCTGCAGGGAAGAAAGAGAGCAGAAGGGAAGAAGGACTTCCAGGGAAGTTTTAGGGCAAACTTGAGACTGGAAAACATAAAGGCATCTCTCAGTATGATTGTGTTGTTATTTTCTCCAGTAGAGTTCAGGTGTCTAGCCGAAAGAGCAAGAAGGTGAACAGTGAGATTGAGCTGGGATTGGGATGCGACAGAAGGACGGGGGGCAGTGGAATTGAGAGAACTGATAGAAGATTCCAGAGAGAAAATCATGGGGGCAAGCTAAGTATCATGTCCATTTTTACAGACAAATAGGAGCCAGAGCAGAGATAAAATAAGTGGTCTACTGGGACATAAGTTGGAGTCTTAAAAGAAAAACTTCAGCCGAATTAGATTTAAAGGAGTTTAATTGAGCAATGAATGACTCGTGGGTTGGGCAGCCCCCAGAATCACAGCTGATTCAGAGATGCCACCGCAGCCAGTGGTGGAAGAAGATTTATAGACCAAAAAAAAAAAAAAGGAAATGATGTTCAGAAATTGGAAGTGAGGTACAGAAGAGCTGGATTAGTACAGGTTGGCGTTTGCCTTATTTGAACACAGTTTGAACATTCGGCAGTGCATGAATGGTTGAAGTATGGACATTGGGATTGGTCAAGACTCAGCTGTTGTTACAGGTGCATACTCTTAAATTAGGTTTTCAATCTTTTTTTTTTTTTTTTTTTTTTTTTTGAGACGGAGTTTCACTCTTGTCACCCAGGCTGGAGTGCAATGGTGTGATCTCTGCTCACTGCAACCTCCATCTCCTGGATTCAAGCAACTTTCCTGCCTCAGCCTCCCAAGTAGCTGGGATTATAAGCATGCACCACCACACCCGGCTAATTTTTGTCTTTTTTGTAGAGGCGGGGTTTCAGCACGTTGGCCAGGCTGGTCTTGAACTCCTGACCTCAGGTGATCCGCCAGCCTTGGCCTCCCAGGCGTGAGTGACCACTCCCAGCCGGTTTTCAGTCTTGTCTACTTATTAAATTAGGTTACAGATTGTCCACAACGACTCAGATATAGAAGTACAGAGTCCTTCTCAGGCCATATTTAGTTTCCCTTAACAGAAGTGGAAATTAGAAAGAAAAATGGCCAGAAGCAACAAACGGGAATGAGTAAGAAAGGTGGGATGTAGGGGCTGCCAATCACCTGGTTTTGGTTTCTGCAAACTACACTTTCTCACTACACTCCCCTCCTTCAAGAGGGTGTTCCAGTGGGCTTACATTCTTCTGAGCTTTCATGATCATCAGAGAGGGAGCTATGGTTACGAAAGGAAGAGTTTTGCACCCATTTGGGTGTGTTAGGATGGAAGGCGAGGATGAGGGTTCCTGGAGAGTGAGGTGCCCGGCTCTCCTGATGCAGCACCAGTTTGATGTGACCTCCATTTACCTTTACTTTTTATTTGGAGGTGGTGGTGGGATCAGGGGCTATTTACTGGGACAGAATATGAGAGAAGTGTAGGCATCTGTTACAAAAGAAACTGATGGAAAACCTCAAAGGGCCTCAGAAGGGCCAGATTGGCTGAAATAAAAAGAAACAGAAGTTCTTGACATAGATTAAACAGTGTAAGAGGGTGATCACATCTTCTCTCTTCAATTCAACTTTAAAACAGAGAAGCCTTTTTCGGTAGCAGCCAGAAGACAGTGTCAGCACAAATGAACATGATGTCATGTAGAAAGCATGTGAATATTTTTCATAATTATTTTTTGTTTTAGGAACTGGGATTATGAAGTGTAAAGTAACATCAGCAAACATAGCGGAGGCTTGGGAAGACTTCTGCTCCTCTGCCAGTGGCAGGAAGGGGAAGAAGAGAAGAGAAATATGACATAGAAAGAAGGGTGTTGTTTTGTTTTTGTTTGCTCATTAGCAAGATGAACCATCCAGGAAAAGAATTTGTTTCTTTTTTTTTTTTTTTTTTTTTTTTGAGACAGAATCTCGCTCTGTCGCCCAGGCTGGAGTGCAGTGGCGCAATCTCGGCTCACTGCAAGCTCCGCCTCCTGGGTTCACGCCATTCTCCTGCCTCAGCCTCCCAAGTAGCTGGGACTACAGGCGCCCGCTACCACGCCTGGCTAATTTTTTGTATTTTTAGTAGAGACAGGGTTTCACCATGTTAGCCAGGATGGTCTCAATCTCCTGACCTCGTGATCCGCCCGCCTCGGCCTCCCAAAGTGCTGGGATTGCAGGCGTGAGCCACCGCGCCCGGCCAAGAATTTGTTTCTTAGAGATAAACTGAGTGTATGCAAACTGCCTGGCACAGAAACTGTTGTATTCTACGATGATCTCCCAATGTTGGTTTTCCCTTGTCCTCCTTAACAGAACAATTAAATATTAATATATTCAATACTAATTAGAAGATTAATAAATTTTTAAAAAAATTCTGCACACAAATTGAAATTGTGAAAGTATAAACCCTTTTACTTAAATGGGATTGTCAAGGTAGATGCTCTCCATCAAATTCTGTAAATCAAATTTCATAACATTAAGCAGAAAAATGTGTACAATGCTGTATTTTAACTTCGTTTACAATACTGTGATAGTCCAGGGGCATTCCAAAAAATTGCTCCTATCGCTGAAATTTTGAGAGTCAAAAAAGGATGAAAAGTTAGATAATTTCAACATGAATGGAATATGAGGCCCTCAAAATCTGAAGGTCTCTAAAATCAACATTTCTCTTTCAGCACAGTATTTTCAGTTTTCTTCCTCCTTCAATATAGCATGCCAACTATTGCTCCCTCTCCCTTTTCCATCATCATTTGTTATCCAATTAGTACTTTGCCTTCTCCCTGCTTGTTTTAGGTCATGTTTTGAAAATGTGAAATTGCCGTTCCTAACTTCTCTCTCACCTGTGATTTTAGAGTTTGCACCCACCATTCTGACTATGGTAACCCAACATAAATCAATTCATGTTGTTGCTTAATTGAACAAAAGTTGGACCCATAAATTAGTGAGATTGGTTTTCTTTCTTGTTTTTTGAGACAGGGTCTTACTCTGTTGCCCAGACTGGAGTGCAATGGTGCAATCATGGTTCACTGCAGCTTCAGCCTCTCTAGGCTCAGGTGATCCTCCCACCTCAACCTCCCAAGTAGCTGGGACTACAGGTGTGTGCCACCACATCTAGCTAATTTTTGTATTTTTTGTAGAGACAGGTTTTCGCCATGTTACCCAGGCTGGTCTTGAACTCCTGGGCTCAAGCAATCCACCCACTTCAGCCTCCCAAAGTGGTGGGATTACAGGCATGAGCCACCACATCCACCCAAGATTAGTTGCAAAAGTGTTTTCAATAATGGCAGCATCAGTGGACTAACTTTAATCCTCCCCTTGGCTCAGTTTTTAGAACTTTCTCTTTTTTTAATCCATACTCACTCCCTTGGCAATCTCATCCAGCTTCATAGCTTAAAATCTCACACTATTTGGTCCAGCCAGCTTTTCTGAACTCTAAACTCCAGTGGCCTCCTAAGTATCTCCATTTGGATGTCTAAAAGGCAACTCATACTTAACGTGTCTGAAAATGAGTTCCTGGTCTTCCTCTCCAAATCTGTTCCCCGGCACGTCTTCTCTATCTCAGTAAATGGTTGTTGCATTCTTCCAGGTGCTCAAACTAAAAACATTCTTACTTCTTTCTCTTACATTCTACATTCAACCTGTCAGCAAATGCTGTTGGCTCTATCAACAAAATAGATCCAGAATTCAACCACTTTTCACCATTTCTACCTCTGCTCTCTGTCCCATGCACCATCAAGTCTAGTCTGAATTATTGCAATAGGATTCTAAATGGTCCCCCTGCCTCTTCCCTCACCTTCCTTCCCTCTTTGGTCTTTTCTTAACACACAAGCCAGAGTAATCCTACTAAAAATAGATAATGTCACCCCACCACTTAAAATCTCAAAATCTCCAATGGCTTTTTTTTTTTTCTTTTTTTTTCTTTTTTGAGATGGAGTTTCACTCTTTTGCCCAGGCTGGAGTGAAGTGGCATGATCTCGGCTCACTGCAACCTCCACCCTCTGGGGTTCATGTGATTCTCATGCCTCCACCTCCCGAGTAGCTGGAATTTCAGGCACCCACCACCACGCCCGGCTAATTTTTGTATTTGTAGTAGAGACAGGGTTTCACCATGTTGGCCAGGCTGGTCTCAAGCTCCTGACGTCAGGTGATTCACCAGCCTTGGCCTCCCAAGGTGCTAGGATTATAGGCATGAGCCACTGTGCCTGGCCTCCAGTGGCTTCTAATATCACCAGACTAAAAACAAATGACTTTATAAGTAAGCCCAGAATAACGTATGGTTCATAATAGGGCTCCTTTGAGGGAATGCTAAAAATAATGAAGAGGATTGAATTGATCTAGGCATAAGTTTGGGTCATCCTGGGCACCTCTTTTTGAGGGCCCGCATGCCCACACCTCCCCATCACTCTGATCTCACCTACTACGCTGCACCTGGACCCCTTAGCTTTGGTACCAACCTCCTCACAGACTGGAAGGTGCCAGGCAGACTTCCTCAAGGCCTTTGTTCTTCTCTATGTATGTCCACAACTCACCTCTACTTTCCTTTGGGTCCTTATTCGAACATCTCAATGAGGCTTTCTCTGGGAGCCCCATCTCAACATAAACCTCTTCTCCCTATAGTACCCATCTCTGCTTTATTTTTTTTTCCTTTGCACTTATCACTATGTAACATTCTACATATTTTACTTATTTATTTAGCACCTTACATTTAAAATATGATGCAACGTGAAACATTAATACATTAGATGACTTCATTAGAAATACTACTTAAAGTAGGTACTAACTAGATAAAAAGTACTTTCCCTCCCCGCAAAAACTAAACCAATCAAATAACAAAGTATGCTAAGTGGTACTGAAGAACTGTGATGTTCATTCCCATACAGCTTATTTTAAATGATCTTGGATAACAGTAAGTGCAAAGAGTCTTCACTTGTTATAGATACTTCTTCTATCTAATGTAAAAGCAATAACTTTATTATGCAAAGTGCATACCACCATATTACAAATTATCAGTTAAACTACATGTTGTATACAATACCTACTGATTACCAGGGAAATTTACTTTTAGTTTTTCTCTCTCTTTTTTTTTAAAAAAAATTGGAGTTATAATAAAGCCTAATCATATAAATAACTTCAAGGCAAACTAATCATCCCAACTCTGGAATAGGTTAGCTCAATAATTTTAGCTATTATTTGACTTTGCATTATTTCAACTCACTAGGTTTCAGTTTCTTTGTCTGTAAAAGAGAATTAATATTGGTGCCTAACTAAGGAGCTTCTTGTGAGAATAAGGGACACGGTGCACTGGGAGCACCTGGCAGGTGGGAAGGTTTCCATAGCTATTAGCAGCCATCATGACTCGTGACTACTGCTACTGTGGAAATAGGCATGAACAGATTTCGCCAGTTGAAGACTACAAGTAGTTAACCAAACAGTCATGCTTAGAAAGCATTCCTACTCATATACGACTGTTTTATCTTTTGAGAAATTCTAAATATTGCTTAACATATCATAAATATAAATGCCCATAAAACCCCGATTAAGTAATTTATCATTTTCTGCACACTTGTGCCATACTGACTTTATCACAAGGTATTGAAACACAGCCCTTTCCATGGCCTAGAGACAAATGAATACTTGGATCTTGAAAGGCATATTATCTACACCACATATTTGGGGGATTAAGCATGCACTATCTCATATAATTTAATGAACCAGTCCATAAATTATCATGTTTACTCTCTCATCCAGTAGGTTGTAAGGAGTGTGAAGGAAAGGAATATATATAGTTTTTGTATCTTTCATGCTACTTGACTTGGCACAAAGGCATTTCAACTTAGTATAGTGGAAATAGCACTGGGCTAGAAGTCAGGAAACACAGATTTCAGCTGAGTAATTAAAGACAACTCACTTCAACTATCTTTAGGCTGCAGATTACTCATGAGTAATATTCTTTTCCATTAACAACATTTAGATTCCTTTTCAAATGCTCTCATTCTAAGGAACACTAGCAAAAGGGGTTTTTATCAATGAATGTTGGGTTAATTAATATCCAACATCATTTTCCCATACCTTAAAACATACCATTACTGAGGCTTGGTTCCAAGATGGCCGAATAGGAACAGCTCCAGTCTACAGCTCCCAGCGTGAGCGACACAGAAGACGGGTGATTTCTGCATTTCCAACTGAGGTACCAGGTTCATCTCACTGGGGCTTGTCCAACAGTGGGTGCAGGACAGTGGGTGCAGTGCACCGAGCATGAGCCAAAGCAGGGCAAGGCATTGCCTCACCCGGGAAGCACAAGGGGTCAGGGAATTCCCTTTCCTAGCCAAGGGAAGCCGTGACAGATGGTACCTGGAAAATCGGGTCACTCCCACCCTAATATTGCGCTTTTCCAATGGTCTTAGCAAACGGCATGCCAGGAGATTATATCCCATGCCTGGCTTGGAGGGTTCCATGCCCATGGAGCCTCGCTCACTGCAAGCACAGCTGTCTGAGATCGAACTGCAAGGTGGCAGCCAGCCTGGGGGAGGGGCGCCCGGTATTGCTGAGGCTTGAGTAGGTAAACAAAACGGCTGGGAAGCTTGAACTGGGTGGAGCCCACTGCAGCTCAAGGAGGCCTGCCTGCCTCTGCAGACTCCACCTCTGGGGGCAGGGCATAGCCGAATAAAAGGCAGCAGAAACCTCTGCAGACTTAAATATCCCTGTCTGACAGCTTTCAAGAGAGTAGTGGTTCTCCCAGCACAGAGTTTGAGATCTGAGAACGGACAGACTGCCTCCTTAAGTGGGTCTCTGACCCCTGAGTAGCCTAACTGGGAGGCACCCCCCAGTAGGGGCAGACTGACAACTCACACAGCCGGGTACTCCTCTGAGACAAAACTTCCAGAGGAACGATCGGGCAGCAACATTTGCTGTTCAGCAATATTCGCTGTTCTGCAGCCTCCGCTGCTGATACCCAGGCAAACAGGGTCTGGAGTAGACCTCCAGCAAACTCCAACAGACCTGCAGCTGAGGGTCCTGACTGTTAGAAGGAAAACTAACAAACAGAAAGGATATCCACACCAAAACCCCATCTGTACGTCACCATCATCAAAGACCAAAGGTAGATAAAACCACAAAGATGGGGAAAAAACAGAGCAGAAAAACTGGAAATTCTAAAAATCAGAGCGCCTCTCCTCCTCCAAAGGAACACAGCTCCTCACCAGCAATGGAACAAAGCTGGACGGAGAATGACTTTGATGAGTTGAGAGAAGAAGGCTTCAGACGATCGAACTTCTCCGAGCTAAAGGAGGAAGTTCGAACCCATCGCAAAGAAGTTAAAAACCTTGGAAAAAGATTAGACGAATGGCTAACTAGAATAACCAATGTACAGAAGTCCTTAAATGACCTGATGGAGCTGAAAACCATGGCATGAGAACTACGTGACGAATGCACAAGCTTCAATAGCCGATTCAATCAACTGGAAGAAAGGATATCAGTGATTGAAGATCAAATGAGTGAAACGAAGTGAGAAGAGAAGTTTAGAGAAAAAAGAATTAAAAGAAACTAACAAAGACTCCAAGAAATATGGGACTATGTGAAAAGACCAAATCTACATCTGATTGGTTTACCTGAAAGTGATGGGGAGAATGGAACCAGGTTGGAAAACACTCTGCAGGATATTATCCAGGAAAATTTCCCCAACCTAGCAAGGCAGGCCAACATTCAAATTCAGGAAATACAGAGAATGCCACAAAGATACTCCTCAAGAAGAGCAACTCCAAGACACATAATTGTCAGAATCACCAAAGTTGAAATGATGGAAAAAATGTGAAGGGCAGCCAGAGAGAAAGGTCAGGTTACCCACAGAGGGAAGCCCATCAGACTAACAGCTGATCTCTTGGTGGAAACTCTGCAAACCACAAGAGAGTGGGGGCCAATATTCAACATTCTTAAAGAAAAGAATTTTCAACCCAGAATTTCATATCCAGCCGAACTAAGCTTCATAAGTGAAGGAGAAATAAAATCCTTTACAGACAAGTAAATGCTGAGAGATTTTGTCACCACCAGGCCTGCCCTACAAGAGCTCCTGAAGGAAGCACTAAACATGGAAAAGAACAACTGGTACCAGCCACTGCAAAAACATGCCAAATTGTAAAGACCATCGATGCTAGGAAGAAACTGCAACTAACGAGCAAAATAACCAGCTAACATCATAATGACAGGATCAAATTCACACATAACAGTATTAACCTTAAATGTAAATGGGCTAAATGCTCCAATTAAAAGGCACAGACTGGCAAATTGGATAAAGAGTCAAGAAACATCAGTGTGCTGTATTCAGGAAACCCATCTCACGTGCAGAAACGTGCATAGGCTCAGAATAAAGGGATGGAGGAAGATCTACCAAGCAAATGGAAAACAAAAAAAGGCAGGGGTTGCAATCCTAGTCTCTGATAAAACAGACTTTAAACCAACAAAGATCAAAAGAGACAAAGAAGGCCATTACATAATGGTAAAGGGATCAATTCAACAAGAAGAGCTAACTGTCCTAAATATATATGCACCCAATACAGGAGCCCCCAGATTCATAAAGCAAGTCCTGAGTGACCTGCAAAGAGACTTAGACTCCCACACAATAATAATGGGAGACTTTAACACCCCACTGTCAACATTAGACAGATCAACGAGACAGAAAGTTAACAAGGATACCCAGGAATTGAACTCAGCTCTGCACCAAGCAGACCTAATAGACATCTACAGAACTCTCCACCCCAAATCAACAGAATATACATGTTTTTCAGCACCACACCACACCTATTCCAAAATTGACCACATAGTCAGAAGGAAAGCTCTCCTCAGCAAATGTAAAAGAACAGAAATTATAACAAACTGTCTCTCAGACCACAGTGCAATCAAACTAGAACTCAGGATTAAGAAACTCACTCAAAACCGCTCAACTACATGGAAACTGAACAACCTGCTCCTGAATGACTACTGGGTACATAACGAAATGAAGGAAGAAATAAAGATGTTCTTTGAAACCAACGAGAACAAAGACACAACATACCAGAATCTCTGGGACACAATCAAAGCAGTGTGTAGAGGGAAATTTATAGCACTAAATGCCCACAAGAGAAAGCAGGAAAGATCCAAAATTGACACCCTAACCTCACAATTAAAAGAACTAGAGAAGCAAGAGCAAACACATTCAAAAGCTAGCAGAAGGCAAGAAATAACTAAAATCAGAGCAGAACTGAAGGAGATAGAGACACAAAAAACCCTTCAAAGAACTAATGAATCCAGGAGCTGGTTTTTTGAAAAGATCAACAAAATTGATAGACCACTAGCAAGACTAATAAAGAAGAGAGAAGAATCAAATAGATGCAATAAAAAATGATAAAGGGGATATCCCCACCAATCCCACAGAAATACAAACTACCATCAGAGAATACTGTAAACACCTCTATGGAAATAAACTAGAAAATCTAGAAGAAATGGATAAATTCCTTGACACATACACCCTCCCAAGACTAAACCATGAAGAAGTTGAATCTCTGATAGACCAATAACAGGCTCTGAAATTGAGGCAATAATTAATATCTTACCAACCAAAAAAAGTCCAGGACAAGACGGATTCACAGCCGAATTCTACCAGAGGTACAAGGAGGAGCTGGTACCATTCCTTCTGAAACTATTCTAATCAATAGAAAAAGAGGGAATCCTCCCTAACTCATTTTATGAGGCCAGCATCATCCTGATACCAAAGCCTGGCAGAGACACAACAAAAAAGGAGAATTTTAGACCAATATCCCTGATGAACATCAATGCAAAAATCCTCAATAAAATACTGGCAAACAGAATCCAGCAGCACATCAAAAAGCTTATCCACCATGATCAAGTGGGCTTCATCCCTGGGATGCAAGGCTGGTTCAACATACGCAAATCAATAAATGTAATCCAGCATATAAACAGAACCAAAGACAAAAACCACATGATTATCTCAATAGATGCAGAAAAGGCCTTTGACAAAATTCAACAGCCCTTCATGCTAAAAACTCTCAAGAATTTAGGTATTGATGGGACATATCTCAAAATAATAAGAGCTATCTATGACAAACCCACAGCCAATATCATACGGAATGGGCAAAAATTGGAAGCATTCCCTTTGAAAACTGGCATAAGACAGGGATGCCCTCTCTCACCACTCCTATTCAACATAGTGTTGGAAGTTCTGGCCATGGCAATCAGTCAGGAGAAAGAAATACAGTGTATTCAATTAGGAAAAGAAGTCAAATTGTCCCTGTTTGCAGATGACATGATTGTATATTTAGAAAACTCCATTGTCTCAGTCCAAAATCTCCTTAAGCTGGTAAGCAAAATCAGCAAAGTCTCAGGATACAAAATCAATGTGCAAAAATCGCAAGCATTCTTATACACCATTAACAGACAAACAGAGAACCAAATCATGAGTGAACTCCCATTCACAATTGCCTCAAAGAGAATAAAATACCTAGGAATCCAACTTACAAGGGATGTGAAGGACCTCTTCAAGGAGAACTACAAACCACTGCTCAATGAAATAAAAGAGGATACAAACAAATGGAAGAACATTCCATGCTCATGGATAGGAAGAATCAATATCGTGAAAATGGCCATACTGCCCAAGGTAATTTATAGATTCAATGCCATCCCCATCAAGCTACCAATGACTTTCTTCACAGAATTGGAAAAAACTACTTTAAAGTTCATATGGAACCAAAAAAGACTCCGCATTGCCAAGTCAATCCTAAGCCAAAAGAACAAAGCTGGAGGCATCATGCTACCTGACTTCAAACTATACTACAAGGCTACAGTAACCAAAACAGCATGGTACTGGTACCAAAACAGAGATATAGACCAATGGAACAGAACAGAGCCGTCAGAAATAATGCCACATATCTACAACCATCTGATCTTTGACAAACCTGACAAAAACAAGAAATGGGGAAAGGATTCCCTATTTAACAAATGGTGCTGGGAAACCTGGCTAGCCATATGTAGAAAGCTGAAACTGGATCCCTTCCTTACACTTTATACAAAAATTAATTCAAGATGGATTAAAGACTTAAATGTTAGACCTAAAACCATAAAAACCCTAGAAGAAAACCTAGGCAATACCATTCAGGACATAGGCATGGGCAAGGACTTCATGTCTAAAACACCAAAAGCAATGGCAACAAAAGCCAAAATTGACAAATGGGATCTAATTAAACTAAAGAGCTTCTGCACAGCAAAAGAAACTACCATCAGACTGAACAGGCAACCTACAGAATGGGAGAAAATTTTTGCAATCTACTCATCTGACAAAGGGCTAATATCCAGAATCTACAAAGAACTCAAACAAATTTACAAGAAGAAAACAAACAACCCCATCAACAAGTGGGCGAAGGATATGAACAGACACTTCTCAAAAGAAGATATTTATGCAGCCAACAGACACATGAAAAAATGCTCATCATCACTGGCCATCAGAGAAATGCAAATCAAAACCACAATGAGATACCATCTCACACCAGTTAGAATAGCGATCATTAAAAAGTCAGGAAACAACAGGTGCTGGAGAGGATGTGGAGAAATAGGAACACTTTTACACTGTTGGTAGGACTGTAAACTGGTTCGACCATTGTGGAAGACAGTGTGGCGATTCCTCAGGGATCTAGAACTAGAAATACCATTTGACCCAGCCATCCAATTACTGGGTATATACCCAAAGGATTATAAGTCATGCTGCTATAAAGCCACATGCACACATATATTTATTGTGGCACTATTCACAATAGCAAAGACTTGGAACCAACCCAAATGTCCATCAATGATAGACTGGATTAAGAAAATGTGGCACATATACACCATGGAATACTATGCAGCTATAAAAATTGATGAGTTCATGTCCTTTGTAGGGACATGGATGAAGCTGGAAACCATCATTCTCAGCAAACTATTGCAAGGACAAAAAACCAAACACTGCATGTTCTCACTTATGGGTGGGAATTGAACAATGAGAACACTTGGACACAGGAAGGGGAACGTCACACTCTGGGGACTGTTGTGAGGTGGGGGGAGTGGGGAGGGATAGCATTAGGAGATATACCTTATGTAAATGACAAGTTAATGGGTGCAGCACACCAACATGGCCCATGTATACATATGTAACAAACCTGCACATTGTGCACATGTACCCTAGAACTTAAAGTATAATAAAAAATAAATAAAAAACATACCATTACCATAAAACAAATGTGACCCTTAATTATAGGTTTTGTTCACGCATGAAAACTTGCCAGGAACTCATAGTCCTTGTCACTGTCCTTTCTATCAAACACAAATCTTTCAATCTGTTTTAAAAATAGCAAACCTGGGTGGGAGGAGGGTGAGCATCATGAAGAATAGCTAATGGATGCTGGGCTTAATACCTGGGTAATAGGATGATCTGTGCAGCAAACCACTATGGCACACGTTTACCTATGTAACAAACCTGCACATCCTGCACAGGTACCCCTGCACTTAAAAGTTGGAAGAAAAAAATTGTTAAGCTTGACTCTCTCATCTTACCATGTCATTTCTATTTCTCCATTTGTTTATGTTCCCCATTTCTCTTTTTTCTGCTTTAATTGAATAAAAGTAATAATTAATTTAAAAACATAGAAAACTAAAAATAGCAAACCTACCCCTACCAGCATTCCCCATTCCCTCCCTCATTTTGTTTTCTCTCCTTAGTATTTACCACACTCTGACATAACATAGATTTTACTTATTTGTTCTCTATCCCCCCATCCCCACATTAGAATCTGCGTTTCATGGGTACAGGGATTTTTATGTGTTTGGTTCACTGCCATGTCTGTGCCACCTGGAATGGGATCTGACACATAGTAGCTTGAAAATTATTTGAATAAATGGGTGAATAAACATCATTTAAGATCCTCTATTGGTTGCGCTTCCCATACCATAACTAATCTCATATGACTACCAACTCAGCTTCTCCATGTTAACCAAGGTTTCTGATCCTCATCCCCTGCCCAAGGCTTATTCATTTCTCCCCCTGTCATTTCTCCCTGCTTGTCATATCACTCATTTATTTATTCAGTTACAGATTTGTTGACTGCCTACTGTGATCCAAGCAATGTGCTAAATGCTAGGGACATACAGGTAAATAAAACTGACACAAACCTTACCCTCTTTAATAATCTTTTACCTTTTTTTTTTTTTTTTTTTTGAGACAGAGTCTCACTCTGTCGCCCAGGCTGGGGTGCAGGGGCGTGAGCTTGGCTCACTGCAACCTCCGCCTCCGAGGTTCAAGCAATTCTCATGCTTCAGCTTCCCGAGTAGCTGGGACTACAGGTGTGTGCCACCACACCTGGCTAACTTTTTTGTATTTTTAGTAGAGACAGGGTTTCACCATGTTGGCCAGGCTAGTCTTGAACTCCTGACCTTAGGTGATCTGCTTGCCTCCCAAAGTGCTGGGATTACAGGCGTGAGCCACTGTGCCCAGCCTAATAATCCTTTTCTATTCAAAGATTACTTTGAGACCCAGCTACGCCCTCTGTTCTTGGCTTCTCTGTACTGCTGTCTCTGACTTTACAGTCCTGCCTTTGAATGGTATATTTTCATAATGCCCTGGAGAAAAATTTTAAAAATCTGTGTGCTTTGGTTGGTTGCTATCCAATTTTGAATAGAATTCTTTTAATAGAGAGTTAATAGAACAGGGAGCAAGTCATGCTCACTTCTAAGGAGACAGTAACTACATCCCTTTAGAGTTACTGTTGGGCCACACTGAACAGATGCTGTTTCCTAACAGTGATCATCGCAATTCCAGTCTCATGAGGCCTGACTGTGTGGCATCTAAGATGGTTTGCTACATCTCCCCACTTCCTTGTGTTTGCTGTATCCAGCGGTAATCTGAGAGTGCTTCTTTTACATCCTGAAAAAGCCTAATTAACCCATCATTTTTAGCCTCAAGGTTGTTATTAGAGACTGCTCCAACTACATAGGAGGCTAAGCTCCCAATGGACAGAGTCCTGATATCCAAGGATGCCTAGCCCCAGGCCTGTTTGTGCCTTTCACCAGGGTTTTGGGAGCACTTAAACCTCCACATCAGCATTTCCCACGCTGTGCTCTGTGGATCATTAGGGTCCTGAAAGATAGTAACGAATTCTGCTAAAAGAGGGTTTCATAGCCAAGTAAGTCCAGGAATGTCACATCCTAAATCTCCCATTTGGGGATACAGGGTACATAATGAGAATATTAATGTATTTATAAATGTTTCAATTTGTTAAACCCAGTCAGTGTTTCCCAGCCTAAGTTAACAATGGGATCTTTTATTCTCAGTATACCACTGCCATCTCAGAGGACATCACTGCTCAGGAGAAAACTGTTTGGCAAATTCCATTTTACCTTCATGTCATCTCCAAATGAATAGCAGCAAATGGCTTTAAGAGAGTGAGGGAGGAGGGAGACATAAGATATTCCCCACCAGTAGTTCTTGGGGGTCACAAATAGAGGGAGAGACCTTTATTTTATGGAACAAATACTAGACTTAAGGTCAGAAGACTTGTGACTTAGTCCTAGCTCTGTCACGTAACTAACAGTATGTTGTTGGGCAAATTATTTTAACTCAAGACTCAATCTCATCTCCCAGGAAGGAGACATGTTTTAGGATAGCCATATCCCATTCTTTGAAAGAGCTCGGCAGTTTAGGAAGTTTCTATATAGCAGGTATAATGTCTATTTAAAAAGTGTTCTTCTGGGTGAATTTTTGGGCCCATGTTTTTGAAGTCCTCTTTTGGATGACTGGTGCCTTCCACTCTGTTGATGGAGGTAGCTGACTCTTTAGACATGAAGCTCCAGGCTCTCAAAACCCAAAGCAGTATTTCTGAATGAACATTGGAAACAAATTGAGTCTGGCATATATTTATGTTAGCCTACTTAATAGGATAATACCTAGAGAAGTCTTAAGTCTTATATAGAATGGAGGAAAATATAGGTCTATAATATTACAAATAAGCCATAAATGAAATTTGAGACTTCTTATTTTTAAACTAGATTGACTAGCTTCTTTTTCTGAGCACACAATTTTCAAAGATGGAAATTGGTGACATGGAGTTGAAACTGCAAAATAAATTTGTAGCACTGCACTGATTTATATTCTAACATGACAGAGGAGAGGAAGGCAATAATCACTTCTGGGGAGGCTTCCTGTAGTCCTTGAGTTAGAGAAAGACTCTTCCATTCTTTAACTCAGGAGAGAAAGATTACTTCCCAAACCTGTTCTCTGTAAAGAAGAAATTCTATAATGACTTCTTTACACTTTACACTTGCAAATAATGCTCTAGAGGGAACTAGGTCACACTTGATGCTTTTCTCACCATTAAAATATGTCTGCTGAGGCCGGGCACAGTGACTCACACCTGTAATCCCAGCACTTTGGCAGGCTGAGGCGGGCGGATCACTGGGGCAGGAGTTCAAGACAAGCCTGGCCAATATGGTGAAACCCCATGTCTACTAAAAATACAAAAAAAGCTGGATGTGGTGGTGTGCACCTGTAATCCCAGCTACTCAGGAGGCTGAGGCAGGAGAATTGCTTGAACCCAGGAGGCGGAGGCTTCAGTGAGCCAAGATTGTGCCACTGCACTCCAGCCTGGGCAACAGAGCAGGACTCAGTCTCAAAAAAAAAAAAGTCTGCTAAAATAACAACTACAATTAAAAACACTTATGAACTAGGTTTAGAAGGTATCTGTACACTGAAATAACTTACATAAATGTTAGTCTCTATCTGCTTGGAATTTGATATAAACATTGATGACAATAAATGGTTGGTTTTAAAAAAGACAAGATTGTATTTCCATATAGGTTAGTTCAAAGTTACTGTAGTCATCTCTAAATAATTGCTGGACTGTTGCAATAAATTTGCAATAAATTCAATGTGATATTTGCTAAATGAGCATGGCTACCATCTGGTTACTCAGACTGTATTTTTGCAATTTCATAGATAAACAAGGCCCAGTAGAGATTACTATAGTCATCGTTAAATAATTGCTGGACTGTGGCAATAAATTTGCAATAAATTCAATGTGATATTTGCTAAATGAGCATGCCTGCCATCTGGTTACTAAAACTGTATTTTTGCAACTTCATAGATACACAAGGCCCAGTAGCACTGAGATGTAAGGAGCCGATATGAGCCTGAGGATCAATTCCAAAGCAATTTGAGAGTTCAAGCCATTCATTTGTTTTCAGCACAAAGTGTTCTCCACATAACAAAACAATGAGTCTAACTTATCTGTCTCTTTCCTGTCCTGGTATCTTTAAAAATGTCCATCATGACAGGTTGCAAATGGGCTTACAATATTCAGCCAACTTTGGGGACCGTGAAGAAGAATGGAAAACAGTCGGTGTGCTGCTTGCACCATGTCCTACTTGGTTCTGGTGCCAGCAGCACTATTCTTGCTGGTCTCCTCAAGGTGCATACAGAAGAAGCAGCTGAATAATATGGCAAAAGTCTCCATGTATCTATGGAAGTGGGGAAAGGAGGTCCCAAACCAACCTTTTCATCAGGCCCCTGGCAAGCACCTCCCCGTACCACACCAAAAGCAGAATTAGTAGCATGGAATACAGTGCCTGAGGGGGTCAATACATGCTGATTATACACAACTACCTGGGAAGTCTGAGAATAGTTATATAAGGGATGCTAGAAGAGTGCTTATCCTAGTTTCTGTAGCCATTGTGATCCATGTATTGGATATATGCCTAACAGTCCAGGCTGTCTCAACCTCAGTACATTGACATTTTGAGCTAGATAATTTTTGGTTGCGGATGGGGTAGGGAGCGCTATTTTGTGCATCGTCTGAGGTTTAGCATCATCCCTGGCCTCCACCTACTAGATGCCAGTGGTGTTCCTCCTCCTAGCGAAAATGTCTCCAGATATGACCAAGTGTCCCAATGTCCCCAGGGAAGAGGGGCCAAAAATCACCCCTAGTTGAAAGCCACTCATCTAGTCTGTATATTCATGACATGGACCAGAATTAGAATGATTATACTCTCTTCTCTTTTTCCTGAATCAGTATTTCTTCATCTACTTATTGAAGTATTACATTCTCTTAATCTGCTTTTATTCAGTTTTCTCTGTTCTCATACACCTGAGGGTTGGGGGGAGCCTTTCAAGGTATTGCCACATAAGTTAAGAAGAGCTAAAAAAAGAACTGTTTCTCCCTTAGGAGAAAGGAATATTAAAGAGAAAACATTCCACATAGAAATTGGATCAGTAGCTAAGAAGGCTGTTTTGCAGAATGAGTTGAAGATGGCCTAAGCTGAAATTCATGTGTCTGTGAGCCCAGAAGAACCTTCGTATGTTAAAAGAAACTACTTTCATTTGTTTGCTACTGTCATGCAAAAGTATCCTTCTGTCAAACAGATTTTTTTCTTTCTTGGCTTTGTTTTTATTTACTTCCTATTTATATTAACAGTATCAGGAAGATACCGGTGTGGGCTCCAGGAACAGACCGTCTCAGTAACTCTTCCCTCTTCCCCCTTCAGAAACACAGTAAGTAGTCCCGAGAACTGAAGCAATGAGGAGCCTCTAGAGTGATGATTTGTGTCTGCTCTTTTTTTGTAATGTGAAAAATTTGAATCTTAGAATACTGACTTAAACCCAGCCAGTGGGCGATCTGCTTGAAAATGACTACACATTCATATGTAAGGGTAAGAAATAATTTATGACAAATAAAGCTCATGAAAAATTCTAATTTCATTCATGTTGCTACAAGTATAGCTTCATGCTTTAAAAAAAAAATGCGGGCTGGTAACATTTTTCTATCTTACCTACAGTGTAGAGTTAAACAGGTGTCCTTACCTCTCCTCCAGTGCATGGAAAAGGACTGGAGTATTTAGAAGTACAAATAGCTCCCTTCTTGACAACATCATCTTCCAGGCCAAATGTAGCGGAGCAGTTAGTCGCAAAGTACTTATAAGGCTTCCATGTTTTCCCGAAGTCCTGGGAGCGGTCCAGCACCATGGCAGCCGGCCTGGGGGACTTGAACATCATAATTAGGTGAGTGAAGTAGAATTCCGCTTCCAGGTCTAACTGGATCTTTTCTCTGTGCACGTCCTCCGCAGACTGCCACCATGTGCGAGGGAACCGGAAGGACGAGTCTGCCATGGCAGACGGCAGGTGAGCCAGGTGAGGATGGGCAGCATTGCACTTGTCACATTTGGGCTGCCGACAAGTCAGATCCGTGTTCTCACTGTAGAAGCAGTACAGTTCGGTAGCATTTTGACCGCAGGTGGTGTCTGCCCAGAGTTTTCGCCCCAAAGCCAAATTTCCCATCCGAGGGTTGCAGGCTTTTTCACAGCGGGAACTCACTCCAGCTACTCCACTCAGTCCTAAGAAAGGGAAAGCATGCGTGATGCAGGACAAACCCATCTGGAAAGCTCTTTTGGCCACCTAGTCCATCGACAACAGTCAAGGATCTCCCCTAAAGCGCTTGAGACTTTCGATAAATGGCAAAGTCTACGATGCTCCACCATGTTCATGTTTGAGCATGAACACTGTTCTGCATTCACAATGCATTCGTGTATGCGTGTGTGTGTGCGTGTGTGTGTATTTGCTTTTTATGTTCAGATGTAAAATTCACATCAGAGAAACAAACACTTTAGGCAGAGGGCAAGAGGAGGGAAAATAGAAGCACCAGGGTGAAGATGATTGGCCTAAAATTTTTCAAGTACTCTGCCTTATAAATGTTTTGTGTATTTCAAATACATTGATGTGTTTTTCAAGTCATGACTATCGAAAAACCATGTTTTTGAGACCACCTAAGTTAGTCTTTCAAATGTAATGTGAGTCCTTCACATGATTTAACATGTTTATTATGAGAATGTATTTAGAAGGAAATGTGGAATTCTATTTTCTTTATATTTTTAAGCCAGTGAAGGGATAGATTCCCTAGGAAAAGCAATATGAGATATTTAATAAATATACAATGGGTCCTCATTTAGAGGGAGGCAAAGCTAGAGACCTTTGGAGTTCAGATGTACACTATCAATTTCTAACATTACGTAAACATAACTAAGGAAAAAACTCTCTGAACTGCCAAATGGCAGAAAAGCTTATTTTACATGCTCTCTCTTCAGGGTTTCTACCTGTGACAGGTTATATAGTAGTTAACTGCTTGCTTAACAGGAGAGTGTCTACAGTCTGGCAGCCACTAACAGCACCTTTAAATATTATCTGTGAACTACAACACCTTCTTTAAAAAACACACCCTTCCTCCCAAAGGTCCAACAGACTTTAATGTTTTAAAATGACTTAAAATGATAAACATTATCCACTTATTAATATTCTGAGTACATACTATAATCCTTTGATTTGGGTTTGTCATTTTAATTATGAATACCTTAAGCAAAAATCATCTATTTTAAAGGTTAAAACAGAGGGGGAAAGAGGGAAAAGGAAATCAACCCTTAAATTCTGGCTAATTGAATGTTTCTGCTGCTTAAGCAGCAGTACCTCTGAACTGTTATCACAGTAAGGATTGGAGGAGGCCAAATGACAGCTTAGGCTGCAACAGAGACATTTCACACACTGACAATGGCCAACCCCACGAAGCCTTGCAACTAAAAGGCTTCCTTAGGCACTATTTTTTAAATGTCAAATTAAAGTGTGCATTATGCTTGGGTTCTGTTTGCCACTTTTCTCATTAGCTGGGGCAACAGTTGCTTGTGGCCAGAAGCATACAAACACACAGTGTGCTATGACTCACCTGTAAAAAATTTCAGGGAAAATCATATACTGCCTATACAAGTATTTTTGACTTGAAACACTTGCCTTGTGATGTTTATTTACAACCTTTCAATGGCTTGCATGTTTTTGCCATAATGTGGTTTGAGAAGGAAAAGGTTTTTTTAAAGCTCATCTTTTAAGAGTGCAAGAATTAAAGTAAAATCTTAGGCCTTTAATAGGTCCCTGGGAAAAATATCCAATAATTTTAAATGCCCCTAAACTCCTAAGTCCAGAAAAGATTTGAGCCAGATAAAGAATCCTTGGGGCAAAATACTTGGAGTCCCTCAAGTGACTATTCAATGATACTAAGGATGCTCCTGTGACTCGGACTGGTTTGGGATGCGGACTGGAAAGCCTGGATTTTGCTGGGTGCCAGCGGCCCTCAGGGAAGAGTGGAAGCCCAAGGGAGGAGATGCGTGCGACAATGTTCTGTAGCCACCAGCGCGTCCCTCTAGCCCAGGCGCCCCTTTCTGAAGCAGGCGAGATCCGCACGAGAGACTGGATGTCTGCAGACTCCCTCACATCTCTCCCCCTCACCTACGGGGCTGCGCTTACGCCTAACTGGAAACCAGGTGACCCGCAAGAGGGAGGGAGAGGAGCAGAAGGGGTTCCCAAATACAGAAACCACGAGCCAGGAGCCAGTGGCCTAGGGCAGCCCAAGAAAGGCAGGATGGGAGTGGGAGGGAGAGGGCATCTGCCGACGCCTCCGCCGGTTGTCCAGTTACCGAGCCAGGGAGCAGACCCGCCTCCGACCTCCCGCAGAGTCTCTGCCAGGGTACCAATTCCCCAGGGGCGGCCAGCCAGCTCAATGCAAGCCCAGGGTGATCACCACCTATCGTCCAAGCCAGGAGTCCCTCTGCGTTCCAGCCACTGCTCCGGGGAGAGGGCGCTCAGCCCTGCCCCAGGTGTCCTTACCTGGTTCTCTAGTACCCAGCACCAGGTCAGGGACGCCAGCGATCGGCCTCCACCAGAGACCGGCCCCGGCCCACGCGCGCCCAGGGTCGCTGGGCCACCCCTCCTCATCATTCCTTAGGCCATGAAGTGCCGGGGGATGGCGAGCTGGGTCCTTTGTTCCCTCACCAAGTGGAAAAGCAGTTTTTTTAACAAGCCAAACCAAGAAAGAAACCCCGGTCGCAGTATCCCCGGCAGGGCGCACCCAGGATAGCTGGTTATTCAAGAGCATGTGTATCCTAGTTGTAAAAATAAATCAATAGTATTTGAAACTGCGGAGCCCCGGGGAAAGGAGGCGGAACATGGCCACTCATTTCACCCTCGGGAGCAGCGCTCTGCGCTCGCAGCCCTGGCTCCCCTGCACCCCCGAGTCCCGAGATGGGTTAGAGAAGCAGCGAGGGAAGGGGTGGGGGCCCCGCCGCGTCACCACCCACCTGCGGCCACCACCGTGCAGCCCCAGAGCAGCAGCAGCCGCGCGCAGCTCCCCATGGCCGGGAGGAGCCGGGAGCAGCCGGGCCGGGCGGGTGCCGGAGGGAGCCGAGACCTCTGGGCTGCGGGATGAAGCGCCGCCGTCCTCGGGAGGCACCCGGGCCCTGGTTTCTTCCTCCTCCTGGGGCGCCGGGCTCGGTCAGCGGGCGCCGGCAGCTGGGAGCCAGGGGCCGGGACCGCGCGGGGAGGTGGGGTGACCCTCGCGCACCGGCCTGGCGGGTCCCGGGCACCTGAGGGGCGGCGGGAGCCCCGGGACCATAGCCGGCCTGGCTGCGCTGCCCCGCGGAGCGGCCCTGCGGGCTAGTCTGCCGCTAGCCCGGGGCTCGGCGCCCGCAGCCGCCGCTGAACTTTGCGAGACCTTTCACTTCCCGGCCGCAGCAGCCGCCGCCGCCGCCTCCTCCTGGGCGTCCTCCTCCGCTTTTCCCACCTCTTCTGGCTGCCCCAGCTCCGTCCCGTCCTTCTCCACGGGCAGTTCCATGCGATGCATTTTTATTGCACCGACGCCGCGGCGCTCCGGTGCCAGCCCTCCTCCCCTCACACCTCCACCCCTTCCTCCCGCCCGCCCCCCGCGCTTGACAGCCCGGGCGGCGCAGCCCGCGGGACCGGATCGCCGCCGCCGCTGCCGCCCGGGGAGGGGTCCCCCGCGCCCCGACCGGCTCCCCCGCCGCCCCGCTGCCCGCTGGTCCCGGTCGCCTCAGCCTGGCCCCCGGCTGCCCTGGCGCCCCTCCTGGCGCGCGCCCTGCATCTCCCTGGTGACCCCCCTGGTGCCCTGCAGCACCCACAGGCCTCCCCTGGGAAGCAATCTCCCACCTTCTCCCGGAACATTCCTAAGAGCATTGGACTCCCTCTAGATCAGGTCAGGGCATGCCAAGGGGCTTAAAAAACCGCGAAACAGGCTAGCGCCTACTTCCCACATCCCCCAGCGAAACAAGCCCTCCCTCCTCCTCCAGCCACCCCCTCTCGGGGAGTCCCACGACCCGGGGACGGAACACCCCAACCCAGCCCCGGGTCACCCGCAGTGAGAGCGCGCCAACTGCTATGCGGCGTTCGCTCCTTCTCTGCTGCCTTTTGCGGGGGTAGGGGGATGTCTCGGCTAAACAATCGCTGCCTACATGATCCGAAGGTGTGCCCACTTTGGTGTAAGAGGTATTGCCTAACTCAAACTCAAGGTGCTGAAAGAAAAGGATCACAGGGTTAGCTAGTGGGCAGTGTAAGAACATCCTTGTCCAGAGGCAGGGCAGGGGCATGACAAAGGGAACTCTTCGATCATTCCAAGCGTTCTCACTTTATAGAGTATGCTGTGCCGTGAAACAGTGTTAGGAACTAACTTATGGGGAGCAATTTAGTAGCAACCACACGCAGCTAATTGCAGATAGGATTGCTCAGGGCTGGTGCTTCTGGAAAGAGATTAAATAGCAGCTGAGTCTGAGATTTTTGCAAGTGCTGTGAAAATATAATTCTACTTACACATCCAGGGAAATTGGCAAAAGTTAAGTCGACAGCAATTTTGTATTGCAGTGTTCATTTTGTTCCTTTGAATATTTTCCAGAAAATTAACTACGTTCCAGATACCATTTAGTCGTTGTGTCTGTTACAGATGAGGATAATTCAGAGCTTTGGGATACATGTAGATATTATTTACAACGACCCAGCCAGGAACATGTAAGTTTATATCTCCCAGGGGGATCTGGGTTGAGGTCAGCATGATCCATTTGGGCGACATTAAAATTATTCTTCTGGCCAACAGAGGAAAGTAGCAGAAGGTGTGGACAGCAATTCATGTAGCATCACCTGCTTTAGAAAATAAACCCTTTGAGTTCTCAAATACTGGCAATGGTGGGGCTTTCTTCATATCCCCTAATGGAGCCATTGAAACACCTCTCCAATTAATCTTTTTACCAAATAAATGATAGGAAACTATAACAGCCAAAGGTTCTTAGCATAAATGTTAACTTAATAGCCAAGGCAAATTAAACAAAGGGGTGGATGCACATTTATTATTAACTTCTGAGTCTAGTATATTTAGGCAGAACTAATCCATTTCTGTTTTTTAATTAACAAATAAACTTGTATGTATTTATCATGTACAACATGATGTTTTGAAATATGTATACAGTGTGCAATGACTAAATCTAGCCAATGAACATATGCATTTTTGCATATTAACATGCATTTAAGAACACTTTACACCCACTGTCTTAGCATTTTTCAAGAACACAATATATTGCTAAAAATATAGAACACTTCACAAATTTGTATGCCATTCTCATGCAGAGGCCATGCTAATCTTCTCTGTATTGTTCCAATTTTAGCATATGTGCCGCCAAAGCAATCACAGAACTACTCCATATCTCATTACAAATTTCAAAGCCATTTACTGTCTGCACGAATCCTGCATTGATAATATATTTCTTTGATTGCTGAATAACTGGATCTTATTTCCTTTAACAAGACAGAAAGCTCTCTAATGGTAGAACAGTCTTTAATATTCAGTTTATACAAAACATTACTATGTTTTTCTGATATTCTTCCTTATTCTTAGCCAAGAACACCTACAATAAGTGTTCATTACATGTTTTTGACTGAGTTATGTTAAAACTATTGTTATATACTAAGGGGCTAAGGAGGCTAAGGACTAAGGAGAAAACCAGTTATATCAGAATGATTTCCCATATTCAAAAGGAATCTGCACATTCGACACCAATACTATCTATATGAAAAGCTCAGGAGAGAAAAGTAGTCAGCATTCTAACAAACATCATTTGCTTATACAGTCCAGTTTAGTTACAAAGGATATTTTCATTTTGAAGAAGCTATCCAAGAAAAGGTTACCTACCTAAGAAAAATCTTGGATAAGTATATTATTGCCTATGGTTCTGTTTTTGAAAACATCAGTCATGGATTCAGAATATTTTGTAATTTTATGAATTAGTAGGAAGCTTAGCAAACTTACAGAATTTCAATAACAATTCCCAGAAACTACAAAATTGATAAGTTAAATCTAGACTATTCCTGAGAACTTGAAAGGAAGTTAAAAGGGTCTTTAAAAATTAAAATAAATGGCATAGCCAGGCGTGGTGGCATATGCCTCTGGTCCCAGCTACTTGGGAGGCTGAGGTGGGAGGATAGCTTGAGCCTGGGAGGTTGAGGCTGCAGTGAGCTGTGTTGGCACCACTGTACTCCAGCCTGGGCAACAGAGTGAGGCCTTGTCTCAAAATAAATAAAATAAAATAAATGGCAAAACTCTGTGCACCAAAGACTTTACTCACAGGAGAGCCCTTCAGGACCTCACTGAAATCATTCATGTATTTTTATTAAGTTTGGTTATGACATCTTTCTAGATCACAGCCTATTAGAAGTAACAGATTAGAATGGAGCAGGATGTTATTAAAGACAGGGGATAAACTGAGGCAATCTAGTAATGAGAAGGATGGGAAAACTCTAAAAAGCAGCCATAAGTACAAAAACAAAACCAAAACATCCACAGCAGTCTGAGGCCTTCTAGTACAGAAACAAAGCACCAAAAAGCTATAAAGGCATCACTCTCCTGTAACTTAGTAGAGTAAGTGAGGTTCCTAGTGGAGCGTAAGACATTCAGAATCAGGAGGGACCCTTGAGCCCAACTTCTCACTCCCTCAAAACCCCTTTCCACAAAGCCTCTGTCCAAAGGTCATCCAGTTTCTGTTCTAAAAATCTTCATAAACAAAAGCCTCAAAGGCAATTCTGCTCATTTTTGGCACAGTTCTATTTAAGTGGGATGTTTCTCTTCTTAAAATTCTGTGTTCATAATTTAGTCATCTGCAACCATACAGAATGAGTCCAATTTCTCTTCTGGTAGGTATTCAATGATTTAAAGTCAAGTTTTAATAATTTTCATCTTAACTATCCTTTTAGTTTAAACACCCATATGACAGGATTCCCACACTTTTCACCATCTTAATCACCTCTTTTCAGATATACTCCAGCTTGTCTTACACTGTGCACCTAGAACTCAACTCCAGGTTTGTCTGATCAACATAGAATAGAACTAACATTTTCCTTAACTTAGCTCTATGGCTTATATTTCTGTAACCTAATGTGATGTTGGCTGGTATATTTGAAGTCAACTAAAATCCTTTTTTCATATATTGGTATTTTACAGACTCATCAATAAAAGGTAAAATATATTTTGTTTTACCAGAGGGAAATATTTCCATTAAAATACATTGCATGTAGTACGCATTCAATAAACATGAATTCGAAGAATAAATCAACAAATTTAAGCTGCTAAGTTTGAAAAATGGTTACAAATTTTAAAAGAAACTTTTAGTTTTCAAAGGACTAATTACCTATTTTCTGAAAAGCTGATCACTTTTATGGAAAATTTGACTCTTCAACAATACTATTTACAACTGGCATTATTATACATTTCCAAGAAAAAGAAAGACTCCAAAAATAGTGATATTTTTAGTATACCTAGTGTTTTTTCTCCATGGAAGTATAAACATGATCTTATTTATCCTCACAGCATCAATGTGTGGGAGGGAACAGGAATAGTTGTGCCCATTTATACAAAGAGAAAGTGAGATGAAAGATGTAAGTGCCAAACTTAGATCATACAATAAATACACACTGAAGATAGGACCTGTGTTTTCAGATAAAAAAAAACTAATTGCTTATCCATCAATTTTCCATGAATACAGTCTTATCTCTCTTTGAACTAGAAGACTATTGGGAGAAGATAAAATGGAGAATTGTTTTCATTAAAATAATCCTAGATTTTGTTTTCTACCTGGACTGTGCCCTTTGAATGCCCTTTAAAAATATCATCTTGGGAATTTCCTTAAGCTTTAACTTAAGCCTCCTGCCATGGGCACTCTTTCTTATTTCACGTGCTTCCTGGGTTCAGCTGCTCGTTCCTAGGAAGGGAGTGAGAGCCTTTGAAAATACACTTGCTCTTCCAGGAAGGTAACCATACTTTTCTAAAAAAAAAAAAAAAAAGCACGCATGCTCTCTCATGTTGAAATTAATTATATGAGGGCAAGAAATTTTTTTAAAAAACAAAAACAAAAACCAAGAACAGTTGTGTTGTTATTACATATATAGCTACCATTGACAGCATTATATTGACACACATTTTAAATATTTTTCCCTCTAAATGGCTCTTAGCTAAAACTTTCTGTACCTATTGCTTTTTCTGAAATTGATGAAAATCCAACTCAGTGGCTTAACCAAATTGAGATTGATTTTTCTTACAGGACAAGAATTCAGGAGGTAGACAGTCCAATATAAATGCAGCTACTCAAGGAAGTCATCCAGATTTGTTTGGTGTTCTCCCTCATGGGCACAAGATGGTTTTTCTGCCTCCAGGACGGTGTTTTTATTCTAGAAAAGAGAAAAGGGTAAAAGATACATGCCAGCTGTCCTTAAAACACTTTCCCAGTAATCTCACCCATCTGCTTATATCTAATTGTCTAGAACTGGGTTACATGGCTCTTCAGACCATGAGAAAGTCTGGAGAGCTAAGCATTTTAACTGGGCACATTGACACCCTTAACAAAATCAAGATTCTACTGGAAAGAAGGGGAGGTTGGATATCAAGTAGACAACTACAGGAGCAGTATGTCATCCAAAGTTAGCAATTTCACTGATGTGTTTGGCCCAAGCACCTATTAACATATTCAGTGGCTTCTCATCATTGGCACATAAAATGCATGTTGCTTGGCTTGGCACCCAAACCTATAATGTCCCAGTTCCTTGCCACTCACAGTGAACAACCTGCAGTCTTCAAGATGGACAATACTGCTTCATGCCTCTCGCTTCTGCACACCCTCTCCTCCTTCTGGCTACCTCTGACAGATCCTTGGAAATTCAGTTCTGACAATAACTGCTGTGACACCTTTCCTTCTTAGGCTCCTCTTCCAACAGGGTTAGTTTCCCCTCTGTCCTCTCATGGCACCCCCTGTATCACTTTATTATTCTCAGTTATACTTTTTTTCTCATATATTGGGTGAAAGAAAACTAAGAAGCAAAATTGTATGTATGCTTTCATTATTGTTTTTGGTTTTTGTTTTGTTTTCAAACAGGTCTCACTCTATTGCCCAGGCTGGAATGCAGTGGTGCAATCTCAGCTCACCGCAACCTTGACCTCTGGGCTCAGATGATCCTCCTGCTTCAGTCTTCCAAGTGGCAGGGTCTATAAGTGCACACCACCATGCCCAGCTAATTTTTTTGTTGTTGTTGTTTAGAGATGGGGTTTTGCCATGTTGCACAGGCTGGTCTTGAACTCCTGGGCTCAAGCAATCCACCCGCTTGGCCTCCTAAAGTGCTGGGATTACAGGCATGAGTCACAGTGCCCGGCCACTTTCATTATAACAACAGAAAACATACATATGAAAAAGGTCTGGGAAGAAATACATCAAAATATTAGAGATGACTGTTCCTCTGGCCTCTAAACTTTCAGCAATACCATAGGATTGTTACAATTCCATTTTTTATTCTACAAAATATAACAGCTTAAGGCAGGATATGATAAAGCAGTGCCTGGCAGTGCCTCAAGAGTGGCATATAAAGTAGGCTATTAGCATAGGTGAAACTCTGTGGGCTGAGGAAGTTAAAAAAACCACGTGGAGGATGTGGACTGAACCTGGACACTAACAATTGTGTAGGTATGGATAAATATGGTGGTGCGTGTGGGCCAGCCATGCCAGTGGTGGTCGCCTAAGTGCTCCGGTGTGAATAAACAGAGTGCCTCTGAGAGAATGGGTGGAGTCTGTTAGGAGAAGGAGATTGATAGGGATCCATGGAATGGGGAAGAAAAAGTAGAGGAGGGACAAACAAATAAAGGCTTTGGCAAGTCAAGCTGCTTTGTGTTGGGAGGTTCTCCGAGTCATAATTTAGAAATGACATAATAGATTAGGAAAAGAAGACTTGGAAGGTGAGCTAAGGGCTACTTTATGAGAATACCTGGGTCTACACCAAGATGAGGATAGGGATAATGGACAGGGGTTGGGGGGAATTGAAGAAGAACCAAAAAGAAATTGATAGAACTTTGTAACTGACCATGGGATTGGCCGAAGACTGGGAAGAAATTAAAAATGACTTGGGCCAGTGCGGTGGCTCACGCTTGTAATTCCTGCACTTTGGGAGGCTGAGGCAGGCAGATTACTTGAAGTCAGGAATTCGAAACCAGGTTGGTCAACATGGCGAAACTCCGTTTCTACTAAAAATACAAAAATTAGGCAGGTGTGGTGGTGCATGCCTGTAATTCCAGCTACTCGGGAGGCTAAGGCAGGAGAATCACTTGAACCCCGTGGCGAGGAGGGGGTGGGGGGTGGATGAGGGGGGACAAAAAAGTAACTTGGATTGGGGGATCTGAATCTGGTTAGTTGAAAAAATAATAATCTCTTTTGCAGAAATAGGAAAATCAGGAAATGTAGTTGGTTTGGAAGGTGACTGATTCCATTTGGAACGGATTGACTTAGTGAGGATGGCAGACCAGTCATGTCCAGCAGATGGTTAAACTGGCTTTGAAGCTTAGTGGAACAGTCAGACAATAAAATTTATAATTTTACCTAATTCAAAATTATCCTGATAAAACCTTAGCATAGGAAAAGACCTTGGAAGTTATTAGTCCAACCTTTTCTGACACGAGAAAACTGAGGTCCATTTAAAACTTTTTATTTCACAGGCCCCAGCCTAGTCAAGGTTATACACCTCGTTAGGTTTGGTGACTAAGTTGGGTTTGCAAATTTAGCCTTTTCTTTGCCTAGTACTCTTATGCAAGCATTGAGAGTACAAAGATTCTACTTAATTTGTCTAGCTCAAAGAAAGTACTATTGTCCAAGTATTAGAAAATCAAGCTTAAAAAAGCTCACAATCTACTGAAGCAGCAATTTGATTAAAAACATCCTTTGTCCATAGGTGGGATTTCAAGATATGTAATATAGTAGAATATGTTCAAGATGTTAATTAAGCTAGATATGCTTCTGGTTTGGTTTTACCCATAAGTCCTAATTACCCCAGACACTTTCTGATCCTAAACCTGTGCTGCAATTTCAAATACAAGTGCCTTTCTGAATATTTTTATTACGATTATGCCTTACAAGATTACAATGCAATTTGGAGGGTAAATCTATGACACAATCTGTTTCAACCCTAAATTTAGTATAATTGACCTCATCACAGAAGAGGCATTCAGTTATCAGAAACATTAGAAAAACCTCATTAAGCAGTATTAAAACTGTACCATCTCAGAGCTCAAATTAATGGTTTCAGGGTATTAATACATTTTGAAAACCTGTAAATAAATTTTAAGCAAATTGGTTTGGGAGGCCGAGGTGGGTGGATTACATGACATCAGGAGTTTGAGACCTGCCTGGCCAACATGGTGAAACCCCGTCTCTACTAAAAATACAAAAAATTAGCCGGGCGTGGTGGCGGGCACCTGTAGTCCCAGCTACTCTGGAGGCTGAGGCAGGAGAATTGCTTGAACCCAGGAGGCGGAGATTGCAGTGAGCCAAGATCATGCCATTGCACTCCAGCCTGGGCAACAAGAGTGAAACTCCATCTCAAAAAAAGAAGAAGAAGAAGAATTTTAAGCCAATTAGCCATAGCCACTCAAGGTTACAATAAATATAAGTCCATTTAGGTTTCAGCACTCTACAAAATAACACCTCAAATGTTCTACCCTAGACCTTCTCTACTTATAAATGCTATTTACTCACAGAAATATTCCTCACTAAATTTAAGGAATTAGAATTTTAAAGCCAAATTAATACAAAAATATTAATTGCTCTGAAGTCCAAGCACTTTTTTATGCATGTAGTAAGTCTCTCTAACATAACTCTCTAACATAACTATTGAAGATTCCTTCATCGTAAAGAAAAAGTACATCATTTCCCCGCTATCTGTCCTCCTTCAGAAATGTTTGAATGAATACAATATTTATTGCAAACAGAGAAAAAGGAATCTTTTTTTAAAAAAAATGATGAATTCTTCTTAAAATGCATGATATTTCTATCATGAACAGAATTCTTTCTTTGGTAATGAAATCCTTTAAAGCTATAGTAACACTTTCAAAATAATATTAAATTTTACATTGAAAAGAATCCTGAAGTGGCAGGGGAGTTCCCAGTCTACTAATGACCCTATAGGAAGGGTGAAGGAAGTACAGATTATTATCTCTTACTCTGAAACTTAAAAAATCACAGCCTGCAGACTTGAGGTAATAAGTAGCTAAAGTCAGTAGCTTTGAATTCCTTTCTCAGTCTCACTGGTACAGTCTTGGATACAGCACTTTTAAATACACAAAGACAATCAAATAAATATACTTATTGTTTCTCAGTGTGTCCTGTTTTTTGGTATATAAAAGGACATTTAAGTGCCCCATTTGTAAACTCCAGATATCCTGCAATCAGTAAATAAATATCTTGAAAATGCATCTCATTCAAAGAAATACATCAATAGAGTCCAACAGAGAAAGGAAAACTTCCCCGTGCAAATCTGGGTGAGCCTGTCCCGAGGTGCTTATCTTTTTTTTTTTCTTTTGAGATGGAGTCTTGCTCTGTCACCCAGGCTGGAGTGTGGTGGTGCCATCTTGACTCACTGCAGCCTCTGCCTTCCAGGTTCAAATGATTCTCCTGCCTCAGCCTCCTGAGTAGCTGGGATTACAGGCATGCACCACCACATCCGGCTAATTTTTTTTGTATTTTTAGTAGACACGGGGTTTCACCATGTTGGCCAGGCTGGTCTTGAACTCCTGACCTCAGGTGATCTGCCCATCTCGGCCTCCCAAAGTGCTGGGATTACAGGCATATGCTACTGCACTTGGCCCTAATGTGCTTACTTTTGATAGAAATTTTTTCCTCATTATAACCAATAACAAATAGCTAGCATTTATTGGGGACTTAATATACAGCAGGCCCTGTGCTAAACACTCTACATACAAGATCACCTTCCGACCTCTTAGTCACCCTAGGGAGAGACTGCCAGTTGTCATCCTTGCTTTACAAATGAGAACTGAGACTCACCCAGCTAGTAAATAATAGAGCTGAGACTGTAACCCAACCACTGGATTCCAAAGCCCACGAGTGAAACCACTGTGTTCATCATGGGTCTTTGGGAAATAATAGAAAAGCAGTTAGTAGGGCAAACCCATCCTCCAAAGAAACTGAGGCAGGAAAATAGGGTCTGGAGGCAGGGAACATAAGGCTGACTCACACTTCAGCTATAACAGGAAGTATCGTCTCCATAGGGCATAGGCTGTAAATGACTTTGTAACTTTACTTCATCCTTTCCATTTACATACGGTGTACCTGAAGTAACCAATGGAATCCTCTAGGTATTTAAACTCCCAAAAATTCTGTAACTGGGCCTTTGAGCCTCTATGCTCAGCGCCATTCCCACACTGTGGAGTGTACTTTCATTTTCAATAAAACCCTTCATTCCTTCCTTGCTTTGTTTGTGTGTTTTGTCCAATTCTTTGTTCAAGAAACCAAGAACCTGGACACCCTCCGCCGTTAACAAAACCAGCTTTCATTTAGGTATGTCTCCTTCTAATCTTATATCTGGCCTATCTAGCCATACAATTTTTGTTCCATGTTTTCTTTACTTTTTAAATTTTTTTAGATGGAGTTTCGCTTTTGCTGCCCACGCTGGAGTGCAGTGACATGATCTCGGATCACTGCAACCTCCGCCTCCCAAGTTCAAGTGATTCTCCTGCTTCAGGCTCATGAGTAGCTAGGATTACAGGTCTCTGCCACCATGCCCAGCTACTTTTTTGTATTTTTAGTAGAGATGGGGTTTCATCACGTTGGTCAGTTTGGTCTCATACTCCTGACCTCAGGTGATCCACCTGCCTCGACCTCCCAAAGTGCTAGGATTACAGACGTAAGCCACGGCAACCGGCCTTTCTTCACTTATTATTAAGTTATTAGAAATTCTACACAAACATCAGTTTTCATGGCCATATACTGTTCCAGTGAGTGGATTTACCTCATTATACTTTTGTGTTATTTTCAGATTTTTGCTATTATTCATAATAGTTTTATAGCTATCTCAATTAAACATTTTGTTAATTTGAGTTTTTTTAATTTTTATTTTCTTATCATCATTAAAATGAAAGTATCAGATCAAAGAAAAGTTACATTTAGGCCACATTGTCAAATTTCTCTCCAAAAAGGCTGCATCCATCTGTACAACTATCACTAATGTATGGTGCCTATTTCACCTCACCCATACCAACATTGAATATTATACTTTAAAAGTATAAATTTTCCAATTTAGTATGTGAAAAGTGATATTTGTATTAGTATTTCTTTTATTAGATTATGTGTAAAATTGAATTTTTTTCTTTGCTTGCTAATCAGTTTTATTTCACCCTTTTTACTAATTTTCTAAGATGGAATTTCTAATTTCCTAAGGAAGTTAGACCTTTCTCCATTTCTAATATATGCATTTAATGCTACAAATTTCCCTCTAAGCACTGCTTTTGCTGTGTCCTGTGAATTTTGATAAGTTGTACTTTTATTTACATTTAATTCAAAATATTTAAAATTTTCTCCTGAGATTTCTTCTTTGGCTCATGAGTTATTTAGAAACATGTTGTTTAATTTGCAGATATTTGGGGATTCTCCAGCTAACTTTTCTGAGATCATATTTTTATAATTCCTATTCTTTTAAATTTGTTAAAGTATGTTTAATGGCCCAGGATATGGCCTATTGTGGTGTACATTTCATGTGAATTTGAAAAGAATGTGTAATTCAGCTGTTATTGAAGTATTTGATAAATGTCCACTAGGTCAAATTGACTGATCTGTTCAGATCATCTATAGCTTTACTATTTTCACCCTTTTCAAATGATAGTCACTGTTAGCAACTAGTAAACAACAGAAGAGAAAAGTAAATAGGAAACTAATTACACTTTTAGTGTATATTGTAGGAAACAGACTGCCATGCATGCTTTCCCTCAAGTTTTTGGTTTGTATCTATTATCTCTTTCCACAATGAAGAGGATGTAAGAGAGGAAAAGCAGGGTAAGAGGGTGAGCCAGAAACACAGAAGAAATTGTTGAAAGGACACACCAAACACATCACTAGTCTGAGATTTTTTCCATATTTTATATAATGCTTTCACGCCTATCGAGAAAATAAACGCTTGTTGATGAAGATTTTAATCTTTATTGGCGTTCTTTGGAATTCTTGTTTTCTAACACAGAAGTGATAGTATAGCTCTTTTAAAAGACATCTATAAAATCTTATGTTTTGAACTGGCTCTCTTTTCACTGAAAAATACCAAAAACTGATGGTTATAGAGTTGGAAGGGTAACTGTAGTACAGAAAGTTTGGCCAATTACATAGTGTTACAGTTTTAAGAGCTGCTTCCAAAACAATCAGACTATTTGGAAAAACTTTTTCATAACAAATGTGTTCTTCCTTTAAAATGTAAACAGTGAGCCAATCTTAGAAGCAAACATTGACTGCAGAGTCATATCAAGTCCGTTGTTATAAGTACTTTAGTTTTAACAATGCAGAAACGTGAAGGATAGGTTTACTTTTTAACTCCAACCCTGTTCAAAGATCACTTATTGGCCTCTGAAGGAACAGGTGGCATGCCTGTTATAGTTTAACAGGTAGCCTCTGGGTGAGGTATAGTAGTTCAGATAACTTTGGATGCTTTGGATGCTCTCATGTGTGGCAGTATGCACTTGCTAAACATTCTCCTCTCTGGGTCTGGAAGCCTAGAGTCTATATCCATATTAGGCACTGGGCAGGTATTCCAGACTTCTTTTCTGAGTCATGGATGAAAAATGCCATCTTGCAACTGACACAGCAATTCCTTCGCCAAGAAATCATCATATCCTTAGTTTCTTATGTTGAGGTAAATATTCAAGTTCTTGGTAAATAAGATAGATTTTCTATTTGCAACATATATCTGAGTATTCATCCTTTTGATAACAAAATTTACAGGGAATATTTTTTCTATCAGAGGCACCGTTAATTATACTAGGCTCTCAAAAGAATTCCAGATTCACCTCAAATACCAGCAACTCAATTCTATTCCACTACTCAGATCCGTTGGGCTGGGTTGAATTGGAATTGTATTACATTTATAGTTAATTTAAGGAGTATTTACATCTTTAGGGAATTTAGTTTACATTTTTATGAACATGGTATATTCTGCATGTATTTAGGTCCTCTTAAAGACATTTCAACAAAGTTGCCTAATTTTCTTCATAAAAATCTTGCCAATCATTTATTAGATTTATTCCTATACATATTTTTGATTATTTTTATATATGATATATTTTTAAAAGTAATATTTGTTAATCTTTGCTGTATGGGGATGTCATTGATTTTTGTATATTGATCTTATATCCAGCAACCTTGCTAAATTCCTAATTCTAATAATTTGTAGTCTCTTATGCCTAACTCCATGTTTCCATATAAAAAACCATATCGTGTACATTTAGGGACCATTTATGTCTTCTTTCCAATCTTTACAATTTTTATTTGTTTTTCTTTTCTAATTACACTGGCTAGAATATGCAGTACATTTTGAATAGTCACAATATTGGAGGACTGGTGATTTCCTTTATTATCTTTGTGAGGCAAACAATACGCTTTAAAATGTTTGTTTTTTAGCTGGCACTAGACGTTTTGTACCAAGAGAATTCAAGCTATGTAATCTGCACTATTGCTAGAGTCATTTCTTTTCTTAAATCTTTTCCCTGTTTACCTTCTCTACTAGTTGATTTACCCTTTACACACTCTAAGTCCAAGTTTTACATTTGCTTTTCTCATTTCTAATGGTGTACTTTTGTGAAATTGAATATTGATTGTAGAATCTCCTACCAAGAACTTTTTTCTCTTTTCATTCAAATTATTATACTTCTTAATATTCATGGCTTCTAGAAAGAATTAAATTTAAAAATAAAATTTACCTTCAAAGACAATGAGATGACCATGGATCTACCAAATGCTTTCAAGAAATGTTCTTTATTTTTTCCTACAATATTCTCAGTACTTCCAAATGTGCAGGTTGCTCTGCTGCACAATGTTGGGAATGCCATTCACATCACTGTGTGAGTAGCATGCCCTGGGATTCTGCAGCACGCAATCTTCAAGGCTGACTGTGGTAGCCCTGCCTCTGCATTTCACTTTTCTGTCTAATTAGGACTGTGGGGTCTCTCAAGCCATTAGTGATCATCTACTAATGCCTAACTCCAGAAACAACTCTAAATGTGTTTCAGAAAAATTTCTACTTTTGGCTGCAAGCAGAAAAAATATCATGTCTGAGAGATATGTTATGATAATACAGCTTTAATAGGCAACCTCATTCCATGCCAAATCAGTGTTGATACAATATTCTTTCATTTAGTATTATGTAATTAAGTAAATTGTCACTTCTGTTTCTATAAACACAATTAGGACGAGGTAAAAAAATGGGAAGTGAGGGGAGGAATTCATTTTGGAGAAAGAATCAACATAAAAGTAATATAATTACAACTCTCATTAGTAGTAATAATAATACTTGTGATGAGATGATAATGGTAAGGTAGTAATGATCATCATGATCATCACCATCATAGTGATGCTGATATGCCCATGAATCCTAGTTGTTTGGCTTAGTTCCAAGTTTAAGCTGCATTGTAGTTTAGTATCTGCCATAAAAATTTCTTCAAAGCAGAGAGGGAGAGGATTTCATAGCATAGCTTCTGCTTTCTCACTAAGAAATGATATATGCCAAACTTACAGTGACACAAGATTACCAATTATATTATAACTTTTTAAACTCCCATCCCATGTACAAGCAACATCAAAAATTAGTTTTATCCGATTGAAACCAGAAGCTTTCTTTAGAAAGGCAGGTCTTTAGTTAAATACTAAAAAGGGCAAAGACTATAGCCAGTTCATTTTTTAGCTGCATATCTAGAGTTTTAAGTTACATATATATAATATACATTATAGGTAATATGGAGAGACTTTAGATAGATAGATAGATAGACAGATAGATAGATAGATAGACACCTATATATAGTATATGTATTTGTGGAATATCTTATTCATTCAGTACTGGATAGCACAGGTCTAGACCTCACAGGGGGTAATATCACAAGGGGAATAATGTGTGAAAAGTGCAGAGTAAGTGCATGTAAATAGCTTGCATTAGCAGAAAAAAGCACTGCATGGAGCCAAAAGAGGAATATAAATCAATCATGATCCTGGTAGAATAAAGTTGAGATGCTCTGGCGTATTTGCAAGTAATGATGCTAGTGAAAGAGCTAAACAGAAGGCAAAAATAGAGACCACAGGTTATAAGAAAAAGTTATGCACAGTCAAGAGTTGGAAAGCAACTTAACTTAAAAAAAAAAAACCATCTACCCTGGCAGTGTATAAGGCATACTAGGCTTGCTGCTAATACGAAGTAGCCAGGGACATTTGTCTTTCTATCACTGGTGCCAGGCACAGGGTAAGTTCTCAATACATATTTGTCCACAATGAAGGAAGAGTGATCAGTTAGATAGCTATGTGGCCTACTGAAAAATACCACACTTTGCTAACGTCACATGTGGTTCAAGAAAATCTGTTTCTGAGTTGTTTTTGTGGGTGTGGTTCACAGACAACATTGGTGACACATCAGGAAAGATGGCAAGCAGAACGAGAACTAGTCCTACAAAAAGTGATCTCACTGTAACAGCATGGGTGGGCCTGGAAGTCAGTTCTCATGCAACCCCATTAGTTCGAGAAAGTTCTCATATGACTAAGAAAAAGCTGACAGGAATCGAACAGATTTCATCATTAAGCAAACAGAAAACATCAAGAAAGTAAGAGAAAATGTCGAATGAGGTTAGGAGGAAACAATTTTAGATACTTTTATAGCCTCCTGCCTCTTTCATTCCCTTTCTCAATCAGCTCTCCTCCTATCCCAACCCATGACCCTCTCCTACCCTTACCCCAGGAACACTAACAGAGCAGGGATGTTTCTGTATAATCCATTCAAGAAATTGCACAAGATCACCTAAGAAGAGGCTGCTATAGTCTGAATGTTTGTGTTCCTCCAAAACTCATGTGTTGAAACCTAACCCCCAAGGTGATGGTATTAGGAGGTGGAAGGTGATTGAGTCACCTCATGAATGGGATTAGTGCACTTAGTGCTGGAGAAAGCCTGTTTGCCCTGTTCACACCCTTCTGCCATGGGAGGATTCCTTGAGAAGGTGTGATTTTTGAAGCAGAGAGGGGACCCTCACCAGACATCTAATCTGCAGCTGCCTTGATGGTGGACTTTTCAGCCTCCAGAACTATGAGGAATAAATTTCTGTTGTTTATAAATTACCTAGTGTAAGGTCTTTTGTTTTAGCAGCAGGAACAAGAACCTCTGCTTCTAAGACAGAGGCAGAGCCAGGATTTGAAAAATTAGATGCCAGATCTCCTGGTCATTATTATTGTACTAAACAAGATCATGCAGTAGTAACATGTTCCACCTCAGATCATCAGGCATTAGATTCTCATAGAGAGCCTGCAGCCTAGCTCCCTCGCATGTGCAGTTCACAATAGGGTTCGAATTCCTATGAGAATCTATTGCTGCCACTAATCTGACAGGAGGCGGAGCTCTTGTGGTAATGCTGGCCAGCCACTCACCTCCTGCTGTGCAGGCTGGTTCCTAACAGGCCACGGACCAGGAGTTGGGGACCCCTGTTCTAGAGCAAAGAATTTCAGATGAAGAAATAAGTGACTAAAACAAAAGCACTTTTATAAGTTTAGAAAGGATGGCTCTATATAGATCTACATAAGAAGAAAAAACAATCAAATGGTATCTGCGTCACGTTGATGTATCTTGTTGAACCTTCTAGTCCCATCCCAATGTTTAGCATTGTAAACACACATGCAGGCCAGGTGTAGGTGGCATTGGGGCAGCACTACAGTGACAACAGCACCTTGGGAAGTACCATAAGCAGAGAATGTTTGCGTTTGGGTCACTCCCAGGAAAGTTGCAGAGACATAATAGAAAAAAGCTAAAACTACAAAGGCATTTTTTTTAAAAAAAGATTAACTTATTATTATTATTTTTAAATTTTACTTTAAGTTCTGCGATACGTGTGCGGAACGTGCAGGTTTGTTACATAGGTTTGTATGTGCCATGGTGGTTTGTTGCACCTATCAACCTGTCATCTAGGTTTTAAGCCCCACATGCATTAGGTTATTCGTCCTAATGCTCTCCCTCCCCTTGCCCCCAATCCCCCAACAGGCCCTGGTGTGTGATGTTTAAAATGATTAACTTATAAAGAAACCAAAGTGATCAGCTTTCCTATTTATAATTATAGAAAACATTAAACTCACATTGCTAAGGGTGTAGTTAAGACTTTCTTCATCTTCAGCTGTGTCCTTTTAGGGAACTGAACATTTTCTAATTTTTTATACAAAATTTAAAAACTCTCCTTACTTAAAATTGATTAACTACCCAAAAATGTGTCTTTTGTTGCTTCCATTCCATGATTTATAAAGAATTAGCTTTAGTACTCTTTCTAGAGTGTAGGTTGAAAAGGCATTTTATTTTCCACCTTGGAGTAATTTTTAAACCACATCAATTATTTTTCATGTGCAGCTGCTTTTATCCACAAATTATTGCCTTAGGCATTTTTACTTTACCACACATTTCAGAAGAGAAGGAATGAAGGGGAACCAGCTAATCTACAAATGTTCACCTACAGTAGATCAGGCCAAAAAAAGGAGAGAAGAATATGACCCAAAACTTCTTTAGAAATAAGAACTGCTTATTAATAGTCTAAAGCAGGGGTGTCCAATCTTTTGGCTTTCCTGGGCCACACTGGAAGAAGAATTGTCTTGCACCACACATAAAATACACTAACACTAAAGAAAGCTGATGAGCTAAAAAAAAAAAAAAAAGAAAGAAAAGAAAAAGAAAAAAGCAAAAAAAAAATCTCATAATGTTTTAAGAAAGTTTATGAATTTGTTTCAGATTGTAAGCCTCTTGAGAACAATCTTGGGCTTTATTTATGTTTCCCAGCACATAAGTAAACATTTCCCAACAAAATGCATAAACGGTAGGGGAAAAAGTAAATTGGGAATCAACTCTTTAGTGATAATTAAATGCAAGGAAAGTAGATTATATATTCAGCATTTACCAAGCTTGGTAAATAAAGCACAAGATTGTTCTCAAGAGGCATACAATCTGATTTGGCACGTAATAATTTGCACATAAAGCAATGAGAGACTACTATAAGGCAATAAAACATGCTAGAGACTGGGAGACCCAGAAAAAGAAAAAAAAGCTGATGGCAACTATGATAAGGTTTGGATATGCTAAAAAGGGTCAAGAAAGACATTCTCCAAAGGCATACAGGAAGGTTTAAAATGAATAAGGGGCTCGGTGTGATGGCTCACACCTGTAATCCCAGCACTTTGGGAGACAGAAGAGGGAGGATCGCTTAAGCTCAGGAGTTGGAGACCAGCCTGGGTGACATACTGAGACCTCATCTCTACTAAAGATAACAAAAATTAGTCAGGCATGGTGGCACAAACCCATAGTTCCAGCTACTCAGGAGGCTGAGGTGGGAGGATCACTCGAGCCCTGAGGCTACAGTGAACTATGATCATGCCATTATACTCCAGAAGGAGTGTAATATCTTTTCTGTTTGCTAAAATTATACTGCTTTGGATTCACCAATTTATTTCTATTGTGTTTTCTAAGAAGGAGAAAAGGCTACAAGATCTTGAGATGTTCACCTGTCAATGAAAAGGAGATAAAATTTGGCCCAGAAAGAAAGTCTGTTGATCCAAGGAGCAGCTTAGACACAGAGCTGTTTTCAGTATTACCCAGGTCTCACGCTATCCACCACCAGCAGTCTTCACTGAAATTCCCCCCAAGCTGAATAATTCTAAACTTTAGAAAATGCTAACAATTTTTAAAGTGTCAAGAAATTATGGTAAAACAAACACTTACATTTGGTACATGATATGAACATATGCAAACAAAATATTTTACTACAGAACCATAAATTGATGGAATGATCAAATAAGATTATAGAATCATGGCTATAGAAATAGGAATACAAGGTTGGGAGCAGTGGCTCATGTCTGTAATCCCAGCACTTTGGGAGGCCGAGGTGGGCAAATCACGAGTTCAAGAGATCGAGACCATCCTGGCCAATATGGTGAAATACCATCTCTACTAAAAATACAAAAATTAGCTGGGTGTGGTGGCACGTGCCTGTAGTTCCAGCTACTTGGGAGGCTGAGGCAGAGAATTGCTTGAACCTGGGAGATGGAGGTGGCAGTGAGGCAAGATCGTGCCACTGCACTCCAGCCTGGCGACAGAGTGAGACTCCGTCTCAAAAAAAAAAAAAAAGAAAAAAGAAATACAAGTCTATTGACTAAGCCTACCATGACTCACGTAGGATGATATCGTCTAGAGAAAAACATGGTCATTAAATCAAGTACTTGTGATAACAGTCAAATGATATCAAGTTCTAAAGTCAGAGAGAAATAGTTAAATCAATAACTGAAAATTTACAGATTTTATTGGATAAATGGTAAAGTATTTAGTTGTAAAAATATAAACTTTTCTCCAGAGTTAAAATGCCTGAGTACTGACCCTCCTTTGTTTGTAATTGACAATATCCCTAAGATATTTTCTTAAAGAAAATTATCAGTATCAACATTTTAACTCTGGAGAAAAAAATATATATATATAATGATAATTTTCTTTAAGAGAACATCCTATGGTTTTTCTCAATTACAAAGAAGGGTTAGCATTCAGGCTCTTTGCCTTAAGGAAACAGAACTCTGAATGTAGAGCTCTTTATGATTCCGATAAAGGGCATGTGTTTTTCTGTATCTCCTAGAAAGAGGTGTGGAAGTTTTTGGTGGTTGAAGAATTAGAATCCAAGTTAGATTCTGTTGTCTTAAAACAGGATCCATTTTCTGCATGTAATTTCACAATGGGTGCTATGACCAGCTAAGCCTATAAATGATCACTGCACCAAATCAGGACTCTAATATACTACTGTTTTACTTTATATGCTTAGTACATACAGCAAAGTTGCATAACAGAAGAAAAACAAACCTTGGTTTTACCATTCTCATGGCATTAACATAATCTCCAGTGAGTAAAATGATACTTCTTAAAAATTGGCCCAATTTATCTATTGTAACTATAGCCTATAACGTACTTTCAGTAACAGGGTGATCATGATAAAGAAGAATGCTGGCCAGGTACAGTGGCTCACACTTGTAATCCCAACACTTTGGGGGACTGAGGCAGGAGGATTGCTTAAACCCAGGAGTTTGAGAACAGCCTTGGCAGCATGGCAAGACAACATCAATACAAAAAATTTTTTAAATTGGCTGAGCAGCTGGGCGCGGTGGCTCACGCCTGTAATCCCAGCACTTTTGGAGGCCAAGGCAGGTGGATCACCTGAGGTCAGGGGTTCGAGACCAGCCTGGCCAACATGGTGAAACCCCGTCTCCACTAAAAATACAAAAATTAGCTGAGTGTGGTGGTGGCATCTGTAGTCCCAGCTATTCGAGAGGCTGAGGCAGGAGAATTGCTTGAACCCAGGAGGCAGAAGTTGCAGTGAGCCGAGATCATGCCACTGTATTCCAGCTTGGGCAACAGAGTGAGACTCTGTCTCAAAAAAAAAAAAAAAAATTAGCTGAGCATGGTGACACCTTCCTATAGTCCTTCCTACTTCAGAGCCTGAAGTAACAGGATCGCTTGAGCCCAGGAGGTCAAGGCTGCAGTAAGCCACGATCACACCACTACCCTCTATTCTGGGCAACAGAATGAAACTCCGTTTCATTAAAAAAAAAAAAAAGGAAGAAGAAGAACCCTCTTTGTCATTCAACACCTGTTTTTGAAAACTTGATATGTGGCTAACAGAACAGAGTGTCCCTGGAAAGAGGTCTTTTTTTTCTTTTGAGACAGTCTGACTCTGTTGCCCAGGCTGGAGTACAGTGGTGCAATCATGGCTCACTGCAGCCTCAACCTCCCAGGCTCAAGCAATCCTCCCACCTCAGCCTCCCAAGTAGATGGGACCATAGGCAGTGCCACCACACCTGGCTAATTTTCTGAAACTTTTTGTAGAGGCAGGGTCTCACTATGTTGCCCAGGCTGGTCTCAAACTCCTGGGCTCAACAGATCCTCCCGCCTTGGCCTCCAAAAGTGCTGGGATTACAGGTGTGAGCCATCATGCCCAGCCTAAGAAGTCTTTTTAATAAGAAAAGACTCTGGAACAAAGAAGATAAAGGAGTTTCAAGCTTATTTGATTTAGAGGGAAAGACTCTGGAGTTCAAGCTTATTTGATTTAGAGTATCTACACAATGTAGTGAAATTTCATTAATTTGTATTTATACAATGAACTAATTTCACCTAGTTTGGGCTATTCTGTAATATTTATGTTGCAAGAAAGTAACAAAATTATAAACTAGTTCTTTCCGGTTAGAAGGTATAAAATGAAAACAGTTGGACAATTATTCAGGCACTAGAAAATATTATTATGTGGAGCAACTCCTAGGATTTGGTTTGCTCCCCAAGGAAAAACAAGCTTCCAAATAAATATTTTAGCAAATAAATCTAACAAATCTATTACTTTTTTCTTTTCTTAATTATTCTTAGAAAAATGTATATATAAACACTTTGATTGTTATCCGTAAGCCAAATATTTCCAAAGTAGACATTGCCCACGTTTGGTTAATTACCTGAATTTACAGGGTTAGTTTCCATTCCATTCATTTGCGTGGTCACGTTGTTTAGTTCACATGACATGTGCCAGCCTCAGCTGAAATTCTAGTTATTGGCAGAGTTTAAGAAAGCTTGGGAAAGGAACCTGGGCAAGTGCTTTTATCCATTCTGGTCAAGGGGTCCTGATCTGGAGTTCATGCATGAGCTTTTAGGAGGTCTGCAAATCTGAAAAAATTGCATGTAACAATTGTACATGTTTTCATATGTTTTCTTAAAAATTTTTTTTGAGGCAGGGTCTCACTCTGTCACCCAGGCTGGGGTACAGTGGTGTGATCTCGGCTCACTGCAACCTCCACCTCCCAGGTTCAAGCGATTTTCCTGCCTTAGCCTCCTGCCTTAGCTTGTAGATGGGACTACAAGCATGTGCCACCAAGCCCAGCTAATTTTTGTATTTTTTTGGTAGCGACAAGGTTTCACTGTGTTGGCCTGTCTGGTCTCAAACTCCTGTCCTCAAGTGATCCGCCAACCGTGGCCCCCAAAGTGCTAGGATTACAGGTGTGAGACACTGCGCCCGGCTGATTTTTACACATTTAGATGAAAATTTCCAGAGAGTTCATGATTTTCATGATTATCAAAGGTCCCTCTCCTTCTAAAAAAGGTTCAATTATTGATTTAAGGAGTTCTTATTTGACAGGGCTTATTGGAGATCTAATGCTCCAATGAACTGAGATACAATTTTGGGTTGAAAGATCTGAAATGTTGTCTTCTCTCCACTGACTACAAGCTGGGCTTTGAAATTAGAGTTGTAACCTTTCCCTTGCAAATCCCTGGAAGGTCTACTTTCAACAGCTCGCTGCTGTTTGAAGGAAAAACTGTTCCAAATGTAATTATATACATATTGGGGATATTAAACATTTCTTCTGCGAAAGTCTCTTGTACCCTTTGTTTATTTGGTTAACAATACTTTTGCAACCCTATTATACGAAGTAGGTGCCAAGGATAAAAGGATAAACCCAAATACACGTGTCCTTTGTCTTCCTGGATGGATATACGGCAGAGGACATTTTCATTTTTCATAATTCTCTGTATCTACTGGAGAAAGAAAATGATAAAACACACCCAAGTTTATCTAATTTCAACCAGAAACTCTCAAATTAAATGCATGAAGTAAAGTGACATCTAGTGTTGGTTAAGTGGCAGTGAAATATGTGTCAGGACAAGGCATACTTTAACTTTCTTTGAACAGACTGTTAAACTTGGCTTTGTTAAGTTGCCAACTCCAGAAAGCATAGTTTTGCTTTTAAAAATATTTTAGAGTAATTCTGAAATAATCTGAATTTAAATGTTAATAACATTGTTTTTATTTTTTCAAAATAAAATGCTTAACGCCTACAGAAAGTTCTAGAGAATGAAATAAGTTATGTATCTACCACCCAACTCTGTCAAATCTTAACATTTTGCTTTACTTACATCAGATATTTTAAACATAAAATGTAATAGACACATCTGATGCCTTGTTAACTATTTCTGATTTCATGTCCATCTTTTTCTCTATAGAAGTAATCAATATTTGGTTTATTATCTCTGTGACTGTTTTTGTATTTTTCTTACATACTTGTGTACACGTAAAATTTATAATATTGCACATATTTTACAGCTGATATAAGGGATACCATATGGTACAAATATTTCTGCAACTTACTTTTTCTAGTTTAATATTATGCTTTGGAGATTTCGTGAAGTTGGTCATCTAACTTTAGTCATTTACTGTAACTGCTGTATGTTAGCATTCCATTGAATGAATTATACAACAATTTATTTAATTTACAGCTGATGGACATTCAGAGTGTTTTCAGTCTCTTGCTCTTATAAACCATGCTACAGTGAACACTTTTATACATGACTCACTGCGCACACATTTGCAAGTTTCTCTAGGCTGCACAATGAGGAGATATTGCACAAGTGTATACTTTCAAAACATCTATAGCTATTGAGCATTTGCTCTCCAAGATGGTTGTACCAATTTACACCCTCAGTAGTAGTGTAAGAAAAATTCTGTGGCTTCATATTCTCGCCAGCACTTGGTACTGCCAGGCTTTTTAATTTCTGACAATCTGCTTGATGTAAAATCTTATCTCATTGTGATTTCAATTTGCATTTCTCTGATAAGTAGTAAAACTGAGCTTTTTATTTATTTATTTATATTTATTTATTTATTCATTTATTTTGAGACAGAGTCTCGCTCTGTCGCCCAGGCTGGAATGCAGTGGCGCGAACTCGGCTCACTGCAAACTCCGCCTCCCGGGCTCACGCCATTCTCCTGCCTCAGCCTCCCGAGTAGCTGGGACTACAGACGCCCACCACCACGCCCAGCTAATTTTTGTATTTTTAGTAGAGACGGGGTTTCACCGTGTTAGCCAGGATGGTCTCAATCTCCTGACCTCGTGATCCACCTGCCTCAGCCTCCCAAAGTGCTGGGATTACAGGCGTGAGCCACCGCGCCCGGCTGAGCTTTTTAAAAAATAGATTTTTACTACTGAAGTTTCTTCCGTGAATTGCCTATTCCTATTCTATGCCTACTGGATTGCTGGCATTTTCCTTAAAAGTACTTGCTGATATAAGTACTTTGTAGGCTTGATATATTGCAAATATTGTTTGTCAGTTTATGGCTTGGCTGTTCACTGTGTTCATGGAATCTTTTCATTTTAAAGCAATCGACTTTGGCTGGGCGCAGTGGCTCATGCCTGTAATCCCAGCAATTTGGGAGGCCGAGGCGGGTGGATCACCCGAGGTCAGGAGTTTGAGACCAGCCTGGCCAATCTGGTGAAACCTGTCTCTACTAAAAGTACAAAAATTAGCCGGGCATGGCGCTGTGTGCCTGTAATCCCAGCTACCCAGGAGGCTGAGGCAGGAGGATCACTGGAACCTGGGAGGCAGAGGCTGCAGTGAACCGAGATCGCGCCACTGCACTCCAGCCTGGGCGACAGAGCAAGACTTCGTCTCAAAAAAATAAATAAATAAAAATAAAAAATAAATAATCAACTTTATGAATCTTTCCCTTTTTATTGCTTATTTTAAAATCTTTTTTTTTTTTTTTTTTTTTTTTGAGGCGGTGTCTCGCTCTGTCGCCCAGGCTGGAGTGCAGTGGCATGATCTTGGCTCACTGCAACCTCTGCCTTTGGGGTTCAAATGATTCTCCTACCTCAGCCTCCTGAGTAGCTGGGATTACAGGCGTCTATCATGACGCCCAGCTAATTTTTGTATTTTTAGTAGAGATGGTGTTTCACAATGTTGGCCAGGTTGGTCTCGAACTCCTGACCTCAAGTGATCTGCCTGCTTCGGCCTCCCAAAGTGCTGAGATTACTGGCTTGAGACACTGCACCTGGCCTTAAAATCTTTATTAAGCTTTTCTCCTTTATTTTCTCTTAAAATGTTTAAAGTTTTTTTTTCCTTATTTAGGTTTCTAAATTATAAACTTTTCTGTATTGTGTGAGGCAGAAAATTCTGTTCCTTTTGTATCATGGATAATTACTGTCCTAGCATTATTTATTGAAGAAACCATCCTTTCCTCATTGTTCATTTTAGCTCATCACCAAAGTCACTTATGAAATTAATTTTGGGCCAGGCACAGTGCTCACACCTGTAATTCCAATACTTTTGGAGGTCAAGGCAGGAGGATTGCTTGAGGCCAGGAGTCGAGACTAGCCTCGAAAACACTAAAGTGAGACCCCATCTCTACAAAAAATTTTCTAAAATTAGCCCAGCACAGTGATGTGTCTGCCATTGTGTTATTTGGGAGGCTGAGGCAGGAGGATCGCTTGAGCCCAGGAGTTTTAGGCTGCAGTGAGCTTTGATGGCACCACTGCACTCAAGCCTGAGTGACAGATCTTTAAAAAAGAAAAAAATAATAATTTTGTAAGATTTGTCTTGCATAGCACTACCTGTCTCCTGAGGTTCCCTCAGTTAAGTCAGGTGTGTATACTGACTTCCATCTATGGGTTTATCCCTACTCACATGCTGAGCCTGTTTTGCTATCTGGTGTCTGAGAAATATTGGTCAGTGTCAGGACCACTCTTCCTAGTATTTCCAGATTCCATTCCTGCGTTCTGACCATTTGTTTTTTTCTTGGGGTCCAATCCTTGTTGTTTGCGCTCCTATTGTAGGTTCTGAGCTAGGATGGCCAACCATCCTGGTTTTCCCAGGACCAAACTACCTGGTTTCTCCAAATGCAAGACTTTATGTGCTAAAACTGTGACCATCCCTGGCAAACTTGGCCTGGATGGTTGGTCACTTTAGATGTATCCTGTGGTTTTTGCTTCCTCCTATGTTGGCCTCTTGACTATCTAGTTTGGTGCTATCTCTGTGCTCACAAATCATATTTACACTGAACTTGTATTCGTTGAGTGCCTATGATGTCAGAGGCTGTATGAAGCATTTTCATATGTCGTATCTCATTCAACCGTTAGACAGCTCTGCATGATTTCCTTTTACAGATGAGGAGGATTTTATGTAGTTATCCAGGATCACAAAATTAGTGACACAAAAGAATGAAACCCAAGCCTCCTGACTACACATTTTTTATTTCCACCAAACTTGTCATCTTCCCGGCCCGAGTTGCATACTTGGGTCCTCCACTCTGTACTAACTGAACTTCAGGGTGAACTCCATTATGCCTTGCCTAGCCTCTTGCTGTCCTTCATACATCTTTTTTTTTTTTTTTTTTTTGAGACAAGGTCTGGTTCTATCTATCGCCCAGGCTGGAGTGCAATGGCACAATCTCAGCTCACTGCAACCTCTGTCCCTCTCTCTCCACCAGGCTCAAGCTATCCTCCCACCTGAACCACCCGAGTTGCTGGAACTACAGGCACAAGCCACAATGCCCAGCTAATTTTTGTATTTTTTGTAAAGATGGGGTTTTGCCATATTGCCCAGGCTGGTCTCAAACTCCTAGGTTCAAGTGATCCACCCCTCAGCCTCCCAAAGTGCTGAGATTTATAGGCGTGAGCCACCACACCCAACCTATCCTTCACACATCTTTAACCTAATATGATAGTACTTGAAGTCAACATTTTCTATTGCAAAGCACAAATGAAAAGCCCATTTGTTATGCAATGGTGTAAATATCTCAAATGTTTCATTAGGATAAGCACTAAGAAGAAAGATAAACATGAATATAATAGCATGGTACATCACACTGCCACATCAGATTGCATCCCTCCAGTTAATGTCATGGCATGGGATGCAGAATCTTTGCATTTTAATGTATTCATTTCATCAATATTTCCTTTTTGGTAGTTTATTTAAGAAATCCTTCATTAAGTTATTCTCCTTCAATTTCTCCAAATACCTAATTTAATTAATTTGTAGATTATGAATACAAAATATTATTTGTAGAATATTAGTTTCCCAAATATTAACAGAAATTAGGTGTGTATGTGGGATGGGAGGTGGGCCAATTAGTTTGGGAAACAAATATCTTTATTATAGAACTTCTCAGTCTCTATTTTGCTAATTTGCAGTGTCACTTCCCTGCAGAGAGATAGAGTGTGTGGCATTTTTCAAATGCTATCAATTTTCCAAATGACCATGACACCTTTTTCTTTTGTTGCATTGGTTTTGTTTCATAATTTCCCATGTGCCTTGGAACATCCACTGGGAAATGGTGTTTTCATCTCTAACAGCACAATACCCTCCAGAGGGCAGCAGATTCCCTTGGCATATGGCCAATCATCTGTTCATTGAACAGATTGATGAGGGACCTGGAGCATGTTATATTATTATTCCAGTCAGGGATGTAAAATTTCTAGTTTCTGTAACAGAGATAGGCATTAAAATTTAGCTCCAGGCTAATAATAAAATAAATTATTGGCACTGAGATATAATAAAAAAAAATCCAATCATGTCTCTGATGGATTACAATGGCATGCATTGTATTGTAAAGACATGCATTGTATCATGTCTTCTATTTTTCTTCTTAGCCTCATTCAAACAACAAATATTAGTTGACTGTTCCATAAGGAATAAAATGAAATATTACCATTAGTTCATTTCTCAAGGAACTTACTAAGACATCAGAGAGATAATTAGATAAGGCAACACATTAGTTCATTGGATTTCATTGGATTCTGCAAATCAAAATCATTGGGGGGCATTTTTAAACAATAATAATGCTCAAATCTCACCTAAGAACATTAAATTTGAATCTTTGTGTTTGGTTCCAGGCATGAGATTTTTTTTTTTTAATTATACTTTAAGTTCTAGAGTACATGTATACATGTGCCATGTTGGTGTGCTGCACCCATTAACTCGTCATTTACATTAGGTATTTCTCCTATTGCTATCCCTCCCCCCTCCCCCACCCCATGACAGGCCCTGCTGTGTGATGTTCCCCACTCTGTGTCCAGGTGTTCTCATTGTTCAATTCCTACCTCTGAGTGAGAACATGCGGTGTTTGGTTTTCTGTCCTTGTGACAGTTTGCTCAGAATGATGGTTTCCAGCTTCATCCATGTCCCTACAAAGGACATGAACTCATCCTTTTTTATGGCTGCATAGTATTCCATGATGTATATGTGCTACATTTTCTTAATCCAGTCTATCATTGGTGGACATTTGGGTTGGTTCCAACTCTTTGCTATTGTGAATAGTGCCGCAATGAACATACATTTGCATGTGTCTTTATAGTAGCATGATTTATAATCCTTTGGATATATATCCAGTAATGGGATGGCTGGGTCAAATGGTATTTCTAGTTCTAGATCCTTGAGGAATCGCCACACTGTCTTCCACAATGGTTGAACTAGTTTATACTCCCACCAACAGTGTAAAAGTGTTCTTATTTCTCCACATCCTTTCCAGCACCTGTTGTTTCCTGACTTTTTAATGATCGCCATTCTAACTGGTGTGAGATGGTATCTCATTGTGGTTTTGATTTGCATTTCTCTGATGGCCAGTGATGATGAGCATTTTTTCGTGTGTCTGTTGGCTGAATAAATGTCTTCTTTTGAGAAGTGTCTGTTCATATCCTTCCAGGCATGAGATTTTAAAAACATGTTTTCAGGTGATTCTAACGAGTGGCCAAGGTTGAGACTATTGCATTAAGAGGATAAAAAAGTATTTTGGAAAGAGGTTTCTGACCTTTTCAAGCAGATGGAGGAATTTAGAATTCTTTTCCCAGGGAGAATGTTTCAAATGTAGAAGAGTACAAAAAAGACAATGGTTATTCTTACATCCTCTGTCCAAAGTTAACCTTTGTTAACATCTTTATTCTTTCTTAGCCATCAGAATTGCAAACAACAAAATCATACAAAACCCACATCTTATAGTTCCTAAACTTAACTTTAGAAAGCATTTCCTAGGAGAGCAAAAGACATCATTTTTTTCATCTCCAAAACACATTATAACTCACCCTAGTTAACAAATAGTCTGGCATATTCCAAATAGATCCACTGGGCCATGGACCTCATCTAACAAAGATGAATTCTGTTCATTTGCTCTGTGAATAGAGCTAAGAGGCTTATTTGTGCAAAGACTAACTGATGAGGTGGAAGAAAAGAGAGCAAGACAGCAAGAAAATATTAGTGAATATATATCTTCCAATTGCAAAGAGATATGGAGCAAGAACCTGCCTAGATGGAAGGAATGAGAACTATAGGCTATAGTTATGGATGGGAGGTTTTCTTTATGCAAAATTAACTAGCTTATAGTGGGAAGTGAGTGGATGAAAATGTGTCTCATTAACATCATGTTCGAACTTACCATAAGCTCAGTGAGGGTCAATAACCTGATAGGATGGCTGTTTTTAGGGCATCACAGGACTGAAGATGACTTCCTGACAACAGTTAAAAATCTTTGAACTAGAAGACAATCTTGAAAACAAAATACAAGCAGAAATATGTCCTCTGACAGCTGATAGGTATTTTAAGCAATGGATCCGATCCACATTTTGCAAAAGGCTCTAGAAATTAAACTAAAAATGCTTCACTAGGTCTAATGAAGTATATCTTGAATGATCCAGAGGAAGATATTATTGTCATCCCCATTTAATAGATGAAGTATCTAAAATCAGAGAAACTGACTGATTTTCCCTAGACTACAAGCTAATAAGTAGCCAACCGGGACTTGAAATCAGGCACACTGATTGTCTCCATAGTCTGTGTGCTTAACCACTGCGTGGTACTGCCTCATAACTTACAGAAAAAAATTCACATTGCATTACAGAAAACCTATAAATTCACACATTACACTTATTACCCATGCTAAGGGACATATTATAATGTCTCTAAATTTGGGATATTACTAGTAATCAATGGTGTCTATAATTTTAGTTGATACATATATTGATACATACATGATATCTATAATTATAACCAACACATAATTGGTATATAAAACAATGGTGCATCTTTGAAATAGAGTAAAATAAATCTCATAGGCACTTGTACTTGTTCTTTCTCTAAGGGAAATGTTTGTGAACTCAGAAATCCTTTTCTTTTCTAGGAAAAGTGATGAATTAATTACAGATTTCTGCAAATAGAAGTTCACTCATTTATTTGGCCACCAAATATTTTTTGAGTTTGGAGATCAAAGTAGTAGAGTCTCAATTCTGAAGTCAGACAGACCTGGGTGGAATCCTGGCCACACCATTTTCAAGCTGTGCAACCTTGAAGAAATTCTGTAATCTCTCTAAACCTCAATAAAATGAAAATGCTCACAGTGTCTTATAGGTTTATTGTGAGGATTTAATGCAATAACTCATTTAAGGGATAATACCTGTTTGGCATATTAAAAATGCCATCTATTAGTATCATTATTTAAAAACCTGTTAAAAATCCCCATTTTGTTACAGTGTTCTAAGGTTTGTTAACAACCTTAGAACAATGAAATAAGGATAAAATTTTGCCCTCATAAAGCTTATATCCTCATAGGAAAACACACAATTATTATTGTGTTCATGTGGTGATCACCGGGCAAGTCACTTAAGAGTTTGAAGATAAATAAGATGCCTTATCTAATGGTTAAAATCTTATTAAAGAAAATCTCTTTGAAAGTAGCTTATATTTTTACAAGATAAAGCATTTCTATATGTGGTCTAGTAAAAGATTTAAAGTAGGCAATCTAAAAAGATTTGTTGAATCAAATTGCACTGCATGTCTTTCCTTTCTAATTTGCTGTGAGTTAGGAACCACAAGGAGCCTTTTCCAAACAGTGTTAAAAAAAAGTTTTGTGCTGGGCGCAGTGGCTCACGGTTGTAATCCCAGCACTTTGGGAGGCCGAGGTGGGTGGATCATTTGAACTCAGGAGTTTGAGACCAGCCTGGACAACGTAGTGAAACTCATCTCTAAAAAAAATACAAAAATTAGCTGGCCGTGGTGGTGTACGTCTGTAGTCTCAGCTACTCAGGAGGCTGAGGTGGGAGGATTGCTTGGGCCCAGGAGTTGGAGGTTGCAGTAAGCCGAGACTGTACCACTGCACTCCAGCCTGGGCAACAGAGACAAACTCTGTCTCAAAAAAAAAAAAAAGTAAAGTAAGATAAAAATAAAAAATAGTTTTCCTTTAACAATCCTATTACAGAATCACAGGAAATTTTAAAATATCAAATATATAGCATCTACCTTCCAATTACACATTCAGATGTTTTCACTCATTGCCATATGTGTTATCATCACATGTTAACTGTTATCTTTTATCACTATAATAATTGTCTTTTATTACCGACTATATGCTGAGATGCCAAAAAATAAAACTTACCACATAAGGTGGATTAAACCCCAATGATCAATTCACAGTGATCGTTTACCTTACGCTAACAACCTTTTATGTAAGATGAGAACAAGAGACAGTGAAGTGGTTTAATGGCTGTTTCTGCAGATCAGTGAGAACTGGAAGAGTCATGGTTGTTGACTCTCACCCTATTGGCTAAAGAGTGGCTGGGCCAGGGCAGGTTTTCTGGTCCTAATATAAGGCCATGATCCACCTATGAAATGCTCCTGGCTTCAGTTTCCTTATTTGAAAATTAAGCATAAAGTATCATTTCATGAACACATAAGTAATATAGACTGATTTCTGAATATTTGGAAAATACAGACAAACATAAAAGTAAAAGTAATGTATAATCTTATCACCCACAGAAAACTATTATTAACATTTTGACATATTTCTCTTTAGAAAGAGGAAAAGGGAAAGGCAGGAAAATACACATACATACAAATTAGGAATGGGCTATAACCAGATGTACAGATGAAATCAACAAGTAAGAGAATACTTATTATTACTTTAAAAAATAAATTACAACAAGAGATGAATGATTTTGAGGGAAATATAAATTACCATAACTGGATCAAGAATAAACAGCAGGAAACCTGAATATATCTATAATTATGACAAAAAAACCCTGAAATCATTTGCAGAAAATTTCTTCCATGAGGTAGGTATCATTGCAATTCCCCTTTTACAGAATGGGGAAACTTGAAAGGCTACATATCAAGTCATTGGCAGAGGTAGGACTTGTCAGTCATTTCATGATCATAATCACCATTCTCTAAGTAGAACTGGCCTCCAACAAGAATAAGCTCATATGACAATAGGGAAGTCATTTAACAATCAGTAACCCAGGACCTACTCTGTGCTAGGTGCTCTCCTGGGTACAAAAAATGCAGTGGTAGGCTGGGTGTGGTGGCTCATGCCTGTAATCCCAGTGCTTTGGGAGGCCGAGGCACGCGGATCATGAAGTCAGGAGTTCGAGACCAGCCTGACCAACATGGTGAAACCTCGTCTCTACTAAAAATACAAAAATTAGCCGGGCATAATGGCACTCACCTATAATGCCAGCTACTCAGGAGGCTGAGGCAGGATAATTGCTTGAACCCGGGAGGCAGAGGTTGCAGTGAGCCGAGATCACACCACTGCACCCCAGCCTGGGTGACCCTGTCTCAAAAAAAATTTTTTTTTGAACACATAAAAACATATAAAATTGTTACATGCAATTTTTTCAGATTTGCAGACCTCCTAAAAGCTCATGCCACCTGCTGGGTGCAGTGGCTCACGCCTGTAATCCCAGCACTTTGGGAGGCCGAGGTGGGTGGATCACGAGGTCAGGAATTCAAGGCCAGCCTGGCCAAGATGGTGAAACCCGTCTCTACTAAAAATACAAAAATTAGCCAGGTGTAGTGGCGGGCATCTGTAATCCCAGCTACTCGGGAGGCTGAGGCAGAGAATTGCTTGAACTCGGGAGGTGGAGGTTGCAGTGAGCCGAGATCACACCACTGCACTCCAGCCTGGGCGACAGAGCGAGACTCTGTCTCAACAAAAAAAAAAAGAAAGAAAAATAAATGCAGTGGTGAATAAGGTATAGTTCCTGTGTTCAAGGAGCTTCTAGTTGAGTCAAGACAAGACAAATAATTCTACAAACTATACGGCAACATGTGAATGGTTGTAACAGGTAGAAAAAAGTGTTGTCAGAACTCAGAGGAAGAAGTGATGCCATGGGTGAGAGAGAAGAGTTTATATTGAAGCTACGATTTGGGCCAGCTCTCAAAGGGCAGATGGGGAAGGGAAAGAAAGGCATTCCATGCAGAGGAAGCAGCATGTGTGAAAGCCACATGCCATAGATAATCTATACGTTCGTTGACTTCTTCACTACTTCTGTCTTTAAATACAGTGCAAAGGGACATTATGCTGCATTTGACCAAAGGCAGTCATTCTTGGCAGCATCCTTTCCTTCTTCCATCATGACAAAACTGCTGTTAGGTCACATTAAAATAGTAGCAATCTTTGGCAGAAACCTACTGTATGCTTCCTTAATGAGTTGTCAGAGGTTCTGCAGTGCCATTTGTCTTCTAAGCTAGTTTTTTATGAAGGCTGTCAGTAAAGGGTAAAGATGGGGATACGCAATATATTCACCAGTCAGCGGGGGTCTGAGAATCTGTTCATTCAGAATCAGCAGGGGACTGTGGGAAAATGTCTATTCTTTAAGCATGCTTCTGAAGGACTACAATTCAAAAGAGGGGGTGAGGTTTGTAAGAAGCTAAGAAAGTCTTCCTCTAATTTAAACTTCCAGGAGTCTCTGCAGGCCCTCTCCTTACAGACAGGGAATGAAATAAAGCCTAGCAGACTTTCTACCATCAGAATGATCTTAATTTTGACCACTCATCAAAACTTAATTCAGAGATCAACAGATGAATCTGATACTATCCAGAAAGTCATGTGTATGGGTAATTAAGTTGACAGTCACAGATATCAAAATAATTCCCACTCAGGCTGCAACATAGGAATTTCACTGTCTTACTGAGGCTATGAACTATGTATAGCATTAAGAATTGATGTGTTTGCTTTGTTTTGTTGTTTGTTTCTTCCTGAAGTTCTCACAGTTTGGGTTAGAAGAGCTAAGGAGTCAAGTTTGGAAGCAGACAGATCCTGGCTCTGTGACTTATTCTTTGTGAAACCTTAAGCAAGTTACTTAGGAATTCTAGCTAATAATACCTGTTGTACAGAGTGGCTGTAAGGATTAAATGAGATAATGAATGTAAAGCATTGGCACAGAAGTGCTCAATAAATGGCAATCATCATGATGAATATTATTTTTCTGTATATCCAAGAGCAGTCTAGACTTTCTCCAGAACAGAATATGCACCTATAGGGAGATGAAAACTTTTATTAAATAATTATGGATAAATGAATAATAAGTAAAATATTTTATACCAGCATATTTTATCTTCTGTACTATCCATAATAATCTAGCCTGCTTTCTATAATCAGGTCATCAGGCAGAAAGCTGAACCAGTTTTCATTCATCTTCTTAATCTATCACACTTCTACTTGTTCTACTCTACTTTGAAATCAAGGTATAAGTATTAGCATGCTTGCAAAACTTCATTTTACAGTGTATGGTTTTAAAATAATTATATTGCACCATCTCACGTCCTCAACATATGTGGGAAACTGCTGAAAGCTTTACCTGCAAAAAGACTTCATTGTTACTTAAACTGAAATGCTAGCCTGCCCTTTATTTTGACTATTTATATAAACTATTTGTATAACTGAAAGCATGGTCACAAATCGAAGGATATTCTTTATTTTAATCTTCATTCTTTCCAGTTATTAATTTAAACTATAAGAAAATAATACCATCTTGGCCAGGCGCAGTGGCGCACGCCTGTAAACCCAGCACTTTGGGAGGCCAAGATGGGTGGATCACTTGAGGTCAGGAGTTCAAGACCAACCCGGCCAACATGGTGAAACCCTGTCTCTACTAAAAACACAAAAATTAGCCAGGCATGGTGGTGGGTGCCTGTTATCCAGCTACTAGAGAGGCTGAGGCACGAGAATCACTGGAACCCAGGAGGCAGGGGTTGCAGTGAGCCGAGATCACACCACTGCACTCCAGCCTGGGTGACAGAGTAAGACTCTGTCAAAAAGAGAAAGAGAGAAAGAGAGGAAGGAAGGAAGGAAGGAAGGAAGGAAGGAAATAATACTATCTTAAAGTTGTAAAGATCCCTAAGATTATCTCTCAATCCCTGAATTTGACTAATGGAAAACTAAGGCCTGGATAGGTCAAGGGACTTATGCAAATATCAATGGAACCAAGTTTAATATTTTAAAATTTTTGTCTTCTGTATTGCAGCAGCCATACCTAATATATCCTAATAATTGCTAGAAATAAATAATGGAAGTAATTTTGCATGGAATAAACCTGACTTTTTCTATCTTAATTGGTTCTCACATCTAAGGACAAATATCAGCTATTTGGAACATGGTGAATAACGTTATGAATAATATTAAGTGCCTCATTTCTTAAGATAATAATGGATCACATTATTCTATAATGCATGGAAAAATGTTCTCTAGTGCCTTGAAAGCTAAAGTACTACTCAGGATTCTTCATTTTGGGCATTGGATAGAATTGGATGCAGAATCATATCTGGCTTTGGGAAATCTCATGTTACCTTGCATGCAATTAATATATCCCTCAAATACTTGCCTATATTGTCTTGTTCACTGTAACTACAGCATATACTGGTACAACAAGATGAAAGAAAATAATAATTCTTAACAGAAGATACTCTTTCTGTATGAGAATAACAGAATTGCTATTTTTCTGCAAGTCAGTTGATGTCACTCTATAAAACATGCATTAATTATGATAAACACTAAAATAAACTTCTTAACCTTATACTTCAGCAATTTTCTAGCCATACACATTCAGTCATGCATGTAAAGCTGTCATTTCCAATCTAGACTATTTCTGATTAGTCTTAGCTCTTCTGCAGCAATGCCAATCAAAGTAATTATGTTATCACTGTTCTGGCAATTAAATGCTCTATTTGTTTACTACTGAAAGCACAATTGATCTGGTACATAGTTAAGTTACAAATAGTTCTGTGTCTGATATTAATGAATGCCCATAATGCATTTTTCCCAAGTTATTTCTTCAAAGTTAAAATGGCACAACTTACAATAGAAATTCTTCCCCTTGAAATCAATGGTTCTCAACTATGGATGACTTCGCCTCCCAGGGGACATTTGGCAATGTCCAGAGACATTTTTGATTTTCAGGATGGGGTGGGGGTGGGAGAGGGTGGAGATGCTATTGGCGTCTAATGAGTAGACTCCAAGTATGCTGCTAAACACCCTACAGTGTACAGGACACACCCTACCACCACTCCAACAAGAAGAATTATTCAGTCCAAAACGTCAATAGTTAAAAAGTTCTGGAGGAAGATGGTGGTGATGGTTGCACAATAATGTCACTACTTAATGTTACTGATCTATATACTTAAAATGATTAAAATGGTAAGTTTTATATTATGTATATTTTTACCACAATAAAAAAATCAATACTGCTGAGATTGTGAGCTTTAAACCATTTTGACAGTCCTTGTGTAATGAAAGTATTTCAGTACTGCTAGGGAAACCAAAAGGTACTCTGTATCTGGTAAAATGCCATTCATAAAGCAAACAACTTCACTTTTTTCTTGTAAATCACATTTTGTTTTCCTTGACTGGCTTCCAAATTTCTTTCAGGCACTAGTCAATGATCCTAAACAATAGTTTCCTTCCCTGAATGCATACATAAATGAAAACAAAAACTATAATTAGGGTCTTTTTTTTTTGGCTGAAGCTAGTTTGACTTAGGTTTCTGTTATATACAACCAAAACTCTTGACAAGTAGAAGCAGCAGCAAAGAAATGTGGACAAACAAATTTTGTTTCACAGAAAATAAGAAAACTTAAAACTCACATGGGTTGCAACGGAAAGGAAAGAAGAACAAAACAGTAAGAAGCAATGTGCTCCTAATAACACTGAAGAGGGCAGGAAAGACATTGTATTAGTCAGGGTTCTCTAGAAGGACACAACTAATAGGATAGATGTATATTTAAAGGGGAGTTTATTAAGGAGTATGAACTCACACAATCACAAGTTGAGGTCCCACAATAGGCCATCTGCAAGCTGAGGAGCAAGGAAGCCAGTCTGAGTCCCAAAGCTGAAGACAATGTTTGAGGACAGGAAGCATCCAGCATGGGGGAAAGATGCAGGCTGGAGGACTAAGCTAGTTCTAGTCTTCCCATGTTTTTCTGGCTGCACTGGCAGCTGATAGATGGAGCCCACCCAGATGGAGGGTGGGTCTGCCTTTCCCAGTCCAATAACTCAAAAGTTAATCTCCTTTGGCAACACCCTCACAGACACACCCAGGAGCAATACTTTGCATCCTTCAATCCAATCAGTTGACACTCAATATTAACCATCACAGATGTATTTACTTTTTCTGGTTTTAGTCGCAAAGAAAGGTGCAAGTGCACACTCAATAATGCTCCATGAATATCACTGAAGTAGTTTAATTTCCTGTTTTTATCAGTAGCTTTTCTTCCTCAGTTTAGTCAATGGTAATTAAAATACTTCTACTGGACCACACATATGATTAATAACTCTTACTGAAGCTGAATTAGAGCATGTCATCCAACCATTACCCTTCAAAAGTTTGGATATTAACACAAATGAAAATGAAGCTCTAAAATTGGAATGCAATGATTAAAATCAACGGTTCCTTCTCACTTATAGCCACATCATTAAAATAAGTATTTTGCACAACTTTTACTAAAATTACCTTTTCTTAGTTCTGTAACAACAAATTGAAAAAAAAAGGAGGTTGTCAATCTGTCAAAACAAGAGTTTTTAGTCATCTGTGTAGAAAAATCCTTGTCACAACACTGTAAGAATTTTAATACACAAAAGAGATAGGGAGAAAAATATATAGTAAAATATTTTAATGACATCAGGTATAGAAAAATTTAAAGAAAACAAAAAGTAGAAACCATAAAAGAAAATTAAGGCATCAGAAACATTAAAATTAAAACTTTCTTAGGAACACTTTTACACTGTTGGTGGGACTGTAAACTAGTTCAACCCTTGTGGAAGTCAGTGTGGCGATTCCTCAGGGATCTAGAACTAGAAATTCCATTCGACCCAGCCATCCCATTACTGCGTATATACCCAAAGGACTATAAATCATGCTGCTATAAAGACACATGCACACGTATGTTTATTGTGGCATTATTCACAATAGCAAAGACTTGGAACCAACTCAAATGTCCAACAATGATAGACTGGATTAAGAAAATGTGGCACATATACACCATGGAATACTATGCAGCCATAAAAAATGATGAGTTCACGTCCTTTGTAGGGACATGGATGAAATTGGAAATCATCATTCTCAGTAAACTATCGCAAGAACAAAAAACCAAACACCACATATTCTCACTCATAGGTGGGAATTGAACAATGAGAACACATGGACACAGGAAGGGGAACATCACACTCTGGGGACTGTTGTTGGGTGGGGGGAGGGGGGAGGGATAGCATTGGGAGATATACCTAATGCTAGATGATGAGTTGGTGGGTGCAGCGCACCAGCATGGCACATGTATACATATGTAACTTACCTGCACATTGCGCACATGTACCATAAAACCTAAAGTATAATAATAATAATAATAATAATAATAATAAAAGAAAAAAAAAAAAACTTTCTGTATGGCAGAGACCCTACTGCCTTAGTCTGGGACAGTGTTTCTCAGAAGCACACAGGTAGCACCTGGGGAGCTTTGAAAAGTACTGATCCTAGGTTATACCTCCCCAAATTCTGATTTTAATTGCTTGAAGGTACAGCCAAGATACCTAGAGTTTTAAAAGCTCCCCAAGTGAGTCTAATGTACAGCCAATTTTGAGAACCATTAGTCTAGGAAAAGAAAGTTATAATAATCTACAAGGTATTTTTATCCAGAATTATAAAGTCTTATAGGTCAACGAGAAAAATTCAAAGAACCCAATATAAAAATGAGCAAGATTTGAATAGGCAATCAACTGAAGAGAAAACTCAGACCGATAAGCAAACACAACAATACTCAATTTTCTAGTAGTCAGGAAAATAAAACAATCCAAATTAAAACAAGATACCAATTCACACTAAGCAGATTGGCAAAATTAAAACATTTGTAGGTACCAAGGACTGGTAAGGGTATCAAGCAACAAGAACTCTCAAAGGTGCTGGTGGGAGTATAAACTGGTACAACCCTATGACAGTTAATTTTTTTTTTTTGAGATGGAGTCTCGCTGTGTCACCCAGGCTGGAGTGCAGTGGCATGATATCAGCTCACTGCAACCCCCGCCTCCCAGGTTCAAGTGATTCTCCTGCCTCAGCCTACCGAGAAGCTGGGATTATAGGTGCCCACCACTACACCTGGCTAATTTTTGGAATTTTGGCAGAGATGAGTTTTTGCCATGTCAGCAAGGCTGGTCTCAAACTCCTGACCTCAAGAGATCCACTCACCTCAGCCTCCCAAAATGCTGGGATTACAGGCATGAGCCATTGTGCCCGGCAATTATAGGTAATTTTATGTGTCGGCTTCGTTAGGCTGAGGTGCCCAGTTGTTTGGTCAAATATGAGTCTAAATGCTGTTGCAAATGTATTTTTTTAGATGTGATTAACATTTAAATCAATAGATATTGAGTAAAGTCGATTACCCTCCATAATGTGGGTGGGCCTCTTCCAATCAGTTGAAGGGCTTAGGAGAAAAGACTCAATAAAGAATAATTTTGCCTCAAGACTCCAACATCAAAGCTCTGCCCGAGTTTCCCATTTGCTGGACCGCCTTGCAGGTTTCAAACTCAAGACTACAACAGCAACTCTTACCTGAATCTCCAGCCTGCTGGGCCACCCCACCATGCCCACAATCATGTGGGCCAATTCCATAAAATAAATCTATATCTATATCCATATTTACATCTATCTACATATCCATACCCATGTCTATATATCTCTATCCTCTCGATTCTGTTTCTCTGGAGAACCCCGATTAATATAAACTAACTTTAAAGAACAATTCAGCAATATCTAGAAAAGTTGAAGATGGGTATAGTCAATTTCAACTCCAGGTATATAGCCTGTAGTCCTTCTCAAACGGACAGGTGGGAAATGGGATGTGGGTGTGGGACTTCCATATCTTTTTTAAAAGTTGGGGGTAAGGGGGCAAAGCAAATATGGCAAAATGTTACCGCGTTTTAAATCAGGGATGGAGTATGTTTTACATTGTCATACTATTTTTGGCATTTTTGTGCAGTTTGAAATACTCCATAATTTAAATGAAAGCAATTTAAAAGCAACTTGTGTTAAACATGGTGGTGATGGAAGTGGCCCCAACCAGTAAGCCAAACCCTAAATAAGGTCAAAGTGACAGAGAGCAGACCCAGCAGAGGGCAGGGATGGGATAGGAATGGATTTCAGGGGAAAGCAAGTAACACTCAAGAGAGCCCCAAGACTTCTTAAAGTCTCTTCATAAACAAAAATTTCCTTTGACTTCTAAGATGGTTAGCTCATCACTAACTGCCCAGGGAAAGAATAGAAATCTGGCAGATGACATGATACCCTGAGGACATCACCGATGACACTAACCTTCATGACTCGGTTAAGGCAATGGCTTCCAGGTTTCTCCACTGTCAAGTTACTGTCTTCCTCTTTTCCTGGGGAAAAAGATCATATTTAAAAATAATTTATTGAAAATAATTAAATAAATGAACTTGCTATACAATCAGAAGAACACTTGGATGATTATTGCCTTGCAGCGGGTTTTATCAGAAGTTGAAAGAAGATGGCACCCAGCAAGAAAAACTATACAAGGAATGGAGTGGGATGAAGGTAGAAAAAAAATAAGCAAACGATGTTGCCCATTTTCCTTCTGTTCATTGCTTTTCTACTCCCCCTTCCTTTCTTTGTCTTGAAAGTCTTTTTTTCTTCCTCTTGTTAACTGGCTCCTGCTAGGTCCAAGTAGGAAGGAACCATGTCTCTATTTGTTAATCATGGTATTCCCAGAGCTTATAGTAGTCAGTGATAAATGGATACTTACTGAAGAATGGGAAAGAAAGAGGAGAGAAGTGATAGAAAGAGAAAGAAGGAGGAACTTACTGGGAGAAAGGAAGGAACTTACTGATCATACCAGGTTATTAATATATTCCTTAACATTTATTTTATGTTCCATGACCTCAATAATATTAAGCTATATTGATTTAGGATAGTTTCTCTCTCTAAGTTTTTTTTTTCTAAAATTAGATTGTTTTCTTACTTGATGTTACCCTATATTTACATTTTTTTTTCTATTGAGCATTGCTCTGAATAAATAGAAGGTTTACTGTCAATTTCAACCTAAAGCAATTAATTTTGAATGGTGAATTTTCTAGCTTTCTAGGAAATGAATGGAAGATACCATTTCTGGTAAGCAAAACTTTTGGCTACCCTCAAAATATGTATTATTTTATATTAGATCATGATATGCTTCTTTGCCCCTATATTGGCCCCTTCTCTGCCCCTATATTGGCCCCTTCTCTGGTGATGAACCAGTAGGAAAATTATCAAAATAAAACTCATAAAAACCATGTTAATATATTTACTGAATCATAACACCTCCAGATTGAAAGAAACCTTCAGAATCTTTTTACCCATCAGACACTTGCATCACCTCTACTTCCCAATAAGTGTTTTCTCCTTAAAATGGCCAAGGGAATATATATATATTCCTCTATATGTATACCGTTCATATTTATCAAGGATATATTCCTCTCTAAGTAGGATCTGGCCTGACCAAAATACTTCAAAGGTAATCTGACTGGCACACAATCTAGTAGGATTACCAATCCCTTTTTTTACTTATTCATTAAAAATAGAATTATTGCATATGATGTATATGGCATTTGTTTAGGCACTGGATATCCAGCAGTGAATTAAAAAGCCAATTCTTTCATATATATCAAGGAAGAGAAATGGAGGAATATATATATATATATACACACACACACACACACATATATACATACATATGTATGTGTGTGTGTGTATATATATATAGAGAGAGAGAGAAATCCTATTCAATTCTTATGCAGCTCTAAATGCGAACAAGCTCTTTCTTAGGCTGAGCAAAAGTCAACAATTTCCATCCTTTGGCACAGGTTATAAGCCCAAATATTTTTCATATGAAAGGCTTTTTAATGTTTTAAGAGAGTTGAATGTTTTAAGATAGACAAGCTTTCCTATCCCTAACTCCCTTCTCTTTACCAAACCAAACAATTAGAGTTTCTTCAATCATTCTGCCCAGGACACACTTAAAGACCACTTGCCAGTGTGTCAATATTCCTCTCCAGGTAGGGCCTGGCCTGACCGGAATACTTCAAAGGTGATCTGACTGGTACCTAATCTAGCAGGACTACCAATCCCTTTGTTTTACTTATTCATTAAAAATATAATTATTGTTTATGATGTACACGGCATTTGCTTAGGCACTGGATATCCAGCAATGAATTAAAAAGCCAATTCCTGACCTCGTAGACCTTATATTTTAGTGAAGGCAAACAGATAATAATTAAAATAAATAATAAATTGGCCAGGTGCAGTGGCTCATGCCTGTAATCCCAGCACTTTGGAAGTCCAAGGTGGGTGGATCACCTGAGGTCAGGAATTTGAGAATGGCCTGGTCAACATGGTGAAACCCCATCTGTACTAAAAATACAAGAAATATTAGCTAGGTGTGGTGGTGCACGCCTGTAATTCCAGCTACTCCAGAGGCTGAGGCAGGAGAATTGCTTGAACCCTGGAGGCAGAGGTTGCAGTGAGGCGAGATGGTGCCACTGCACTCCAGCCTGGGTGAGAGAGAGATACTCCGTCTCAAAAAATAATAATTATTATAATAAATAAATATATTATAGGATATATGAATAGGAAATAAGCTTTACAGGAAAAAATGCAGCAAGGAGGCTCTAGTTTGGGGAAGGAGGATGCTGAATGACTTGTGATAGCCTCTCGAGATGCATTCTTTGTCCTTCTCTGCCTTGCTCTGTCCCAGGAGGTTAATCTATGGACTCTATCAGTGGAATCCCTTGCCCTCTGACTTCCAGCCCTTTAATTTGGGAATACCTTAAAAGCCTTAATTAAACATATCCTATGATCAAATGATCTTATTTTTAAGACTTTAGCCTAAGAACACAATCAACGAGGTACATACAAATAAAAATGGATAAGGACGTTCACAGCGCCATTACAATTACAAAAAAGGCACAGCCAGGTTGAATGTCCAACAATAGGTTAAATAAATTATGGTAGAACATGAGATGCAATATCATGCAGCTACTAAAAATCTCGTTGTAAAATAATATATATTGACACGTGAAAATGTTCGTGATATATTGCTAAGTGAGAAGAGGAAAAAGTGGCGATGATGAGTATCAGGTGATATAACTAGAACTCGCAGGCTTTTGTTTCTATTGCAACTACACATTTTGATGATATCAAGGATGCCTTTTAAAAGTCAGAAAATATTCTTTGCAAATTCCTAATGATTTCTTCTGCATTCTTTTTTTCTGGAATTTTTAAAAATTTTACTTTAAGTTCTGGGATACATGTGCAGTGCATTCTTGTTTACACAAGTAACTTTCTTAGCAAGATTTTCTTTTCAGAGAACAATGATAAATTCAGCTCTAATGGAATTCCCATAAAGTCCAAATTAGTCAAGTTTATATGAATGCAGATTTATTATAATCCAGAATGAAATGATTAAGAACAGAATATCCTCTTTTCCCCACAAATGGACCACAAATATATCAAATTATCTATGAAAACATCATGTTCTTTGATCTCGTACGAATTCCTATTATTTGTCATGGAGTAAGGCCTTACTCGGTATTTGTTCATGTATTATTTAATTAAAATGACTCATGAAACAAGTGTGTCACTATGCTGGCTTGCCTATTGTCCATATTCACATACTTGAGTGTATCCTTATTCTTGCCTGGAAAAGGCATATGCTGCCTTGGGCATCGTTCCAGTTAATCTCTTCAAACGGTTTATGAAAGAGCATTCGTGAATGTAATTAAGTAGCAAACAGACTTCGAACAGCAGTTGGGAAACAATCTTGAATTCTTCACTCTGAAACTACTTCAAACATTCTGTCCAAATAAAAAGAGGATCTTCACTACCTACTTCATCCCGTCTGCTCAGGGAAGGCTAAATATCTGTCCTATTCCTATTTGGATGGGTGAAGATACTTGGTTTAAAATCCACATTCTATACATTTCCTCTCCCCATCTCATCTCACTTTCATCTTCTTGCCCAGCAGGAGAGAGTTAACTCAGCCAGAAATGTGGGTAAATACTGGAAACTTACTCAGATGCAGAAGGGACTATGGCTCAAGATGTTATAATGTTCAGAAAGCAGGGAATGTGTTGGCTTGAGTTAATGCCAGCTTCCTTGTTTACTGTTGAAGTGTGCTTAAAAGATAAGTCTTTGGAGTGTAAGTGTGTGCAACCTGAAAAAGAGAGAGAGAGAGCAGAGAGGGAGGAGAGGGAGAGGAGAGGGAGGAGAGAGGGAAAGAGGGAGAGAGTGAGGAAACAGAGGGGGAGAGAGGGAGGAGAGGGAGGCGGAGGGTGGAGAGAGGGAGGAGAGAGAGAAAGAGGGAGAGAAGGGTGAGAGAGAGAGAGAGGGATGAGAGAGGGAGGGAGAGAGGGATGAGGGAGGGAGAGAGGGATGAGAGAGGGAGGGAGAGAGGGAGGAGAGAGGGAGGGAGAGAGGGAGGAGAGAGGGAGGGAGAGAGGGAGGAGAGAGGGAGGGAGAGAGGGAGGAGAGAGGGAGGGAGAGAGGGAGGAGAGAGGGAAAGAGGGATAGATGGAGGAGAAAGAGAGGGAGAGAGGGAGGAGAGAGGGAGAAAGGGAAAGAGGAAGAAACGGAGGAGAGAGAGGGAGAGAGGGAGGAGAGAGAGAAAGAGGGAGAGAGGGATGAGAGCCCGAGAGAGAAACAAGAGAGAGAGAGATGAGAGAGGGAGAGAGGGAAAGATGGAGAGAGGGAGGAAAGAGAGAGGGAGGAGAGGGAGAGAGGGTGGAGAGGGAGGGAGGAGAGAAGGTGGAGAGAGGGAGGAGAGAGAGAGGGATGAGAGAGGGAGAGAGGGAAGAGAGATGGAGAGAGGGAGGGAGGAGAGAGGGAGGGAGGAGAGAGGGAGGACAGAGGGAGAGAGGGAGAGGTTCAGTGGCTCAGGCTTGTAATCCCAGCACTTTGGGAGGTTGAGGCAAGAGGATTGCTTAAGCCAAGGAGTTCAAGACCAGCCTAGGCAATGTAATGAGACCCTGTCTTTATAAAACATTTTAAAATGTGTGTGATGGGTGTAGTTCCAGCTACTTGGGAGACTGAGATCACTTGGGCCCAGGAGCTTGAGGCTGCAGTGAGCTGTGATCACACCCCTGCTCTCTAGCCTGTGCGACAGAGTGGGACACTGTCTTAAAAAAAGGGCAGCGGTGGGAGGGGAGGAGGTTTGAGGAAAAGACCATAAGATACATACGGTCAACTTTTGCAAGATTCTGAAATTCTGCTGGATGATTTTGATTATAACAGAATGGTTAATGTTAATTGTGTATATAGCCCTGTTAGCGGTGGAGAATCCATATCCATCTGGGTCTGCAGCAACCTCAATTCTTGCCTCCTCAGAAGAAACAATTTGACTGAGGGGCAGAAGGAGAGACCGAGACAAGTTTTAGAGCAGGCGTGAAAGTTTATTCAAAAGCTTTAGAGCAGGAAGGAAAGGAAGGAAAGTACACTTGAAAGAGGGCCAAGCGGGCAATTTGAAAGACCAGCACGGTTTGAACTTTTGACTTGGGGTTTTATACCTTGGCAGGCTTCCGAGGTCTTGCGTCGCTTCTCCTGCTCATCCAACGCTGAGATCTGATCTGGAAGCTGCTGATCACCAGTTTCAGGTGTTTTCTGTCTGGTAAGAGACTATCTTTCCCTAGTGCCAGCTGTGACCAATTATTACTGTAGAGAAACAGTTAACAACCGCCTGACCATCACAGGATGGTCTCCCGACACACCTGGTGTGTGTGTAGTGGGGGAGCCCTCTCCTTCCCTGCTCACACCCGACTACAGCACAAGATATTGTTTAGACTATTATTATTCTAATATTACCAATGCTAACTTTAAAAATGAATACATTTCCACCACCTCTTAAAGGAAAGATTCACTGGCTAATCTCCTCAGATAAATATGTTCTTTTTTTTTTTTTTTTTTTTTGAGATGGAGTCTTGCTCTGTCACCCAGGCTGGAGTGCAGTGGCACGATCATGGTTCACTGCAAACTCTGCCTCCTGGGTTCAAGGCATTCTCCTGCCTCAGCCTCCCCAGTAGCTGGGATTATAGGCATGCATCACCATGCCCAGCTAATTTTTGTATTTTTAGTAGAGATGGGGTTTCACCATGTTGGCCAGGCTGGTCTCAAACTCCTGACCTTGTTATCTGCCTGCCTCGGCCTCCCAAAGTGTTGGGATTACAGGTGTGAGCAACTGCGCCCGGCCAGATGAATATATTCTTGAATGAACATTTACATGTTTAAATTAGTGTGTATGCAAGTGACTTCAGGGTCATGGTGACCATATTCTGTAAATCCATCGTATGGAACATAATTGTGAACAAATAGTTATGGGCATAAGCATTCATAAATGTTAAAGAGCTAAAGCTAACTGAGTTAAAAAATAATCTCCCTTTTATCAATGGCACACTTTCTAATGGCAAAATTTTTTAAAATGAAAAACCCGGGAAATTATAAAGAAAATTTAACCATCCCAAATCCCATAACCTAAACATAACAACTGATAACATTTTGGTGTTTCTTTTTAGTCTGTTTTTCTAGACACATATATTCAAGTGTCCGTATTTTATTTGACATTATTAATATTTATTTACATATTTTGATGTCTTGTATTTTTCCATGTCATTAGAATCTTTGTAAATATTATTTTAAATTATTGCATTACTTTTTTTTTTTTTTTTGAGGTGGAGTTTCGCTCTTGTTGCCCAGGCTGGAGTAAAATGGTGTGATCTAGGCTCACTGCAACCTCTGCCTCTCAGGTTCAAGCGATTCTCCTACCTCAGCCTCCCGAGTAGCTGGGATTACAGGTGCCCGCCACCATGCCTAGCTAATTTTTTTGTATTTTTAGTAGAGACAGGGTTTCACCATGTTGGCCAGGCTGGTCTTGAACTCCTGACCACAGGTGATCCACTCACCTCAGCCTCCAAAAGTGCTGGGATTACAGGTGTGAGCCACGGTGCCCAGCCTGTATTAAATTTTATCATATGAAAATATTATTGCCAATTGAAGTATTATTTAGCCACTTCACTAGTATTGACCATGAACATCTTTATACATGTCCACAGTTTTAAAATAGAAGAAACTGGCCAGATGCAGTGACTTGTGCCTGCAGTCCCAGCACTTTGGGACGCTGAGGCAAGCAGATTACGTGAGCCTAGTAGTCTGGGACCAACCTGGGCAGCATGGCAAAACTCCGTCTCTACAAAAAATACAAAAATTAGCTGGGTGTGGTGGCTGTGCCTGTAGTTTCAGTTACTTGGAAGGCTGAGGTAGAAGGATCACCTGAGTCTGGGAGTTCGAGGCTGGAGTGAGCCGTGATAGTGCACTGCAATCCAGCCTGGGTGACAGAGTGAGGCTCTGTCTCAAAATAAAATAAAATATTGCTTCTTGGCTTTTTGGCTAAGATCAAGTGTAAAATAAAATAAAATACTAGAAGAAACGAAGATATAGGGAGGCTAAATACCTTGTACAAGATGGTAAAGTGTAAACTCGTTTGTTTGGAAGCTATTTTTCAATATATAGAATAACAGATGCTGAAGGTAAAAGAGGTCACTAAGTTCAACCTTTGGATTTTTTTCAGTTGAGGGAACTGAGACCCAGTGAGGTAAAGGTGACCTGTTCAAGGACTTAAAGAGTCTAATGACTGAATGAATACTAGAGCCCCAGTCCCTTGGGTGCTATTTTACATATTTTTCTTCAAAGTGTAAATCACTACCTAATATTATTTTTGTTATTCATTGACTTATGTATCAACACTCCCTTGCACACACCCTCAGCTCCTTAGTCTCTAGCACCAGAGTTGTCTATACTTACCTTCTTTACTTCTCCCTATGTTTCCACCTAAATCCATGTCAATCAAGCTTTCAATCCTACTACCTCACTGGGTGCTCTTGTAAAGATAATCAGTGACCCCCACATGGCCTACTCCAGTGGACAGAATGAGTTTTCATCTGCCTTGATTTTTTTTTTTTTGAGTCAGGGTCTCGTTCTGTCTCCCAGGCTGGAGTGCAGTGGCATGATCTCGGCTCACTGCAACCTCTGCTTCCCAGGCAATTCTTGCACCTCAGCCTCCCAAGTAGCTAGGATTACAGGTGTGTGCCACCATGCCCAGCTAATTTTTGTATTTTTAGTAGAGACGTTTTCGCCATGTTTCCCACGCTGGTCTTGAAATCCTGACCTCAGGTGATCCGCCCACCTTGGCCTCCCAAAGCGCTGGTTAACAACAGCATTTGATGCAATGGATCACTTTCTCTTCTTACAGCACTGTCTTCACTTGGTTTCTAGTACACTACTCTCTCGGTTTCTTCCTAACTGTTGGGTCCACTTACTATACCTCTAAACATGGAAGTATTTCCAGGTTCAATCCTTGACTATCTTTTTAAATTAGTAATCATCAGCCCCATCAGACCCAATGCCTACTTTCTACGAGAAGTTTTTTTTCAATACAAAACTTAGCCGCGCGTGGTAGCATACAGCTGTAGTCCCAGCTACTAGGGAGACTAAGGCAGGAGAATTGCTTGAACCGGGGAGGCGGAGGTTGCAGTGAGCCAAGATCGCGCCATTGCACTCCAGACTGGGTGACAGAGCAAGACTCTGTCTCAAAAAAAAAGTATTTTTTTTTCATGCTGCCTTTAAAGGGGCTTGCCATCTACAGTTACACAGGTGGTAGAAGGGGGGCAAATTCTAGGTGCACTCTGTTGCCTAGTCATGCACCCTGGCAGGGTGCTACATCAACCCCAAAGAAGGGGTGCCTTTTCCTAATTCCTCCACTCAGAGGGGGCCTCTTATTTGTACAGAGGCAACTTACATGCTAGCAGCAGTTCTGTTCTGTACTATCAAGTGAAATTCACACAGAATATAGCCTACCTACACATGTAATTTTAAAATAAATATAATGCCTAAACTGTAGCATCAAGCAGACATAAATGTAAAAACAATTGATCATAAACATATGCAAATGCTCAAGCACTTTTACACTGGAAAACCTCACAAAGTAGTCAACTGCTTGAACCTGTAAACAGAGCCATGGATGTTGTCTTGGTGATTCAAGTGCAGCTTGCAGCGTTGTCAATACTTTTCTGAAATAGTGAAAACTGTTAGGAAAACTCTAAACAAAAGCAAGCATAGTCTTCTCTGAATTTACATGATAATTGTATTTTTGAAAAATGCAGTGTTAAGAGCAAAAAAGATTATGTTAAAAAGTATAAGATAATTATAAACAGGTTTTTCACCTGAAATCCCTGGAATATAAGAAGTATAAGTATTAGCTATTGTTACCTTGTTTAACCCTGTTAATAATATTTAACCCATTTTAAAAATTATTTATTTATTTATTTTTGAGATAGAGTCTCACTCTATGTGACTCACTCTGTCACCTAGGCTGGAGTACAGTGGCGTGATCTCGGCTCACAACCTCTGCCTCCTGGGTTCAAGCAATTCTCCTTCCTCAGCCTCCCAAGAAGCTGGGATTACAGGCATGTGCCACCACACCTGGCTAATTTTTGTATTTTTGTAGAGACGGGGTTTCACCATGTTGTCCAGGCTGGTCTCAAACTCCTGACCTCAAGTGATCTGCCTGCCTCAGCCTCCCAAAGTGTTGGGATTACAGGCATGTGCCATGCACCAGGCCAATTTAACCCATTTTATGATAAGGAAATAGACAATATCCAGTAGACCCTCTGGCAATAGAGATCAATGGTTGCCTACCCCAAACAGCCTACTGGTGTTAGAACCCCTGATTCTCAGCAGGGCATAGGGCCACTGGGACTGTAAGAATCCTTTTCCAGCCTCCCTTGCAGCCAGTGTGGCCGTGTGACCAGGTTCTGGTCAACATGCTATAAGGAAAAGAACTGTGCAGCCACTTCCAGGAAATTTCCTTTAAAGATAGCTGGTGCTTGCCCTTTTTCCCCTCCTTCCTCCATTTAACGCTTCGACTATGTATGTGGTAGTTAGAGCTCCATCTGGGATGATGAAGATGAGGGTCATAGCCTAAGAGGGCAGATCAAAAGCTAGGGGCAGTCAGGGTCTCTGAAGATTTCAAGCAGCAGAGCATCACCCCAGTATTGAACTATTCACCTTTACAGAAGAGGTCAATAAACTTTCTTTTTGTTAGGCAGTTCTTGTGTTACTACAAAGATATATCCGAGGCTGAGTAATTTACAAGAAAAGATGTTTAATTGGCTCACAGTTCTGCAGACTGTACAAAAAGCATAGCACCAGCATCAGCTTCTGGGGAGGCCTCAGGAAGCTTCCAACCATGGCAAAAGGCAAAGGGGGAATGGCGGCATCTCACATGGCAGGAGGGGGAGCAAGAGAGAGAGGACCTGGAGGTGCCACACACTTTTAAACAACCAGATCTCACAGGAACTCACTCAATATCATGAGGACAGCATCAAGCCATAAAGGATCTGCCCTCGTGACCCAAACATGTCTCACTAAGCCCCATCTCCAACTTTGGGGATTACATTTCAACATAAGATTTAGGGGGACATATATCCAAACTGTATGATTCAATTGGTTTAAATCATCCTTAATTTGGGTCTTTGTTAATCATAGCTGAGCATAATCCCAACCTAATTACCCTCTATAAATTATAGTTCCTTTTCTCAATCCTAACTAAGTCTCCTTCCATAAATAACAGCTCCCTCTCTCAATCTTAATCTTTTTGCTTTAATTTGCCTTAAAATCTACCAGCCTATCCTGTTTACTTTACTTCAGTAAGACTTTAATATACTGATAAATAATAGGTTCTTTCCTAAGAGTTAATCACCATATTTATGAACTTCTAACTCTTAAAATATTGACTATATGATTTTTTGTAAGAGAGTTTTTTTTTACCTTGAGTCACACACTTCTCAAATGATTTTTCTAGTATTGTGTATTTTATTAGATCAATTTGTGATATAATTCCTTTGCTCTTATTTCAGCCACCCATGAAATAGAAGAGATAGAATAGAAATGGAAGGCCAGGCACGGTGGCTCATGCTTGTAATCCTAGCACTTTGGAAGCCAAGGCAGGCGGATCATCTGAGGTCAGGAGTTCGAGACCAACCTAGCCAGCATGGTGAAACCCCATCTCAACTAAAAATACAAAAATTAGCCAGGTGTGGTGATGCATGACTGTAATCCCAGCTACCTGGGAGGCTGAGGCAAGAGAATTTCTTGAACCCCAGAGGCGAAGTTTCCAGTGAGCCGAAATCGCACCATTGCAGTCTAGCCTGGGCAACAGAGCAAGACTCTGTCTCAAAAAAAAAAAAAAAAAAAAAAAAAAAAGAAATGGAAAGAGAAAAGGAAACTGGAAAAGAATAAGAATAGCCCTTCCTCACCATTTTCATACTAAAATAGTATCACATAATAAAGCTTGACTAAATTTTTTTTTATTTACTTGGAATACTGGTATACTGAAACAATTGGAGGGTGTCCAGAAAAAATTAAAATTCTTTCCCTCTATATTTTTTCTTTTGTATTAGTTTTTATTATAAACATCAATTTAAAGGGGATTTATAGTTTGCTTCTATCTATCCTTCATTTCTGAATAATCCTGTCTAAAAGTACAAGGTGGGGCTGAGCAAAGTGGGAATGGGGAGGTCAGAGTGCTCTGGAGTGGTGGCCCAGTTCATGCTGTTAGAGTCAGGCAAGGCTGTCTTGCTGGGTTGGGTGGGAGGGGGGATGGTAGTGGTGATGGAAGTTTGGTTACACGGAGGGGATTGATCAGATGTAAACACATTGAGGATGAAGGGAGATAGTTTTCTAACTGTTAGGGAAGGGACTACAAAAATGGAAACTGAAAAAACTAAAATAAGCCATGTGGTGTTGAACTGGAATTTTCAATAGAGATATTGAAACAAGTATGGATATGGTCATATATGCATGCATGTGTGTATGCATACACATGCATACGTTCTCTAGTTTTGTCCAGTGAGAGGGCCTGGAAGAACCAACACCCCCCTACCAAGGAGCGTGCCTATTGTCTAGACCAATCTTTGGTTTCCTAAATGCCATTCTCCACTAAAACGAAACAGGGCTTTTTGGAGAATTGACTGATTCCAGGATTGAGACAGGGAACATCTTATTGGGACAGAAAATAAGGAAATGCTCAAAGAATGAGGATGACATGTCAAAAGAACACAGAAGACAGCTTAATAGGGGCTCCCCCTGTCCAAATATGTGACAATTAAGGCAGAAAAGTAACAATAGTAACAGATTATAAATTCATGTAATAAAATAGAAATTCATGAGTCCTTAAAATAAAGAGCATCAAAATAAATAATCATGACATGATTAACCCACTAAATAAAATAGAATCTATGAGTCCATACTGATATAAACAAGTGGGAAAAGGAGAAAGCTTTTCTTACAGTGGAATGCCAACTGATGGAGAAGAAATGATGGAGTCAGAAAATCACCATTTGGCAGCCAGCATAAGTAACTGATTTAGCCCAGAAATACAGTGGATGCTAATATGCAGTAGGTGAAAGTTTGAGGAGGAATGAGATAACTACATAGCCTCAAAGTACCTTCACAAAATACTTCTTAATAATACAATTTTAAAAGGTAACTTTGCAATGAAGAAACCTGGCAGATAGTTCCCTAATCAAGAAGTTAAGGCTAATAGCACAAGTAATGGAGCCAATAGAAATATAGGCTATCTAGGGCTGGGCGCAGTGGCTCACCCTGTAATCCCAGCACTTTGGGAGGCCGAGGCGGGTGGATCACAAGGTCAGGAGATCGAGCCCATCCTGGCGAACACGGTGAAACCCCGTCTCTACTAAAAATACAAAAAAAATTAGCCGGGCGCAGTGGCGGGCGCCTGTAGTCCGAGCTACTCGGGAGGCTGAGGCAGGAGAATGCTCTACTGTTCAGTATATTCCATTCTTTTGAGTAAGAAGGGTGGACACCCTGATTCCCCTCCCCATTTTTTTGGCAAATATATATATATATATATATATATGTTTGAATTGGTGCAAATTTTTGAAGTCCAAGTCTCTCAAGTCAGTTATTCATTAATTTATTCATTCCAGAAATTTGCCATTATATGCCAGGGAACCAATTATGTGCTAGTAAATGACTAGTAATAGTGACAAAGGGTTAATGAATAAAATACCTTTTTCTCTAAAAGAGAGTGTAGTTAGTGCTAAAACAGGTGGGGTAGAGCCCATGTGACAGAACAATTAGTTACCTAGGGAAGTCAGAGAAAGCTTCAGATATGAAGTGCCCATTTGAGCGGGGCCGTGGAGATTAGATGAGGAGGCGTTTTTCAGGCAAAGCAAACGGGGAGGGATTTCTAGGTGGTAAGAACATCCTGTGTAAGTACGTGGAGTTGTGAGAAAAAGCATGGCCGGCGGTGCAAGGGCCAGCTTTGCGGTTCATGGGACAGAAGGGAAAGAGATGAAGGAGTTTGTTTTAGGCTGCTAGTCATGGGTAACCAACAAAGGTTGGTGAGCATCCAACTAATATGTCCAGGTCTTCAGTTTGTTTTGAAGGAAAGGAGGTCAGATACCTCCGGCAACAGGGTAATAGATGAGGAAGTAGAATAAGCTTTATTTTTTAAAATTGGATTCAATGGAGACATTTGAGGGGTGAAGGAGGTGGGGGGAGACTGTATGGCACAGGATACTATGGGGAAAATTCCATGAGGTTTTGTTTTGTTTCTTTTAGTGTTTTGAGAACAGTGAAGTCCTATTTGTACTGATTAACTTTGAAGTGCTTATGTGGCAAACAGAAATCTTACTCCAGATTCACCACTGCCACCCTCTGGAACCATGGCAAAAAACAGAAAAGTGTTTAAAGTCAGTATTGAATGCTGATCATCTACTTGAGTGGTTTCCAGCCATTTCATCCACAGACTTCTTTTATTACCTACTCTCCCCCACAGATTGAATCTATGATTTACAAAACTCAAAGACATTATTTATTTAAAATTTGTTTCCCATTTTAATAATCAGTTACACAAATAAATGCCAGTCAGAGCTTCTGACCCATGATGATCCACCAGTATTCGTATTTTAAGGTGACTTCATTCCAAGCAAAAGCAAAGACATATGAGGTCTTAGTCTATAGCGTCTTTATTAAAATAAATGTACAATTTGTTAGTTATTTTTCTTTGTTTTTGAAAATAGTTTGCAAAGCCACAACACTACCTGCAAACTGATCCAGGTTCAGGGGCCTGTGGGGCCACTGATCTCCAGTGGTCCTCAACCAGGGGCAACTGTGCTCCCCAGGGGACATTTGGCAGTGCCTGGAGACATTTTTGGTTGTCAAACCTGGGTGGGGGAGGGACTACTGGCATTTAATGGGTAGAGGCCAGGGATGCTGCTAAGCAACCTATTATGCACAGGACAAGTCATAAAATAAGAATTATTTGTGGCTGGGTGTGGTGGCTCACTCCTGTAATCCAAGCACTTTGGGAAGCCAAGGCAGGCAGATTGCTTGAGCTCAGGAGTTCAAGACCAGCCTGGACAACATGGCAAAAACTTGTCTCTACCAAAAATACAAACAATTAGCTGGGCATGGTGGTGCATACCTGTGGTTCCAGCTACTTGGGAGGCAGAGATGGGGGGATCACTAGAGCCCGGGAGGTGGAGGTTGCAGTGGGCCAAGATTGAGCCATTGCATTCCAGCCTAGGTGAGAGAGAGACCCCGTCTCAAAAAAACGGGGTCTCAAAAAAAGAAAAAAAGAAAAAGAAAGAAAAAAGAATTATTTGGCCCAAAATGTCAATAATATCAAGGTTGAAAACTCTGATCTAGCCCAATCCCTACAGTGTATAAAGGAAGAAAATAAGATCCAAAACAATTAAATGACTTTTTCTTTTATTTAATTAGTCAATACATTCAAAGTTTCCAAAAATAGAACATTAAAAGGATATGTAGGATTTGAACAGATATTTCTCCAAAGAAGATATACAAATGGCCAATGAGCAAATGAAAAGATTCTCAACATCATTAGTCATTAGGAAAATGCAAATCAAAACCACAATGAAATACTGCTTTATAGCCACTAGCATGGCTATAATTAAAACAACGACAAAAATGGAAAATAACAAATTGTTGGTGAGAACGTGGAGAAATTGGAACCTTCGTACATTGCTGGTGGGAATATAAAATGGCGCAGCTGCCATGGAAAAGTTTGGCAGTTCCTCAAAAAAAGTTCTATGTAAAATTATGATATGACCCAGCAATTCCACACCCCAGGTATATGTCCAAAGAAATTGAAAACAGGTATTCAAACAAATACTTGTACACAAATGTTCATAGCAGCAAAATTCACAGTAGCCAAAAGGTGGAAACAACCCAGATGTCCATTAACAGGTGCAGGGATAAACAAAATGTGGTATATACATACAATGGAATCATACTCATACATTAAAAGGAATGAAGTACTACTACTACAACAAGCTACAATGTGGGTGAAGCTTGGGGATATTACGCTTAGTGAAAGCCAGATATAAAAGGTCACATGTTGTTTCTATTTATATGAAATATCCAAAACAGGTAAATTTATAGAGATAGAAAGCAGACTGAGAGTTGCCATGGGCTAGGAGAGAAGGAAGATAGGGAGGAACTGCTTAATGATTACAGAGTTTTCTTTTAAAGTTGTGAAAATGGGCTGGGCACAGTGCCTCATGCCTGAAATCCCAGCACTCTGGGAGGCCGAGGCAGGCAGATCACTTGGGGTCGGGAGTTCAAGACCAGCCTGGCCAACATGGTGAAACCCCATCTGTACTAAAAATACAAAGATTAGCTCGGTGTGGTGGCATGTGCCTATAATCCCAGCTACTCAGGAGGCTGAACCAGGAGAATCGCTTGAACCCAGGAGACGGAGGTTAGCAGTGAGCTGAGGCTGCACCACTGCACACTAAACTGGGTGACAGAGTGAGACTCCATCCCAAAACAAACAAATAAATGAAGTTGCAAAAATGTTTTGGAATTATATAGAGGTGGTGGTTGCAATAACATTGTGAATGTACTATATGCCACTCAATTGTATACTTTGAAATGGTTAATATGTGAATTTCATAATTAAAAGTTTTTTAAAAATGTATAGTGAAACATCTCATTGTTGTCTGCCCTCAGTGTAGTTCCCACTATACCCATAGGCAACCCGTGTTCTTAGTATCTTAGGAGCCCTCCAGTATACTTATGCACATACACAGAAATGGATAGCTTGTTATCCCCTTCCTTCTCTTTTTATACAGAGGCAGCATATTTTGTAAATTATTCTGTGCCTTGTCTTTCTCAGCAATTTATCATGGAGATCTTTCTGTGGCCTTGACACTCTTGAACATTGCAGGCCACTTTGTTCCTCAATGTGGTTTGTCTGGTATTTCCTGATTACTAGATTCAGGTTATGTGGCTTTGGTAAGAGTATCACAGAATGCATCTTTTCTTTGTATCTTATCATGTGGCACCTGATTTTGATTTTCCAATTGCTAACGATAGTTGTTTGATCATTGGATTGTAATAAGATGGTGTCTACCAGTTACTATAGTGAAGAAGACTGAAAATAGCCAGTGTTCGAAGGGATCCTGGTTCCTTTAGTGAGAAGCAGTTTCTAGAAACTAAAACCTGAGCATTAAGTATGCTCATTGTTATAGGTTGATTCCTTTGATTAGTGCCCTTGTAACAAATTTCCCTTCCTGCCACTGTCCCCTCCCCTGCATTTCTTCTTCATTCCATTCAGGTTCTGACACCATGTGCCAGGTCATTCTGCATGGACATCCTCCTCGCTTCCTTTAGGCTCTGACACTCCACAGCAGGCCACCCTCTTCCCCGCAGTTGGGACACCCTCTTAACCCCACTTAGGCTCCAACACTCCCTGTCAGGCCACCCTCTAGGGATGCTTCATCCTACTTGGGCTCCAATGGCTGGTGCTGGGCTGCCCCTCACCACGCGTGATCACCATCCTCACCTCCTCAGGCACCAACTTCCCATGTTTGCCCGCCCTCTTATGTAGATACCTTCCTCCTCCTGCTCAGGCTCTGACATCCCACACTGGCTGCTCTCTTATGTGGATGTTCTCCTCACTCCATTCAGACCACTGTGACTACCCCCATACCCCAGCACAGGTGCATACTTTGCTCACTCCATCTAATGGTTTTAAAACCGTATCTTCAGGAAGGATAGAGGAACAACCTTGTATTAACTCCTAACATCCACTACCACAATGGGAGAAAGAAACAATCATCCCTATATCATGGGAAAATAAGCTTAGTGAGGGCGGGTAACTTACACAAGTTCCCACTAGTAAGTGTTGGGGGCAGGATTCAAACTCAGATTCGAATCTGGCCTCTAGAACCAGCATTATCAACCATTATGTTGTCAATCATATAAAACAATCATATAATGTGCTATTAAATATACTGTTTTTATTATCTTCTGCTACCGTATATACTGCCTTCTTTTTTTGAGACAGAGTCCCATTCTGTCGCCCAGGCTGGAGTGCAGTGGTGCCATCTCAGCTGACTGCAGCCTCTGCTTCCTGGGTTCAAGTGATCCTTGTGTCTCAGCCTCCTGAGTAGCTGAGCTTACAGGCATGCACTACCATGCTTGGTTAATTTTTGTACTTTTAGTAGAGACGAGGTTTAGTAGAGATCGGGTTTCACCATGTTGGCCAGGCTGGTCTTGAACTCCTGGCCTCAAGTGATCCACCCACCTTGGCCTCCCAAAGTGCTGGGATTACAGGCATGAACCACACTGCCCGGCCTATACTGCTTTTTTAATATGACTCAATATATATGAACAAATTGTATGCATCCACTCATTTTCTGTCTCATCTGTTTCCCGGGTCCTTGATTGCTAGCTCCCTCTAGCTCCCTCTGCACTTAATGGCTAATAAATGTGGTTTTGGGTCTAGACTAATCTCTTGTATCTTGAGTTATTAGGCAAAGTAATTTTCTGGTCCATAAAGGGATTGGTCTCCCCATAAATATATAAGGTGCTACTTTTACATTGGTTTTACATTACTTAAACCAAAGCTTTTGGGGATAGTTAGATTTTGATTGAATATAAATGTAGGAGAACAAACATTTATCGAACTGACCAGATATTGTACTGCTTTGCATATATTATCTCATTTAATGTTCTTCATTTAATGTTAACCCTGTGAGAGTCAGGAGAGAACCCCAACTTTAGGTAGCAAGGAGTAAACCTGCTATCTCTCCACAGGTGCTGAAAGGAGACATGAGACTATGTGGATCAGAACAAGACAGTTTACTACACACAGCAAACAGCAGAAGCATCGTCTTAGCTGTGTCAGCCTCCCTTGCCCCCTAGGTCCCAAGAGGTGAAGTGATAGGCCCAGATAGATAGATGTCAGGTGCACAGTGGATTCCAGCACAGCTGAAGAATCAGAGCCAACAGCCCAGAACTTTTTGAGCAAGCAGCAGTTTAGCAAACAGCAAACAAGTAGTCCAATATTAGTTATTAGTATTAGTTATTAGTAGGTCACATTGACCTACTCACGTGCCTATGTACCTCGCTACAGAAACTATTCAGTATCAGGAGGAGGATACACACCACAAATATTGTATCCTAAAAGCAGCCTTATAAGATGGGTATTGAACTGGGCATGGTGGTGTACACCTGTAATCCCAGCCACTTGGGAGACTGAGACAGGAGGATTGCTTGAGCCCAGGAGTTTGAGACCAGCCTGGGCAACATAGTTAGAGCCCACCTCATTAAAAAAAAATTTTTTTTAAGATGGGTACTATCATGATCATCCTCTTTATTGATGAGGAGATTGAAGCAGAGATAACCTGCACATGGCAGAGTCAGGATTTGAACTCAGACAGTATTGGCTCCTAACCACAATACCAGGTTTCCTTTGTTGGGGCTCAGAAAATGATACCCCGAAGCATACTGATACTTTGCACTAAAGCAGCAGCCTCAGAACCAAGGTCTGACCTTCTCTCTGACCTTCTCCCACCCCCCATCTCTTGCCTTCCTCCTCTCCTGAAGCACAGGAAGAGACTTTTCTCTGAAGTTTCCTTATCTACCTAAAGATCCAATCCACTGAAGAGGAAAACAATTGTCTTCAATCTTCTTACTGAAATTTCATTAACCAAGGAAAATTAAACTCATATCACAGAGGAAAAAGACTGAAAATCAAACACCATACCTACAGCCCAGATGAACTTTGTCCCAGACTATTGTTTGTTCTATGGACCCATTCTTCTCTTGTAAAAATCACTTATTACTCTTCTAAAATTGCCTACATCCTGCATTCCCCTCCCCCCTATGAATAACGGTATATAAACTTCTAGACCTTATTGGGTCTAGCGCTACTAGAATTGGGCATTCGCCTTGCTGTGATGCTCCCATGAGCATAAATCAATTATGCTGTGCTTTTTCTCCTTGTTTTGGATAGATAGACCAATTGGTCTATTGTCTATTTATTTCTCAGACTCAAATATCAAACCTCAAGAGGTGAGAGAGGAGGTTCTTATGCTCCTACACCTTTGAGGTATGATTGTCTCTCTACAATGGTACAATGGGCTTTGAACCACCAAAAAGATTTGAATTCTAATCTAGGTTCAGTGTTTGTATGATCCAAGGAAGCTTATATATTTTTTAATCTTAACTTCTTCGCTAGACAGAATACCATATCTCTCAGGTTTGACAAAAAATATATAAAAAGCTTCCACAAGACAGCATTCAAATCTTGGATTTTTCCTCCTTTAAACCTATTCCGATCATACCTGTAGCTGATTCTGGCCATAATCAGAAAAAAATAAGATGTTGGAATTATGAGAATAAACAAAATAAAAAGAAGAGCTCATCAATTTCAAAAGTAACTTCCTAAATGCTATCCCTCTTCATTAACTGCATTAATATTTGTATTTCTATATATTTGTTTATTTGTACTCTACTTAACCACACTTTTGGGAGCGGCAGCGTTGTATAAAGGAAAAATCTTAGGCTTTGGAGCCCTTTTACCTTCCACAGGGCTTTCAACAAAAATACATAATCTCTCTGAAGCTGTCTCCTCATCTGTAAAATGGGGATGATAATAATATCTACCTTGAAGTACTGTGAGGATTTAAATTAGACAAATTACATAATAAAATATCCTAGCATAACATGAAAGGCATTCAATATGTATTGGTCCCCTTCTTCTCAAAGAGGTTTTAAAATTCCACAAGGGCAGACATCATACATTCATTTTACTCACCTCAGTAAATATTTCTAAATCATTTCATAAATTCCTTTTTAGATGGTTGTATACCACTGGAATTTTTGGGTTCTAGGATAAATAATGGTAGAACTCACCAAACTGTTCATCCTAATTAACAATTAGGGGTCATTTTCTTCATATGTGCTCAAAATGTATTCTATCTCATCTTCGAAAAAATATAAAGCCTGTTATTTCCCCTATATTTGAAGCAATTATTCTGATGAATATTCTGTGGAGCCATATGCCAACATGGCAATATATATATTTGCCTTTAAAATAGTAATGCCTTTTAACCTAGGAATTATATTTTTAAGAATTTATGGTAAAGAATCAAAAATACACTTGAAGATTCATATAAAAGTATGTTCGGTGCAGACTGTTTATAACCGGAGAAAAAATGAAAATAATAGAATAATACATTATCACAGATGCAAAATACAAAGTATAATGAAGACATTAAGCCACATTTTAGAAGAGTATATTCAGTCATATGAGAATTTGCTCAATATAAAGTGAAGAAAACAAGTTACAAAACTGTGTGTAGGCTGGGTGTCGTGGCTCACACCTGTAATCCTAGCACTTTGGTAGGCTGAGGTGGGCGGATTGCCTGAGCTCAGGAGTTCAAGATCAGCCTGGGCAAAGTGGTAAGACCCCGTCCCTACTAAAAAAAAAAAAAAAAAATTAGCAAAAGATTAGCTGGACGTGATGCTGCATGCCTGTAATCCCAGCTACTCAGGAGGCTGAGACACGAGAATTGCTTGAATCTGGGAAGCGGAGGTTGCAGTGAGCTGAGATTGCACCACTTAACTCCAGCCTGGGTGATGGAGTGAGAATGTCTCCAAAACGACAACAAAAAAGAAAAAACAAACAACAACAACAAAAAACTGTAGATATCTTGTAAAAAAAAAAAGTGCATATGTTACAATAAAAGTTAATTGTTTTCTTTGATTGGTGGGATTACTAGTGATTTTAGGTTTATTGTTTAGAACTTTCTACATTTTCCAAAATTTTGTATAATATTTATAATTAGACAAATATCAATGACTTATGCCCACTTAATTTTAATAAGGTATTTAAGATTAAAATTTAATATGGGCCAGGAATGGTGGTTCACGCCTGTAATCCCAGCACTTTGGGAGGCCAAGGTGGGTACACACAGCTGGAGCCCAAGAGTTTGAGACCAGCCTGGACAACATAGCGAGACCCTATCTCTACAAAAAAAATTTAAAAATTAGCTGGGTGTGGTGGCATATGCCTGTGGTCCCAGCTACTCGGGAGGCTGAAGTGGGAGGATCTCTTGAGCCCAAGAGGTCAAGGCTGCAGTAAGCCAAGATCTCACCTCTACAGTCCAGCCTGGGTGACAGAATGAGACCCTGTCTCAAATAAAAAAAAAAAAAAATTTAACATGAAGAGAAAGACCAACCTTAAATACATTATCTTTACATAATGTGTTTACTGTAGTATTTCGTTTCACTTCACTGAGAAAACAGCTAAAGAGTCAGGCTTTTGAAATACATATTGAGTCTTTGAAAGGTAGCTTCATGAAGTAGAAAAAGCAGAGTTTTGAAACCCAGGTATGTGGTCCTGAGCAAGCTATGAGGCAGAAGAATAGCGGCTGGAAGCAGGGAACCTAAGGCCCATCCATGCTGACTGGGTATCAGAGGCTACTCCCATTTCAACCCCTCCTTTTTCTGCGTGGCAGCTGAAAAATGAAAGTACGTCTTATTGGTCCCCTCCCGCAACCAATCAGACTGGTTGTGGGCCAATGGGCAACCTCTAGAGGGTATTTAAACCCCAGAAAATTCTGTAACCAATGCTCTTGAGCCGCTTGCACCAGGCGGTGTCCACCCTGTAGAGTGTACTTTCATTTAAAATAAATCTCTGCTTTCGCTGCCTTGCTTCGTTTGTGTGTTTTGTCCAATTCTTTGTTGAAAACGCCAAGAACTCGGACAGCTACCCTCAACTGGTTACAGTTACCTGCTGGGCCTGCTTCCTCATCTCTTAAACGGGGCTGTCACCCCGAATCAGACAGTAAGGTAAGATTTCCACAATTGTTGAAAAAGCCTGACACATAGTAGGAACTCAAAGTCTGTACAAAGACTTAAAGTTCATAAAACAATAGACAAACTAAGGGAGAAATCCACTGAAGTTTAGGGTGAATAAATCTAATAACTGTTTGGTAAAAACTACACTGACAATCATTGTCTGGTCAGTGTTCAACATTTACGTGAAACACTGAGCTTTTACAAGGCCAACCCCCGTTTTACGTTAAATTCTCGCAACCACGCTGAGGATGGTTCCGTTTTTAAAGCCGCGTTCCTGCCGAGGAAACAATGGCCCTCAGGGTTAAGACGCTGCCCAACACCGGCCGCGCCTGATAGACGCAGGTTCCGAATGCAGGCCCCCTCCAAAGTCTTACCCACTGCTCCACAATGCCTCAACACCCAACATTTCATCCTCAACTCCAAATCCATCTCTTCAGGGCCGCAAAAAAGCGTTACTTCCCAAAGGGCGTGTTCTCCAAGAACTGCCTTTAGCATTTCAGATCAGAGTGAGCCGAACTCAATAGGATTACGACAAAAACTAGTGAGATTCAGATAACACCGTTACGTCGAAAGTTTTAATCCGTGACAGAGGAAATATTGCTTACGCCCTTAGGTAATTTCAAATGCACGTAAGAAGGCCGTGCCGGTCTCTGCTGGCGAAGCAAAAGAAAGGTGGGGCCGGCGGGGTCGTGGAGCGCGGGTGGGGCATGATACCGTATCCCAGACGCGACTTGACCTCGTTTGCAAGAAATTCTGTATCCGACTCCCTTCAGTGCGTTTCGCCGCCCCTAGTCTAGTCTGGCTAGCCCCCAATTCCTTTAAAAGGGGTTGAAACGGGTGTTGCAGAAGAGAGAACACTCAGGTAGAAAGGGCCTGCGGCAGAGGCGCCCCCAAATCATGGAACCTGTTGGAACAGTGAGGAAGGAACTCTGGGACCCCGAACGTTCTCACGGGTGTAAAAAGACAAAGTAAATTCCCATTAGCCAAGTTGGGGAAAAGTCACATCCGTTACACAGCCTCTCCCAGACCGCCCTCTAGGAAGGACAGCACATTTACAAACACCGGCCTGCCTCCAGTCCTTTGCTGCCTCACAGCGATCCTCAGAGCCGGTTTCCCAAGGTCCGCGCGCCGCCTGCAAGGCGCAAACCCAAGCCGCTGCTGGTTGCTAGGAGATACTGGTCCAGCCATCTCCTCCAATCAGCACGCACCTCTTTGCGTCCAATCACAGAGGCAGAAAGGGCCGTGGTGGGAGGTGAAAGGTCATACTCCTGTTTGGCGGCCATTTTTCTTGAAACTGCGGCTCGGGACCTGCGGTACCTGCTGTAGTCACGAGGGACGGGCGGCGGCCTGGTCGGCAGAGAGTAGCCTGCAACATTCGGCCGTAGTTACGATGGTAAGGAGAAAGAGAACGGCGGGAGAAGCGGAGAGAAAGAGAAGGAGGGAGACCAGCCTCGCGGGGCCTGCTGGTTGCTTCGCGCGTTTCCCATTCATCCGCGTGAGGCGCCGCGCACCCGGTAGCCAGCTCCTTTCACTCTGCTTTTAGGGTTTCTGAGGCGCGTGCTCCTCCTGATGCCTTTCTTTTCCTAGGATTGCCCGTGCCTTCTCCTCTTTGTTTGAATCCGGGCCTGGGATATTCTTAGTTGGGGCTATAGGGTCGGGGTAAAAGTCAAAGAGAATTTGCACTTCCCACTTAACCACACTCCAAAATTCACTTTCACTCCATGAAAGTAATGATACGGCCATGCTCTAGATTAACTCAGTTGGGTGGGGAAGACAGACATTAGTCAAAAAATAACAAGTATGCAATTGCAAATAATAAGTGCTAAGAACAATGCAGACAGGAGGCTGTGAGGGTGCGCGTTAGACATTAGAGGCTTAATCAGAGATGGCCTCCCTAGAAGGTGGAATTTAACCTGAAGCCTGAGTGTCATGAAATACGACCCTTTAAAGAGCAGGAGGAGGAGTGTACCGAGCACAGGGAATAGGAGCATAAGACCTGCGGCCGGAAAGAAAGCTTGGTCAGTTGGAGAAATTGACAGAAAGGTACAGCCACTTGCGAGAATAGTGGTTAAGAGATGGTATCAGAGGAGCAGGCGTTGGGCAGGACCTCTTAGGCTGTATTGGGAGGTTTTGATTGTACTCCAAATCAATTGAAAATGATTCGGTTGGAAGCCATTGAATCATTTTAAGCAGAAATATGACAATCTGATGTGCACTTTCAAAAATCATAGTTGCTGTGGTGGATAACAAATTGGAGAATGAAAACTGGAGACCTATTAGGTTATTGGAGTAATCGCCATATCAAAATCACTCCGAATATGCTTATGTTAGAGGGGGTTAGTAGCCAAGTTTCTTAGTTCTCTTCTTTGTTTGACTGGTGAGTGAGCAGAAGAGGGCAAAAACCGAAATCACTGGAGATGTTAATGGTTTGCTGAATAAATAAACATTAAGTAATTGCTATAAGTAAGAGGCAGTGCTAGTGACAAAGTCAGACAGGACCTAGCCGTAGCTTCCACAGTTAAAGACTGTCAAGCGTGATCTGCCCTCTGCTTCCTTCTGTAGTCTTACATTTGGGGCTTTGACTGACAATGCTGAATTGCATGTCCCCAAAATCACCTTGTTGCATCACTCTTCCCTCCTTTTGCATAAGTAACTAGCCTTGCCTGGAACAGCATTTTTTCCCGCTCTGGAAATAAACTCTCATCCTTTAAAACTGAGGTATTGCTTATTTCAGGCAACCTTTCCTTTTTTCCCTGGATTGCTTTGGTACCCTTGTGCCTAGTATATCTTCTCTTACTACATTGCAGTATGCAATATAATTATTTGTATGTGAGGAGTTCCCCTCCCGATCTCCCAACTTCTTGACAGGGACTTATTTATTATTTATTTATTTATTTATTTATATATAAGAGACAAGGTCTTGCTCTGTTGCCCAGGCTGGAGTGCAGTGGCCTAATCATAGCTCACTGCAGCCTCGAGCTCCTGGGTTCAAGCAGTTCCCCCACCTTATCCTCCCTAGTAGCTGGGACTACAGGTGTGCACCACCACACCTTACTATTTTTGGTAGAGATGGGGGTCTCACTATGTTGCCTGGGCTGGTCTTGAACTCCTGACCTTAAGTGATCCCCCTGCCTTGGCCTTCCAGATTACTGGAATTGCAGATACGAGTCACCCTGCCTGGCGCACATTTTTTTTTTTTTTTTTTTAGTGCCTTTATCTTTGTTTCTTCAGAGCTCAGAACCGTGAGTGATGTAGGTAGTCAGTGTATCTTAAGTGAATAGTGAGTGTTTTGTTTTGATGAGTTAAAGGTGAAACTGGCTAACTGGATATTTAAATTTTCCCGGTACTCTTCAACAAATAAAAGTGAAAATTATGTACTAAAATAATAAGGAGTCAAAAGTTTTCTTCATTTGCATACCACAAAATATTGGTGATTCGGTAGAAGAGAGTTGGTGGTGGGAGGAAAAATAATTAATTGGATCCTTTTTTGTTCTTTGTGCAGAGTTTACCCCTCAATCCCAAACCTTTCCTCAATGGACTAACAGGAAAGCCAGTGATGGTGAAACTTAAGTGGGGAATGGAGTACAAGGGCTATCTGGTATCTGTAGATGGCTACATGAACATGCAGGTAAGCTAAAGAGCTGTAAAGGTCATAACATTGCATTTATTTTGCTTCACCTTGTTTCTCAAAGGTTTAGTCTGACTAATAAGAATACATACAATTAAATTGACAAATATACGGCAAAATTCAAAAATGAAGTCAAAGCCAGGGAGGATACTGTGATATAACTACGTAGAAGACATGGACTTAAACCAGAATTCAGCTACAGATTTTATTCCTAGTAGTTAAAGTTAAGAGCTCAGACATTTGATTCATAATAATACCATAAGGGAAACACACTCCTTTGCTGGAGAAAACAAAACATTTCTCATCATTTAGCCCTGAAAGAAAGTTTTCAAGTGAAATTCTTGAGTCTTTTAATGGATGCTAAAGGCACAACACCAAAGCTATTGAGGAAATTCATTCCTTCAGGGGAAAGACAGATCTGCCGAAGGAATTGAACTGACTGTATGTCTGTCAAATGAGTTTCTGTAAATGATTCAGCCATGTGTTTTGGTGGGTTTTTTTGTAATTAATTTTTTTTTATTGTGGTAAAATACACATTATGATTTTGCCACTCTAACCATTTTTAAGTGTATAATTCAGTGGCATTAAGTACCTTCACATTGTTCTGCAGCCATCACCATTATCCATATCTGGAACTTTTTTATCTTCCAAAAGTGAAATTTGTTGCCCATTAAACAATAATTTTCCATTAAACAATAATTTTACAATTAAACATTAAACAATAATTTTCCATTCCTTCCTCCACCTAACTAACCCCTGGTAACCACTATTCTACATGTCTATGAATTTGACCATGCATAATACCTCATATAAGTGGAATCGTATATTATCCTTTTGCGTCTGGCTTGTTTGACTTAGCATAGTGTATTATTCAAGGTTCATCCATGTTGTAGCATGTGTCAGAATTTCCTTTTTATGACTGAATAATATTCCATTATATGCATATACTACATTCTAATCCATTTGCCTCTTGGTGGACACTGGGTTGCTTCCCTCTTTGGACTCTAGTAAATAATGCTGCTGTGAACATGGGTATACAAATGTCTGTTCCAGTCCCTGCTTTCAGCTCTTTGGGGTATATACCCAGAAGTGGAATTACTGGATTACTGGTAATTCTATGTTTAATTTTTTAAGGAGGCCAAGCGTGGTGGCTCATGCCTATAATCCCAGCACTTCAGGAGGCTGAAGCAGCGGATTGCTTGAGCCCAGGAGTTTGAGACCAGCCTGGGCAACATAGTGAAACTGCATCTCTACAAAAAAAATACAAAAATTAGCTAGGCATGGTGATGTGGGCACCTGTATTCCCAGCTACTCAGGAAGCTGAGGTGGGAGGATCACCTGAGCCTGGGGAGGTTGAAGCTGCAGCGAGCCGTGATTGCACCACTGCACTCTAGCCTGGATGACAGAGAAATTTTTGTTTTCTTTTGAGTAACTGTCACAGTATTTTCCACAGCAGCTACGTGGTTTTACATACCCACCAGCAATGCACAAAGGTTCCAGTTTCTCCACATCCTCACCAACACTGATTATTTTCTATGGGTGTTTATAAAATAGTTATTCTAATGGGTGTGAAGTGGTATCTTATTGTGGTTTTGATTTGCATTTGGTTAATGATGTTGAGCACCTTCTCATGTGTTTATTGGCCATTTGTTTATCTTTGGAGAAATGCCTGTTCATGTCTTTTGCACATTTAAAAAATTAGTTTGGGGTTTTTTGTTGTTTTTTAATGGTAGTAGTTTCCAGGCAGGTTTTTAAAGGCTATCAAGACAGGCGGTCAATCCAATCATGAATCCAAGGATTCCATACTTGTAAGCAGAGTACTAAAAGGAGTACTTAAGTAGGCAGAGAGCTATGATTTTCCTTAACTTAGGCAATTACCACCTGAGCACATGACATTAAGGTCCCCAAAGCATAGTTTGAGTTTGGAAAATTCCTTAAACAGGAATCATTTACCAAGACCATAGAAAAATCTGGGAAGTACATGAATTGTGATGAAAGTATTCTGGAATTAGTGGTGATAGTTGCACAGGTTTTTGAATATACTGAAAACCACTGAATTGTACACTTTAAAAGGGTGAATTTTGTTTTAGAATATAGCTTGCTAGTGACCCTGCTAGAGTTGCAAAATGTCTGAGTAACCAACCACTTTGAGTAGTCAACCATATTGATACCAGTGTTTGAATTTATTCACTCAGCAAATATTTATTGAGCTCCATTATGTGCCTGGCACTGTGAATATAGCATTGAACAAAACAAAGTCCCTGCCCTCAACAGTTTATGTTTTAGTGGTGGGAGGTGGTAATATAATGTGATAATAGGCATGATAGATGCCATCCATGAAGAAAAAGGGAATAGGCAGTATGTTCAGTATTATATAGGATAGCCTCTCTGAGGAGGTGAAATCTGGAAGATACCAGAATTAGTGTACAAGTCAGGTGAGTATCTGGGGAAAAGCATCCCAGTTTGAGGGAACAACAAGTACAAAGGCCCTGTGGCAGAAGCATGCTTGGTGTGTTCAAGGCACAGCAAAAAGGCCAGAGCGGATTGAGTTAAGGGAAGAATGACAGAAAGTTAGATTAAAATGGCGTCCATAGAGAGCCTGTTAAGTGATGGTGAAGACTGAATTTAATACATGATAGAAAGTATTTGGAGCATTATTGTGTCATTTAGAAACCAGTTAAAGGTTGTAATTACTTTTTACAAAAAATTAGTTGCTCTTAATACATTATTTCTTACAGCTGTTATATACAAACTAATTGTCTCAACAACCTGGTATATTTCAGACAAAACTGTATCATCTGGATAATGGAGATTACTTTGTGTTTTCTATAAGAGAGGGAGCAACATCCAGTAGTAGTGTTCATTAACATGTTTTTCATGCCTTATGAAACATCCTATTTTAATCCTTACTGTTAAGCCCTATTTTTCTTTTCCTTTTCCACATGCCTAGTTGTGAAGGAAACTTCCCTCTCTCCCATCACTCCTTAGTTCCGTCTGTGAGTCCCAGGTGGCATTGATTGTGATTTTTCTTTTAATTACAAGTAAAGCTTGTTACCTATATGTAGAAGGAAAGCTAAACATTTTGATATAAAATTAGAAATAATTCACCAAAATAACTGTAGTTAAAGTAAGAAGAGCTCAGACATTTGATTCATAATAATACCGTAAGGGAAACACACTACTTTGCTATAGTTCACCAAAATAACTGTAAAGGTCACTGTTAACTATTTAACTTCCTCTTAAGAACTTGTTTTTCCCTGTTTATTAGTACATAATTTAAAAAAATTCTTATTCAGGCCCAGATGTGGTAGCTTATGCCTGTAATCCCAGCACTTCGGGAGGCCAAGGTGGGAGGATCACTTGAAGGCAGAAATTCAAGACCAGCTTGGGCAATATAGCAAGATCTCATCTCTACAAAAAAAATTGTTTTGAAGTAGCCAGGCTTTGTGGCACATGCTTTTAGTCCTAGCTACCCAGGAGGTTGAGGCAGGAGGAGCCCAGGAGTTCAAGGTTTTGGTCAGCTATGATTGTGCCACTGCATTCTAGCCTGGGCAACAGAGGGAGACCCTGTTTCTTAAAAGACAGGAAAAGAAGAAAATTCTTACTCAGTTATCTGCTTTGGTTGTTGACTAATATAAAAGTATTTGGCATGTTAGCCATAGCTTTCGTATACCCATCTGGACACTTCAATATGATTTATAATGTTTTACTCTGAGAAAACTTAACGTCTGGTTCTTTAGAATGAATTTTCAGAAAACTTTTTAATCATAATTTATTCATAAATTAGAGACTGCCTTCTTCCACACACAGTTTTGATATCTAATAGAAAGAAATATTACATAACCTGGGAGATTTAGAAACTTATGTTGAAACAAGCTTTATTATATATTTGTTCTACAGCCATGAATATTAATTTTATTGAAGGTTTATATGAAACCAAAAGTACTACAATAGTAATAGAAAGCTCATCTTCTGTTTATTAATTATAGATAAATTTGAGTTGTTGGTATAGAAAGGTCTCAGTTAATGAGTTCTCTCACCAATATTATCTGTTTTGTAATATTTTCTTCCCATATGATTATACTAATATATTTCTTTTTATTGAAAGCTTGCAAATACAGAAGAATACATAGATGGAGCTTTGTCTGGACATCTGGGTGAAGTTTTAATAAGGTAACAAACAGCAGTAGTATATGTAAGGAGTTACTGGTGAGCATTAGGTATACCTGTTCTAAATATATTAGTGCCTCAATTTTGGAATTACTTTTTTTTAAAAAATCACTATTAACTTATAATACTTTACAGTTAGACTTCAGAAGTCTTTCAAATTGTTAAACTTGTCAGAGGTAAGTTTTCAAATGTTTTGGAACTGGCCAAAAGATTTTTCTAGTGTTGATGTTAAATTTTCTAGCTCTTAGCTATAATCTTTTGCAGTGGCAACCTTTTGCAGTGGCCTTCATTGCAGGAACTTAGTTTTGAATTTTAGTTGGGTCTGGCTGTTTTGTTATATTGATTTTCTGTACTAGCTTCAAAGCTCCAAATTCTGGTAATTATTTCCTTTGGAAAATCATAAAGATGTCATTTTATAACAACCATATGGTGGAAAATAAGTGCCATGTGCTTTTCAACAAATCTATGTGAAACTTTTTTTTAAAACGAATATATCTAAAAAAATTTTTTAGAGACAAGAATATTGTAAATATAGCATTCAGTATTTTCATAATAAAAATACAGTAATTCAGATCATACATGGTTTCTGGTTGGAACAAAAAAATCGACTTTTTCTATTTACAGGTGTAATAATGTCCTTTATATCAGAGGTGTGGAAGAAGAGGAAGAAGATGGGGAAATGAGAGAATAGCATCTTTTGTGGGGGATTTTTTTTATATATATTTCTAGACAATAAAGATTTGTTTGTTTTTCAACTTGACTTGTGAACTATTTGTATTCAGATATTTACAAGCAAAGCCGAAATGTTGAACCAATTGGGAAAGATTACTCACAGAACTAATGCTTTAAAAGCCACTGAATTTCATTTAAGTTGCTTTTCTTTTGTGAGCCCAATATTCTTTTTTTTCCATAAAGGATAATTATTTATATGCATTAGATATTTTTACGAAGGTGAATTTCAGACCTTTTCCTGTAAAATTATTTATTAGCTGAGACCTTTTAAATGCAACTTTTTCTTTTAAAGTTATTTTTGAGCCACTTTTAACATGTATAAAATTAAACATTTTCTTGGTATTAATAATATACTGTCTTATTTTACTTAGTAGTCAATAAATTACATGTTAATTCTGTGTCAGTATAAGCTAAATGAACATATTGTAGCTAAAATTGAAACATCTTCTAAAAATTAAAATGATTGTACAGACAGGACACAACAGAAATTGGGAACTGACATTCATGCTGAAAGCATACGGTTTGTTCACTGAAGAGAAAAAAGTTCTCTGAACAAGATGTAATGTCAAATAAAAACCAGTCTCACCATTATGTTCTGAGACTGTAACCTCGAGGTTGAGTTTTAAGCCCCTCAAACCCTTCAGATATTTTAGGGTTGCACATTGTTAAAATGTATATTCCATAGTAATAACAGTATGCTATGAACTTCCCTACAGATGGGTTGAGAAAATATATCATTTACATTCTCATGTTGTAAGAGAATGGCCATTATTACATTTCAGTGTTCATTTACCATAGTTTTATCAGTAAACTATCTTTGTGTATGCCCAAGTGGGACAACTCAAAGTACAGATAAAAATGTTTAGCTATATGGAATAATACTTATGATATGAATACTTAAGACTTCAACAACAACAAAAAAACTCATTCCTAATCCTATAGCTCTTAGAATAGGGGCCTGTCTTCCTCAAATTGATTAGGCCTGGTACATGGGGCAGAATATTGCCATTAGTGAAAGCCAAAATTTACAAAATACACCTAAGACATTCTGGTGATAAAATGTCTTACTGCTTTTATTCAAGTAAAAAAATATTCTTCTTCTTGTGATTTTGTTTTTGTTTCATTGACTAAAGGTAGCTGCTGTTTGTTACCAGATGGAGGTTTTGAATGAAAGACAAGTCGTCTTCCCAACTGAAACAAAAGAAAAACAAAATACTTAATATTTTTTGAGCATAGCCATTTTCTATTGAAATTTATGAAATACCAATATTAACTCGATTTTTACAAGGAATAATATGGTTTGTAATATTAACTAATCACAGTTAAAAGGGACTTATAACCTAACGGATGTCTAACATGCTAGGCAAAGTTGAGTAGCAAACTGGACACCAATAAGTATGCAGAAGGAACAGCAGTTAGGTTTTATTGGGAAGTGGGAAAACTTAGGTAAAGTCATCAAATAGTATACGGTTCAAATGTGGTCAACCTAGAAAAGCACCATGTTGAAGGCCACCATTTTATTTCTCAGTAAGTGCCATAGCCAGCTTTTCCTCCATGGTTGGAAGAGATGGCTTTCTCCTGTTGAGCACCTGACTAGCATTTAGAAATCTTGTTAAATAAAAAGTCCAGAAAACCATGTACCATCTTGAAGACTGGTTGGCTTCTGGAGGTGTTCCCAACAGAAGAGGCTTTGGGAAACCCCTAGTTCATACCTATTCATTCTCTCTGGGTCATATATACTCAAGTATATTACTACTTATTTTTCTCTTTACTTTTGGGATTCCCTCCTCTGCTTTTTGTTTTGCTTTTATAGCTGAATTTGTATAAATGTATAAAGTGGGGAAACTGCCATAATTCTATGAGATTCGATGGGACATTGCCACTGTGTTCAAAAGGCACTATTGACGTTGTAGGACAATTCTTATGTGAGGTTGTCCCCTGCATTGCAGGCCCAAGAGAACCTAAATAACAATAGCACTTTACCCCATCACTATAACAACAAAAATGTCCTTGGGGGACTAGAATCTCTGAATTCCTTCTGCAGTATCAGAATTTTTAACTGTCAGAGATATTTGGTAACATTTGTTATTAATACTGTCTGAGAAAATTAGCAATGATGAAGTGTCCTAACTGGGTCAGCTTCTATCAGAGGTCTTTGTGTGTTGTTGATTTATCAGATAACCATTTTTTTCCCCAATTTTTTCCAGTTTTAGTTTTTATACTCATTTTTAGTCTGTTAATCCACTACACATCAAGTATCCATGATGTGCCAGGATTAGGCATACAAATGTCATAAAACTCATGGTCTAGAAGGAAAGGTGAATATATTGAAAAATAATAATTTCAATTTGGTGGGTTTACTAAGTAGTCCATGTGGAAGGGTGATGAATGGTTAATTCTTGGGAGGAGAGGACCGGTGAGGAAAGTCTTCATGGAAAGAATTGAACTAGATAAATACCCTTTTTAAGATGAAGTATTTATTTCAATAAAATATTTTGAAGTAATCATTTTTTTGGCATGGCACATATTAACAATTCCCGTACTTCAGAATTGTTTTCAAGTTCTTACCTCCTGAGGTTAGTTGTAAGGCACACAGTAAGCATTTGTTATGTGTTAGCTATCACTGTGGTAAGAATCAGCATCCAGCAGTAGCTTTGCAGATAACCATGAAATTGTCTTTCTGGAATATATTTCAGATGCTATTCCGGGGAGGGAAAGAGTGGCATATAGAAACAAACTCCTTACCCTGTGTAGAATTGATGGACCACATGTATGTGACTACCTGATCCCAAACTTCTGATTGGACAGTAGTCTTGCAAAATAGAGAACTTTGGCTTCTGGTCCTGATTGTGCTGCTAAGTCAAAGTGACTCTGGGCAAATCATTTTAACTCCAACTGTCAATCTCATTGTCTTTACAACGTGAGGATTGTACACAGTCCCCACAGTTACATGCGATTCTCTGGGTTCACATCTCCAAAACATTACTGAGTTAAAGAAGCCAAGTTCCTAGCTATCATTAGTAAGAAAAAGAATATGTACATAAATACATATTTGTGTATGTATATTTCCAGAGGGATGCAAATGAACCTGTTAACAGTGGTTGACTCCAGGAAGGGGAACTGAGGAAGACTGACTTTATACTGAATACTCTTGTATCTTTTGAACTTTGAACCATATGCTTTTATAATCTATTCCAAAAAACTAAAAAGAAAAAAAATTATCTGATTTTAATGAACCTAGGGCTAAAAAGAGGAGAGAAGAGGCTTCTTTTACTGAAAAGTGTCTAATTGAGAACTGGAGAGCCACTAATTTGAATTATTCTATAAGTAACAAGGAACCGGGGAGACCAATTGAAGCTGTGAGCAAGAAAGATTACCTTTCTAAAGTTCAACCTGGCTAAGTTAGATGAATAAAGTATTTTGTTTTTGTACCACAGAGGCACTCACATATTGATATGGCTGGATCTATTAATAGCGAAACAAACCTTTTTCTTTGGTTGTGCTACTGCTTTTTCCAGAGCAGCTTTTAGCCTTTCCTCTTGGTGTCTTTGTTTTTCTTTCATTTTCTCCTCACGAAACCTGTCACAAGAAGGGAGAAACATTCTTGTAACTATAAATCACATTAAGTAAGAAAAGTACATTACTATTTGGTAATAAACCATGTGAATAGAAGACCTCCTTTAAAGTTAAATGAAAATGACACTTCATCTTGACACTTCGTCTTTACTCCTAACAATGGCTTTTGAATATTCAGGTAAATCTCGACAACAAATACTATTTTGAAATGGGAAGAAATTTCATCATTTTGGAAAACATAAAATATACCCAGATCTTGGTCTATTTTTTTTTTTTTCCAGAGACAGAGTCTCAGTCTGTTGCCTAGGCTGGAGTGCAGTGGTATGATCTTGGCTCACTGCAACCTCTACCTCCTGGGTTCAAGCAATTCTCCTGCTTCAGCCTCTCAAGTAGCTGGGATTACAGGTGCATGCCACCACACCCAGCTAATTTTTGTATTTTTAGTAGAGACGGGGTTTCACCATGTTGCCCAGGCCGGTCTCGAACTCCTGACCTCGTGATCTGCCCGCCTTGGCCTCCTAAATGTTTCAGCACTTTACAGATAGTTTGTATAATAGCTACTTGAATTAACTTTTAGCTACGTGTCCCTCTTTTTAAAACTTTTAATTGAAGTGTCACATACATACAGAAAAGTACACAAATGAATGCATAGCTTAGTGAGCTGCCACAAAAGTGTAACTTCCAGTTAATCTTTTTGAATAATATCCTCAAATTGTGAGCAAGAAATGCTATTTGTCATACTCTCTTTAGGGTTGTTTTGAGGGAAAAATTAAGTAATCTGTGCAACTTGCAACTTATCAAGTACAAGGTGGTGAGCCGTAGGCACTAAATACATGATAGCTATTTTATGGACCTATTTAATGATATTCTAAGTGTAAGGTTATATACTAGGGAATGGAAATAACGTGCTGAGCCTTTTTATTGCAAAATTAGGTGCCGTGTTAGGTACTCCAAACCATGGGGAAAATCAGCTAAAATTCTTTTTAAGAAGAATGTAAGTAATTGGAATTACATTCATGTATCACTGCTAAAAATGAGTTGTAATTACACTTTGATGCAAATATATTTGCTACTGTAAAAAAGATGCAAGTGCTGTTAGTGTAGTCATAATGAGGTCATCTTAGGGAAGGAGTAACTTTTCATTTATAATTTTTTTTAAAGCTTGCTTTATGTTCAATAAGATCCCATCAGGATCACCGTAATATAGTCTGGACATCATTTTTACTGTGGGTAAGCATATCCACCATACATCCATAAAGTAGTAGGCAATAACAAAATATCTAATACTAGTGGCTAATATTTGAGTGCTTACTATGCGGCAAGCGTGCTCTCGTAATTTACTTGGATCATCTAATTTAATCCTCACAACAACCTGTAAGTATCAGTATTACTCCTATTTTACGGATAAAGAAACCAACTAGAGTGCTTACGTTGCCTAAGGTCACAAAGTCATAAATAGTTGAACTGAACTCACTCAGCATGGTCTAATCCCCAAGCTGGTAGCCAGAGTACTAGTCTGCCTCTCAACATGTTTTTTGCTATTACGTGAACATTATCCCACTTGTAAACATCCCCTACATGCCACAGTAGACTACGGGTCATATTTACAATAATCATTGCCTCAAACTAGGATAGTAGGCCCTCCATATTCACAGTTCCACATCTGGGCATTCAACCAACTGCAGATTGAAAATATTTGGAGAAAAGCCCCAACAATAAAAATAATACAAATTTTAAGAAATACAGTATGACAACTCTAGCGTTTACACTGTATTATGTATAAGTAGTTGAGAAATTATTTAAAGTATACAGGAGGATGTACGTAGGTTATATGCAAATATGCCATCTTATATGAGACATGAGCATCTGCAGATTTTGGTATCCTTGGGAGGTCCTGGAACCAATCCCCTACAGATACCAAGGGACAACTGTTTGTACCTAAAAGTTCTTATTTAACTTGGTATGGAAATTTGTAAATGAACACATTCTGAAAGGCCCCGGTCAGGCCATACCACCCTCAATGCACAGATCTCCTTTGAAGGGCACCAAGCTATGCAAGCATGTGGGGGATGGGGCGGGGCTCCAGGGATGATAATCCTCATGAGGTTGTCTTGAGGAATAAATGAGTGAATGTTGAGGAATAAATGAGTGAATGTTGTGTACGTGTTGGCAGTTATACACTGCGGAAAACCCTCACTGGGTAGCTCAGACTTTCAAACAATTCCTTCATTAGGAATTAGGAGCCCTTCATGGGAGAACTACAGGTAGATTGAGTCTGCTTGCGGTTTTCCCATGACGGGCTCCTAATTCTACGTCTTGGGTCCTTCACCACCAGTGCAATTCTCCTTCCCCATGATAGCTATTCAAAAATTTTCATGTAATTACTTATCCATAAATTTCATATAATTACCAAAGATTTGCTTTTCCAGGCTAGTTTGTCCATCCCAAACTAGGTCAGTTGCCCCTGGTGAACTCTGTTCACCCAGTTCCTTCCTTCGCAGTGCCCATTACCATTGGTAATGACACATTTATTTCCTAAGAATATTTGATGAATGATCTCCCACGCTAAATAATAGCCTATATGAGGAGAGCAGGGCTGGATTTCATTCCTCCTCACTGTGTCCCTATCATATGACGTTACACAAGAGACTTGCTAATGTGTTTGTGGAATCTGAGCAAAACCAGCTACTCATTAAATCATTCTTATCCTTATTGACTGTACTTTTGCCGCCGTTCTTTCTGTTTCATCCTCTCAATTGCCTCCACATTTTCTTTGGGAATGGATTCGATGAGGTCACACAGTTCTACCAGGCGAGATTCTACTTTTACCAGCTTTTGAATTGGGTTGAGGCCGTCATCCTCAGCATCTCCAATGCAGACTTTGTATACTTGAGTAATCTTTTTACTAAGTGAGTCTATCAGTATTTCCTGAGATTGAGAAGAGCAGAAAACATTAACATCACATTGCACATTCAATAAATATACCATTTTCTATATTACAGTAAAATCCCATGTATATGCTATTAAATGTTTACATTTTTATTTTTATTATTTTTTTGAGACGGAGTCTCACTCTGTCACCCAGGCTGGAGTGCAGTGGTGCAATCTCATCTCACTGCAACCTCCCCCTCCCAGGTTCAAGCGATTCTTGTGCCTCAGCCACCCAAGTAGCTGGGATTACAGGCATGTGCCACCACGCCCAGCTAATTTTTGTATTTTTAGTGGAGATGGGGCTTCACCATGTTGGCCAGGCTGGTCTCGAACTCCTGACCTCAGGTGATCGGGCTACCTCGGCCTCCCAAAGTGCTGGGATTACAGGCATGAGCCACTGTGCCTGGCCTAATGTTTACTTTTTTAAAGGAGAAGTTTTAATAAAAGAGATCATTGAGAAAATGCAGCAGTGATATTTAACCTATATCAATTTATAGTCAGAGCATTACTATAGAACACCTTGGATTATTTTCTTAAAATATATTGAACCCTAGATATAAAAAGTAATTATAATGGGCAGAATATTTTTTGCTTGAATATTTTTGTATATCTGACTCCCTAAGAATTCAAATAGAGGCAACAAACATTTTAAATCGTTTTTTTGCCACTTGGATGCATTTCCTTTTGGCACAATATGTAACCCAGCCCCCCTCCTTTTTTGCATGTATTACTCTGTTATAATTGCGAAACTATAATCATCCTATATGATAGTTCTCTGCCTTATCCTTATAGACCAGGAGAACAGCAGCTACATCTTATGCTTAAACTTACAACTAAAACAGTGCTTTGCACATAACTATGCACTGAATAAATGTTTGCTGAATAAATGACTGAATGCATTCTCAGAAAAAAAAAGTCGTAAGCAAACACGTACCCAGGCTGGCCTACCAAAGCCTTTTTAGAAGTATGATTTTCACTGTTTTCGTTGGGAAGCCATTGCAGTATTCTAGTCTGAACAAAAGCTTAGGCCAAACCTCGCTGATCCCTGTACCTCGACACTGTGCGGTTTTAACTGTTGGTGGAGATTCTTGAGGTGGTAGGTAACTTGTCTCGGGACTGTAACAAAATTGTCATCCTCTGTCTCCATTGTGAACCCGGTGTTTGCAATTAAGAGGAGCTCAACAAACTGCTGGGCAATGTGAATCACTCTTCAGGTAGCATTCTGCCCCATTTCCTGCTGCCACTCAAGAAGATGAGAATCACCATTAAGCCAGTGACAAATAACACTCAAGACAGATGTGGCTCCTGGAGCCATGGGAAGCCCCTCCTGGAACCACAAACACCTTACAGAGCCACCAACACAATTACAAGCCAAGATCTGATACCAAGAATGTACTTCCAACAGCTTTTCTCTTCCACCTCCTAGCTTAAAAAGCTTTCTGATGGTCCTGTTCAGCATAAAGCTCCTTTTAACATTCATAAGATAACACTTATTATATTTCCTATTTACATGAATGACATGATCCTTTTAGAAAACTTGGAGATACATAATAATATAAAAGAAAACAGCAAAAGTCCTATATTGGCCATAAATTTCCCTTTTCCCCTCTCTCTAAAATAACATCTACTGTGTTTCCTATTTATGTAATAGTACGTTCTTTTTCTAAACCTTGGAGACACAGAAAAATATGAAAGAAAATAAAAGTAACCCATTGGATTGAAATATTGTAAATTGCGTATGAAAACAACATTGCTGCAACGTGAGTCACTAAATAAAGCAGAGAAAAATACTTTAAAAATATATTCACCACTGGTTTTGAGGAAAAACAACTTTAAGATGAGAGTGGTTGCTAGTTGATGGAAATTTCTGAAGGAGACCTCTTGAACACTTAGATGGCTTTAGAGATGGATGAGCAGGGCAGTGGCTTTTTACGATGTCTTTTCTACACCACCGCCCCCTCCCCCTTTTTTTTTCTTAAATTCCCTCTTCTAAGAGGAGAGAAAATGGCGAGAAGAGATATTTTCTTAAGATAACAAGGTAAGAACAAGAGATAGGAGAGGAGAATGAGATGAATGAAGGTAGTTCACGTATGAAAAAGGGACTGAGAGCCTGGCCTGACAAAGCAAAAAGTTAAAGAAAAGGGAGCACAAGGCACATGCCAATTGACGACAGGGAAGGGAAGTTTCAGCCCCATCCCTGGAACTGCCCCCAGATGGCAGGCCCAGCCCACAGTACCTCGGAGGAGGAGCTGCCAAGGGAGTCTGCCCAGGTGAATGGGACAGGAATTATGGAAGACTGATAGAGAACTTCAGGTGCCTTTCAACAGTGAATGGGAAGTGATATGACCAGAGCAGTGTTTTAGGAGGAATCATTGTATCAAAACTGGAGAGGGGAAAGGTGGGGGGGGTGGATATCTAGATGTCATTGAAAGTCTTTTCAAACTCAAGGGTCTGTCATTCTAATCCATGTGACTTTCTGCTGTGTGTTGACTGTACACAGTTCTTTCAGTTGCAACTGATCAGCTCCTTGTGCAAAGAAAACAATAAAACCAGAGATAAACACATTCCTTACATTGAACAATGGAGCAGTTTATGTTCCGTTTCATGTTCAATGAAGAAGTAACAACTGCTACACTAAACAACATGGATGAATCTCACAAACACAATGTTGAGAGAAAGAAGCCAGACATGTTACATTATTCCATTCCAGTGGAGTTCAAAAACAGGAAAGCTGATTGATGGCATGAGATATCAGGACAGTGGGAAAGAGGGCTGGTAAAGACTGGAGGCAGGTGTGAGGGAGGTTTGCGGGGGCTGATAATGGTGTATTCCCTGATCTGGGGGGTAGCACACGGGTGTGTTTGCTTTGAGGAAATTTCTTGAGAGGTACACTTGTGATTTGTGCACTTCTCAACATTACATTATACTTGAACTTAAAATTTTATTTTAAAAGTAAAATATTGGATCAAGGGCAAAATTTTTAGGGGATTAAGTATCATTAAGAGTGTGGAAGTTTTGAAAGAATAAAATTCATTTCATACTGATAGCTCCAGAGTGACATAATTTATGAATATCACAATCAAATATGTCAATTATACCTCAATAACGCTGGAAAAGAAACTTTTAAAAAATGAGCTGTAGGTAAATTTACTCAAAGGATTATGTTTTATATATTCTGAGAGCTGAAAAAAATGGAGGTAGAGAAGGAAAAAATCCTAAGAATACGCTTCCCTCCCAATTTTCCTGCTTCGCCTCCCCTTCCCCACCCCACATTTCACATCTCTAGAAGACACTATGGATTATTAGTCCCATCTCCCCAGGGTGCAATACATGAATGCCAAATTTACACTTGTGATCAAAATTTCATGGATAGCCATTTAAAAAGGAATTTTACCTCAATTCTACTTTCTTTCTTTAGGTATCTGGTTGCCTTAATGTTAAAGAGTATCAAAAATGCCGCTTTTATTTTTTAATGGTTGCCCCAAACTTGGATGAAAGGGGCTTGGTTGGGATGGGGCAGGGAGGAGGGGAGATATCACAGATATTTATCAGACATTTTGCATGTCAATTGGTTTCAGAATTATTTAAAATAGTTGAAGGGTGGAAACCACTCAAGTGTCCATCAACAGATGAATGGATAAACAATAAATGGTATAAACATACAATGGAATATTATCTAGCTGTAAAAATAATGCAGTCCTGATACATGCTGCAACATGGATGAACTTTGAAAACATTATGCTAAATGAAATAAGCCAGACACAAAAGGACCAATATTGTATGATTCTTCTTTTGTGACGTACCTAGAATAGTCAAATTCCGAGAGACAGAAAGTAAAATGGTGGTTGCCAAGGGCTAGAAGAGGGAGGAATGGAAAGTTGTTGTTTAATGGGTATAGAATTTTCAGCCTTGCAAGATGAAGAGTTCTGGAGATTGCAAAACAACGTGAATGTACATGACACTACTGACCCGTACATTTAAAAATGGTTAAGATGTTAGATTTTTATGTTGAAAAGATGATGAAAAAGTTGTGGAAATAGTGGTGATGGTTCCACAACATTGAGAATGTACTTAATGCCACTGAATCACGCACTTAAAATAGCTAAGTGGTAAATTTGGTTATGTATATTGTACCACAGTTTTTAAAAAAAAATGGTTGGAAAAAAATAGCACTGAATTGAAAGGTGGCTATCATCACACTTCTTGGCCCCGGCAATGCACAACCCCATCCCCTACTAACTCAGGGCACTATAACTCCCTAGGAAATGTGTGTGTGTGTGGAGGAGCCATAACCAGCTTGTGCTTTTTGTAACCCTGTTCACCTGTGGGTAGGGGAGGACAGCCTTCTTCTGACGCAGTTCTCCCAGTTCCACTTCTGTTTGAAAATCAAGTTCATATCCATAAATGTGATGTTGTGGCAGGCCAGGTCTCACTAACGCAGGCCTCCTTAACAACTGTTTCAGTACTGAGTGGTTAAGTTAAATATTAAAAGCCAGTGCCCTTATACAAAGGCTGGAATGTAACAAAAGCCCACCAAGAGTTTTGCCTAGACCTTTCCAGAGTCTTAAAGAATGACAAAATAATGAAGGAATTCTTAACAGGACCCATTTAAGATTAAACAAGTTTTACTGGGGATGAAGAAACTCTCCAGGCCTCTACAGACAAGTTTATTGGGGATCTGAAGGAACTACCCAAACCTCCCTGATTTAGCAGGAGACAAGACAAGGGTAATCACCCCAACATCTGGACCCATTTAGATTAAGTAAATTTACTGAGGCTCCAGAGGAAGGTCTTCAGGACTCAGACCTTAGTTATAGATCAAAAGAAGTTAATCACTCATGTCTTTAGATGAGTGCACGCTTACACATAAACATATAGCTTAGAAGGTATATAAGCTCTGGAAAACTTTGTAATTTTGAGTTGGTCTGGCAATAATTTCCAGGCCTTCTCCCTATAACCAGTTACAGAAATAAAAACTGACTTCCTCCCCAGTTCATCTGCATCTTGTTATTGGGCCACGAGAAATAGCAGCCCCACCCTCAGTTTGGTCCTGAAACAATGTTAGCCTCATATATTAGCTTTGAATTTTTATTTCATTTGAGGTTTTTACAAGGTAATCAATGTTAGATGGAGCTGGTTGTGGGTCTAAAAGCTAACCTCATCATTCATTCAACAAACATTTATTGAGCACCAACTTTAAAGGGACCCTCAACTGAACGAAGAATAATAAGTCAATCCCTGCACTCGAGGTGGTTTGCATCTAGCTGAGAGATGAACTTCTCAATAAGTAAGTGTACTAGCACATATCACAGCTGTTTTGATAATGAGTCTACGCAGGCCTGAAGAGGCAAAAATCTAGTACAGGCTCAGTGTTGGGAAAATTTTCTAGTCAGTGTTGAGTCACTGTTAAAATTGTGTTGATTCACGGCTTCCTCTGTTAATTACTCCTTGAATTACCACCAAAATGATAACACACAGTGAACTACCACATATGTCTAGGCTCTGACTAAAAGAAATGTATTTCGAGGGGAAACTATGGTCAATATCATGGATTGCAATAGAGCAACGTTTTAAGAGAACCCCAATGCCAATTTGAATGCTTTCTGCCTGTGTAAATTGGCTATTACATACTGGCAAGATAAATTCCAAGCTGGCTTTCCATTTCTGTCATCAACCTAGGACATGTGATTTGCTTTAACTCCCTTATTCACATACGTAGGACACAGCGAATAAAAATTATAATCATGAGCCAAAATGAAATCGCCATAGGCAAAGAGTGATTACCTGAGCATCTGAATTAAATTCTCCAAAGCTAAAGAGCCTGGACCTCAATTGCAATTCTGCTGCTTTCTCTTCTTCTCTCACACAGTTAGCTTTAAGCATTTCTTCTTGCTCCAAAAGAAACTCTATGTTGCTATTTCTATTGCAAAAGAAGAAAGAGACCCTCATCTGAAATTTGTGGTTAGTGAAATAACCATCAGTCAGGAGCTTCAACTCTCTAGATCATGTGTCAAAATCCACGTAGTGAGCCAAATACAAGTCTGTATTTGAAGACATTGCCAAAGTACATGCAACTTTTCAAGTTAAAGTGAGAAAAGTACATGCACAAATGCTGTTTTTAACTTCCATCAGAAGGTATTTTCTTCCCCTCCCCTACTTTTGTGGTTCCATTCGAGTTCCCCCAAATAGCTGCAGAGCTGAGGCATCAGGAACCCAGTGTTCTCAAACGTGGCTGATAATCAGAATATCTGGGGAGCCAAGAGGGAAAATACAGACTCCTATTTCCCTCACCTAGAGATTCTGATAAGATCCTCTAGAGATAGAGTCTATATATCCCCCTTTCCTGCCCACCTGCACCCACCATGTCCCAGAAAATCTTATTGTGGAGGTGGATGGAGGGCCATCAGACACTGTGAAGATTGGAAAAGATACAAGGATTAAAAAGTCTCAGAAATGGTAATAGGTAGCTGTGAGATAATGATTTTTAGATTCTTACCTTCTGAACAAATTAATTTGTTTTGAAGTTAAATGTAGTTTGACCTATTGTTTAAAAAGATTGCCATCTTCTGGCCCAGAAAACTGTTCTGAAAAAAGGTTCTACACATTTTTGCATTGAGTAGATACAAAGATTTATTCTCTGTAATTCAACGCTTTTTCGAGTTTGTAATATTATATATTTTTAGATGAGGAAGGAATTTTGTGAGGGATCAAATCCAGCTGCTTTCCCCTGACAGAAATCCTTTCTATATTCGCCCTGAGATATTGACAGGAACTTTATAAAATGATATAATATTTAATCACAAAAATTATTTTTCTGAGAGTCACAGCCAATGAAATACATTTGTTAGCATTATCATCCACAGCATGATTTGGTAAAGTAAATGACAGCTAGCCAAGTGATAGGGCAAAAACTACACTGGACAAAAGTTAAGGCAGTAGGTGCCATTTTAATTCTCTTTAGTTATTTTTCAAAGTATTTTTTATTATTACTAGCTAGGAAAATATGTTGACAAGTGAAAGGAAGTAGGGACAAAATTAAAGCCAGTCTATTCTGTGTAAATACGACGTCTACCTTTTGCACTCCACAATGTAAACCATTAAAAACCCCAGCCCACATTCAAAGAGACCACGAGGAAGAGCCACATGCGAATGAGTTGGACCCAGGCTCTGGTTAGAAATTGCTTAATGGAATAAATCTACTTGTTTTTGATGACTTACGTTTTATCCTGTATAACTTTTTCTCTTTTGTTTACCTCTTCGAGATTTTCATCTACATCTTGGGAATATTGAAACAAAGTAAGATTCTGCTCTTCCAGCTCTCTGAGGACTTGAAGTAACTCCTCTGGTTCCTTGAAATAAAGTGCTGGCTCCTAATTAATCAATAATGAAGAATATAATTTACTTGAAAATATGCTACCTATGCACATGTGACTTATCTAGAAAATACAGTGGGGTAAAGGAAGACGGTTCTAAGGATGAGGGAGATGCAGGTAGGGACTTGTATGGGAAACTCGCCTATTTCCAAGGGAGAGCTGACTCTCAGAAAGAGCACATTTGAAGTGTTGTGGGGAGATGCGAGTATTAAAAAAGGGATGGGGAAGAAAAAAAGGAGAAGAGGGTGAGGAAAAGGAAACAGAGCAGAAGAGGTAAGTGCAGGAAAAAGGGAAAGGGAGAAGGAATAGAAGAAAGATGACAGGAGGCTGAGTGAAAGTCATTTTCTCCCCACATTTTAATTATTTTATATTTCCTACATTTTTAAGATAAAGTATGTGTTACCTTAAACATTTTTTTAAAAAATGACTTGGGCATTTGCACACCCATGTTCCTCATTATTTACAATAGCCAAGACATGGAAGCAAGAATGTCCATCAATGGATAAATGGATTAAGTCAATGTAGTATACACATACTATGGAATATTATTCGGCTTCAAAAGGAAACTAATTGGCCAGGTGCGGTGGCTCACACCTGTAATCCCAGCACTTTGGGAGGCCGAGGTGGGTGGATCATGAGGTCAGGAGTTTAAGACCAGCCTGAGCAAGATGGTGAAACCCCGTCTCTACTAGAAATACAAAAATTAGCCAGTCATGGTGGTGGGTGCCTGTAATTCCAGCTACTTGGGAGGCTGAGGCAGAGAATTGCTTGAACTCAGGAGGCGGAGGTTTCAGTGAGCCGAGATCATGCCACTGCACTTCAGCTTGGGCAACAAGAGTGAAACTCCATCTCAAAAAAAAAAAAAAAAAAGGAAAGAAATCCTGTCACATGCTATAACACAGATGAACCTTGGATACAGTATGCTAAGTGAAATAAGGCAGGCACAAAAAGACAAATACTGAGTGATTCCACTTACATGAGGTATCTAAAATAGTAAAACTTTTAGAAACAGAATGTAGAATGGCAGTTACCAGGGGCTATGAGAGGGAGAAAAGAGGAGTTATTTAATGAATATAGAGTTTCTATTTTGCAAAATCAGAAAGTTCTAGAGATCTGTTGCTTATAGCTGACACTACTGTACTGCACACTTAAAATGGCTAAAATGGTAAATTTTTTATATGTTTGTCACAATTTTTTAAAAAGATGACTTGGATAAGGTGTGTAATATACAACAACGAATGGTATTTGTTATCCCTTTTGAGTTTCTGTGGTTGCATTTAGGGTGGGGTTAGCTCAAAGTCAATCTTGCAGCAATAAAGCGTTGTTTTGTTGAAGGCCTATTTATTTTACAGTTCAGCTACCCAACACATCTCAAGTCCCAATAAAATGCAATCAGCAAGTGGCTATTTTTACAGGAAGATTGTAGATTTTATAAATATTTTATAAAATATATATAAAATATATATCCTAAATCATTACCTTCTTCTAGATACTTATTTGTTATAAAATGTCTTATGACAAAGATAGATTATATATCCAATTGGAGAATAGTATCAAAATTATATTTCTTTCTGGAAGGTTTGTGCAATATTTTGAATAAAATATTTTAATTTCAAAAGAATAAATGATCATCAGTATTTTTCACCAAACCCAATATTTAAACCAGCAAATATCATCTGGTTACCAAATCAAAGTCCATTTCATCATCTAAAAGGAAATCCAAACTGTCTTCTGAACCGAAACTTTCAGCCAGGCTGTAAAAAAAAAAGAAAAAGAAAATGTCTGATTTGTGAGCCATTTTCTGTCAACAGGTTTGCATTCCTTTCTAAATTGTCCTTGGAATCCAACTGTAACATAATTATTTTCAATAGCAGGTTTAGCCTTTTAGGGAACTGCTGATTGCAGAAATCAATGGATTCCATGAATATACAAAAGAAAATTGGATTCTGTCCCAGACAAAGCTGACATACACAAACAATGAGACCACATGGGAGGGCCATACCATATGGTACCAATTATTTGAGGTACATCTATAAAGTAAGGTAACTTTATTTTTAAAGAAACACATGACAGCCTACATTGCCTCATCGTTTTGTCCTTTTAATGCATTCTTCTTGAGAATCTAAATGTGCTCTACTGCTCAAAATGAAAGCTGTATCACAGCCTTCTGACTGTCCCCAAGTAAGGCAATGCTTCTCTCTTTAAGAGCAGATTTTACTTTTCAAAATACCTTCCAATCAGGCTGACAAAATGTTGGTTGGGGCAATGGACAATGAGGTACCTCCTTAAAGCATAATCATGTGGCTTGGAAAGTGGCTCTGGAAAAATCCTGTAAGAAAGATCAGTGGAAACTGATTGCAATATTGAAGAAGCAGGGATAGGGAGAGAGTAAGTTGGCTGTTGTTGTGATCTAGGTCATTAACACTTTCAGATAGAAGGCAGTGATGATGGCAACGATGAGTAAGTGTGTGGGGAGGGAGGAGAATTTAGAGATATATGGAAGAATGAAATCATGGGAACCAAAAATAGAAAGGGCTCTTGGGGCCATAAGAGAAGAGACAAAGATGACTCCAACATTTGTGGTCTGGAGCCTGGAAAAATGGAGGTAGCACTCACAGGAAGGAAAATGGCTTACAGATGGGATAAGAAAAAGATTAATATTTGCTTTATTCATGTTGAGTTTGAGGGGACAAAATACACACCTGGAGCTGCCTATTGAGCAGTTGGAGAGAAGGTGTGGGAAAACAGAAAGGGCCAGGGACATAGATGAATTTTAGGGACACATACCCTGAGAAAGCATTTGACATTACATTCCACCCTTCTCTGCTCTTGGGTTGAGTGACATCACTTTCTAATCACTCTCTTCCCACCTCTCTGATACTCTTGTGGTCTTTTGGGGCTCTTCCTCAGTGTTCTGCCCTTCTCCTTCTACCCATTCCTTTGGGAACACCTCATCCCTCTCATGGATTCAACCACTGCTAATACACTAATGACTCCCACATCTCTCTTTCTTGAACTCTAGATTTCAATGTCCAACCTTCAACTGGACGTCATTACCCACATGGCTGTCCCACAGGGAGCTAAAATGAACATCCAAAATCACACTCCTTCTCTTCTCCTCAGGCAGGCCTGCTGCTCTTACTGGGTTCCCAATATTGTTGGATGGCAAGACCATGCACCCAGTTGCCATGCTAAAAATCTGGGCGTTATCTGTAACCACTCTCTTTTCCTGACACTTCCCTCAATCTTTACATAAGCCGTTCAAAGTCCTGTCAGTGCCACTTCCCTATGTCTCTCACAGCCTTTCCTTCTTTGTTCCCGATGCCATTATCTGGTTTAGGCAGTCCAATCTCTCTCACCTGAATTGTGACAATAGGCTCCTAACTGGCCACTGTACCTCCAGTTTTGTCCTCCACCATTTCATTCTCTAAAATACTGCCACATCCATCTTTCTAAAGTGCAAATAGGATTGGGTCTCTGTCACACTCTTGTTTAAAACATTCAGTGTCTCCCCAGGGCCCTTGGGACAAAGCACAGGCTGCTTAGATAGATAGCATCACCACTTCCCTGCTCATGGTGCAGTGCCCATGTACTCCTTGAGCCTCTCCCCCTTTTACCCGGAATGATAAACCTGCCATTCTGAACAGAGCCAAGCTCTGTCATCTCTGTACCAGAAAGCGCTCCCTCTTCCAGAGCTTGTCCTCACTAACTCTTCCTCCTCTTATAGACTCAGCTTAGAGGCATCCTGTTCTGAAGCACATTCACTGATTCTGCCCTTGCCCTCCCATGCCCTCACCTGTCCTCTGGGTTAAGAGTCCTACCTTTGCATGCCTGTGGCACTCTGGGCTTATCCTTCTAATAACATTATCCATTGTATTGCAATTAACTTGGCTGTCTTCCTCCCTAAATGGTAAGCCCCTTGAGGGCAGAGATTGTCTTTTATTTATTGTTGGGGCACTCAATAAATATTCGTTGAATGAATGGATGAGACTAGGAGAGTGGTGAGCTTTCTGAGGGAGTGAATGTGGTGTCTGCATGTTACTGTGTGAATCTAGATGTAGAAAAGGCATTTGGCAGGATTCAACACTCATTTTGATAAAAACTGTCAGGGAAACTGGAACAGAGAAGAACTTTCTTAACTTGATAGAGTATGTACATCTACAAAAATCCTCCAGCTAACATTATACTTAATGGTGAAAAACCAAATCCTTTCAAGACTGGGAATAAGACAAAGATATCTGCTCCCTCTACTCTTACTCAACATCAAAAGTTCTACCCATTGCAATAAAGCAAGAAAAAGAGATAAAAGGCATAAAGATCAGAAAGGAAGAAATAAAGCGGTTGCTACGTGCAAATGACATAATGGTCTATATAGAAAATCCAAAGGAGTCTTTAAAAACAAAACAAAATTCTTGAACTGATAAGTGAGTTCAGTACAGTCAGGGTATACAATCAATTGTATTTCTCTACATTAGCAATGACTGCATGGACACCAAAATACAAAGTACAATACCATTTACAATTGTTCAAAAAGAAAAGACAAAAATATTTTGCTGTAAATCTAACAAAACATGTATAGGATTTGTAAGCTGAAAACTACAGAAGGCTGAAGAAATCAAAGAAGATCTAAACAAATGGAGAGGAAGACTGTGTTTATGGATTGGAAAATGTAGCATAGTAAAGAAATCAATTATCCCCGAATTGATATACAGGTTTGTGTTAGTTTCCTAGGGTTGATGTAACAAACAACAGCTTAAAGCAACAGTAACTTATTCTCTCACAGTTCTGGAGGCTAGAAGTAAAAAATCAAGGTGTCAACAGGACATGTTCTTTCTGAGGGCTCCAGGGAAGAATCTATTAATGCCTTTCTCTTAGCTGCTCCTATTGCCAGCAGTCCTTGGCTTGCAGCCACATCACTTCAATCTCTGTCTCTGTCATCACATGGCATTCTCCCTGTGTCTCTTCTCTTATAAGGACACCAGTCATGCTGAATTAAGGGTCCACCCTAATGACTTAATCTTACCTTGATTACATCTGCAAAGGTGTAATAAAAAAAAAATATTTTTTCCAGATAAGGTCATGTACATAGTACCATGGGTTAGGACTTCAACATAACTTTGTGAGGGACGTAATTCAACCCATAAAAAGGTTTAACACAATTCCTATCGTAATTCCAGAAAGTTTTTTTGTAGATATAGATAAGGTTATTTTAAAATTTATATAAAAAGAAAAAGAAGCTAGAATAGCCAACACAGTTTTAAAAAAGAGAAATTACATAAGAAGTCTCCCTGACCTTGAGACTAATAGCTACAGGCCATTTCCTGTTCCCTGTGTTGTGTCTTCGAATCTGGAGCAATGAAGACCTTTGTGCTCTTAGGCAGGTCCTTCCTGTTTTCTCTGTTGTTTTGGAATTCTTCTGGACTCGACCCAGTCCTAAGACACAGATCTTCAGTGTTAAAAAAGACACTCTTTGGACTGCAGCAATGACTGAGTTGACTACTGATGGCTTAGGCCACTGTCTGACTTGGAATAGTTTCAACATGTTCTGATGATTGGTTGTTAGAATGAAAATAAGGCCCTTTGATAACAACACAGAAATTAAAACTGGTGACATACACCTGGGAGATAACTGTCCTGTAACAAGACTGTTGCCATTTAACTATGTGTTTTCTTATCCTGTCACTTCTTGTAGGATCAAGAAAATTATGTTCCAAAGAAATGATGTTGCTGTATTATCAGAGATCAGTTACAAACCAGTGCTGCATACTACCTATAGATTTCCAGTGGTTTGCTTTGTAAAGAGGCTTAGGTTCCCATCTGTGATGCATTTTGGAATGAGTGGATTTGATGTCAACACCTTGAAAGATATCACTCAAAACACAGAAGAATAAGAGTCATCAGCTCCCACACAAAGTAAAACATGTGAACCTAATTTTAGCAGTGTTAATTAGGAGCAACTATCCATGAGTCACTGTATCAATAATGCCTATGTTATAACATCCTATCCTGCCTAAGGCACGGGAACAAGTGGCACATACTTGTCTGAGAACCAGTTCCATTAATACTATGGTTGTATCTGTCCAAAGATAAGTAGCAGTATGTTACCAGTTTCATTACCTTTGGAGTTTTGGATAATATATCTATACTGTGATATTTACACCTTTTAATGAGTTAATTTTAAGTGTAATTGCTATTCTAACTTTGTTTGTGAAATCAAGGCCATACGTAATAAAGCTTGCCTATACTAAAAACAAACAAAAAACTAATAGCTACAGTAGTCAAGATCATGTGGCAGGACAGCCACATAGATCAATGGAACAGAATAGAGAATCCAGACATAGCCCCCAACAAATATGCCTAAGTGATTTTCGACAAAGGTGCAAAAGCAACTCAATGAAAGAAGCCATTTCAACAAATGGTGCAGGAGCAATTGACATACACAGGCAAAAAAGCACCATCACCACAATCTAAACCTCACCCCTTATATAAAAATTAACTCAAAATGGAAAATGGATCACAAACTTACATGTAAAACTATAAAACACCTAAGAAAAAAATATGGAAAAAAATATTTGAGTCTAAGGCTAGGGAAAATGTTTTAGAATTGACACCAAAAGCACGAGCTATAAAATAAAAAATTCATAACTCGAAATTCATCAAAATTAAAATTTTCACTCTACAAAAGACCCTGTTAAGAGGATAAAAAAGACAATCTACATACTCAGAGAAATTCTTTGCAAACCACATATCCCCAAAGGATTAGTATCTAATATACACAGAATTTTCAAATTCCAACAGTTTTAATAAAAGGCAATTCAGTTAGAAAGTGAGCAAAAGACATGAATAGATATTTCATCAGAGGATATAAAGATGCAAACAAGCACACGACAAGATGCGCAACATCATTAGCTACTAGGAAAATCAATTAATACCTACCAGAATAGTTAAAACAAAAGACAGTGAAAACACCAAATGCTGTTGAGGATATGAAGAAACTGGACCCCACATACAATGCTAGTGGGAATGTAAAGTGATATAGCCACTCTGAGAAACAACTTATCAATCTCTTTAAAAACTGAACATGTGGCCGGGCGTGGTGGCTCACACCTGTAATCCCAGCACTTTGAAGGCCAAGACGGGTAGATCACCTGAGGTCAGAAGTTCGAGACCAGCCTGACCAACGTGGTGAAACCCCATCTCTACTAAAAATAACAAAAATTAGGCGGACGTGGTGGCAGGCACCTGTAATCCCAGTTATTCAGGAAGCTGAGACAAGAGAATCGCTTGAACCTGGGAGGTGGAGGTTGCAGTGAGCAGAGACTGTGCCATTGCACTCCAGCCTGGGTGACAGAGCAAGACTCCATCTCAAAAAGGAAACAAACAAACAAACAAACAACAACAACAAAAAACACTGAACACACATCTACCATCCAATCAGGCATTACATTATAATTATTCCAGAGAAGTGAAAATTATGTTCACACAAAAGGTTGAACAAAGATATTTATAGCAACTTTATTCATTATATCCCCAAACTAAAAATAATCCAGATGGTCTCCAATGAGCAAATAGTTAAACTGTAGCACGTCCATACCATAATATACTATTCATCAATAAAAAGGAACCAACTACTGATAGACCAAACAACTTGAGTGAATCTCCAGATAACTATGCTTAGTAAAATAACCCAATCCCAAAAGATTACATACTGTAGGATTCCATTTATAGAACATTCTTGGAATAACACAATCATAGAAATGGAGAACACATTGGTGGTTGCCAGGGTTTAAGGGGAGGTGGGAGAGGGAAGTGGGTGTGACTATAAAAGGGCAACATGAAGAACCCTGTGCTGATGTTCTGTATTTGATGGCATCCATGTCAATATCCTGGTTATGGTATTGTGCTACAGTTTTGCAAGATGATACCATTGGAGGAAACTGGGTAAAGGGTATATGGAGTCTCTCTGTACTATTTCTTACAATTGTACATGAATCTAAAACGATCTCAAAATGAACATTTAATTACAAAAAAATAGTGATTGCCAAATGCCACAGAAGTGGGTGTCTAGAATTCAGAGGGTGCCTAGAATTCACAGCAAAATATTTCTGTTTCTCTCAGTGATTGTCATGATACTGTGATGCTGGCCCAGATCCCTTCCTCTGGGCTGGTGTACCCATCCCAGGCATCAATATATTTTCTTAAAGAAGCTCTCTTGGGCTAGTAAGGGTTGAGAACGAGTGACTTCTGAAATGAGTACAAATGAGTGAACAATTAAGTGAGGGGGAAAACAACAACAAAAAAATACTTTATGATCCTAATTGCAGGAATTTTGAATCACATGGTGAAATTGCAAACACACAGGCTAACAGAATAGCTTAATAAAAAATAGGGCAGTGGGTTCTGAGAAGCAAAGACCCAAGATGCGGGGGAGGGGGGGGGCGCAGATAGTTTCTGCAAATAATAGCTGTAGGTACTTAACAAAGAATGGAGAGAGGCCTGTGAGATCTCAGGAGTGCACAGAAATGGCACCACTACTTCCAGGATCTCTTACCACAGTTATGGATACATGACATGACATATATGTTGAGAAAAGGCTTTAAAAGTTATTTGCTGAAAACCATTCCCAGTTTCCAAGGGAGTTAGTCAAGTATATACTGTACTTTGATTTCCTTTTCTCTGGAGTGCGAGTCAGGCTTCTGCTTGACTTTCCTGTTCAAAATGTCCAGGTGAGTCCATGCCGTTGGTGATGGTGGAGTGAAAAGAAATAACATGGAATTAGAAATGAGCCCGTGCACTTGGTACAAGGTATTCATTTTTCTGCACAGACATGCCCATTACTTCTTTTTTTTTTAAAAAAATATTTTATTATTGGAATGATAATTGCATAGAAAATGGAGGCCTTTTATTCTATTGAAACTGAGTTGCAGGAGTAAGAATAAAATGAAAGGCACACACTCTTTTAAATGCTTCAGGCAGAGATCACATTTTTGGCTTTTCCCTCCAGAGCCCTTACTGTCTATAACTATATATCATTCGCCCCATTGTAGTGTGTAGTTCTGGGATGCAGAACTATGTACTATTTGTCTTTGTGTACGTGGGGTCTTGAAGAGCACCTGAAACATTTATGTCTCCAACAAATACATGGTGAGTAAAGGAAAGAAGGGAAAAAAAATGGATGAAGAAGAACCAATCAGATGGGTCCCATCACTATCTTATTATTATTATTGTCTCAGCATTTTTTTTTTTTTTTGAGATGGAATTTCACTCTTGTCACCCAGGCTGGGGTGCAATGGCATGATCTCGGCTCATTGCAACCTCCGTCTACCAGGTTCAAGTGATTCTCCTGCCTCAGCCTCCCGAGTAGCTGGGATTACAGGTATTTTTAGTAGAGACAGGGTTTCACCATGGTGGCCAGGCTAATGTTGAACTCCTGACCTCAGGAGATCCACCCACCTCAGCCTCCCAAAGTGCTAGGATTACAGGCGTGAGCCCCCGTGCCCAGCCTGTCTCAGCTTTTAAGCTGGTACCCTAACATGTACTACTAAAAAGTATTGTTAAGAGGTGCTATTTAAACTGAGAAACTTCTATATTCAAAATTTCAAAGAGAAGGGAACATTGGCACCACCTCCCACTCCCTCTAGCCCACCCCTGCCCCCACACCCTACTCAAGATCCTCCAACAGGCAAAGTAGTATGTCTTAAAGTGAGCCAAAATGGCCTCAGAACCCAAAAGAATTTACTTTTCAATCAGCTGGCCAGATGCACAAGGCTTCAGGCTTATACCAGGGTCATTTCTGGGCAGGCAACTTGTATTCCTGACCTTTATCCCAATACTAAATACATCCCAAGGTTGATAGCAGGATACAGGAGAAAAGGAGTCCCCAGGAGTCAGCCTGTATTGGGGGCTGCAAACTCAGATGGATACAGGGCAGGGCAGGTAAAGGAGTGGAGTGGACCCAGTAAGAACAAAGCAACTGGAGAGATCAGACCCCTCCCACGAGAAATTTCCCAACTTGATCCCAGACTTCAGATCTTGTGGTTTTCAAGAGAAGATAGAAATACAGATTTTTTTTCATGACATATGCTTATTTTACTTTATTTATTTATTTATTTATTTGAGACAGGGTCTCACTCTGTTACCCGGGCTGGAGTGCAGTGGCGCAGCACCATCACTGCTCACCGCGGCCTTGATTTGCTGGGCTCAAGCGATCCTCCCACCTCAACCTCCTCAGCAGCTGGGACTATAGGCATATACAACTCCCCCCCCCCCAGCTAATTTTTGTATTTTTGGCAGATATGGGGTTTTGCCATGCTGCCCAGGCTGGTCTTGAACTCCTGGGCTCAAGTGTTCCACGTGCCTCAGCCTCCCAAAGTGCTGGGATTAAAGGTGTGAGCCACCATGCCTGGCCTACATGTGCTGATTTTTAAACATTGGCCACCAAGCCAAACAACACCAAAACACTGGGGCCAGGTAGCGCTGCCCAGTGGGCCAAATCTCCGGTCTGAATTTGTGATGCAGAATGGGAAGAGGAGGGTCATTCCACCCGGGAGGGATGGTGATAGTGAAGGACTTCTTGGAGTTGATGGTGGGTAGGTTAGAGCTACCTCTGCTCTAAATTAATCCTTTTCCCAAGGGTTAATTCTCTGAATCACTGGCCAAAGTCAGTCACCTCGTTGCAAATGGCCTGGTTTTCTGGGCCCTGGGAGTGGGCCTGCCAACGGCAGAAGGCAGGCCCGCGCCAGAGAAACGAGGGGCCTCAGCTTGGAAGGACTTCAGGACATGTGCTGGCCAGCCAGGGGATGTCTCAGGGGCCCTCTTCCTCTGATTCTCTGCCTACTCTATCCACTCGTGCACCTCTTGGCATTTTGTGATAACATGAGAGCGAGAACCAGAGCCCCTGGCTGCTAGGATTGAGGGTGGGGTGGACGCAGCCCTCCATTTTGCAGGTCGGCTTGTAGTCCTCTATCTCCACTTTGAGATAGACACATTCTCAGGTTTTACTTTCATGAGTCCCAAATCTACCTTTACCTTGGCTGTCTCTTCCCTGAGAAGCATCTTCTGAAAGGACGGCTGTCCTCCCGGACTCCTCAAGGATGCCTTCCTTGTTACTTGAATGTAATGATAATTCTAGAAATGGAAAATGAAGAGGAGAGAGAAAGAGAAAGATGGGGGAAACAAAACACTGCTGAGAAAGAGAGCTTTGTCTCAAGGTGAAGATAGAGTTATTGTCAAAACTTCCAGGGACAGAAATATAAGTTGAAGACATCATCAACTGGCAAACGAAATATGCAGATGGTAATATGCAGACACAATATGCAGATAGTAAGGGCTGGTCCCTAGGATTGGAGAATGTGTGAGAACTGACCGATAGGGTGCTAGGTCATCTCCATTTTCAACATCCATCTGTCATAACTCCTTAAATCCCAAATGTTAGCTTTCAAGCCTCTGGACTGACAGACTTAACTAGTTTCTGAACATTCTCTATTTAGATCATGAACCCAGCAGAAATTTATTTTATTTTATTTTATTTTTTGAGGGGGACAGGGTCTTGTTCTGTTACCCAGGCTGGAGTTCAGTGGCGCCATCACAGCTCACTGCAGCCTTGACCTCCTGGGCTCAATCCATCCTCCCACCTCAGCCTCCAGAGTAGCTGGGACTACAGGTGTTCACCAGTATGCCTGGCTAATTTTTGTATTTTTTTTGTAGAGATGGGGTTTCACCATGTTGCCCAGGCTGGTCTCCAACTCCTGGACTCAAGCACCCCGCCTGCCTTGGCCTCCCAAATTGTTGGGATTACAGGATGGAGCCACCGCACCTGGCCCCAGAAGGACTGAATTTTAAGTTGTTGAATGCAAATACTTCTTGGTTTTTTTTTTTTCCCATTTGTTTTCCCTCTTGTGCAACACCATTTAGCTTTAACCAAATTTTTTCATGTGCTAAACACTTTACACATATGACCTAATTTAATCACACTTGGCACAGTGAGAGACCTAGGGAACTCAGCAGGGAAACCTTAGTGGTATGTTGGTAAAGGTTTAACAACCAACTGTCTAGAAAACAAATTCCCCCTGATTTGTAGTTCGCCAATTTCTGTGTTGTAAATGCTCCTATCCTGGAGTAGTGGCATCAGTTCTCAGCTGGGCTGCCCCTGGCTCCCATCCCTGCACTGCATCCTGGAAACTCTCTCCAGGTAGTAAGCTGAGGCAATCCTAGGGCTCACCTCCCTGGTTTCCCCTCTCCAAGGGACCACTCTGCTTTTTTTTTTTTTTGAGACGGAGTCTCACTCTGCTTTACTGTTTGATGTCCAATGTCTGAAAATTCCTGTTTCATGTATTTATCCAGTTTTTCAGGCAAGAGGCTAAGTCTGGTCCTGGTTACCCCAGTGTTAGTTGAAAGTGCAAATCATCCCCTTTGATTTGTGACCCCGCTTTCACTTATTACAATCTTTTTTTTTTTTTTTTTTGAGACAGGGTCTCATTCTGTTGCCCAGGCTGGAGCGCAATGGCATGATCATGGCTCACTGCAACTTCCTCCTCCTGGCTCAAGCAATCCTCCCACCTCAGCCTCCCCAGTGGTAGAACTACAGTTGCATGCCACCATGCTCAGCTAATTTTTAAATTTTTTGTAGAGAGAAGGTCTCACTATGTTGCCCAAGCTGGTCTCCTGGCTCAAGCAATCCTCCCTCCTTAGCCTCCCAAAGTGCTGGGATTACAGATGTGAGCCACTGCACCTGGCTTAAATTCTTTTTTTTTTTTTTTTTGAGACAGGGTCTCGCTCTGTTGCCCAGGCTGGAGTACAGTGGTGTGATCTCAGCTCACTGCAACCTCCGCCTCCCGGGTTCAAGCGATTCTCCTGCCTCAGCCTTCTGAGTAGTTGGGATTACAGGCATGCGCCACCGTGCCTGGCTAATTTTTGTATTTTTTAGTAGAGACAAGGTTTCACCATGTTGGTCAGGCTGGTCTCGAACTCCTGACCTTGTGATCCACCCGCCTTGGCCTCCCAAAATGCTGGGATTACAGGCGTGAGCCACCATACCCGGCCTTAAATTCTTATATACATATGTAGTGGGACCCATATCTGGTCCGTTGAGCTGACCCAATGCCAGTACATGACTGTTTCAATTACTGAGACTCCATGATAATATATAAAATTTTAAAGCATTTGTAATCCTCCTCCCATTACCTTCTGAATTCAAAAGTATTTGTTTATCTTTCTAGATGAACCTTTGGATCATTGTGCAAAGTTCTCCCCAACCAAGACCCAATTCCCTGATACATTTTTGGTAACATTTTAATTATAATTCCATAAGACTTATACATTCATTTTAGAAAATTTGGCAACTTTACAATATCAATCTTGCTATCTGAAAACATGACATAGTTTTCTATTTCTCAAAACTCCAGGTCAAACACATTAAGGTTATTTTTGTTTTCTTAGACTTAATTTCCTCGTATATTTTCTTTCTTTTCTTCCTTTTTTCCTTCCTTTTCCCTTCCTTTGCCCTTCCCTTCCCTTCCCTTCCATTCCATTCCCTTCCTTCTTTTTTGAGACAGGTTTTCTTAGATTTAACTTCTCTTCCTTCCCTCCTTCCCTCCCTTCCTTTCTTCCTTCCTTTCTTCTTTCTCTCTCTTTCTCTCTCTCTCTCTCTTTCTCTCTCTCTCTCACACTCCCTCTCTCTCTTTCTTTCTTTCTCTCTTTTTTGAGACAGGGTCTCACTCCTGTCACCCAGGCTGGAGTGCAGTGGCATGCTCATGACTCACTACAACCTCAACTTCTGGGGTTCAGGTGATCCTCCCACCTCAGCCTCCTGAGTAGCTGGGAGGTGTGCATCACCACGCCCAGCTAATATTTTGTTTTTTGTAGAGAAGGGGATTTGCCATGTTGTCCAGGCTCGTCCCAAACTCCTGTGCTCAACTGATCTGACTGCCTTGGCCTCCGAAAATGCTGGGATTACAGACATGAGCCACCATGTCCCACCTTCTTGTGTATTTTCTAATCAATAAAATTAGTTTACTTAGGTTAATATGTTAGGTTAATAAAACATAAATATGTTAATATATAAGTAAATAACATATATATATATAGCATACATAAAAATATCTTAATATATAAATAAAACATGTTAGGTTAATAAAACATAAAACAGGCTAATATGTTAGGTTAATAAAACATGACGGCCGAGGTAGGCAGATCACAAGGTCAAGAGATCAGGACCATCCTGGCCAACATGGTGAAACCCCGTTTCTACTAAAAATACAAAAATTAGCCAGGCATGGTGGGGCGTGGCTGTAGTCCCAGCTACTCAGGAGGCTGAGGCAGGAGAATATCTTGAACCCGGGAGGCGGAGGTTGCAGTAAGCTGAGATCGTGCCATTGGACTCCAGCTCTGGGTGACAGACCGAGGCTCCACCTCAAAAACAACAACAACAAAACCAAACCAAACAAAAAACAAAAAATAAAAATAAAAATGAATGACTTTGTGTCTGTTTACAGAATCCTTTAATAAAATCAAATAGTCTCTCAGGTTTTTAGAGGGGATTTCTAGGTATGCTACCATATCAGTTGCAAATAATATATTTTCTCTTTCCCCATGCATATACTTTTATTGCTTTATGCTACACTCCAAATCTCATGTTGGAATTTGGTCCCCAATGTCAGAGGTGGGGCTTAGTGAAAGATGCTTAGGTCATGGGGGTAGACCCCTTGTGAATGGCTTGTTGCAATCCTCATAGGAATGAGTGAGTTCTCACTCTCTTAGTTTCCACAAGAGCTCCTTGTTGAAAAGAGCCTGGCACCTGCTTCCCCTCCCCATTGCTTCTCCTTGTACCACGTGGTCTCTGTACACGTTTCCCTTCTGCCATGAGTGGAAGCAGCCTGAAGCCCCCACCAGAAATAAATGCTGGCACCACACTTCTCGTACAGCCAGCAGAACTGTGAGCCAAGTAAACCTCTTTTCTTTATAAATTGCCCAGCCTTAAGTGTTCCTCTACAGCAACACAAATAGACTAAGACACTTTATATCTGAAATTAGCTCAAGTTTCCAAATTAATGATATACAATAACAGAGATAGTGAAAATCTTAGTTTAGGTCCTGCTTAAAAAAATATCTATTTAGATAAAAAACATTGAAGCAGATGATTTTAGAGTTAGGGATATTTAGTTCTTGAAAGTTGAGTATAAGTAACTTACTTGCTAATGTTTTTGGAAGGATATTTGCTTTACTTTTTGATGCCTGTGCTCTTTTTAGTGCTTGCTGGATTTGCCAATGTTTTGGAGACATTTGCAGCAGAAAAAAACCATATTTCATATACTCCCTGAGGAGGAATTCTGTTTTTGCTATTTCACTACTCAAAAGAAACAAAGATATGATTAGGTATATCTGTGTGAAAGCATGTTCATTAGAAAAAAATTTTTACAAAATTATTTCTCTTGATTATGTACTGAATTAATAATTTAATTATCAAAAAGCATAAATATGGCCATAAAAATATGGGCTTCAGTGAATATGAAATGAGATGAAAGAAAACTCTAGGAATGCTGTTTAAATAAAACATGTCCAAGGATATGCACACATAGAATAGACATGATAGTTTTACTCGACTTGTTTATTATTTCTGTGGGAAACACTGTATTAAGTTTTAGATATAGGGAGAAATTAGAAGGTAGCAAAAGGGCTGGGTGCAGTGGCTCATGCCTGTAATCCCAGCACTTTGGGAGTCCAAGGCAGGCAGATCACCTGAGGTCAGGAGTTCGAGACCAGCCTGGCCAACGTGGAGAACACCTGTCTCTACTAAAAATACAAAAAATTAGCCAGATATGGTGGTGGGCGCCTGTAATCCCAGCTACTTGGGAGGCTGAGGCAGGAGAATCGCTTGAACTGGGATGGCAGAGGTTGCAGTGAGCCGAGATCGTGTCATTGCACTCTAGCCTGGGCAACAAGAGCAAAACTCTGTCTCAAAAAAAAAAAAAAAAAAAAAAAATCCGGGCGTGGTGGCTCACCCCTGTAATCCCAGGACTTTGGGAGGCCAAGGAGGGCAGATCATGAAGTCAAGGGTTCAAGACCAGCTTGGCCAACATGTTGAAACCCTGTCTCTACTAAGAATACAAAAATTAGCCAGGCATGGTGGCACATGCCTGTAATCCCAGCTACTCAAGAGGCTGAGGCAGGAGAATCACTTGAACCTGGGAGGTAGAGGTTGCAGTGAGCTGAGATCACGCCACTGCACTCCAGCCTGGGTGACAGAACAAGACTCTGTCTCAAAAAAAAAAAAAAAAAAAAAAGGTAGCAAAAGATGGTACATTTGTAAGGAAAAGAAAGAAACTAACACTTAATGAGGACCTATTACTACAGGCAGGACACACTACAGACATAAGCTTATCCTTAGGACAGCACTTTAAAATATGTACTATTATTCTTATCTTGGAAAGGAGATGTAAATGGTAGAGCCAGTACTCAAACCTAGGTCCATCTGACTCAGATGCCCAAGCTCTTGCCAATATTGAGTGACTTGGACCAAAAGCTTTTGCCCAGCTTCACATTGCGTTATAGTAATTACATTACAAAGTGGACAAAGAGGGATGTTAAAATAACAAAAGAAGGCCCACTTGAAAGGGAGCTTCCAAACCTTTATCTTTCAGAGCCTTCGTTATTCAGACCCTCACCAATACTCTTATCAATATTACTTTGTATCAATGTTTTCAGCTGTAACACTTCTATCTGTCAGAGCCTTCCTTCAGCCCTGGTGCAAGAGTGATATTCAAGGGTCAGTAAATGGCTGCTTCATGTATCACCAGTTGGAAGATTGATGGGAGACCCTCATTCTACTGCTGCCTCCATTTTAGATTGAAATCCTCCCAGATATGCTACAAAGAACACGAGGTGACAATTGGCTGGAAATATACAGTTTCCAAGCAAAAGCTTCAGAAGATGCCTCCTTCCCTTTCCAGCCCTACCTGTAGAGGAGGCCTCCTGGGGCCATCTTGAGCCATAAAGAGAGAAGAGCACCTGCTGCCCTTGCTCCACTACAAGCTTGTTTTTCATGGTCTCCTGCACCTTTCTAGGATGATGTGACACATAAACGATCAAAAGTTATCTTCAGCAAGACCGTTTGGAGGGCTCAACTCGGTGGCTATTGTGCATAAATGCAATACTTTGCACAAAAATAGAGGCTGCTACTCTAGCTCTAGAAATATTCTATAAATGGATAGAATCTTCTAATTGCATCAGGGGTGAAAGAGAGAAGGAAATTCTCCATCTTGGAGCAGCTTCAGCTTTAGGCTCCTAAAATAGAAGAGCCTGCTGTAGCCAGAATGTGAAATGCACATTCTGTTAGTGCAGTTGGTTTCAGGGAAACCAACTCTGCTTTATTTCAGACTCGCTTGTCTGAAGGATGTAAGAAGCCTAGGACCTAGTTCTAGAGGGGAGGTAAGCATCAAGTTCTCAAAAAGGAAAAGTAAGTTTTAGCGTTGACCTGATACCAACACTATAGTGTCTTCTGAATCATGAAATTACTGTCCAAAAATGATGACAGGAGGAAGCTTCTTTAGCTACTTAAAATTAGTTAGGCCGGGCGCGGTGGCTCACGCCTGTAATCCCAGCGCTTTGGGAGGCCGAGGTGGGTGGATCATCTGAGGTCAGGAGTTCGAGACTAGCTTGGCTAAGGTGGTGAAACCCCATTTCTACCAAAAATACAAAAAATGAGCCAAGCGTGGTGGTGGGCACCTGTAATCCCAGCTACTCAAGAGGCTGAGGCAGGAGAATCGCTTGAACCTAGGAGGTGGAGGTTTCAGTGAGCCGAGATCATACCATTGCACTCCAGCTTGGGCAACAAAAGTGAAACTCCCTCTCAAAAAAAAAAAAAAAAAAAAAAAAAAAAATTAGTTCAAGTGAGTTTCCTTGACCATAGAAGGAAACATCCAAGTTTGAAAAAGAGTGGCAGGTGGTACAATTTTATCCCAACTCCTGCTCCAATACTTTTTTCTCTTTATAGATCTTAGTTTTTAATTTTTATTTATTTTTACTAGAGTTGGGGTCCCATCGTGTTGCTAAGATTTCACTCGAACTCCTGGGCTCAAGCGATCCTCCCGCCTCAGCTTCCAAAGGAGCTGAGAGGCAAGCAGTGTGCCCAGCAGATCTTAGTTTTTAATAGCAATACTAGTTTCTACTATGTAAGTGTAAATATAAAAAATAGTGCCCATGATGACTGTAAGATGATTGTAGAATGAGTCCCAATTTCAGAGATGTTAAAATGTGGGGGAAAAAATGTCTCAGAATGAATGCAAAAGTGCAACCAGACTAAACTAAAAATATAAAAAGAAAAAAATGAATGAATGAAGAAGGGCACTTAGACAATAATTTATTGTTTATTCCTAATTGTTTTGCTTCATCTAATTTCTTTGCTTCTGTATCTACAAGTTAGAGAGACTTTCCAACCAGAAGCCACATACTGTCCTGATACCCAGGCAGGAACAAATCTTGATGGACAGGTTACTTATTTTTCAAAATTCGTTCATACTTATGACATCATCAACTGATAAGGATGATCAGGATTATTAGGTCTTACCTGGCATGAATAGGTTTTAATGGGTCGTGGAAATTTGGCCACGAGAAGATTGTGCCCACCCTCACCTTTTCACTGCTTGTACCTCCATGCTTGCTTTCTTCAGCTCTGCTGTCATTTGGAGTTTGTTTATCGTTTCCTGTGCTGCCCTGAAAAGCAATGAAGATCTGTTAATTTGCTTCTTAGAAACAAACAAACAAACAAACAAAAGAGGTGGGAGGGATTTGGCCAGAGTGATAAAACTAACATTTTCAGAGCATCTACAGATCTCTGGTCATTTTCTCGAAGGAACTCTTCAAAGGCCAGTGCATCATCTTGGAGCTTTTTCTCAGCTTTTTTAAGTTGCCGTTCCCTCATTGCTATGTCTTTTTCAAACTTTTTGATTGTGTTTCTTTTGGTTGACAAAGCATACTAGGGGTATTGAAGACAGAGGTGTAAAAACATGATTCCACATTTAGTAATTTCAACAGTCTTATACACAGCAAGTGAACATTTGTATTAGAAATAATAGTATGCCTAAATCTTGGAGCAATGGACTTTATTTCTTGAAGGAGTTTTATTTTCGGGGATAATTAGAGGGGAGACTAATTTCCCTCTCTTACTTCTATGAAGAGGGTCAGTGTTGTTCCAAAAGGGCTCTGCCCTACAAATAAAATATAGCTGCATATTCCTCCAAAGAGCAGGTGCATCTGGTATTACCTACAGTGTATTACCCTCCAGTACTTTCTGGGAATTGGGAAACTGGGCTGTCTGCAGTCACAAAAGCTACCAGCTTCTCCACCAATAGGAAGACCATGGGAGAAAGCAGTTTCAACTCTGCCATGCCAATGGTGCATTCCTGGGAGCCAGCCTAAGGGTACCACATCTAACTGTAATCAAAGAGGCCTGTTTAGATCCCCAAACACAACTTTGACATCTGCCTTCTAGTTCCTTCTATTTTTTTAGTACAGAATATAAGAGTCCATGTGGTGATTTTTGTTTTGTTTTGTTTTTGAAACAAGGTCTTGCTCTGTCACCCAGGCTGGAGTGCAGTGGGGTAATCTTGGCTCACTGCAGCCTCGACCACCCAGGCTCAAGCCATCTTCCCACCTCAGCCACTCAAGTAGCTGGGACTATATAGGTGCACACCACCATGCCCGGCTAATTTTTGTATTTTTAGTAGAGATGGTTTTTGCCATGTCAGCCAGGCTGGTCTCAAACTCCTGAGCTCAAGCAATCCACCTGCCTTGGCCTCCTCCCAAAGTGCTGGGATTACAGGCATGAGCCACCATACCCAGACCTATTTGGAGATCTGTTTGGATGTGGATTGTAAAATGGAGTCAGGGATAACCCCAATATTTTTGTCTAAGCAAGTGGAAAAATGGAATTGCTATTTAGTGAGACAGGGACTATGGTATGAGATACAGACTTGTAAGGGTAGGAAAGAGTATATTAGGGGTGGAGTTTAGGAAACGTGAAGTCTGAAATGCCTATTGAACATCTCGATGGGAAATGTTAAGAATTACAGTTGCATCTGTGAGCCTGGAGTTCAGGCAAGAAGATCAAGCTAGAGAAATAAACTTGGAAGTTAATATGGAGGTGGAATTCGAAGACATGAGCCTGAAGGAGGGTAGACAGAGCAAAGGGTAAGGAATGGGCCCTGGACATTCCAACACTTGAAGATCAGGGAGAAGAGGAGGAACAAGCACGTAAAACTGAGAAGCAGCAGCAGCCAGCGAGGTGGAAGAGCTGAGAGAGTGGCTCCCAGAAACCAACAGAAGAAAGTATTTCAAGAAAGGAGTGAATGGGCCAATTGCTGCTGAAAGGCCAAGTGTTAAATAAAAGGAATACTGCGACAATTTGATTTAGCAACAGAGAAGTCTCTGGTAACTTTGACAAAAGTCGTTTTGGTGAATGATAAGGATAAAAACCTGATGGAAGTGGATTTAGGAGAGAATAGGGAGAGAAGAAGTGGAGGCAGGAAATAAGCATAATGCTTTTGAAAAATTTTGCTATAAAGGGGAGCAGAAAATTGGGACAGAAGATGGTATGTAATGTGATATCTAAAGAGGGTCCCAACTCTGCTATAAATAAAAAAATAAAGATGCCATGAAACCATTTCAGTTTTTGAAAACTATTACAAGTTACCCAGAGTTAGCCAAATTGATATCTAAAGAGGGTTTTTGGGGTGGGGTTGTTTTAAAAGATGGGGTAAATAATAGGATGTTTGTATGTTGGTGGCAATAATCCAGCAGAGAGGGAAAAATAATAATTAGAAAAGATGAGTAAGTGTAGAATCATTTTCATAATTTTTTTCTAGCTTAATTGAGGTATAATTATCCAATAAACTCCACATTTTTCAAGCATACAATCTGTTAAGTTTTGACATATGTATATACTTGGGAAATCATCACCACAATCAAAATAATGAACATATTCATCACCTCAAAAAGTCTATTCAAGCCCTTTGTAATCCATCCCTTCTTTCCTCCTCCCCAACTCCTTTCCCAGGCAATTACTGACCTGTCTTCTGTCACTATAGATGAGCTTGCATTTTCTAGAATTTTATCTAGTGAAATTATAGTATGAACTATTTTTCTGTCTGGATTTATAAACTTAGTACAACTATTTTAAGAGTCATCCATGTTGGTAGAATACCCATAACTAATTCCTTTTTATTGCTGAGTAGTAATCAGTTATGTTGACATACCCCAGTTTGGTTACCCATTTACCTGTTCATGGACATTTGGCTTGTTTCCTATGTTGGGCTACTTCAAATAAGGTTGCTATGAGCACATATGCTTTTATTTTTCGTAGATAAATTCCCAGGAGTGGAATGGCTATAAGTAAGAAACTATTCTTTATTTCCGACCCAGGAGTCTGGTGTCTTCTATTGAAACTATGAAACTGTAGCAGACTAACTTCTTAGCTTGCAAGTAGGATAGCATTTTAGATCCTTCATAGCTCTTGGAACTAGGTCCTTTGCATTTCCATATAAAATTTAGAATCAGCCTTTCAATTTCTACAAGAAAGACTCCTGGGATTTGTATTGAGATTGTATTTATAGATTAAATAAATTATTTAATCTATAAACCAATCTGGAAAGATTTGGCATCTCAGCAATATTGAGTCTTTGGATCAATGAACATGGTATCACTCTCCATTTATTTAGGGCTTTAATTTTTCGCTGCAATGTCTTGTAGTTTTCAGTGTACATCTATTGTACATATTTTACAAACATATCTAGAAGTATTTCATATTTTGATGCTGTTGGACATGGCATTGCTTTTTAAATTTTAATTTCTTAATTCTTCATTACAAGTTTATAAAAATACAATTGATTTCTGTAAATTGACCTTGCTGCAACCTTGCTAAACTCATAGGTTACAGTAGTTTTAAAATAGATTTCTTCAGATTTTCTGCAGAGAGGATCACGTTGTCTGTAAATAAAGACAGCTTTAATTCTTCATTTCCAATCTAAATGTCTTTCATTTCTTTTTCTTGTCTTATTGCACTAGCTAGGACCTCCAGAACACTGACAAAAAGAAGTGGTGCAGTGGAAAGCCTTGCCTTGTTCCTAATCTTAGGGGGAAAGCATTCAGTCTTTTACCATTAGATATGTAATGTTAGTGATAAGTTTCTACTAGATGTCCTTTTATAAAGTTGAGGAACTTCTCTTCTGTTCCTACTTTGCTGAGAGTCTCTATCAAGAATGCATTTTGGATATTGTTGAGTGGTTTTTCTGCATCAATTGGGATAATCATATGGGTTTTCATTTTTAATTTGTTAATGTGTATTACATTGATTTATTTTTAAATGTTAAATTACTTTTGTATTCTTAGATTAAACCCTAATTTGTCATAATGTATTATCTTTGTATGTATTATTGGATTTGGTTTGTTACATTTTGTTCAGAATGTTTGCATATATGCTCACGAGAGATCTTGGTCTTTAGCTTTCTTGTCTTCTAATCATTTTATCTAGTTTTGATATGAGGGTAATGCTGGCTTCACAGCATGAGTTGTGAAGTATTCCCTCTTCTTACTCATTTTTTTGGAACAGTGTGTATAAAATTAAATTTATTTCTTCTTTAAATATTTGGCAGAATTAACCAATAAATCTGGGTTTTTCTTTGTGAGAAGTTTTTTACCTGTAAGTTCAATTTCTTTAAGAGACATAAAGCTATTCCATTTATTTCTTTCTTCTTGGGTAGGCTTTGGTAGTTTGCATCTTTCAAGGAATCTATTTCATCTAAGTTGTCAAATTTATTGGCATAAAGTGTTTATAATATTAAATTCATAATATGTCAATGTTAATAATTTTTAAATGGGTATTTCATGTCCCAACTCTGCTATAAATAAAAAAAAAAGATGCCATGAAGCCACTTCAGTTTTTGAAGACTATTACAAGTTACCCAGAGTTAGCCAAATTGAAAATTTCGTATCATAGTCCCCAAGACTGCTCTCACTTCTGACACTGACCGCAAGTTTGAGGGGTTCCCCCAAATACTGTCAGTTTTGATAACTTGCTGGAAGGACTCACGAACTCACTGAAAGCTATTATACTCATGGGTATAGTTTATTAAAAGGAAAGAATATGCATTGAAATCATCCAAAGGAAGAGACCCATAAGGCAGAGCCTGAGTGAGTTCTAAATGCAAAGCTTCCAGTGTTCCCTCCCCATGGAACTAGGAGGTGTTATCCTCCCTGCATCTACATGTGACGACGCACAGAGAATATTGTCAACAAGGGAAGCACAAATGAGCTTCAGTGTCTAGAGTTTTCACTGGGGCTTCATTAACTAGGCATGATTAATTGATTGACCATGTGGTTGATCTGTCTCCAGTCTCCAGACCCTCTGAGTGTGACCCAAAGCCCCACCTGAAAGTCCCATTGTTAATATTTCTGGGATGGACAGCCTCCACCCTAAGACTGTCAGATATGACCAGTTCTATATTAAAGAAAGACACCCTTATTAAGTATGATATAGATTACCACCCAGAAGTCGAGAGCAAAGGCCAGACTCTTTCTGGACAAGGCCAGATTTTTTACTACAAATAGTTGTTCCTTGGCATCAACAGGAGATTGGCTCCAGGATCCCCAAGGACACCAAACTTTGTGGATGCTCAAGTCGCTTATGTAAAATGGAATAGTATTTGCATATAACCATGTACATTCTCCCATATACTTTAAATAATCTCTAGATTAATTATAGTACCTAATACCAATGTAAATGCTATATAAATAGTTGTTATACTTTGTAATTTTTCAAAATTTATATTATTTTGTTATTTTTTATCATTTTTCCTGAATAGTTTTGATCTGCAGTTTGTTAAATTCTCAGATGCTGATCCTGTGGATACAGAGGGTAGACTGTACAAGTCTTTTTGATAAGTGGACACTTCACCAAACTGGTTGAGGGAGGGAGGGATACAGTAAAGAAAGGAAATGAGGTATATTTAATATAAATGTCCTGAAATCCTAGTGTATCTGTCAAGCACCACCTTAAACTACCTAGGACATCAGTTATGTCAGTAGGACTTTATAATAAATATCAAACTCATACCCAGGAAATGCTTTTTAACAAACAAAGCCATCAGGTTCTATTTATAACTTTATCAGTTACTTTAAGCGAGATATTTTATGTTGATTGTAGCTGGCAGCATATGGAAGTACTAACTAAATAAATTTATGCCCCAAAATATGTGATGTGAAATTAGGAAAAGTCAAGTACATTGTTATTTACTCATTAGCATCAAAGAATTTAATTGAGACACATTAACATCTTTAGATTATTAGATACTTGACAATAAAGGTATAAAAATGTTCAATTCTTTCATTTTGTAATTATTTTCCCATTAAGTGCTTGGCATCTCTGCTTTATCTATGGCAAATGAATATGCATATAGACATAGTAAATAATCATGTTTTCAGTTATACACCTGGCTTCTAGTTAAAGTTTTTGATGGCAGGAAAAAAAGCCTCTATTATTTTTTATAAAAGACTCCACAAGGGACCTGGCACACTGTTCTGACATGAATAGGTATCAAGGAAGCTGGAGGGATTCTAGAATTGTGTGAATTTCCAGAGTGCTTGGATTCCCACCATATTCAGCCAAAGCATCAGGAGAAGCTGCATTAAATAGGGCATCTCAGGCGCTATCCTGGTCATAGGAGAGATAATTGGAGAAAAAGGGGCAAACTAGAACCAGACATTTTCTAGAATAATTTTTCTGATAGGTTCCAGGAAGTATAAAACCTTGTCTGGGATATTAGAATGTAAATCCTTTGAGAGGCAGGTCTTTGCTTTGTTTACTGCTTGGCACATAGTAAACTCTTAGTAAGTATTTTTCAAATTAATGAACACATGAAAAAACCAACCTGTTCAACCAATAGATTTGGGACATGTAATAGACAAGCAAAATGTCAAGGTAAATATTTGAAAACACTATGCAAGAAGTCTTCCATTTGGCTAGGGGAGAAAAGTTATTTTTACTACCTCGAGCAGAAACCTGTCTCTCTGGTCATTAATAAATTCATGGACAGTCCTTTTTGTATCTGAACCTGTGAAGAAAGTTGAAATAGACTTAAGTTCAGCTCATCATCCTTAAAAATGCTGTATAAAATAAAAGCCATATAATTAAATTATTCTACAGTATGTATGTGATCTTTTAAAAATACTATATCTTCAAATAAACCTTTTCCTAGCCACTCAAACTAATTTAGTAATAGTAATTACAATTTATTTTATGTCCATCATATTCCAGAAACTTCATTAGCCACTTTAAGCACATCATGTAATCCTAACAACAACCTGAATAAGGTACTTACTACTATCCCCATCCTGTCTGTGAGGTCCTGAAGTGTAGAGCTGTCAAAATTCTTATCCAAGATCACACAGCTAACCTAAGCTTCTGCTGTACCAAGTAAGACTAAACTATTTTAAATCTTAATGTTTGGCCAATGTACACATAAAACCAAAGCTCTTAAGCAAAATCTTTTTGGGCTCATAAACCAAACTTACGTCAGGAAAGGAAAAGATGACAACTAGTTTTACCATCTAGCAATAGAAAATACCAAATGTTTCCTTTCAAGCTTTTTTCATTCTGGAAATTTATACATATGCTACATTTCAATAATGTTTGCTTCATAAAAACCAACAGAATGTGGCATAAAATAAAATCTCTTGATAAAGATGTAACTATAGCTAGCAGAAGAAAAGAAATAACTAAAATCAGAGCAGAACTAAATGAAATCGAGACAAAAAAATAAAACCATACAAAGAATCAATGAAACAAAAAGTTGGTTCTTTGAAAGAAAAACAAGATTGACAGACCACTAGTTAGATTAACAAAGAAAAAAGAGAGAAGATCCAAATAAGCACACTCAGAAATGACAAAGGTAACATTATAGCCAATCCCACAGAAATACAAAAGATCCACAGAGACTATTATGAACACCTCTATGAAAACAAACTGGAAAATCTAGAGGAAATATTTAAATTCCTGGAAACACACAATCTCCCAAGATTGAATCAGGAAGAAATTATAACCCTGAACAGACTAATAATGAGTTCTGAAATTGAATCAGTAATAAAAAACCTACCAAACCAAATAAAGCCCTGGACCAGATGGATTCACAGCCGAATCCTACCAGAGGTACAAAAAAGGGCTAGTACCAATCCTACTGAAGTTATTACAAAAAATCTAAGAGAAGGGATTCCTCCCTAACTCAGCCTATGAATTTGGTATCATCCTGATATCAAAATCTGGCAAAGACACAACAAAAAAGAAAACTACAGACCAATATCCTTGATGAACATAGACATGAAAATCCTCAAAAAAACACTAGCAAACTGAATCCAACAACATATCAAAAAGTTAATTCACCACGATCAAGTGGGCTTTATTCCTAGAATACAAGGTTGATTCAATATACACAAATCAGTAAATGTGATTCACCACATAAACAGAATTAAACCCAAAAACCATAGGATCATCTCGATAGACACAGAAAAAGCATTCAATGAAATCCAACATCCCCTTATGATAAAAACACTCAACAAACTAGGCATCAAAGGAACATACCTCAAAATAATAACAGCCATCTATGACAAACTCACAGCCAACATCATACGGAACAGGTAAAAGTTAGAAGCATTTCCCCTAAGAACTGGAACAAGACAAGGATTTCCACCCTCAGCATTCCTAGTCAACATAATACTGGAAGTCTTAACCAGGGCAATCTAGCAAGAGAAAGAAACAAAAGCATATGGTTCGATACCTGAAAAACCCTAAGGACTCCACCAAAAGAGTCTTAGATCTGACAAACAACTTCAGCAAAGTTTCAGGATACAAAATCAATGCACAGAAATCAATAGCATTTGTATACATCAATAACATTTGAGCTGAGAGCCAAATCAAGAATGCAATCCCATTTACGTTACACACACACACACACACACACACAAATACCTACAAATATTTGTAACCAAAGAGGTGTAAGAACTCTACAATGAGAATTACAAAACACTGCTGAAAGAATTCATAGATGACACAAACAAATTGAAAAACATTCCAGGCTCATGGATTGGAACAATCAATGTCATTAAAAATGTCCACACTTACCAAAGCAATTTACAGATTCAATGCTATTCCTATCAAACTACCAATGTCACTTTTCACAGAATTAGAAGAAAACTATTCTAAAATTCAGGCTGGGCATGGTAGCTCATGCCTGTAATCCCAAAACTCGGAAAGGCCAAGGTGGGAGGATTGCTTGAGGCCAGGAGTTCAAGACCAGACTGAGCAACACAGCAAGAAACCCATCTTTACAAAAAAATTAAAAAATTGGCTGAGCATGGTTGTGCATGCCTATAGTCCTAGCCTCTCACAGGACTAAGCCAGGAGTATTGCTTGAGTTTAGAAGTTCAAGGTTACAGTGAGCTATGATCATGCCACTGCACTTCAGCCTGGGGGACAGAGTAAGACACTGTCTCTAAATGAATAAATAATTCATAAAAATAAAATAAAAATTACATGAAGCCAAAATAGAGCCCAAGTAGCCAAAGCAATCCTAAGCAAAAAGAACGAAGTTGGACTCATCATATTACCTGATTTCAAACTATACTACAAGGCTACAGTAACAAAAATAGCATGGTACTGGTACAAAAATAGACAGACCAATGGAACAAAATAGAAAACCGAGAAATAAAGCTGCACACCTACAACCAACTGCTTGTCAACAAAGTTGACAAAAATAAACAATGGGGAGAGGATCCTCTTTTCAATAAATGGTGCAGGGAAAACTGGCTAGCCATATGCAGAAGAATGAAACTAGATCCCTTCCTCTTACCATATACAAAAATTAACTCAAGAGGGATTCAAGACTTAAATGTAAGACCTCCAACTATAAAAAGAAATCCCAAAAGAAAATCTGGGACATACTCTTCTGGACATTGGCCTAGGAAAAGTTCTCAAAACCAAATGCAACAAAAATAAAAATTGGCAATTCACACCTAATTTAACTAAAGAGCTTCTGCGCAGCAAAAGAAACTATCAACAGACTAAACAGACAACCTATAGCATAGGAGAAAATATTTGCAAGCTATGTATATTTGCAACCTTTGTCGAAGACAAAGTCCTAATATCCAGAATCTATAAGAAACTTAAACAAATTAACAAGAAAAAAAGCACATTAAAAAGTAGGCAAAAGAAGACATACAAGTGACATCCGATAAACTGGAAAGAATGCCCAACATTGCCAATCATCAGAGAAATGCAAATCAAAATCACAATGAGATGCCATCTCACACCAGTCAGAATGGCTATTATTAAAAAGTCAAAAAATAACAGATGACTAGGTTGCAGAGAAAAATGGAATGCTTATACACTGTTGATGGGAATACACTGTTAATTCAGCCCCATGTGGAAAGCAGTTTGGAGGTTTTTCAAAGAACTAAAAATAGAACTATCATCCAACCCAGCAATCCCATTACTGGGTACCTACCCCCAAAAAATAAAATGTTCTATCGAAAAGACACAAGCACTTGTATGTTCATCACAGCAATGTTAACCATAGCAAATACAGAGACTCAACCTAGGTGCCCATCAACAGTGGACTGGCTAAAGAAAATGTGGTGCATGTATACCATGGAATACTATGCAGCCATAAAAAGAATAAAATAATGTCCTTTGCAGCAACATGGATAGAGCTGGAAGTCATTCTCCTAAGTGAATTAACACAGAAACAGAAAAGCAAATACTGCATGTTGTCACTTGTAAGTGGGAGCTAAACATTGAGAACACATGGACATAAAGATGGGAATAATAGACACTGAGGCCTCCTAAAGCAAGGAGGGAGGGAGGTGAGCAAGGTTGAAAAACTTCCTATTGGGTACCATGTTCACTATTTTGGTGATGCAATCAATAGAAGCCCAAAGCTCAGCATCATTCAACATACCCTCGTAACAAACCTGCACATGTATCCCCTGAATCTAAAATTTAAGAATTGAAATATTCATCCCTACGTGGAAGCTAAAAAAGTTGACCTCATAGAAGTAGAGAGTAGAATAGTGGTCACTAGAAGCAGGGAAGGATGGGGGTGGGGGGATAGGAAGAGGTTGATTAACAGACACACAAGTACAGCTAGACAGCAGGAATAAGTTCGAGTGTGCTGTAGCTCTGTAAGGTGACTACAGTTAGCAATAGTTTGTTACATATTTTCAAATAGCTAGAAGAATGGATTTTGAATGTTCCCATCACAAATAAATGATAAATGTTTGAGGTGATGAATATGCTCATTACTCCGATTTGATTATGGCACATTGTATACATGTATTGAAACATCACACCGTACCCCATCAATATGTATGATTATTATGGGGTCAATTAAAAATAGTAATAAAAGCAGGGCCAGCAGCAGCGGCTCATGACTGTAATCCCAACACTTTGGGAGGCTGAGTTAGGTGGATCGCTTCAGCGCAGGAGTTTGAGACCAACCTGGACAACATGGTGAAGCCTTGTCTCTACAAAAATATACAAAAATTAGCCAGGCGTGGTCGTGTGTGCCTGTAGTCCCAGCTACTTGGGAGGGGAGGCTGAGGTGGGAGGATCGCTTGAGCCAGGAGGTCGAGGCTGTAGTGAGTCATGATCACACCACTGCATTCCAGCCTGGGTGACAAAGTGAGACCCTGTCTCAAAAGTTAACAATAAAAGCAAAAAAAAAAAAAATGCAAATAGAAATAGAAAGGAAACAATATTTCCAAGTAACCTGTGAGCCTGTGCTGCCTAGGAGGCCCACAGTCCTGGGTCACTTTTGACCTTCACCTCTTACTAGCTGTGGGAATATGAGCAAATTACCCTCTCTCCATGCCTCAGCTTCCTCATTTGTGAAATGAGGATATTGCCTGTGGCAGATTATGTTATTGTTCCCAAATATTTGCTGCCCCTCTCTGTGAGAGGATTCTCTTTCCCCACTAAGTTGATGTCAAGCTTGCCTATTGACAGATTCAGCCCAGGGAATGGGATCAGATGGGATTTATGTTGCCTCCAGGAAGAAGCTTCAAGAACCACTACCTCTTTCTCTCCTTTCTCCCTTTGCTATAACTCCAGCAACATCCTAGACAGGAACTGTTCTCTCAGCGGAAGACCCAGTGAAAAGCACCCACACTGGAAAGTGAAGGATAATTAAACCTCTGTTATTGGAAGCTGCAGAAATTTAGAAGTGGTTTATTACCAAAGCATAAGTAAGCCCGGGTAGATACACTACTTTACTTTGTAATGGTGTTGTGAGAGGAAAATGATGCAATATATTACAAAAACACATAGTAACTTCTTAATAATTGTTACTGGCTATTATTTAAACAATACAATTGGGATGAGTAATTACTTAATTTCTCAAGGTTAATAATGGCAACAATGATTATTATAATCATTAATAAATGTTAATTGGGAGGTAACAAAAAGCAAGCTTTGGAGTCAGACAGGCCTTGGCTTGAATTCTGCACCCACTGAGAGACTTCGAATAAGTGACAGACTCTGTGAGCCACTTTCATCAGATGCAAAGAGAAGGCAAAAATATTTCACAATGTTTTGTTCAGGATTAAATAAAATACATACGAAATTAGTCAGCATTTATCACACAGCTGTCTTTTTAATAGATTTTAAAACTTTAGACTGGGAGTGGTGGCCCATGCCTGTAATCCCAGCTCTTTGGGAGACCGAGGCAGGTGGATTACTTGAGGGCAGGAGTTCGAGACCACCCTGGCCAACATGGCAAAACCTCGTCTCTACTAAAAATACAAAAAATTAGCCAGGTATAGTGGCATGCACTTGTAGTCCCAGCTACTCGGAGGCTGGGAAACAAGAATTGCTTAAACCTTGGAGACAGATTTTGCAGTAAGCCAAGACTGCGCCACTGCACTCCAGCCTAGGTGACAGAGCAAGACTCTGTCTCAAAAACAAAACAAAACAAAACAAAAATACTTTATATTATGGGAATCACTGACATTCATAAAAGTAAAGAGCCTTATAATGTTCCCCTGTGTACCTGTCACCTACTTCAACATTATCAACATTTTACCAATCTTGTCTCATTTATTGCCACCCTCCTTAGTGTCTCCATCACTGGAGTATTTCAAAGCAAATTCAAGCCTTTGTATCATTTCAACCATAAATACTTTAATATGTAACTCTAGCAGATAAAAATTTTTAAATCATAACCATAAAACCACCATCACCCCTAACAAAATGAACTATTTCTTAGTGTCATTTTACACACAGTCTGCATTCAAATCTTCCCAGTTGTCTTAAAAATACCTTTTTGGAATTTTAAAAATTAAAATCTAAATATTTTATGGTAAGGATCCTAAGTCTCTTTTAAATCTATAATAGCCACCCCCACGCCTCACACCCTATACCCTACACACACTTTTTTTCCCCAAGCCATTCATTTGTTCAAGAAACGAGGTCAATTTCTCTGTAGAATTTCCCATATAATGGATGTGACATATTGTATCCTCATGGTGCTATCTAACATGGTCTTCAATCCTCATATTTATTTGATTAGATTCAGGTTCAATTTACTCAAACATTTTTAATAGAAGAAAATAATGGAAGTGCTCACTGTAGCTTTCATTTGATCACTTCTGATGGGTCAGCCAAATTGAAAATAAACTTCAATATCCAAAAAAATCCTGTGCTGTCAACTTACTAAATCTTAGAGCCATATTCCCCATTTCAGCCTACTTTGACATGGTACTCTCTGGCTGAGTTGATAGAATTTTATTGTTCAACTCTAAGTAGACTCGTTATAGTGAGTTTCCCATTTTGGCTATTCTAGCTATCAGGCAGATCTTTGAAACAAGAGGCCATGAATAATAAAGCCCTACCCAAAGCACTAACATTCCTAGACCTGAGGGCACCTCCACCACTTTCTGGGGATGTAAAGACCAGTTTGAGAGATCTGAGGACGTAGAATACTGCAACAGAGAGTCCTGCAACTATCCCAGGTGTTGCGCTTTGAGAGCAAAACCAGAGTCAGATTGCTAGCTGTGCGAAGATGGAAATGGCACTTCTCTCATGTAGGCGAACTGATCTGTCTCTGACACTTAGTTGTACATGTGATTTCTTTGATGGGCACCGAGCAGTTTGCCACTTACTGCATACACAAAAAATTAAAGTCACCTAAACTCCCAGTGTGTGGTTGCTTGCTCATTTTGCTTTCATGTACGTTTGTTTTCAATCAGGATTCAGGCAGGGGGTGCAAGGTTGAGGAGTAAGGGTTTCACTCAAATCAGCTCCTGATTGGAAATACAGTCTGAGGGTGACTTCTATATTTTAAGTTAAAATGTCCAAATTGCTTATCTGTGCAATTGACAGAAACTGACAACCTGGTTTCCATTGCTGACAGAGCCCAAATTGCCTTGGATAATGCCAAACAATTTTACTGTTTTCTTTTGAAGAGTTGACCCTATGCCATTTACTTTGTTTTTCCTTTGTACCCAAAATTCATCCAAGACACCTGCTTTTAAGAGACCGGGAATTTCTCTGTTAAATAGCAATGCTGTCGAATGGGGTCATCTGCAAAGCCATACTTCTGACTTATTTAAGAACTGCTGGAGTGTCCTGGGTTTTTTAAACCAGCCACTTGGTGTAGAACTCTTTCTAAAACATATCACATGTAATTGTAAATGCTCTTGATGACCTAAGGTTTACCACTCTATGGAGGCAAACTGTGAGGCACATGATTGAATGTAGATATCCCCTAGAACTTGTGGCACAGTCCCTGGCATCACCTTGCTGCCTATCATTTGCTGCTTTTACCTACAATTATATATGCACTTGGAAGCTCTTCTGAATAAGTTAACATGGCTTCCTTTTCCTGCATTAATTATTGAATCCAAAGCCCTTCCCTAAGTGGTTTGTTTGTTCTCTGAAAATTTTTTTTATAGTTTGAGAAAGTGCATGGGCTTTGGGGTCCAGAGAAAATTTTTTTTAAGTTATCACAGCATGATGTATGCCCTTCTCTCCCTTCCTTCTTGCCTGCCTGCCTTCCTTCCTTTCTTCCTTCCTTCCTTCCTTCTTTCCCTTCTTATTTTAAACTTTTCAATTTAAAAATTTGGAAAACATTCATTTTGGGGGAAGATTTTAGACTCCATCATCCTAGCATTAATTACTTTATTTTCATTAACTTCAAAGTACTTTCTATCTCATCTGTAGGCACTACTTGGTTTGAGACGTAGGATATACCCATGACATTTTTGATAATCAGATTGCCTTCTTTTGTTGAGTAGTAATTATCTTCTTATAGTATTTTAATATGTTGCTTCCAAAGGTCACTAAAACCAGATTAGGTATTTGCAACATCAGGTAAGCTCATTTAATTTTATTAGCTTCCTTATTTTGGATGCATGAATTCTATGGCTTGGATATCAAGGCTTTTTTATCTTTAGAAACTTTCTAAGTTTGACATCTAGAACTGAGTATGAATGGCCAGAGCTATTACCTTTACATTTTATCCACTTTTGCAAACTTTAATACTATATTCTTTTGGCAGTAACTGTCCTCCTGGGAGGACAGTTATGAAAATGAGTAACAGTAATTTTGGAAAAGTATGTTTTCTTATTTAACATAGAATTTCTCCTAACTCTCAATCCCCATTTACTAAGACTCCCTTACCATTATAAGAGAGCATACTGTCTGTTTTAATCACCCTCCAACAAAGCTCCCAAACCTGACATTAATAGTAAATATTCAAAACGATGTTCTTAAAGAGTAATTTAGACTCACCTTCTATTAATCTAGGAATCGGAGCAGGACCTGGCCCAAACTTTTCAAATGACCTACCACTCCTTTTAGGGTAGAAAGCTAGTTGGCTCAGGTATGAATGACTCTTCATTCTGGATGAAAAAGTAGTTTTCTGGTAGACTTTCATGTTATGGTTCATAAATTTTTCCTGCCCAAGTGGTAAAGTTGAAAAGAATTTTTAATATACCAAAGTATGTTATCTTAAAATTAGTGATCATATATAAAAATAACATTTGCAACAAAAATCTTAACATTAAAAAAGCAACCCCAGGTTCTTCTCTTTGAAGGAATGTGTGTTGTTTTAATTTCCTTCTCATATGAAGCTGAGATCATTTAACTTTTATTAAATATGTACATCACAAATACAAGACTGGAAAATGTCCTCTCAGCTTCATTTTCACAATTTAGTCTTGCTCAAAATGCGGTTAAAATTTGGAAATTCCGGGCTGGGTGCAGTGGCTCATGTCTGTAATCCCGGCGCTTTGGGAGTCCAAGGCGGGCAGATTACCTGAGGTGAGGAGTTCAAGAGTTCTTTCCCAGCCTGACCAAGATGGAGAAACCCCTCTCTACTAAAAATACAAAAATTAGCCGGGTGTGGTGGTAGTCACAGCTACTCAGGAGGCTGAGGCACGAGTATCACTTGAACCCAGGGATAAAGGTGGCAGTGAGCCGAGATCACACCACTGCACACCAGCCTAGGTAACAGAGCAAGACTGTCAAAAAAAAAAGGAAATTCTAAGGGTTGGTTCTGTGGAATTAAAAACTTGAGAGGAAAGGGATCTCCCCAGTAGATATTTAAAAATTAGGCTTGTGATTTCATTCATCTTCTCTCAATTTAATTTTAAGTATGTTCCACAAAACCATATGATACATGCTAAGGAACCATCACATACAGATGAATCTGTTGTTGAGCATTTCTAGATAATTTCCTTATCTTAATTAGGGTAGACAAAGTCCTGTAATCAACTTTTACCTCTGGAAAGAAAGAAAGTAAATCTACTGAAATGTGAACCAGGCGATGTAGGTGTGATGACCACACCAGTGGTGAGATTAACTCTGCAAGGCACAGTGGGAAAATTAGCCTTATCATTGATCTAGCTTCATACCACATGATTTGAAAACAACACCCTCTCCTACACTTTCATCCCTTCTTCCTTCCCCAGCACATACATATACATTGTCTTATCCATATCTGATTCTTGAAGACCCACCTCCTTTTATCTCCTCACCACTAACAGCCTTTTTTCTATCTTCTCATCAACAAAGGTGAACACCCCTTTCTCTATACTTCCTTGGCACACCTCTGTTACTGTATTTTCTCCACTCTGAGATGCCACTTATTTTAAGATGTGCTATTATTTTACGCACGGCCAGTGATGTATGACATCCCATCTATGTAAGCTAGATACCAATTTCAGAAATGTAAAAAATGTGGAGATGCGTGTGTTGGAATCAATGAAGGACAGTGTACCATACTTGTCCTACTGGACTGCAGTGGTGTATCTCTCTTCCTCCATTAGGTGGCGATCTTCGTGCTGCCTACTGTCAGCTGGATGTTTTTCTGTCGTTTGTGTTCACACTGTCTCCCCATCATGGCGTGGGGCACACACCGTCTGTGTCTAGCTGACTCCATGTCTTAGCCCAGCAAAGTTCATAAGAGCAATAGATAAGTGGATATGATTCTAACATTAATTGGGGTTGTGATTTTAATTAAACTTTACCATTTCCTTTGCTGCCATTTCATTTTCTTTGAAAAGAAAGAGATCTCTGAAAAAGATCTTATAAGGCCTCTCCTCTTTGGTTGAGCCATCTTTTACTTTACCTGTTAAAAAAGAAAGAATGAATGAATGAATTCTGTCATCCTTCCTCTGCTGACCAGAATAGTAAGTCTCCCACCAGCTAGGGTAGAATGAATGGGATGCAGGGGTCTCTGAGAAGGTAGTGTTAAAAGAAAAACTTTGGCCGAATTAAATTTAAAGGAGTTTAATTGAGTAATGAACGATTTGTGGATCAGGCAGCCCCCAGAATCACAGCAGAGTCAGAGACTCCAGGGATGCCTCATGGTTAGAACAAATTTATAGACAAAAAAGGGAAGTGAAGTACAGAAATCTCAGGTGAGGTACAGAAACAGCTGGATTGGTTACAGCTCGGCATTTGCCTTATTTGAACACAGTTTGAGCACTCAGCAGTGTATGAGTGGTTGAAGTACCGCTGCTGGGATTAGGCCAAGATTCAGCTATTGTTACAGGGCATACTTCTACGTTAGGGTTTTAATTTTGTTTATCTATTAAGTTAGGTTGCAGTTTGTTCACAAGGACTCAAATATAGAAGTATGGAGTCCTTCTCAGGCCATATTTAGTTTGCTTTAACAGTAGAATGCAGACAGCCTTGCCTCCACATCTCCTGGGTAGGAGCCACAGCTCCTCTGTCTGTTTCCCACAGCACTGACATAGCTCTTACTGCTTCATGAGGAATGAGTTGACAAAATAAGGAGGTCTTTACCAAAATAGTAGGATAAAATTTTGAGATATTATTATGTTTCTTCTCACCATTATACATATACCACCATTACCCTTACACCACCATTTCAACAGCAACAGATACAGCCACTACCCTTAGGGAGAGCCTCTGCCCAGATTAGAGAGTCTTAAAAAAGAAAGTCAAAGATAATAAAAAGTGCTGGAGAGCACGTGGAGAAATTGGACCCAAATTCACTCCTAGAAGGAATGTTTAAGTGGGGCAGTCACTTTGGAAAACAATCTGGTAGTTCCTTAAAAAGTTGAACATAGAATTGCCACATGACCTAGAAATTCTACTGCTAGGATACACCAAAGAGAAATGAAAGCATAGGGGCTCACAAAAACTTGTACATGAATATTTAGAGCAGTGTTATTTTTAATAGCCAAAAAATAGAGACAACCTAGATATCTGATATGGTTTGGCTGTGTCCCCACCCAAATCTCATCTTCAATTGTAGCTCCTATAATTCCCATGGGTCATGGGAGGGACTCAATGGGAAGTAATTGAATCGTGTTGAGGGGTTCTTTCTTGTGCTATTCTCGTGATAGTGATTAAGTCTCATGAGATCTGATGATTTTATAAAGGGGAGTTCCCCTCCACACACTCTCTTGCCTGCCACGAAATAAGATGTGACTTTCCTCCTCTTTCACTTTCCACCATAATTATGAGGCCTCCCCAACCATGTGGAACTGCGAATCCATTAAATCTCTTTCATTTATAAATTAGCCAGCCTGGGTATGTCTTTATTAGCGGCATGAGAACAGATTAATACAATATCCATCAACTGATGAATGATAAACAAAATGCAATATATCCATACAAGGAACTCTCATTTGCCCAGAGAAAGGAATGAAGTACAATATATGCTACAACATGGATGAACATTGGAAACATGTCAAGTAAAAGAAGCCAGTAACAAAGGACCACACATTATATGATTCCATTAGAATAGGCATATTCATGGAGATAGAAAGTAGATGAGTGGTTGCTTGGGGCTGGAGGGTGGATGAGGCCTAGGGGTTGATGGCTGAGGGGTGCAGGTTTCTTTTTTAATTAGTGAAAATGTTCTAAAATTGGCTGTAGTGATGGTTGCACATATGTGTGCATATAGTAAAAACCATGGACTTGTACACTTAATAAAAAATGAAGGCTGGCCATTAAAAAAGCAAAAGAGGGCCGGGCGTGGTGGTCACGCCTGTAATCCCAGCACTTTGGGAGGCCAAGGTGGGTGGATAACCTGAGGTCGGGAGTTCGAGACCAGCGTGACCAACATGGAGAAACCCCATCTCTACTAAAAATACAAAATTAGCTGGGTGTGGTGGCACATGCCTGTAATCCCAGCTACTTGGGAGGCTGAGTCAGGAGAATCACTTGAACCTGGGAGGCGGAGGTTGCGGTGAGCCGAGATCACGCCATTGCACTCCAACCTGGGCAACAAGAGCGAAACTCCATCTCAAAAAAAAAAAAAAAAGAAAGAAAAAGAAAAGTCACTTGAATTTCTGCATGGACTTCCTGTTTTTATTTATAATATTTGATATGACAAAAAAATCTTTCTGTCTCTCTTTATTTCTTTATTTCTTACTTTCTAACTCTTGGGATGTGGCAGGATGGAAATGTCGGCTTTCAAAACCAATAGTCAAGGTCAAGTGTAATTGTCTATTTTCACACTGCTATAAAGAACTTCTCTGAGACTCGGTAGTTTACAAAGGAAAGAGGTTTAATTGACTCACAGTTCTGCATAGCTGGGAAGACCTCGGGAAACTTACAATCATGGTAGAAGGCTAAGGGGAAGCAAGCACCTTCTTCACAAGGCGGCAGGAGAGAGAAGCATGAAGGAGGAACTTCCAAACATGTATAAAACCATCAGATCTTGTGAGATCTCACTCACTATCACAAGAGCATGGGGGAAAATGCCCCCATGATCCAATCACCTCCCTCCCTCAACACATGGGGATTATGGGTCCCTCCTTTGACCTGTGGGGTTTATAATTTGAGATGAGATTTGGGTAGGGACACAGAGCCAAACCATATGACCAAGAATACTGGGAGTGTGGAGTTGACACTTAAATCAGAGCTAGGAAGAGGATTCCTGAGGACACATTCCCCAACCCTTACCCCACATCCCATGTCCACCTCAACCTTACAAAAAGACTCCACATCCTCCCAGCAAGCAGAGGGCCTGTGAAGAAACTCAATGATTCTTGCCCCAAATCACTAGAATCACTTTGGCTCCACCCACCTCCAGAGATTCTGACTTAATTGGTCAAGGAAACATCAGCACTGGAATATTTTGAGAGTCCCCCAGGTGGCTGCAATGTACATCCAGGGCTAAGAGCTAGTGGACCAAAGTTTAAGGAATTAATGGACTGGAGCTTAAAGTCTACCTGAGAAGCAGCCATTTGCCCAAGGATTCAGTGTAGAAAGTGGGAGTGGCTGGGATTATAGAAACTCCAGACACATTTTTCTGTAAGTCATGGGTTAGAGAGAAAGAAAATTGCAGAGTAGAAGTCTTGGGTTCAACACGGAGTACTCTGATCATCTCCTATTCACCCTGATGATGATGGAGTGAATCCCCCATCCTAAATACTATGAGATGGCTGAACACATGATACCCAACACTGGACAGATGAGAGTGAAAGCAGTTTATAAGTCATATATACTCATAGCCTGGGGGAGGAGAACGCTGCCTGCAATGCAGTGCCACATGGGAACTGCACTCAGGAGCACAGTGAATCATCAGTGGTGGGAGGCAACTTTGTAGTAACAAAAGGCTGAGGTGTCCCCTGGTCCCCACAGGAGGATATGATTGACTTGTTTGAATAATTTCATGGCTGACAGTGCAGTGAAACCCATTAGGTTGAAGACCAGGTGGAATGCAGCTGGTCCAATTGATAGAGGAACCAGCCAGGCAGGGAGACTTTCCTGCTAGGTGGAGGTCATATTTGGCAAAAGCAAGAGGATTTATGGTTAGGCTTTTGGGGGCCTGTGAGACTGAAATATGTCAAGGCAGCACATAAAATTTTAGGCCTTAAAAACATGAAGTAGAAAGAGCTGAGGGTGGGTCCAGGCAGCTAGACTCTGGGACAACAGAAGTATGGACGAGCAAAGCCAACAGGCTGGAGACCAGGAGGGAGCAACAGAGATTGAGGACCCAAAAGGACCTGGGGCTGGGTGCCTGTGATGGTTAATTGTGTGTGTCAACTTGACTGGGCCATGGGTGCCCAGATTAAACACTATTTCTGGTTGTGTCTGTGAGGGTATTTCCAGGTGAGATTAGCATTTGAATTGGTGGGCTCAGTAAAGTAGACTGCCCTCATCCATGTGGGTGAGTCTCATCCAATCTCTTGAGGGTCTGAGTAGAAAAGGCTGAGGAATTATGAGATAACCCCTTCTTTTCTGCCTCACTGCTTGAACTGGGACATCTCATCCATCTTCTCCTATGCTGAGACTGGAACTCACACCATCAGTTCCCCTGCTTCTTAGGCTTTCTGAGTCTGACTGAATTACATCACCAGTTCTCCTGGGTCTCCAGCTTATAGATGGCAAATCATGGGACTTCTCAGCCTCCATAATTATATGAGCCAATTACTCATAGTAAATCTCCTTCTTATTGGTTCTGTTTTTCTGAAGAGCTCTGCCTAATACAGTGGTGTTTCCAGAGTCCATGGACCTATGCCTTATATACCATCACTCCCAGGCCAGGGCTGAGCCCCAGACATCCCAATATGGAGCCACTGTTGTCCTCCAGGGGATGAGTTATTGGTGGGCTGGACACCTCTTCCCCAATCAGCCTTCTCTTCTCCCAAGAGAAACTCTACAAACTTAGATTCTGCCTTATCCCAAGTGTCTTAAAATCTTTAATGCCTGAGTTAAAATCTCTACTGACCAAGTTTAAGTGTCTTGGAATTGACAAGATGATATTTTTGTCTCTCCAAGTTCAAAGCTGAGTTTATTTCAGTTTACAGAGAAATAGAAGAAAACTAAATTTCTGAACACCAAGTATATTAGTTTCCTCTTGTTTCCATAATAAGATAGCACAAAATTGGTAGTTTAAAATAACAGAAATGTATTCTCTCCATTCTGGAGGTCAGATATCTGAAATCAAGGTGATGGCAGAGCCATGTTCTCTTGGTGAAGCCTCTAGGGGAGAATCCTTCCACAGCGCTAGCTTCTGATGGCTCTAGACATTCATTGGCTGGATAACTCCAACCTCTGCCTCCAACTTCACATGGCCTTCTCCTTTTCTTTCTTTTATAAGGACACTTATCATTGAATTTAGGGCCCACCTTAAATTCAGGGTGGTCTCATCTTGAGATCCTTATCTTAATTACATTTGCAAAGATCCTTTTCCCAAATAAGGCCACATTCCCAGGTTCCAGAGGTTAGAATAGGAAGGCCAACCATTTGTGGAGGGCCGCTATTCAACCCGCTACACCAAATTTCCTATATTATAAACTCACCACATGAACTAGCCCCTAGGCAACCCTTCTCCCTGTATTTCTTTCCTAGTCACACAGGACTAGGGCTGTTGTGGCAGATTACCACAAACAGGGTGGCTTAAAACAACAGAAATGTAGTCTCTCACAGTTCTGGAGGCCACAAGTTCAAAATCAAGGTGTTAGCAGCGTTGGTTCCTTCTGGAGGCTCTGAGGGAGAATATATTCCATGACTTTCACCTAGCTTCTGGTAGTGAAATTCCTGGGATTCCTTGGATTGTAGATCCATCACTCCAATCTCTTCCTCCGTTCTTCACATGACCTTCCCCTCTGTGTGTCTGTATCTCAAATCTTCTTTTCTGTTCTCTTATAAGGACACTAGTAATTGGATTTAGCACTTGTCCTAAATCCAAGAAGATCTCATCCTGAGATCCTTACTTTAATTACTTTTGCAAAGATCCCCCTTTCCAAACAAGGTCACATTTTCAGGCTCTTGGTGGAAATATCTTTTGGGGTCTGCATTCAACCCCTTACAGCACTCCATACCTGCAATGTACATCGAATTCCACCATTAATCATAGTCTTCTACCTCAACACAGAGTCTCATTCTACCAGCTCTTTAGCAAACTGGACGCTAGGCTCAACCTCTCTCCAATACTCCATTTTAGCAATAAGGGGTCTGCTTAGTTCTACAAATCAAATTCTAGTAGCTGAATCCTGGCTACTCTAAACTCTAAACTCTAGATCTCTTCCTTTTGTTACTATTATACTCTTCTCTAAGTTGCCTTGCAAATCTCTGCCATTACTAATTAACAACCTTGGGAGAAGGCTTTCTCTTTTCTGCCTCACTGTATTAGTATCCTATTGCTGCTGTAACAAATTACTACAAACCTAGTGGTTTAAAACAAGGCAAATTTATTTTCTTACACTTCTGGAGGCCAGAAGTCTGAAATGAGTCCTTTGAGCATAAAATCAGGATGTTGATAGGGCTGTGTTCCTTCTGGAGGCTCCAGGTGAGAATCAGTTTCCTTTCTTTTTCCAGCTGTTAGAGGCCACCTGCATTCCTTGGTTTGTGGTCTCTTCCTCCATCTTCAAAGTGCATCACTTTAGCTTCTACTTCCATTGTCACATCACCTTCTCTGTCTTTGATACTCCTTTTATAAGGACTCTTGGATTATATCAGGCCCATTGGCTAATCCAGGATAACCTTCCCATATCAAGGTAATTAACTTAATCATATTTGCAAAGTCCCTTTTGCCATGTAAGGTAATGTATTCACAGGTTCCAGGGATTAGAATGTGGACACATTTAGGGGGCCATTATTCTGTCTCACACAGTCTCACTCCTTTCTTAGCCTTGCTCCTTACTGACACTCTATTTGTCTTGTCCTAATTCTTCTATTTATTCATTAATTCATTCATCTACTCATTCATTCATTCAACAAATACCGATGAAACCTCAGCTATGTGCCAGGTACTGTTTTAGGCACTGATGTTACACTGGTGAACAAAACAAAGATGGCTTCTCTTGAAGATCTTATACTGAGGTGAAGTGGCAGGTTTGGAAATAGAAAATATAAACATTAATATAATAAAGTAACTTTTATAATATGTTTTAAAGTAATAAAGTTCTGTGGGAAAAATAAAGCAGAATATAGGAGGGCTGGGGTGAGCAATTTTAAGTAGAGTGATCAGAATGGGTCTCATTGATCAAGTGGTATTTAAAGGAGTTGAGAGAACCAGCCAAGTGGATATCTGAGGAAGAGAGGTACTGGCTGTGGCAACAGCCAATGCAAAGGTCCTGAGGCAGGATCATCTCTTGTGTGTGTTCAAGAAAGGCTAGTGTAGCTGGAGTGAAATAAATGGGGTCGGGGGACTGTAGTAGCAAGGATAATTACTTAGTATCTTGTAGGCAGTCTTGAAAACTTTGGCAATGACCCTCAGTAAACTAGAGAAGCATTGGAGGGCTTTGAACAGAGAAGGAATATGGTCTGACCTACTTAATACATTGTAGTTGGATAAGAAGAGACTTGGAGTGGGGGAGTCAAGGGTTGAGATCAGACTAGTTCAGGTAAGAGGTAATGGGCTCACACCAGCATGGTAGGAGTAAAACGGTGAAAAGTGGTTGGGTTCTGAGTACGTTCTGAAGGGAGACCCAACAGAATTCCCTAATAGATTGCATATGGGGTGTTTTCCCTCAAGCACTCATTTTTCCTTCCTTCTTTCCCTCCTTTCTTCCTTCCATTTGTTTCTTCATTTTTTGGTGTTGTTTCTGGACTTGACTTTGTTTTTTTAAAATCATATTTGGAGTACATACCAATATTAAATATCTTTTTAGAAATCATGGCTTTTACTGTCTCCAATCTTACTGATGTATTCATATTTGAACCCCGAGCAGCTAGGTTAGTATATAAAAGGCACTAAAATTGAATCGAATTAACTGCATAACATAATCTTAAAATACATTAAAGTAGATCTAAATTAATAGAGAGATGAGTCATGTTTGTGGATAGAGAGACATAATTTCATAAAAATGCCAATTCTCCACAAATGATCAATGGATTCAAAGTAATATAAGTACATAGTCCCACAGGAGTTTCTCTAAATAAACTTGATAAATAAATTCTAAAATTAGTAAGGAAAACCAAGAGACAAGAATAGTGAGAACCCTTCCTGAGAGGAACAGGATGGGGAGATTTCTCTGCTGTGTATCGTTACGGAGCTACAGTAAAGGGAAGGACAAATTCACTAATGGACTAGAATGGAAATCTCAGGAACATATCCACATATGGGGAAAGGAGAGACTGTTCAAAAAATGAGTTGGGGAAAATGGTTATTCTCATGGAATAAAAGAAGAAATTGGATCTTTACCTCACACTCCGTACAAAAATTAACTACAGATGAAATAAGGATAAAATTGTCCCCCAAAAACCTTTAAAACAAACAGTAGAACATGTAGGTTTTATCATTTAGGCCTTTGCTAGGGAAAGATTTCTTAAAAACATAAAAAGTAGTAACTATACAAGAAAATATTGATAAATTCAGCTATATTAAGATTAAAGACTTTGTTCATCAAAAGACGCCATAAGCAAAGTGAAAGATAAATTAAAACTGGGAGAAAATATTTGTACTCCATACAGATGACATAATTGGGATATACTATATCTACAAAACTACAAATCAATATAAAGAGCACTAATGACCTAAAAAAAATAGAAAAAAGACTGTATTAAATGGCATTTAACAGAAGAAGAAACATTTATGGTCAATAAACACATGAAGAGTTGTTCAACTTCATTAGTTATGAGGGAAATGCAAATAAAGACCATAATTTCACCCATTTGATTGGCAAAGCATTAAAAAACTTGATAATACCAAGTGTTTGGAGAGGATATAATTCCACAGGATCTCTAACACATTTCTTGTAGAGTTGTGATTGGCACAACTACTTTGGAAAACACTTTGACATTATTATCTGAAGTTGAATATCCAGCCAACATCAGACTTAGCAATTCTATTCCTAGGTATGCATGCAAGAGAAACTTTCTTGTATACCAGGAGATGTGAACAAGAATGTTTATTAGCAGCACCATTTAATAGCAATATGCTGAAAACAACCCAAATACCCAAAGAAGTGTCAACTGTAAACTATGGTACATTTGCATTTTGTGATATTATACAGCAGTGAAAATGAATTATCTAAACCATACAACAGTATGAATGAATCTTAAAATATAATGTTGGCTGGGCATGGTGGCTCACTCTTGTAATCCCAATAGTTTGGGACACTGAAGTGGATCGCTTGAGCCCAGGAATTCAAGACCAGCCTGGGCAACATGGCAAGACCTTGTCTATAAAAACAATTGTTTTTTAAAAAATTAAAATAAATATATATGTATGTATATGTATAATGTTAACTGAAAAAGTTCTAAAATATGATAGTCAACAAGATATCCTTTTTTAAAAGTTAAAACTAAAATGAAAAATATGCTCTTTAAGACTACATATATACAGTATAAAACTATACATACAAATAAAAAAGTAAAGAAATGGTCTAAACAGACTTCAACATGGCGCCTGGCTTAGGTGATGAAAGCCAAGGGATAGAGTATGTAGCTATTGTCAGGATGTAATTTCTTGTGAAGATCCTCGTCTGTGGGTTCTGATGTGTTCAAAGGTTCATATTATGTTATTAATATACAATTGTATTAATCTTAAAAGAAGGCTATAGGTCTTAGGGAACTGGTACCAAATATGTCAAACCAAATATGTCAAAACTTGCTTGTCGTGTTGTGAGTAATAAAGTCCTTTGTCTCTGACCCAAGAGTTTTGTATCTCTTGTCAACATCCAGGAAACTGTAGCAAGCTAACTTATTAGTTTGCAAGTAGAGGAAAATCTTAGCCCTGTCACAGTTCTTGACAAAGTAATATAAATCCTTTAATTAAAAAAGGCATCATCCAATCCATACTATTCTAATATTCTGCATCTTGTTTTTTCAGTTAGCAATATAGCTAGGAGTTCCTTTTATATCAGCAAATACATATTTAAGACATCAAAAAAAAAAAAACTAAATAACTAGGCTGGGTGTGGTGGCTCACACCTGTAGTCCCAGCACTTTGGGAGACCGAGGCGGGCAGATCACCTGAGGTCAGGAGTTGGAGACTAGCCTGGCCAGCATGGGGAAAACCCGTCTCTACTGAAAATACAAAAATTAGCCGGGCATGGTGGGCACCTGTGATGCCACCTACTCGGGAGGCTGAGGCATGAGAATTGCTTGAACCCCCAGGAGGCGGAGGTTGCAGTCAGCCGAGATGGTGCCACTGCACTCCAGCTTGGGTGACAGAGAAGCTGTCTGTCTAGTATCCCATTATCCCATTCCCTGGATGTATTATAGTTTATATAACCAACCCTTTCCAATGGATATTATGATTGATTCCAGTCTTTTGCTATGGTAAACAATGCTGCAATAAATATTCCTGTACACACATCTTTAATCACTTGTGCATACATATCTGTAGAATAAATTCCAAACATGGCTCCTTTTAAATGCTTTTTAAAAAAATGGTAGTGGAGCAGATACTACTAGTGAACCCCCAATATCCATTCTTCCTTCTTCTATAGGAATAGAACCCTAAATGAACACTCAGAGTAGAGGCTATGTTTCTCAGCCTCCCTTGGAGGCAGATCAGCGGAAGTGGTGAAGGCAACTTCAGGGCATGTCCCCCCTTCACCTTTTCTCCTGGCTGGCAGGAATATGGATGTAATCACTGGTGCGGAAGCAGCCCTCTTGGACCAAGAACATAGCCCAGGAACAAGCCTGAAGGAGTTGGGCCCCTGATGTGAACCTCCATATGGAATGCTTGTATCTAGACTTTACCTGAGAGAGCAAACGTCTATCATGTTTAAGCCACAGTTGTTTTATATTTTCTGTCTCTTGCAGCCAAACTTTTACATTGTAAATACAAATAGTGCCAAATGTTCCTTTAAAGAGAATGCCTATAGAGCGCCTGAGTGCCTGTTACCTATTACAAACTCTTAGTGTTATCGAAATGTTAAATTTTTGTCAGATTTGTAAGAGAAAATTGTAATTCCTTATATACCAATAAATCCTAATTCCTTGTATGCTCATAAATAAGCAGAAGGAGGCTGGGCATGATGGCTCACGCCTGTAATCCCAGGTCTTTGGGAGGCCGAGGTGGGTGGATCACCTGAGGTCAGGAGTTTGAGACCAGCCTGGCCAACATGGTGAAACCCTGTCTCTACTAAAAACACAAAATTAGCTGGGCATGGTGGTGCATGCCTCTAATCCCAGCTACTTGGGAGGCTGAGGCAGGAGAATCACTTGAACCCAGGAGGCGGAGTTTCCAGTGAACCAAGATCGCGCCAATGCACTCCAGCCTGGGCAACAAGAGCGAAATACTGTCTCAAAAAAATTAATTAATTAAATTAAATAAAATAAATAAAAATAAAAAATAGGCAGAAGGATAAGAAGAGAAAGGGTGGTAAAGGAAAGAAGAGGGCAGATTTGCATAAAGTTTAGTTAGGTATGTCCTTGACTACGACAAATAATTCAGTTAATTGTTTTCTGTCATGAGAGACTGGGGCAATCTGGCTAAATATGACAATTTAGTGCACCCTCTGATTTGAAGATTTTTTTTTTGAATTAAAAAGTAGAACAGAATCTTCTCTGCAGGTAGTTTATAAACTCATTACATTTTATATTTATTGTGTAACATTCTCCTTTTCTTATGCTCACAATCTGCTATGGAGCCTAACACTGCTAGGCCCAAACAAGAATATATTGATTGATTTCTTTTTACCTCCAGAATTCAGTGTTGGCAATAAATTTGAGGACATTTTGTCGACTGGTCCTGTTGAAAGAAAAAAATTACGTTTTTTAAAAATTCTATGAACATCGTATAAAAGGGCTAAATTCAACTGCCAATGACTCCTTAACAGTCCTTATGGCTTTTAAAAGCAGTGAGCACACACATACTCTTTGACCCAGCAATTTCAATTCTAGTATCTTACGTCAAGAAAATAATCAGACAAGCAGCCAAAAAAGCATGTGCAATAATGTTTGTTCAATGTCATTTCATAAATACAGAGTTGACCAAATAACTATGGTATATCCATAAAATAAATTACCAGTTGGCCCTTAAAATGATGCTGTAGTCACTATTTACCTCTGTCCATGGTATTGTTTAAAAAACAAAACATTTCAAAAGAGTAGGGATAGTGTGGATTAAAAAATGCATGCAAAAAAATCTGAGAGGTGTTTGAAATACTGTTCATCAAACATGAATCTTGATTATATGTGATTTGGTGCAGTCTCTCATTTTTACCAGGTTTGGGATTAGGGTTAGGTGATTGAGGCACTCAACCTTAGCTGCAAAGCTTAAGGATTGCCAAAATAAACAAACAAAACAAAAAAATCAACTTTCAGTTATTATGATAAATTAAATGATAATGCAATATATTTTTATAAAATTCCAAATAAATGCAGGAAATTCTATAATGAACAAAATATCAAAATTGTAAATACAGACAGTATCTGACCTTGTACTTGTGTGACCCTGAGAGCCAGTGCCTCACTCTACTCACCCAAATCCTGGCCCACAGAACTTGTCTCTATTTAAAATTCTGTTATTTCATTTATCATGAATTTTTTACATTAATTTATATATTTAAAATAGTGAATTAAAATATTGTTTATTTTGATTACTGAGTTTTTGCTGTCCCCTTAAATTTTGTGCATTAAGCTAGAGCTTCACTGGTCTTTACCCTAATCCTTGTTCTGATTTCTATACTTTTAGTGTCATTCAAATTTCTCAATGAGCTGGTGTAACTCTTACATTGAGAAAAATAATAAAGATATATTCATTTTGGGGATAAAGGACACCCAGGAGTTTATGTCAAAAAATGTGCCCACAACAGAAACAATGGACAACACATTCTATTTTGGGCTGCCCATTTAAATATGTGCCTCAGGAATCTCTAAGAGCCATATATAAGAGCTAAATATCCTGGAAGCAGAGCTGCTGCTCTGTGTGATTAAGAACACAGACTTTGGACAAGCCTGATTTTTGAATCTTGGTTTGGTATTTACTTATGTGTGAGCAAGTTCATGTATCATTCAAAAAACATTTATTGAGTACCTACTATGTGTCAGGCACTGTTCTACGTGTGGGGGACAGGGCAATTTTTAAAAAGACAAAAAAGAAGAACAAAAACCATTGTCTTCATGGAGCCTACATCTTAATTACTCAGCATCTCTGAGCCTCTGCTTCCTGTTTCATGAAGTGGACACACCTCTTAAGGCTTTCTTGAGGATTCAGTGGGCAATGGATTTAACCAAGTGGGGTGCCTAGCTTACAGACCAGCTTAGTAAGTGGGAACTATTATGTGCTAATATTTACTAATTAGCATCTGATTTTAGTTCCCAGTGGTTATAAAAACAAATATTTAAAAAATTATGTTAAAGCTTATAAAAGAGAAAAAAATGAATAAAAACCTATAACATTTACATTATACCTTTTCAAATGACCAAACATTTTTTCACAGGCATTACATTCATTCTCACAGGTGGAAAAGAAAGATCGGTGAAAAATTGGTGATAACCTGTGGTTGATCAGTATTTGGAATTTGGATGGCTAATACTAAAAATTTGTAGATTTTCTCAATTTTACACTCTGTACTCATCTCCACTCTAAAGATTCTGATCACCTCTTTCTTGTCACATTTTCACTCCTTTGATCCTTCTGTCTATCTAAATTCACTCTCCTTCCCACTCTCATTCCCTTTATCCTTAAAGTCTTTTTGCAATGAGCATCTTTATCCATGGGTTCAAGGACTTTTTCACTCACAGAAAAACTGGAAGTTCTGTTCCCCTAAAACAATTGCTAAGAGCAGATATCTGCTTTTATTCCGTCTCTTATATAGTTCATATAACACGTAAATGCAATCAGCTGTCTCTAGATGTTGTTATACTTCTATACTTCCATATGCATGAATTCCTGTATTGATGAATGAAAGGTTGGTGAACAAAAGGGAGGGAGAGGAACAGAACCAGTTATTCTTAGGAAGGGATTATAAAGTCCCCTTTCCAATCAGAAAAATTGTTAAAGTCAGCGGATGTCTTTGTTGTGCGAAATAAAAATAGCATGATGGCTAAACAAAGGCTCTGTACCAAAAGAGAGGGAAAATGTTATTGGATTGCATAGCAAATGCCTGAAAGTTCACATCTTAAATACATGTTCAAATCCAACTTTCAATCGATGAAAAAGATGAAAAGCTCAGAAATATCAGGAATGTAAAATGGTGGTGTATAACTGCCAGCCATCCTTTTTAGAGGTGGCATAAGCTAACTGATTAAGAGCATAGACTCTCTCTATGTCCCTTAATCCTCACACTTCAATTTCCCGATCTTTCAGGACGAATGATGCAAATAGTGTCTACCTTGTGGGATTGTTAAGTAAGTTACCATGTCCAGCCTTTGGATGGCCTCAGTTGCATAGTATGTGCTATGGGAGTGTAAGCACATGGAGAGGTATACTCTGAGGGAGGAATGTGCCTGGTGTGTTTCAGGAACAGTAAGGACGCCAGTGGGCGTGAACAAAGGGGAGAGTGAACAAAGCACAGTGAACAAAGGGGAGCGCACCAGATGAAGCCAGAGAGACAACCAGTCCAAGATCACGAGGGCCCTGGAGGTCATTTTCTCAATGAAATGGAACCATTCTATGAATCACTCTGATGCTGAGTTGAAAAGAGACTGTAGAAAGGGAAAAGGGTCCCACAGGGAGATCTACTAGGAGACTACAGCCACTGGGAGGCAAGAGATAATGCTATCCCTTCCTTGGGATAGCAGTGTAAGTGGTGAGAGGTGGTCCGATTCTAGATGTGTTTTGACAGTAGAGCCTACAGGATTGACTGATGATTTGGATGTGGAGTATGAGATAAAGAACTGATTGCAGAAAGGATAGAGTTGCCATAAATGGAGACAGAGAAAGCAGTGGGGGAAGGGGCACTTGGGAAGATCAGAGGCTCATTTTGGAACATGTGAAATTTGAGATATGTATTAGATATCTAAAGGGACATGGGTGTAATGTATACTGTTCTTTCAAGTGCACACCATGCTGGTTGATTTAATTAATTGTTGTGTTCCTTTAATAGCTGTACAATTATATGTGGTCTCTGAGTCAGGTCCCTTGACAAGTGTCATTGCAAGGGTAGTAGGAATGGCACTATGGAAAGACCCCTGGCCTTTGGGGGCAGGTCGGTTTAACTCCTGCCTCTGATTCTTATCCACTCTTTCTCTTGGGTCTAGAGAATTATGCTTAATGCACTGTAGAATCTTCTATCAAGTATGAATAATAACACCTTCCTTACAGGCTTGCTGCAATTTTCAAACACAGATAATATATGCAAAGTGCCTGCTCATAGTAGGCTTGTGAAGAAGTGATCCCTTATACTTTTTTCAAACTAGATATTGTCCAGATCCTTCTTCTTTCTGACCCACTCTTGTCAACTGCCGCCATTTGAAATGGGAGCATAACTGGCAACTACTTTTTGTAAGAAACTCCCAATCAAAGTTCTTGAAACCTGGCCATTGGAGAGGAGTCTACCAGCAATATCAGTGCAAATCTGGGGGACCTGAATCAGCTTCATGTAGATTCTTAACATTCTGAGCTCCAGGGGAAGTGGGGAAAGAGGAGTGGGATTTGATAAGGCCCAGGCCTAAGGTTCTAGATCAACTCTAAATAAAATGAATAATAACACTGTCTACCAGATATTATTCGAAGCAGTTTATTTGTTTTTTGCAACAACCCCCTCTAAAACCCAATGAAAACGAATTTCCAGATGATCTCAATGTGAGATAAAAAGCCATGTTTATCTTCACATGCATATGAGGATTTAGACTGGTTCTCTCAGACCCAATGCCCTTCCATTTTTTTCCCCACCTCCTTTCCACCTACCTTGGACAAATACTAGGAAAAGGGGCTGTGAACTGTGTCCCTGGATGGTGTGGGGAGATCACAGTTAGCAATTTTTTGTTTACCTAAAAGCCAGGAGCCACTGGGTCCTTGGCCTGCTTAGATGCACGCTGCCTCTTCTGACTGGGTCAGAGCACAGCACAATGATGAGGAAATTACTTTCACCTTGACCTTTAAGGCACTGCTGGCGTCAGGCTATTTGGTATGGACTCTTCTGTTGACATTTCTGACTGCCCCTTTTGCAAAGTGAAAAAAACAAAAAACCAAAAACAAAAACTGGAGGTCAAGAGGAAGGAAGGATGGGTTAAGGAGTCAGCATACACAAGTCAGATAATGTGAAAAGTGCTTTATAAGAGCTGCTATCGGGATGTTGGTTATTACCAAAGAAAAATGTGTCATCCTTATCCATCTATAACTACTGAACAGTAACTAAGGAAAGAAATTCACTCATCCTTTCTGCTTTTGCAAACCTCCTGTTTGCAGGAGCTTATAAGGTAATGTTTCTGTCTGGACTGTGAATCAGATGCACAGTTCACCCACAAACATAAATACCTATGAAAAAGAAATAGAATTTCTTTTAGACTCACCCAGAACTTGCAAGCTTTAAGTACATGGTCTGTGAAGTCAGGAGAGGAACTATACTATTGGCTGAAATCTAATCCTTAACTTAATTGGCCAGCAAGACAAATAGCAGGATTAAAACAAACTAATAATAGTAATAATATCTATTACTTGTTTAGAGCTGGGCACTGGGCTAAGTGATTTACGTTTTATTTTATTTAAAACTCAGACAAGCCCATAAAGTAGAAACAGCTCTCCCTATGATGAGGATGAGAAAACTGAGGCTTAGAGAAATTACTGTAAATAAATTCCCCAAGATCAAACAGCTCGTAGGAAACAGAACTCAGACTAAGACACGTTTATTGAACCCTTTCTATTTTTCTTTAATTTTAACCCATCATTTATACCTACAATTGCATAGTTCTGCAAATATGCCTAAAATTGCAAAATGTAACCGATTAAAGTCTTCAGCAGAAATTTTATAATATAAAATTTTAATATTTCTCTGTGAATTAGTGACTTTATGTGTTTCTATTCCCCACTATTTCTACTTCTCTTTTTAAAGACATGGAAATATATATATGTATAAACTTTCTAAAAGCTATGCACACACACACAAACAACCTGTTTGTGATTGTGTATATGAGCTGTGAATAATCTTCTGATGCCCCCTCCCCCCCACCCCCGCCCTTAGGGTCTCTTTCACTCACATTGTCTATATATTTTCCAATTTTTATGTTTCCTTTCTCTTTCCTAACTGATCTCTCTTTTATAGGCCATAATATGAAGCTAAATTATGTTCTTATTTACCGTGGTCATCTAAAGGAGTTTTTGCTTTGTGTTCTAGGTTTTTTTAATGAGACTAAATTAACTTTTATATTTTGTGGGTTTGCAGGCTTAGTCTGCTTTTATAGTATATCATTTGTGTCCACATCTATCATTTTTATTGTAAAGTCTTTACTGGGCAGGGAAAGCGCCTTTCCTGTCTTTGTATGTTCCACAAGACTTAACACAGAGCTTGTAATAAACATGAATAAACGAAATCAAGTAATTAAGGACTCAAAAGCCTGTGCCTGGCAGTGTTTCCATAGCAATTGGTAGCAGGAAGCGACGAGGCTGAGAATCACAGACCATCTTCCATAAACTTGATTCTGTCTCCAATTTTGGTCGCAAGTTGCTTGTAGACCCCACCAGACACAGCTGAGGGGCGGGAGGGGGCATGCGGAGGGGCGGACACTGAGCTGAAACCTATTTTACCTCAATGAGTTTGGATCCAGGAACCTTTCCAACCTATCGTTCGGGAAAGCGTTGTGGGAAAAGTGGGCGGAGGTGCCAATCGATCCTCCAGTCTCGGCTCTATCCTCCCCCAGCCCGGTTCCCCGTCATCTCAGCGACCGTCAGGTAGCTGATCCCGGAACGCAGCTGGTCAACGGATAAGTGCGCGGCACTCGCCACCCGCGCGGACCCAGGAGCACCTCCCCTACCGCATCCCCCTCCTCCCCACCCCCAGGTTCCCTCGGCTCGCGGCCCTCCGCGTCCCAGGCTCCCGCCCCAGAACCTGTGAGCAGATGTTTCCTCCACGCAGTACCCTCCCGGGGCTCTGCCTCCAGGCTCGCGTCCCAGCACCTTAGGCAGAGGTTTCCCCCACTCTGTCCTCTCCCGGGGCTCTACCTCCAAGCTCCCGTCCCTGCCCCTGGGCACAGCTTTCCCCTACTCTGCCCTCTCCAGGAGCGCTATCTCCAGGCTCCCACCCCAACCCACTGGGCAGAGGTTTCCCCCATTGTCCCCCTTCCGGGGCTCTACCCCAGGTTCCCGTCCCTCACTCCCCGAACACTCCGGGCGCCCTCACCCCGCCACCCCTTGACCCGCTTCCACATAACCACGTGATCGACACAGCTCACTTTGATCTCTCGGGGTGACCAAGCTTAAGTTTCCTTATCTGAAAAGTAGGGACACTAGTCTCCATCTCGTTTACTCGGGACGAGACAAGACGACCAAAAAAGAGAGGATTCCTCATCAGGTTTATTACTCATTGCCATTCTTGCAGTGATTACCGCCCCCGTTGCTGTGGCTGGGGGAGGCGAGCAAAGGGCAGCAGCTGCGAGCGCCCGCCCCCGCCCCACCCTCCCGGCCCCGGGCGGCGCAGGCTGCGGCTTTTCGTCCTCCACTGAGTCCTACCGGTGGCCCGAGCCCGGTAGCCTCCCGGCGACCCTCGGCGCGGCGCGAGGCAACATGGCAGGCGGCCACAGCCTCCTGCTGGAGAACGCGCAGCAAGTGGTGCTGGTGTGCGCCCGCGGCGAGCGCTTCCTGGCGCGGGATGAGCTGCGCAGCCTGGCGGTGCTGGAGGGCGCCAGCCTGGTGGTGGGCAAGTAAGTGGCCGGGCGTGCAGGGTGGGGGCCGCCACGGGCGGAGCTGGCCGGTCTTCCTCTCACTGTGCACTCCGGAGGGAAACAACGCCTTGAAAGCGTCCCTGCACAGAGACACACGGGCAAGCCAGCCTTTGGGGTACTTGTTGCTAACACGCTCTGCTGCTTGGGGTTGTCATTCCGTCCAAAGAGCTCAGGGAGGAACACCCCATTGGAACGCATCAGGGTCCTGCCTCTGCTGGTAAAATATCACTGTCCAACCATCAGAAGGGGTTGAGGTCCTCCCCAGTGCTTCTTAAAGGGAGGCCAGGAGACCACCTTTGTCAGGGTGGCCTGTGGTTATTTTGTTCTTACGGCAGATTTCTGATTCCACCTACGTCCCCCACTCCCTATCCCTAGAATTTTAGGATCAGCATCACTGGGGCTGGAGTTGAGACCTGAATTTTTCAAAAGTACCTTTCACATCCCTGTGATCTTGTACACTAAACATGCATGGCCCACTTTCTTACACTCACTCCATGACCCAAGATGGCCGCCCCATCTCCAGTTATGGTGTCTGCATTCCAGCCAGTAAGAATAGGAAGAGAAGACAATCCTACTGGCTAGACCTTAGTCTCGTAACAACACCTGGCTAGTGGGAGGCAGGGAAATGTAGTCTGTATTTTGGGTCATCATGTGTCCAGCTAAAATTTAGGGCTCTACTAGTGTAAAAAAAGGGAACACTGATCTTGCGGAACAAATGGCAATTGTCTGCTACATATGTTTGATGTTTAAAGTTTTTTTAATTGTAAATTTTCATGGGTACATAGTAGATATATATATATATATGGGGTACATGAGTTATTTTACATGAGTAAATTTTACATGTATATATATGCGGTACATATATATACATATATGGGGTACATATATACATATATATGGGTACATATATACATATATGTATATAATATATACATATATTATACATATATATGGGATACATGAGTTATTTTAAAACAGTCATACAATGTGTAATAATTATATCAGGGTAAATGGGGTTTCCATCGTCTCAAGCATTCATCATTTCTTGGTGTCATAAACATTCCAATCGTACTTCCTCAGTCATTCTAAAATGTGCAACACATTATTGCTGATTGTAGTCACCCTGTTGTGATATCAAATACTAGGTCTTATTCACTGTATCTAACCATATTTTTCTAGCCATTAACAATCCCCATTTTTCTCCTCTCCCCTTCTATTCTTCCCAGCCTCTGGTAACCATCATTTTACTCTCTATCTCCATGAGCTCAATTGTTTTCATTTTTAGCTCCCACAAATGAATGAGAATATGCCAAGTTTGTCTTTCTGTGCCTGGCTTATTTCACTTAACATAACATCCTCCTGTTCTATCCATGTTGTTGCAAATGACAGAATCTCACTCTTTTTTATGGCTGAATAGTACTCCATTGTGTATATGTACTACATTTTCTTTATCTATTCATCTGTGGGTGGGCACTTAGTGTACTTCCAAATCTTGGCAATTGTGAATAGTGCTGCAATGAACATGGGATGCAGTTATCTCTTTAATATACTGACTTCCTTTCTTTTGTGTATAGATCTACCAGTGGGATTGCTGGATCATATGGTAGCTCTATTTTTAGTTTTTGAGTAGCTTTCATACTCTCCATAGTGGCTGTACTAATTTACATTCCCAACAGTGTACGAGGGTTCCTCTTTCTCCACATTCTTGCCAGCATTTTTTATTGCCTGTCTTTTGGATAAAAGCCATTTTAACTGGGGTAAGATGATCTCTCATTGTGGTTTTGTTTGCTTTTCTCTGATGATCATTGATGTTGAGCACCTTTTCATATACCTGTTTGCCATTTGTATCTCTTCTTTTGAAAAATGTCTATTCAGATCTTTTGTCCATTTCTTAATCAGATTATTAGGTTTTTTCCTATTGAGCTGTTTGAGCTCCTTATATATTCTGGTTATTAATCCCTTGTCAATTAGATAGTTTGCAAATTATTTTCTCCCATTCTGTGGGTTGTCTCATCACATTGTTGATTATTTTCTTTGCTGTACAGAAGCCTTTTAACTTGAAGTGATCCCATTTGTCCATTTTTGGCTTGGTTGCCTGTTCTTGTGGGGTATCCCTCAAGAAATTGTTGCCTGAATCAATGTCTTGGAGAGTTTTCCCAATGTCTTCTTTGAGTAGTTTCATAGTTTAAGGTCTTAGATTTCAGTCTTTAACCCATTTAGATTTGATTTCATTCTTTTGCATATGGATAGCCAGTTTCCCTAGCACCATTTATTGAAGAGACTGTCTTTTCCCCGATGTACATTCTTGGCATCTTTGCTGAAAATGAGTTCACTGTAGATGTATGGACTTATTTCTGGGTTCTCTATGCTGTTCCATTGGTCTATGTGTCTGTTTTTTATGCCAGTACCATGCTCTTTTTGTTACTATAGTTCTGTAGTATAATTTGAAGTCTGGTAATGTGATTCTTCCAGTTTTGTTCATTTTGCTGAGGAAGCTTTGGCTAATCTGGGTCTTTTATGGTTGTCTCGAACGTGGCTAGAGACGCTTTTCCAAAGACTCAGGTTCAAGATAGAAACACAGTAAATGTTGACTAATTAACACCAAAGAATCTGAAAACATATTTTAAGTCACTCATCAGATTTCTCACAAGATCTCCCCAAATTTAATAACTATTTCTTGATTTTTCTTCAGAGATGGGTTTATAAAAGCTATTGGTCCTGCTGATGTTATTCGAAGACAGTTTTCTGGAGAAACTTTTGAAGAAATAATTGACTGCTCTGGGAAATGTATTCTACCAGGTATTTACCTCTTTTTCAGTAAAGGTCTACAAGTAGCTTTAACAGTTGCTCCTGAAATGTAAAGAGGAAGAGTAACAGTTTATTTTAAAGTCTCAAAATAATATTTAAAAAAAAATCATCGTACCATGTATTGAATTTCTATTATTGAATGTCTAGCTGCTTTCAAACATGGTTTCACTTGAATCCTGATAACTGCCCTGTGTGGGAGGTATCATTATCTATACTTTACAGATTAGAAAATTGAAGGCTAAGGGTGAAATATGTTACCCAAGGTTCCTAAACAGGAAAAAGGCAACCTAGGAATCAAGCCCATTCATTCGACTCCACTTCTTCCTGCTCACATGCCGAATAGAAACCAGCTGTGTTGTGTTTAGGTTCAAAAACAGTCAAAAGAACTTTATTAATCCACGGCATAGGAGAGGCTAACAAGGCAGCTGCTGTCTCTAATACGAGAATACTCTAAATTTGTATAGGATGTGAAACAAAGGATCCAGCTCTGGGCAGAAAAAGAAAAACAAAAATCCCAGAGCTTTCACTGCAGTTCACTTGTATCTTTAATGATTGATAACAGAATCAGTTTATTAACTATCATCTCCTACATTATGTTGTATGGCTTCATATAATCATCCAAAACAAGTTTCACAAACTTTCAGTTCTACACAAACAAAAGGGCTTCATATTTATATTTTTTTATATAAAATTTTTATACTTTTAAATGTTTATTGTACACATCTGACAGGGCTTCTACCTGATGGATTTTCATTTGTTTGTTTATTTTGAGACAGAGTCTCACTGTGTCACCAAGGCTGGAGTGCAGTGGTATGATCTTGGCTCACTGCAACCTCCACCTCCCAGGTTCAAGCAATTCTTTTGCCTCAGTCTCCTAAGTAGCTGGATTACAGGCATGCACCATCATGCCTGGCTAATTTTTGTATTTTTAATAGCAACAGGGTTTCACCATGTTGGTCAGGCTGGTCTCGAACTCCTGATCTCAAGTGATCTGCTGATCTTGGTCTCCCAAAGTGCTGGTATTATAGGCATGAGCCACCACGCCCGGCCTTCCTTATGATTCTTGAGGTTCAGGAGACAAAGTCAGGGTGAAATGTTATGAAAAAGAGGAATATAGCAGAAAGCAATCTGAGTAGCGGCTTTTGATTTTAGTCCAGTCAGAGCCAGTAATGAGTCATTTAATCCATAAGGTATCTAAAACATTTTGGAAAGACACACTTTACTGAATTGTACCTGGATAAACAAAAGTTTCAAGTGATTGCTTTACAGTTTCTTCTTAATTAAAATATATTTCTTTCTTGAAAATAGATTAATCTTTCTGATTTCATATTTTCCCTTCTCAGAGTTGCAGGGGGAGGGGATTGTAGTATTATGTTTTCATATCCAGATTATTCCTTGTGATAAGGTTCATGGTTTTGCTCAACTAGGGGGCTTGACAACCTGATTTCAAAGCTTATTTGGGCCAGGAGTAGTGGCTGATGCTTGTAATCCCAGCAGTTTGGGAGGCCAAGTCAGGCAGATCATTGGAGGCTGAGGCGGGCAGATCGTTTGAGCCCAGGAGTTCAAGACCAACCTGGGCAACATGGCAAATTTTAGCCTGTGTGATGGTGCATGCCTATAGTCCCAGCTACTAGGGAGGCTGAGGTGGGAGGATTGCTTGAGCCTGGGAGGTCAAGGCTGTAGGGAGCCGTGAGTGTGCCACTGCACTCCAGCCTGGGCGACAGAGTGAGAACCTTTCTCAAAAATAAATAAATAAATAAAATAAAATAAAATAAAATAAAAACTTATTTGGTGAGCATGGACTTACTGAGCAAAAGGAGCTGTACTTCTGTAAGGGATATTTTCATCATGTTGCGTCACCTCCTTCATTAGAGCTTTCTAAACCAGCCATACAACAGGGCAGTCTTCTTTTCTCTCTATCAAGGGAACCAGACAGACAAATTCTTCCTTTCATGCTCCTCCAAAATGGATGGCCACCATCACGCTTTCCCCAGAGCAGCAGGGTGTATGCTGCTGTTTGCCTGCTGTCTAAGTGCTCTCTATTTGTTAATTGCAACATAACTTGATTTATTGATTACAGGTTTGGTGGATGCACACACACATCCAGTATGGGCTGGTGAAAGAGTTCACGAATTTGCAATGAAGGTAACTGCAACAAATCATGGCAAATCAAAATAAAGCACAAATATGAAGTCTTTTGCTGAAGAGTTAGTAGGCTATCAAGCTTTGCAACATATGTCAACATATTTTTTAGTGGATATTTTTACTTGCTTGGGTATGGGAAACAAATGACAACAAAACTTATTTGTAACTGCCCCAAATCATTGTATCATACACAGGGCTATTCCTGCCCACTAATGTCTCCCTCTCTTTCCTTCCCCACATTCCCATTCCAAATCGCTATCTCTAGTAGCCTTTGAAAGTGCTCCAAGGAATTGTTTGAAAATTGCCATTCATTGGAGTAAAGCTTGGAAAAATGTTACTAATCACAAAAATAAAATACCTTAATTTTTCTCTTATAAACCGAGACTTTATTAAGAATCACAAAATGTAATCTGTGTTAGTCCTATATTAGCTGTAACCAACTCCTAAATCCCTGGTTGGAGAGATTATCACATTTTTTTTTTTTTTTTTTTTTTTTTTTTGAGACGGAATTTCGCTCTTTCGCCCAGGCTGGAGTGCAGTGGCGCTATCTCGTCTCACTGCAAGCTCCACCTCCCGGGTTCACGCCATTTTCCTGCCCCAGCCTCCCGAGTAGCTGGGACTACAGGCGCCCGCCACCGCGCCCGGCTAATTTTTTGTATTTTTAGTAGAGACGGGGTTTCACCGTGTTAGCCAGGATGGTCTGGATCTCCTGACCTCGTGATCCACCCGCCTCGGCCTCCCAAAGTGCTGGGATTACAGGCGTGAGCCACTGCGCCCGGCCTTTCACATGTGTTTTTAAAAAAAGAAAAAAAAAAGTGTGCCTCCTAGCAGCTAAACTGGCTTATTTCAGGAAAAGAAAAAAAAATTCTTTTCTTCAGCTATCATGTACCGTCTTCAACAAACTAGAGCTGTTTTTAAGATTGTTTTATTAAATCACAGAATTTCAGAGCCAAAAGCAGTCCAATCCTCTCATTGTATAGATGGAGAAAGAGATTTACAGTCCAATCCTCTCATTATGTAGATGGAGAAAGCCGGGTCTAGAGAAGGGAAGAGTGTTGACTAGGGTCACCAGCTGGAGGATGGCAGAACCCAGATGAAAACTCTGGCCAGGAGACCCCAGGCCTGCATCCTTTCTCTGCACCACACTCCTTGCTGCCCAGAGTAACTGGAGCCCAGTGGGACCCCAGAAAGAGCCTCTTTGAGTGACAAAGGTCAAGCTCCAAACTCGGATGGCCAAATATTGAGACAAGGAAACTTCCTGGGGCCGCTTTAGTGGAGATCTGAATAATTGCAATGGGGTTCCCTGCAACTCCTGAATTGCCTAAGCTTTGTTTTCTCAAACAAGCTGAGGGATGGAGGGAGGGCTGATACGTAGCAAGTACACATTGCGGGTTGATTGACTTGTTAAAATATTGCAATACTCCTGTGCCAGTTTTTTGTTTTGTTTTGTTTTTGTTTGTTTGTTTGTTTTTTGAGATAGAGTCTCGCTCTGTCACCCAGGCTGGAGTGCAGTGGTGCGATCTCGGCTCCCTGAAACCTCCGCCTCCCGGGTTCAAGCGATTCTCCTGTCTCAGCCTCCGGAGTAGCTGGGGCTACAGGCGCGTGCCACCATGCCCCGCTAATTTTTGTATTTTTAGTAGAGATGGGGTTTCTTGAACTCCTGACCTCGTGATCTGCTCACCTAGGCCTCCCAAAGTGTTGGGATTACAGGCGTGAGCCACCGCACCAGGCCTCACTGCCCTGAGATCCCAACAGGCCACCCACCACATCTCCCATCTCTACTACTCCAGTCTCTTCCCAGGACCCCTTCGGAGCTCCCCACAATCCAGTGTCTGGCAGACTAGGGGCTTCCAGGACTGTGTATCCCAGCACCTTTCTAATCTGATGGGTTGGTGCCTATGCCATATGGCTTCTTAATCATTATATAATATTGCCCCTGGAAGTAGATTCTTCAGACCTCCCTGCAACTTCCTCGCATGTGCCGGCCTAAGGGTGAGGCGTGTGTTCAGTTGGCAGGAGCCACCTACATGGAAATTCACCAGGCCGGAGGAGGGATCCACTTCACCGTGGAGCGCACGCGCCAAGCCTCAGAGGAGGAGCTGTTCCGCTCCTTCCAGCAACGGCTCCAGTGCATGATGAGGGCTGGCACCACGCTGGTGGAGTGCAAGAGTGGATATGGCCTCGACCTGGAGACCGAGCTCAAGATGCTGCGTGTGATTGAGCGTGCCCGGCGGGAGCTGGACATCAGCATCTCGGCTACCTACTGCGGGGCTCATTCAGTGCCTAAGTAATCTCAGCCAGTGGGGACCCGGGTTTAACTCAGAGCATTGAAAACGAATCCCGGGGGTGGAGGTGCATTAGCACTTAAACTCTTGCAGGGAGATGGATAGAAGTCTTTGGAAAGACCTGATTCTAATGGCCACTCATCCCGCAGACTCGGTTTTAGGAAGGCGATCCCTTAGCCTCATCAGTCTGCTAGTCCTTTAATTATGATAGAAGAGATGTTTCAAGCTCTTTGGGTTAAGAAAAAGAAATGGCTTCTTGTAGGTCGTTTAAAATTACACATATTAATTTGAATAATTTCCCATGATAATTAATTAGCATTTCTAAAAGCACTTTAGAAATTAATAATAACACTCTTTAGGAGGTAGCTCAAACCTCGTGGTCTAGGTGACTCAAAGGGGTTCGTTTTTGTTCATCTGTTTACTTTCTTAACAGCAAACAGTTTTGTTGTTGTACATGATTTTTAGCCTTCCCCTTTATCTAAAAGTTCCTCCTACATGGCCTTACTGTAGAGAACTCTGTTCCTTTCTGCACTTGCATTTTATTTGTGCAGAGTTCCTTTTGGTCCTGGAATTTCTAAATAGGAAGGCTCATAGTTCCAACAGCCAATTGAACTATCTAAAAGAAATCCAGGACTTGAACATGCATAAGGTGCCTCCAAAGTCTTAGTGTGGTCTTAAACATTGATAACTTAGATAGATAAATATAATACTACAGACTTACAATCATTATTTAAAAATTTAATTGTTTAAATTTCTTTTACATTTATCTGATTTTGTAAACTTCGGAATATAAATTCAGTTTTTAGGCCAGGCACAGCGGCTCACACCTGTAATCCCAGCACTTTGGGAGGCCAAGGCAGGTGGATCACTTGAGCTCAGGAGTTTGAGACCAACCTGGCCAATATGGTGAAACCCCATCTCTACTAAAAATACAAAAATTAGCCAGGCGTGGTGGCCCATGCCTGTAATCCCAGCTACTCAGGAGGCTGAGGCACGAGAATCCCTTGAGCCCGGGAGGCAGAGGTTGCAGTGAGCCGAGATTGCGCCACTGTACTCCAGCCTGGGCAACAGAGCAAGACTCTATCTCAAAAAATATATATGTATATATTTTTAATTGACAAATAATATATTTATCATGTAGAGCATGTTGTTTTAAAATATGTATACCTTGTGAAATGGCTAAATCGAGCTAATTAATATATGCATTACTTCACATACTTAGCACTTTTTGTGGTGAGAACACTTAAAATCTATTTTTTAACAATTGTTAAGAAAATAATACATTGCTATTAGCTATAGTCACTTTATAATGGAAAAATATAAATATTTAATATCAATAAAAATTAACTTCTTCATGTTATCATCTTCAATCAGAGGAACTAAAAAAGTAACATTAAAATTTATTATTCAAAATTCACAAAACTAGTTGTATAGAAAAGAGACAGAAATATTTAATATTTCCAGTGATCTTTGTTGTAAGTTTTTAGCATTTATATTTCTGAAATTATTAAAGCTTAAAATTTCACTGAGACTCTTGAGACATTCTCTATAGAAAACAGTAGACTTTTTTTCAAACAGAATATAAAGTGTATAATAGTCTGCTTTCTTTTGTAGTAGAAAGGATAGTGTGGCATGGTAGAAGTCTCAGTTTGAAGTGATGCCAGACCTGCGTTTGAATCCAGCTTGGCTACTTCCAGCTGGGTGATTTTGAGGTCATGACTTAACTTTTCTGAACATGAATTACTCATCTGTGAAACAGAGCTAAATGCCACCCTATTCTGTATGATTGTCTTGAGAATTAAAAATAACTTGCATGGCAGGGCACGGTGGCTCACGCCTGTAATCCCAGCACTTTGGGAGGCTGAGGCAGGTGGATCACCTGAGGTCACAAGTTTGAGACCAGCTTGATCAACACAGGGAAACCTCGTCTCTACTAAAAATACAAAATTAGGTGGGCGTGGTGGCACATGCCTGTAATCCCAGCTACTCGGGAGGCTGAGGCAAGAGAATCGCTTGAACCCGGGAGGTGGAAGTTGCGGTGAGCCGAGATCGTGCCATTGCACTCCATCCTGGGCAACAAGAGCGAAACTCCGTCTCAAAAAAGAAAAAAAAAAAAAATAGAAAAGAAAAAAAGAAAAAGAAATAACTTGCGTAAGTGCCTGTCTCTCATAGTCCACCCCTACTCACCTACGCCAATGGTTTTGCTGAGTGAGAGCCTTCTGTGTGCCAAACATAGGGCTGAAGTTTCACAGAAATCTTCTCCATCTGCCAGTGAGCCTCTGAGGTCTGCATCTGGATTCCCATTGGTAAAGCCTGAGCTCAAATAACAGCTAAAGAGCATCTCCTAAATTACGTGGCCACCATGTGGTAGAGCTCTGTGTCTACCAGACTCTAAAAGCCCAGGTTTTTCTAACATATAACTACTGCAGAACTTGATTTTATCTACTCTTCTTATTGTTAATTTTTTTTTTAGAGACAGGGTCTTGCTCTGTTGCCCATGCTGGAGTGCAGTGGTGCAATCATAGCTCACTGCAGCCTCAAACTCCTGGGCTCAAGCAATCCTCTTGCCTCAGCCTCTCCAGTTGCTGGGATTATAGGCATGAGGTACCATGCCCAACTCCACCAGAATTTTAGAGAGAATTTCAGAGCTTCCTACTATCCTCCTCCCCCATATCCCCAGATAGTGATACAGAAAGCCTAAGGCAGGTGCTTCAGGAAACATTGTGTAGGAAGCAAAAGGCAGGGTGATAGTTGGGCTCAGGTAAGGGGACCACAGGTGGGTCATCAGGGGGAGTATCCAGGATGCCCTCTGAGAGTCCTTGACAGGAAGATTACGCTTTTTTTTTTTTTTTTTTTTTTGAGGTGGAGTCTTGCTCTGTCGCCCAGGCTGGAGTGCAGTGGTGCGATCTCGGCTCACTGCAACTTCCGCCTCCCTGGCTCAAGCAATTCTCTCGCCTCAGCTTCCCAAGTAACTGGGATTACAGGTGCATGCCACCATGCCCGGATAATTTTTGTATTTTTAGTAGAGACAGGGTTTTGCCATTTTGGCCAGGCTGGTCTCAAACTCCTGAACTCAAGTGATCTTCCTATCTCAGCCTCCCAAAGTGCTGGGATTACAGGCATGAGTCACTGTGTCCGGCCAAATTAAGCTTTTCAGCCAGATAGCCTTGCTGGCATCCCCAAAGGTAACACAGGTCTGCCAGAATGGATGAACCATTTGAGTCTCTGTGCATAGGGTCAGTGCATACAGAAGTCTTGTCAATACCTCCACTATGTATACATGGCCCAAAGTTAAGAGCCCAGAGTTGTAGCTTTGAGTCTTTCTCTACCTTTCTGAGGCTTGAAGTCATTTACCTCTACTGCTCCTCAGGTTCTTCAAGTGCCAGATAACCCTGTCTTTTTGTGTTTTGTTTTTAATATTTGCCCATGGCAATCTCATTTTCTTCCCCCAGAGGAAAAACTGCTACTGAAGCTGCTGATGACATCATCAATAACCACCTCCCAAAGCTGAAGGAACTTGGCAGAAATGGGGAAATACACGTGGACAATATCGACGTATTTTGTGAGAAAGGTGTCTTTGATCTCGATTCCACCAGAAGGATTCTTCAACGTGGAAAAGATATAGGGTTACAGATTAACTTCCATGGGGATGAACTCCACCTGATGAAGGCTGCTGAGGTGTGGTTGACTTTTAGTTTTTTCCTCGTCAACATTCATTCTTGCACATTCATGCTATGGGAAACTTAATTAGTGTCTTCAAAGCCCTCTGAAAAGACATTGAATGGGGAAATTTGTTTGAACAATGTACAGATTGGTCTGGTTGAGACTTGAAAACCCTGACCTCCATTAAAAACTTACTTTTTTGCTGATCATTTACTTTCATTATCATCTGCTGGTGATATTAGTATTAATAGCAAAAGAATTGGCCGGGCACGGTAGCTCACGCCTGTAATCCCAGCACTTTGGGAGGCCAAGGCGGGCTGATCACGAGGTCAGGAGATTGAGACCAGCCTGGCTAACACGGTGAAACCCCATATCTACTAAAAATACAAAAAATCAGCGTGGTGGCACGCGCCTGTAATCCCAGCTACTTGGGAGGCTGAGGCAGGAGAATTGCTTGAACTGGGAGGCACAGGTTGCAGTGAGCTGAGATCACGCCACTGCACTCCAGCCTGGGGGACAGAGCAAGACTCCGTCTCAAAAAAAAAAAAAAAAAAAAAAAAAAGAAAAGAAAAGAAAAAGAATTACCTCAGTGATCTCTTTTACTAAATTTCTAATGTATTTTGCTTGGCACACAAAGCCACACTAGCACAGTATATTAATTTCACTTGTACCTTTTCAGATCTTTCTGTGGCAGCATCCAAATCATTTTAGTGGAGCACACCAAAAATAGCCACAGGATGATTTTCAAATCCATATATCTTTGCTCAAATTAATTCACTTATTCATCCTTTCAACAAATATTTGAATGAATACTGTGTGCCAGGCACTGTTCTAGGTATTGAGAATTCAGCAGTAAGACAAAGTCCCTGCAGTCATGAATCTAGGCTTCTCTCCTCTAAAGCTTCAAACCTAAATAAACAAGCCCTTGGGGCATAAATACAGATATAGATATCCCACCTGCAAGCCTCTCGACTGCCTTATATCCAGCTTGATCTCTTACTATTGCTTCCAAGTCTTGTCCCATTTTCTGCTTCAGTAAATGACACCATCACCTGTCTGTTGCTTAGTCAAAACCTTGGATATCATTTTGACTGCTGCCTCTCCCTCACCTACCACATTTCATGCAACCACCAATTCCTTCCAGTTCTCCCAAAGAGCTCTAGATCCCCTTCTCTCACCTCTGATCCATAAGATTCATAAAATTTTCTGTTTCAGAAAATGTCTGAAGGATTTGTGTTTAAGAATAGTTTTTAAAGTAGCCCACTAACTAATTTTCAAATGAGTGCCCATTCATTACGAACCCTTCACCCATTTGGGGGATTGGGCTTATAACAGTTGGTTGGCAAGAAATCTTAATAATGAAATGCTGTTTCTCTTTATGGGAAAAACAATTTAGGCCGGGCTCGGTGGCTCACACCTGTAATCCTAGCACTTTGCGAAGCCGAGGCAGGTAGATCACGAGGTCAAGAGATCAAGACCATCCTGGCCAACATGGTGAAACCCCATCTCTACTAAAAATACAAAAATTAGCTGGGCGTGGTGGCATGTGCCTGTGGTCCTAGCTGCTCGGGAGGCTGAGGTGGGAGAATCGCTTGAACCCAGGAGGCGGACGTTGCAGCGAGCTGAGATCGCGTTACTGCACCCAGCCTGGCTACAGAGCAAGACTCCGTCTCAAAAATAACAAACAAAAAAACAAAACAATTTAATGGAACTTCATCCATTCGTTGTTGCTGTTTGTTAAGTCTTTCCCTCTCTGCCCATTCTCCTTAGCTTGGGGCTGAACTGGGAGCACAGGCAATCAGCCACCTGGAAGAAGTGAGCGATGAAGGCATCGTTGCCATGGCAACAGCCAAGTGCTCTGCCGTCCTTCTGCCCACCACAGCCTACATGCTGAGGTAAGGTCATTTCTCACCCCAGACCCAAGAGCTGCAAGTACAAGCTGTGAAGACACAGATGTCCAAAGTGCCCAGACATTATTTCATTGCCCTTACAAATCCCTTAAAAATACAGATGAAGAAAACTCAGTTAATGAAGATGCCAACCCTGGACTGATGTTCTTAAACGAATTTCCCTGAGGAAGGAATTTAGACCCAGATTGCCTTTGAGTGGTAGGATTATTGAGGAAGTTGGTGCTTTCTTTTTCTTTTTTTTTTCATGGATTTTGGAATTTTCCAATTAAAAAGAATTACTATGCATTACTTTTATAATTGGTAAATAATGAAATAGGTGCTATACTTTTAAATATATGCATAAGATATTAAGGATATTTAGCAGTATTCAGAATCTGTATGGGCTGTTTTCTAAAGGGATGTTAGTGGGTACCATAATTGTCATAAATCTGCATAAATCCTGGGGGTGGGATGAAAGAGGAGACATATATTTTGTAAAATCTCCCCAGATATTTCGCTGTATGCTGTCTATGAATTGAATATACTTAGTTCATCTGTCATTACTGTTGCTCTGATTCTAACCAATATGAGATCTGAGGTCTTCTGACCCTTCCCATTGTACCACTTACTTATATGATATCCAAGTTTGTGGCCTGTGGGAGGCCAGCTGTCAAGAGGAAGTTTATCTTCTCTTAGGACTAAGTGCTTTCTGTGTAGCTAGGATATGTGGTCTTTTGCATGGGGAGTGATTCTGCAGTTAAGACAGTGGTTCTCAACCCCAGGGTAATTTTGTCCCTCAGGGGACATTTGGCAATGTCTCGAGACATTTCTAGTTGTCACAACTGGGGATGCTACTGGCTTCTAGTGGGTAGACGCCAGGTTTGCTGCTAAACAGTCTTCATTGCACAGAACAGCTACCCAAAACAAAGAATTATCCAGCCCAAGACATGAATTGTGCTGAGGTTAAGTAAGACCAGGCTCCAAGTAACTTTTAGAAGGGCGAAGAAAGGAATACTTCAGTGCTTTTCTCAAATCTACTATGATTTTATACACACATGTATGATATTATACATTTTTATTATTATTACTATTCTCTTAAAGAGTAAACACAATGTAGACTACAATCAGGAAATATCAATAACGGTTCTTGGTATGACCAATGTCTTATACATTTCAAGTGTCATCAGTCTAAGTTATAAATCAATATTTGTCTCCACCACCCAAGAAATAAGTTTTTTGTTTTTTATTTTTTTGGAAAGAAAAGGCTTTCTTCGGCTGGGCGCAGTGGCTCACGCCTGTAATCCCAGTACTTTTGGGAAGCCGAGGTGGGCAGATCACTTGAGGCCAAGAGTTCAAGACCAGACTGGCCAACATGGTGAAACTCCGTCTCTATTAAAATACAAATTTAGCCGGGCATGGTGGCGCGCGCCTGTAGTCCCAGCTACTTGGGAGGCTGAGGCAGGAGAATCGCTTGAACCCAGGAGGGAGAGGTTGCAGGGAGACAAGATCATACCTCTGCACTTCAGCCTGGGCAACAGAGTGAGTGAGATTCCATCTTAAAAAAAAAAAAAAAAAAAAAAAAAAAAGACTTTCTTCAACTAGTCTTGAATCTCTTGACATGGAGCAAAAGCCTAAGACTTTGTGGTACCGGAGGGCAATTCAGCATTAAAAGTCTGAACTTTGTTCCTATGCCAGCGGAGGCTGTCATCTGCCATTGCCATAGACAGGTTTAGCCTCCTGTTAGGACCACAAGGGCAGTTGAAGTGAAGGCCACACTCTGCTTTCTGGCTTCTCTTTTCTGTATTTTTCTGATCTCTGCATCAGGAGAGACCAGCAGGCCTCCCTGCTCTCCCCTGAACCCTCTCTTGACTTTCATTTCCAGAATAACCATTGCCTTATGCTACTTAAGGGCTTGCTTTACTCATGTATTTTATGTATATTTGCATGTAATATTTATATGTATTCAGGAAATATTCACCTTGATTTTTATGGAGCACCCTAATACTTTTACAGCCTCACTTTTTTCTCTTTTAGCCGTATTTATGGAAGGGGAGGAGGGCCATTCAAATGACCTGGAGGGACATTTGAAGCTGTACCCTTTCCTCACTCTCTGTCTCTGCTTCACTCACCTCCTCTCATACATTGTTGAAAAACATTTTAAGTGGTCCTACAAATGATTGATCACAGACTGGGAGTGACTCTAGGACAAGAATTATCTCTGCTGGACTCTCTGTATTGCAGCAGTTATTCCCAAATTAAATCTGTCCTCACTGCTTTAACGAGCTTTTAGGCTTTGTTTATTTTTGATGTAACACTTTTGAGATATGTCCTAAAGAACAAAGAATATTTCACCAGGGAGGTCAAGGGGATGACTAATCCAGGAAGAAGTATAAACATTTTATACACTAAATTCTTGGGCCTTCAAGATTTTAAGGGACCTACAGAGATGTTTGAGGCAAACAAAAAAAAAAGGGGAGGGGGAAGGGAGAGATATGAATAGGAAATTGCAAAGTGGAAACTAATAAAAATAGCATATTGTGGCCGGGTACAGTGGCTCATGCCTGTAATCCCAGCACTTTGGGAGGCCAAGGTGGGTGGATCACCTGAGGTCAGGAGTTCAAGACCAGCCTAGCCACCATGGTGAAACCCCATCTCTACTAAAAATACAAAAATTAGCTGGGCGTGGTGGTGGGTGCCTGTAGTCCCAACTACTCGGGAGGCTGAGGTAGGAGAATCGCTTGAACCCAGGAAGTAGAAGTTGGAGTGAGCCGAGATCGTGCCACTGCACTCCAGCCTGGGCAAGAGACAGAGATTCCATCTCAAAAAAAAAAGCGTAGTGTAACCTCATTTATTATTTAATTTGGGAGTCACCCAAAAGCTTATTAAATTCCAAAACCATTTGTAAGTTATATTTTCCTCCCTTTGCAAGAATGCCTTAATATGTAAAAAGATGGATGAGATAAACAATCATTAATTAAATGTTAGTCATATCTAAGTAATTGCAAAAGCAGAATGATAAAAATCAGGAGTCCTGGGATTATATATGTAACTCTACCACTAATCATTTAATCTTGAGTTTCTGCTTCTTCTTCCAGAATATGAAGGCGTTGACTGTCTCAAGTTCTCTTCTGTTCTGAACAGCTATTCTACAAAAGTTCCCATTCTAGAGACTGACATATTTTTTTCCTCCCCTTAGACTGAAACAACCTCGAGCCAGGAAGATGTTAGATGAAGGCGTAATAGTTGCTCTGGGAAGTGATTTCAACCCCAATGCATATTGCTTTTCAATGGTAATTATTTTTTTTATGTGCCTTTCTGAGCAGAGTATCTACCAAGCATATAAATAATTTAAAAATATTTCACTAGCTTTTAAAACAGTATAAAAAAATCTAAAAATATGTTGCTGTGAAACAAGAAAAAAAGGGGTAGACAGCAGTGTAATTGGATTTTTCTGTCCCACATAAATGCCTGCAGGCATAGAGAGAGGAGAGAAGCTTCTATGTGCATTATTTTCTGATTCAGCTTTGAGTATTGTGGTTTTACAATAACCCATTTCCTTTCTCCAGAGAATAGCATAAACTCCAAGAGGTCTTAGTAAGGGTGGAAGTGAACTTCATTGTGTGCAGTAAGTGGTCTTGAAAAGTTGTCAATAAATATTAAATACACAATCCCTATAATAAAGTAATCTTTTCCAAAGTCTAAGAATCTTTATGTATAAACTTAGATTTTTCCCGTTGCAACTGAGCCAATTCCTCCTATACCTTTAACTGCCTCTATTTGTTGTGCTGTGTTGAGAAATGTTTTAAATTGCAGTTGCCATATGTCGCTTTCCTCCAACACTTTTCTCTTCCTGCCTTAGCCAATGGTCATGCATCTGGCCTGTGTAAACATGAGAATGTCCATGCCTGAGGCCTTGGCTGCTGCCACCATCAATGCAGCTTATGCACTGGGAAAGTCTCATACACACGGATCGTTGGAAGTTGGCAAACAGGGAGATCTCATTATCATCAATTCATCCCGGTAAGTGTGCTTCAACTTAGCTCTTTTATATTATGCCCACTGAAGTATAGAGATGAGGCCTAAATCCCTTTTCCACTAATTATTAGTGTCAGACTCTGTCTGGACTCAGACACTATCCAGTCCCTTCTATCTTGATCCCTTTCCAATGAGCAAATCTACCGACAGACCCTAAATGACAGGGTAGACCAAGTTTTCAAGATCTCTTTATCTGTCTGGTATCTTTCGTAGATTTCCAGGTTTCTGCTCTGTTTACCTGGACTTTGGCCGGGTTGTGCCCTCTGGCATGTGTTTGTGTTTTTCTGCTCGGCTTCTGATTTTCAACTTGTTCCCAACTCTGGCTTGTCACCTTGGTTCTGATTCATTCCCTCTCTGATTTCTCACGCCGACTGGATCCCAAAAGCTTAAACTTAGTTTTCCTGTTCCTGGTGACTTATCACTCACCCACCCATAGTCTGTTGCCACCTGGGCCTCCAGTGTGATATTAGTCTGTTGTCACACTGCTAATAAAGACATACCCAAGACTGGGTAATTTATAAAGGAAAGAGGTTTAATTGACTCACAGTTCTACATGGCTGGGGAAGCCTCACAATCATGGCAGAAAACAAAGGAGGAGCAATGTCATGTCTTACATGGCAGCAGGCAAGAGAGCATGTACAGGGGAACTCCCATTTATAAAAACATCAAATCTTGTGAGATTTATTCACTATCATGAGAACAGCATGGGAAAGACCCACTCCTATGATTCAATTGCCTCCCACCGGGTCCCTCCCACAATGTGGGAATTATGGAAGCTACAATTCAAAATGAGATTTGGGTGGGGACATAGCAGCAAACCATATCAGGGTCTTACTGTTCTAGACCTACAAGTTGTAAATCCTTTGGCCACTTGACTCTTACGAGCCCATTGCAGCCCTTGGACCTCATGTCCTCCAGACACCTGCTTTAAAATTCTCTCCATGATCAGAAACCACTCCCTGTATTGAATATAATGCTGATGGTGACATTTGTGTATCACTTAATGAAGCAAATATTTTAAGATCAAGTACTTAAACAATATTATTAAACAATGTTTGATTTACCATAGACCAGTTAGTTATACACTGTTTTTTAGAAAGCTCAAATACCATTGACTGGGTGTAAATAAATGTGCAGGGAATGCATTTTAAAATTAGCATTTATTGATAAAGTCATAATTTGTACTTGCACACACTGAAGTAATATTTGTTTGTTTGTTTTTTCTAGATGGGAGAATTTGATTTACCAGTTCGGAGGCCATCATGAATTAATTGAATATGTTATAGCTAAAGGAAAAGTCATCTATAAAACATGATAGATTTGAAAAGAGAAGACTTTTTGACTATATGAAATAAGTCAATATAGTTATATTAAAAGTTAAAACACCTTAATATTTACAAGAATTATATCACTTAAACCTAAATGTATTTCAATGTCTTCTTAAGTCACTCAAAAAACCCAAGGGGTAGATTTATTTTCATTTAACACATGCATTTGACATATAAACAGGTAAACCTATTGTGATTAAAATCACAAAACATCCAATTATTTCACAAATATTGGTTACAAATATTCTGTAGATTAATATGCTGGGGTATCACCAAAATGCCTTTGTGGGGAAAATTTCCATTTTGTGTCTTGGCTTAAAATTTCCATTTTGTGTCTGTATTTCACATCTCAGTTTTTAAACTATATTTAGTGAACATTGGGGGATCGAAAGAAATCTAAGTGATATGCCCCAATGAAGCTAAAATATAGCCTTCTGCTAAGCAAATAGTATTTCCTTTCCCTAAGTAGTTCATTTTCTAGATGCTTGTCAAATGAATTAATGTCCTCTGATGAAGAGTGTCCTTCCATTTCTAAGGTCTTCTCAATCTCAGCAATAGAGCTTCCCAGCAGTGTTCAAGACACATCATTTATACACAGGCATAGAGGCCTTCCTGAAATGGATGCATTTTTACCAACTACAATCATGTATTTTTTTTGGAAATTTTTAAAAATTTTTGATTCTTCACATTACAATTGGGTGAAACACATTTTACAGCTCTCAATAAATGTTTGCTGTCGCTCTTATTGTTGTTGTTTCCTTTCAGCCTGGAAGTAGATCAGCAGCGTTGTCTATTAGAGTTTTTAGGAAATTACCAAATTATTTGTGAAGAGTGGATAATTATTTACATATAAATGGGTGTTTTTAAAAGCCATGTAAGTTGATTTGAAATCTTTTTAAATGTTTCAATCATCTTTATAATCACAACTACATTACCAAACTTGGTAAGAAATGATTTGAGAAGTAAAGATTAACTCTCCAAATGATCACTAATTTCAGCTTAATAGAGCCTGAATGAATGAGGCTTTGCTGTAGTCAATATAAAGCAACTCAAAATGCCCCTCACTGGAAGGTTAAAGGTAACATTGCACATTGTTGTCATCACGATGGGGTCTCTGGAGCTCTGAACCTCATGCGATTGTTTAAGAAGTCTTGGGACAGTGTAGGGGGCACACAGTTGCTGTATGTGATGGCTCCCCTGTGGCCAGTCACCTAGGCACTGTGAACATTTGGGACGCAGGAGATAGACATAAAACCCAAAATGGAATGTTAGGTCCACTCTTCCCTGGAACTCAAGCAACACAAGATTAGATTCTTCTATTGAAGAAACAGGAAGGAGAAGCACATCCGATTTTTCATCTAGGAGGCACTCACTTTAAATAAATAGCATTCATGCCTTTTTTGAAAGAAGACAGAAGAAGACATCTACCCAAAACTGCCCTAGTCCTCCCAGGCCAGTGTGCTGCAAGCCCGTGCAACTCACAGAGTTTGCTAGGAATGCAGAACCTCTGGCTGGACCCAGACCTGCTGGGTTGGAATCTGCATCCTAATAAGCCCCGGGTGATTCGCATGCACATTAAGGTCTCAGCAGAGCTGAGTTCTAAGCCCTAATCACACCAATCTTCACACTGTTCCTTAGGGGACAGTGAGCTGCTCAGGGCCATGCAGTACGGTTCCCTCTGCCCAGAATGCTTTCCTTCTCTTCCTTACATGGGAAACTGGAGCTGGATGCCCCTCCCCACATTCCCACATCTCTATGATAGCCTTTATAGCATTGTAATTTAACTGTCTTTTCTATTTTAGACTAATGAAGTCTACCCTCTGGGCTGAAACTAATGTTCTCCAACTATTTTTTGGTATATTTTCAATGTTTACATTTAATAAATTAATACTCTCAACAAAAGTAAGCAAAAAGGCAAAATGGGCCGGGAGCGGTGGCTCACGCTTGTTATCCCAGCATTTTGGGAGGCCAAGATGTGTGGATCCCTTGAGGTCAGGAGTTCGAGACCAGCCTGACCAACATGGTGAAACCCCATCTCTACTAAAAATACAAAAATTAGCCGAGTGTGATGGCACATACCTGTAATTCCAGCTACTTGGTAGGCTGAGGCAGGAGAATTGCTTGAATGCAGGAGGCAGAGGTTTGCAGTGAGCTAAGGTAGCACTATTGCACCACAGCCTGGGCGACAGAGCCAAGACTCCATCTCAAAAAAAAAAAGCAAATGAACCATAAAGAGAGAACCATAAAGTTTAATAAAAAGCAATCCAGTGACCAGACCCAAAAATCAGATACAAGTTTAAAGCAGTATGAAATGTATCTGCTTTTGAATTTTGCCAGTTGTGATGATTTTTTTTCTTTTTCTTTTCTTTCTTTTTTTTTTTTTTTTTGAGATGGAGTCTCACTCTGTCACCCAGGCTGGAGTGCAGTGGCACGATCTTCGCTCACTGCAACCTCTGCCACCCAGGATCAAGCAATTCTCCTGCTTCAGCCTCCCGAGTAGCTGGGATTACAGGCACCTGCCACGGTGCCTGGCTAATTTTTGTAATTTTAGTAGAGACAGGGTTTCACCATCTTGACCAGGGTGGTTTTTGAAATCCTGACCTCATGATCCACTTACTTTGGCCCCCCAAAGTGCTGGGATTACAGGCATGAGCCACCGCACCCAGGCTGTGATGGGATTTTATGCACGTGGTAGATTGTCAGATACAGGCCCATGGATCACGCCAAATCACACGCCCATGCCCTTGAATGTTACCCTCCCAAATTGACTCTGGGCCTGGAACGTGACTTGCTTTAGCCAACAGGACATTAGCGAACGTGGCACAACAGGGGCTTGAAAAGCCCTTGTGCTTTAGGGTTTGCCTCCTCCGGCTGCCCTGAGACAACTTGTGACAAAGCCCAGGTGAGCCTGCGGGGCTGGGGAGGAAATCCTGATGCCTCCGACTCTTTTGTTGCTAGCCAATGGGAAAAAGAGTGTACTGAGTCAAGCATATGTTCTTAAAAACGGTTGACATCTGTCAACCGAATCCTTCAGAAGCTTGATTAACTGCTGTTAGAGGCGCTAAACTTTGTTATAAAAACCTAAGAATAAAGCAACACCATAGGCAATTGAGACTCAGTTTATTCCATGTTTCCCTTGAAGTTTCCTTGAAGGCGTGTGCTGTCAGTTACTAATAGAGCTGTGTAGAAAACTCAGTGACAAAGTGTCATTTTGACCTGGAGGACTGCAGGGGCCGTGAGAATCCAGCATTCCCCAAACTGGAGCGAAGAGCACCATCAGACCGCTGGGGGTTACTGGCTCAATGGCAGCTCATAGATGACAATGCACAAACCTCATTTGTGTGTGTTCACATTTTGACAAAGAATAGCACCAAGAACAACCTTTAGGTAAACAGGCTCCTCAGCACATTTTTTGCTCCGTGAATTGCTGTGGGCAGCAGTTTTCACTTCAGTTTCCACCTTTCCTGTGGACAGGTTGCAAATCTAAAGGGTGAAAACTCTATTGTGAAATCCACTGTTGGGCCCATTTTAGACGGCAATTAGGTAGGCAAGCTGGCAAGTGTGTCTGTCCTCCTCTCCACCAGCTGTGGTTTTTAGGGCCACGGTTTCAGACCACTTGAAGGGCCTTGCACATATATGCACACACGGGTGCAAAGTCACAGAGCTTAGCCTTGGGAAGCCAAGAGGTCATGTGACCCATCCTTCATCTGGACAGATACACTTAAGCCATCCCTGAAGGTCCTTTATCTTCTTGGGGGAAAAAATAGATGGGGTAATACATTCTAGGGCTCCATCTGACCTTTGTCAATAGGACTCATTTTAATGATTTACCACTACAGAAAGGAGGTTGGTTAATCCCCAGAGATTCCTTATCTGTGAAATGAGGAAGGTTACAATAAGAATGTGAATAGAGTACTAACACCTAGGAAGTGAAAATACTAACCTCAAACTCCCATGTAAGCATTTGGGGGATACGTGTAGTGATAAGTACAAAATACACAGTTTAATAAGAGCCACCCAAATAGCAATCTTTATATTCATTCCTTATCTCCTTTGCACATGAAAACCCTTGTTGGTTTTAATTACCTCTATAATTAATAGCTGAAGACCCTATTGACTACTCTTTACTATGATCCAATTAATAGAAGAAAAAAGCTGCTTAAGGACAAATTATGACATAAAATCGTTATTTATGAAGGCATATTAAGTCATATCATGCAAAGTAAAATTAGCCAAAGAAATTCAACTGGTGGAGAGCTTGTTGAAGCAAATTTTTTAAAAAAAAAAAGGTTAACAAAATCTAAAGTTTTTAGAAAAAATTGCTATCAATCTATTTCCAAATTTGAATTCATCTAATGCTAAGAGTAAAAAAAAAACAGGCACATACAATTGTGGTTATTCTTCTCACCCTTAAGAGTGAGTGGCCTGTTGAAATTGTTAAGAAAGAAAGAAAACTTTTATAATCTGAAAATACCTGGTGGGTCTTGAACCACGACAACAGGAACACAGTGCTGAATTTAGCAACTATAATACTGCCATCAGCCTAACCAAAGTAGGCTTTAGAAGAACTGAATTATACAATGGATTGATCTACCTAGGAAAGTTCTCAGGTCTCTCCTTTAGCCTAGTATTGCTTTGTGCTAAACTGACTGCCCTCTGATCTGCTACTTCATGACAAAGCCCATTAAAGGTCCTCAGACTCCGGGATTTTGGTGGATTTCTTGTGCAGAAATTGCAATGAAAAGGCTGTTGGAGAAAGAGGTCTTGATTCTGGAATATGCTCCATTCTGTATTTTTCAATGTATGGAGCAGCTACTTCCCAAACCTGAAAAGCAAAGACAAAACAAAGTTGAAATATTGATGACATTTTTTCCACATGCTATTAAACATCAACTTCATCCGAAGTGAAAACATACTCTATACATGACTGGACACAGCTGCTGTTTGCTTGCTTTTATTTTAAGCCATTTGACACATGACCTGTGTCAATTAGTCTTTGGTTGCATTAAAAACTGTAAATATACAAAGTCCAAAACTTTCTAAAGTCATCATAAAGATTTTAAGCTGCATACTTTTCCCAAGCAAATAACAAAACCCAGAGAATTCAGTGTGGACAGAGTGAAGGATAGTTGCTCCAGGGTCTTAACAGGACCTATGCGGTTTTTTCTTGTTTTTTTGGTTTTTTTCTTTTTTTGTGAGACAGAGTCTCACTCTGTCGCCCAGGCTGGAGTGCAGTAGCATGATCTCAGCTCACTGCAACCTCCACCTCCCAGGTTCAAGCAATTCTTGTGCCTCAGCCTCCTGAGTAGCTGGGATTACAGGAGTGTGCCACCAGGCCCAGCTAATTTTTGTATTTTTAGCAGAGATGGGGTTTCACCATGTTGGCCAGGCTGGTCTCGAATTTCTGGCCTCAAGTGATCCACCCACCGTGGCTCCCCAAAGTGCTGGGATTACAGGTGTGAGCCACCACACATGGCCTGGACCCGTGTGTTTTCTAAAGCAAGCCTTAAATGATAAAAGGCAGTGAATTTTATTTCCCTGTTGCCTTATTTCCATGCCACAGGTGCTCTATTCCTTCGACCCTGCTACTCAAAGCGTGGCCTGTGCCCCTGCAGTATCAGCATCACCTGGGACAAGTCAGAATCTTGGCCTTCACCCAGACCTACTGAATCCACACCTGCATTTCAACAAGATGCCCAGCAGATTCATAGCCACATTAATGTTGGAGAGGCACTGCCTCAGATCCTTGGTTAGTTTTTGCCTCCCACCCACCAACCTCTTTTTTCTTTCTTTCTTTTTTTTTTTTTTTTTTTTTAAGCATAACATCATCTCAAAGTAAGGCCCTGGACGGGCATGGTGGCATGCGCCTGTAGTCCCAGCTACTCAAGAGGCCAAAGTGGGAGGATCACTTGAGCCCAGGAGTTTGAGTCCAGCCTTGGCAACATAGCAAGACCCCCATCTCTAAAAAATTTTTTTTTAAAAATTGAATGAAATTAAGGCTGTGTTTTTGGTTTATATTTGCTTTTTAACTGATTGCCACTGACAGCCAAGGAGCCTTTCCTATTATTTTTTATGACCTTGGAAAATGAATACTCTTAAAGGCTAACCTCTCGTATACCTCCCTCCTAGCACCAAAGTTGGCAGCAGACAAGCAGCTTCCCCACCCAGAGTGCAGGACATGCTTAGAAATAATGGGTGTGAAAATCACAGGGAAAAATCACTCCCCTAGAGCAGAGCAACTGTTTTAAGGAAATCAAGCGATTCTAGGGAACATAACACCGACAAGTGATTCAAAAGGTTTAAAGCACTTCAAAAACGATATTTAAAAGATAAGCCAGCATGCTGGGCATCTGTACCTGGCAGCTGAGTATATGGTCAATGTAACCAGTGGAAATACGCAGGAAAGAAAACCCGCATCTCACCAGAGCACTAGACAGACTGAAAGTTTTCTGAAGTAAACACCCAGGCCTTGGTTTTCTCTCCAGGTCTACACAGCCATTGCACCCAGTGGTGGTAGTTGTGATAGCATCACCCAGAAGGGAACGCACTTTTGAATCAAAGAGGACATCTTGCAGGGGTGGGGAGGCATCAATGAACCTGACATCTTATTTTTTTCCCCATGAATATTGTTCCAAAACTCCCTTTAAAATCCATTTCTGTTTCTAATCCTTAGATATTCAACGTTTGACTGTACCCTGGTGCACTTAGTGTTTATTATATGGCTTCTTATTGGTGCTGCAAGTTGTTGTTCAAATACCTTTTTGCTAATTCCCAAGGAATGGCCAGAAAACAATAGAATAAGGCAATGTTTCTCCATCCCCGACTTTGCTTTCCCGTAACAATGAAAAATTAAGAAACAAGCCAAGGGGCCAGCTTGCCTTCTGCTCCAGGAGCAGCCTATGGGCTGCCTCGATGTCCGGGGCCATGAAGCGATCTTTTATCCAGGGCCTACAGGGAGAGCACATCCACCCATCAGCCAAACATTAAACCCTGCCAGGGTTCACAGTGCCGAACTGATGTAACTTTCAGAGACCTGTTTGATTTTACCTTACAACAGAGCGCACCAGGTCATAGACCTTCTCCAGCGGAGTGGTTGTTTTCAGGGGACGTAGAAACTCTATGCCCTGGCAGGCTGCAAGGAGCTCGATGGCCAGCACTGAAACAAGAAATTCCAAGATGGTAGCTTATGAAAGTCTGACTTCATGCTTAAGGAATGTGGATTTCCCAAAGTTGACACCCATCACCACCCAACTAACAGATGGTTTGTTCTCTGTCTATTGGCAGAATGAAGTTGCTTTGATATTTAGTTGCCATTTTAACCTGTTTTCTAACCCCTTGACTGTATCTTTAATGCTGAGAAGGGGAGAATTGAGACATTTACCTGAATAATTACCAGACCCGCACACCTACCCAGGAAGCTGCCCATTCATCTGCACTAGCAAAATCTGCCATGTGCCCCATTCACATCCTCTAACCAAGGTTTGTTGGCTAAGTTTGGGTCATGTGGGTAGGGAATGAAGTGAGAAAGAAGAGCTGATCCTCATCTTGAGCCCCAGCTCTATTAAATAATTGTATGCATTTCATCAAGATGCTTTACATCTCGCGGTTTCCAATTCCATATGAATTGCGGGGTGGGGATACTGGACTAGAAGATGAGAAATTGCTTCCAGGTCCACAGTGAATTCCACAACTTCATCCTCTGCCATTGTGATCTGTCTGCACTCACTAGAGTTCATAGTGTACTTCATAAATTGAATGTGCTGTTGAATCAAGGTGGGGTGTGACAGTTCATGGTACTCGTCTCTCCACTTTGAATATGTTTTAAAAGTCTCATTAAAAAAAAAAAAACACTTTGGGGGGGTGAGGTGGGAGGATTACTTGAGGCCAAGAGTTTGAGACCAGCCAAGGCAACACAGCAAGAACCCATCTTCACAAAAAATTTAAAAATTACCCAGGTGTGGTGGTGCATGCCTGCAGTGTCAGTTACTTAGGAGACTAAGGAAGGAGGATCACTCGAGCCCGGGAGTTCAAGGCTGCAGTGAGCTATGGTTGCAACGCTGCACTCCAGCCTGGGTGGCAGATAGAGATCCTATCTCAAAAAAAAAAAGAAAGAAAAAAAAAAAAAGCCAGCCAAAGGACCAGCTTAGTTCTGCATGGTTCCTTGGTTCTTAATCTTTAGTGAAGATCAGAATCACCTGGAGGGTTCATTAAACACAGATTGCTCCGCTCTCCTCCTGGAGTTTCTGAATTAGCTGGCCTGCAAGGCCTGAGAGTCTGCCTTCCTAACAAGTTTCCAGGTGATGCTGATGTTGCTGGTGGGAGATCCCACTTGAGAACCACGGGCACAGTGGTCTATCAGGGAGGCCCGCCATCCCGGACTCATCAGCATTACCTTGCTCCACGTGCTCGATGACCCTGAGGGCCTTCCTTGCTGCCCATCCTCCCATGGAGACGTGGTCCTCCGTGGCCGCGCTGGTGGAGAGGGAGTCAACAGACGAGGGATGGCACAGAGCTTTGTTCTCAGAAACTGCAAGAGACCAGTACCAGTTAAGAAGTGCTCCTTATAGGATGAGCTGTCTAAAGGACCCGTGGCTTCCACAGAGTGCTCAACAGCATGGGATACACTCTCCAGAAGATCTTGGACATTATCCAAGCACCTGATGGTAGAAAGCTGCTTTGGGAAAAGGAAGCAGGTCATTTTTTTCCCCAAGTGAGTATTCTAAAGCAATAGTGAGTTCTGAGGTAAGACAGGGATGGGAGAGCTGGGAATTCTAATATAACAAGGCCAAGATGAAAACCTGGGAGGCATTTAACATGCCAGGGAGAGTAGGGGAGAAAGAGACATGATGGCCATTTTCGGGTACTTGAGGTCAATTTGGTTGTGTCACCAGAATTTGGGTGTGGCATTTGGGGACTGAGGCTGGACCCATAAATCTTGGGCAAGAAGATTTAACACTTCAGAGTGTTCAAGGATGATATAAGTGGATGTAAACAGGGGCTCGATGACTACCAGAAATATCTGGGAGGTGGGGGAATTCTAGGGAGGACCAAGACATGGGACTCTCAAGCTTTCCAGTGCACATGAATCACTCGGGGACCTTGTTATAACAAAGATACTGAGCTTTGGGTGGGGAGCCTGAAATTCTGCTGTACTAACGAGCTCTCAGGTGATGGCCATATTGTTGGTCTGAGGACTACACTATAAGTAGCAAGAACTTAGGTTATGAAGTTCCCTCACCCTGGCTTAGAAGTCAGGAAAGGTCAGACTCAAAATCTCTTCTCCTCTTTCTTTGGCTTTAAGAGTGGTCATGGGTGAAGCTTCAATTGTTTTCTATGCTGTATGGGATCGTATCCTAAGATGATCTCGCTTTAAACTAGGGTCATGCTACTTTGTCAAGGTCATGTTGGTTGGCCAATGACTTTCCAGGTTTCAGCACTGTAAGTCCCAAGTCCTTGGACCCTAAACTGAGGGCTATACAGATAAGCAATCTGTGGTGAGGCTTGTTCAGAAAGATAACTTACAAGGGCCAAAAAAAGAAAAACACTAATTTTACTACAATGAAAGCAAGCCGAACAACCTCAATAGGCAGCTTGGGAAACTAAAACATATTCAAATGAGGCTTCCCAATGTCCATCCCATTCTCTAGAAATCAATGACTACTCCCCCACGACTACGTTATTGTGAGAAATTTCTACCTGTTAAAGGGGTATTTTATTAATAAGCAAGTAAGCAAATAGAAGATACTGGTCAGAGGAGGTGAATTCAGTGGCTCTTAGTTGGTTATTTGTGTTGGTTGGGAATAATATTAATAGCAACTCGTATTTATTTAGTGCTTATGATGTGCCAGGCTTTATATGCATCAATTCATTTAATCCTCCAAACAACCCCCTTAGGTAAACTTATGTCCATTTTATGCAGGTGTAAATTGAGGATCAACAGGATAAAGAGGCTCACAGAGCTAGTAAATGGCAGAGCTGGGCTTCTGATCTAGCATCTACGCATGTAATAACTCATGCTATCCTGCCTTTTAGGGTAGGGTTGTTAGATAAAGTAGAGGATGCCCAGTTAAATTTTGATTTTAGATTAAAAAAAATAATTTTTGTAGTATAAGTATGTCCCAAATAATTCAAATTTAACTAGTCATCCTGTGTTTTTGTTAAATTTGACAACCCTATTTTAGGATTAAGTATTGATTAAAATGAGATCCTCATTAATTGAAGTAAAAGCACATTTTTGCATGCCAAAATTCAGGGTTTGAATTCTGCTTTACATCTTGCTAGCTGTGCAATATTGGGCAAGTCACTTAACTCTGATCTTCAGATATTCATCTATAGATAACAATAATAGCACTTACCTCAGGTGACAATTGTGCAATTAAGTGAATGAACATAAATGAGGCCCTTAGCACTTACTTAGTGCCAGGCACTGTTCTGATGTGTTAATCTGTCTCTTACAATCTTGAGTCAGAAATAAACTATATTGAAGCTCAGTCTTCACAGAGGGTATCCTGATTCTTATAAGCATTTTTTTATGTTGCAATAACATCTTTGGTTTTAGTGGTTGTTATATCTAGTGAAATGTATCCAAAGTTTAATTATAGGTTTAAAAATTTAAAGTTTAATTATAGGTTGGTTCAAGTTTCACCATTAACTATAACCATCTTAGTCTTTTTCCAATAGTCTTCAAATGGAGATTTGGAAAAAAGCTATAGAGATGAAGTTCATATGCAATGTCAAATTGCTTTCCACAGAGAAATTGTCCATTACAGCCTTATTATTGTATTATTATATTCCAATATAACATTATTGAAGTTTTTAAACTATTTTTTTCTGAAAAATATTAGAGTTAACCTGTTACCTTTGCACTGAGAGAACTAGGATGCAAATAAAAGTGGTGAAAAGTTAGATCTCACTCACAGATCACATCTGATACTTCTAGGTGAAATGGCAAGACCCTTAGATGGACGGGTGTGTGTTCTGGGAAAAGGGCAGTGTCCTTACCAAGGGCTGCTGCCGTGCAGTGAGCTATCATGAACCCAGAGTTCAGACCACCTTCAGACACCAGGAAGGCAGGCAGCTCACTGAGGGAGGGATTGCAGAGCCGCTCGATTCTTCTCTCACTGATTGCAGCAAGTTCATGGATGCCAATGGCCAAGTAGTCTAGGGCCTGAAAGAGGGTCTCTGTTTAGTCAGCCTATATTGGAATGTGCTTTTGGGGTCAAGAGCAGTTCTAAAAAGCTTACTTTGGCTGAGTATTCACCATGGAAGTTTCCTCCAGAAATTGTCTCTCCCCTACTGGCGAAGACCATCTTTCAAAAGAGGTTAAGGCTTGAAGATAACGTTTGCCGGTCACTTCAAGTACAACCCCTTCCTGCCCTCTTTTTTAACATGGAGGTGGCAGTCTGTGTACAAATGTGGGGTGGAGGGAAAGAGACAAGTCTTCCTGCAAGAGACATAAAGGGGCACAAAAGCAAAAAACAAAAAGGCTTAAAGGTGGATCATGTACACCCAATTTGGAGGCCAAAAAAACATGAACCTTGAAATGATGTTTTCTCTTGAGATTAGATTCTCAAGCACCATAACTGTACCAACCTGGTGGTTAGTATACCTGCCCTCAAAAGGTTTATAGCCTGAAACTAAAAACAGAGACCAACACATCTTTTTGAAAGCAACTTCTGTTTCTTCAATGGGCACTGCAAACTTGTGTTCCATAGAAGAATCTGTTGAATGGGAAATGCTGCTGATGAGTAACTACCAAAATGTCTGAAATAATCAATTTTAAGAAAATTTTCAAATTCTTTACTCAGTAATCTGGTGTCAGTGTTCAACAGCAGATGGTGGCCAATATGTCCTCATGAATCCATTTTAAGTAGGTGGCAAGTTTAAATTTGCTGAATATTATTACTCTGAGGTAATTCTTTTTTTATTTTCTGTATCACTCTGTCACCCAGGCTGGAGTACAGTGGCGCCATCTCGACTCACTGAGACCTCTGCCTCCCAGGTTCAAGTGATTTCTTTTGCCTCAGCCTCCTGAGTAGCTGGGATTACAGGCACGCACCACCACACCCAGTTAAATTTTGTATTTTTAGTAGAGACAGGGTTTTGCCATGTTGGCCAGGCTGGTCTTGGACTCTTGGCCTCCAGTGATCAGCCCACCTTGGCCTCCCAAAGTGCTGGGATTACAGGTGTGAGCCACCAAACCCAGCTCAGATAATTCTATTACATCATGCACTTTACTTAAACCAGCAAGCACCCAGGAAAAGGCAGTAACAGATCCTTCTTCCTGGTTCTAAAGAGCTAACTAATCTTTGCCTCTTGGGCTCAAGAATATTCATTGCCTATTAACTGAGAACTTGCTGTGTGTAAGAAAGGTTCTAACTTTGAAAGACTTGGAGATATATGTGTCACATTAACCTTGTCAAGTGTGGATTACTGTGTTCTGCATGTGTAACTGTGAGCCCATTGGGTCTAGCTCCTTGGCCTCGGCCTCCTCTCCATTCTCTGAATCCCTATAGCAATGGAATTCTGCATCAATTTAGAACTTAGACATGTTTTTATTGTCCTCTAGTTGTTCCAAATTTGTTTGTTGGCTAGTAGATTAAAACAATTAGAATTTAACTCCCATAATATCCAGCATGTGTGATGGGGCTCCGTATCTGCAATAGAAAATTGAGAAACATATTCTTTCAGGTAACAGCAGTATTGCAAGAGAACTCCCAAATATTAGCCTATTGGAAATTTATCAATAATTAGCATCTTTAATTGAAAAAAATAAAAGACTTTTGTCTGAAATTCTTGCTGAGGCAAGTGGTAGCAGAAGAATTTAGTGAGGAATTAATTATCCCCTGCCCCATATTCAGTAATTGAATGGTAATTTCTAAAAACTATGAGACACCCTTTAAAGGCAATGATGTAAATGTAGAATAGATACACCTCTTCCCTACAGTGAAAAGACTGGTACGTGAGATAAGACTACATAGAGTTCATAAAAACTACTATTCCATCTGGGGGATGGGGTGGTATTGAAGTGAATGGAGAGACCCACAATTCCTGAGGCTTATTTAGTGTGGGTTGACTTCAGTGTAAAACAACGTGAGAGAACATAAAACACACATTCTGAAGTATGCTTGTCAAAAAACACATACATACAAAAGCCATCTCATGGGAAACCTTACGGAGCTATCACATAACCATCTGCTAACTCAGCCTGTGACCTGCTTTTGGGGCTGCTGACTCAGCACTTTCTCTAGGATTCAGAACTGAGGCAGATGTGGAATAGGAAAAATAGATTCCAAAGGCATTTGATTATCTTCAGAGGCAGTGCTGTCTCCATGAAAACTGTGCCAGTGTGACTCCTGACTGATCACCTCAACATCTGGGGAACTAAGCCATCATGGAACATAGCAAAAACCAGATGGCTCTGAGATAAACCACACCATTAAGAAGAGAGGAGCTCCATCCTTGAGAAATGGAATCAGTTTTACTATTTCTTTGAACAAATGCAAAAGCACTAATTTGAGCAAAGTGCACATGACAAATAAAAACTCATGATGGGGGCCAGGTGTGGTCGCTCACACCTGTAATCCCAGCACTTTGGGAGGCCAAGGCAGGTGGATCACTTGAGGTCAGGAGTTTGAGACCAGCCTGGTCAACACAGCAAAACCCTGTCTCTACTAAAAATACAAATATTAGCCGGGCCTGCGGGCACATGCCTGTAATTCCAGCTACTCAGGAGGCTGAGGCAGGAGAATCGCTTGAACCTGTGAGGCAGAGGTTGCAGAGAGCCGAGATGGCACCACTGCACTCCAGCCTAGGAGACAGAGACTCCGTCTAAAAACAAAAACAAAAAAAAATGCCAAAAACCTCAGGATGAGGAAGCCATAACTCTTTAATCAATACTTTGGTAAGTGTTAAAAGGCTGACCTCTGCGTAACGCAAACTGCTCTCATGCAAAGCAGAGAGGCCTGCATAAATAAACTGTCCAGCATCTCTGCAATCACATTTGTGACCTACGTCTTCACCCTTCCACCAACAACCTTGGCAATGGGTTTTAGGGCCAGTGTCTTCAGGAAACATGTCAGCCAATGCTGGAAATTTCTTCTTAAATCTTGAGTGGGTCCATTTGGAAAGTACAGCATGTTAGACTTGGCACCTGAGAGTAAGTTCACAGGTCACCTCTGCCACTTACCAGCTCTGACCTGGAGAAAGTCAGTTAACCTCTGAGCCTCAGGTACTGATTCATTTACTCTGTGAAATGGAGCAATGGAACTGAGAAGCTACACAAAATGATTGTTTCAGTAGATCCTAAAATTACCAGCTGCAATTCTATAATTGTAGGTTAGTATACAATCAAAAGATACAGGATTATCTGTTGCGCTGTTCAGTTCTGTGGTAATGATGTTCTTCACAAATGCTATTGTATCATTCACCACACCATGGACCTAAAATACAATCAAAATAAGGTATGTGACCCATTTGATTATCTGAAGAGTACCAATATTCTTAAAAGAATATAGAAGATCTTATCTTAAAGTTATAAAGAATATAGAAAATCTTATCTTAAAGTTATAACCATGGAAATTATACTCTGTTCATTTTGAACTGAAGATAATTTTGTTATAATTCTTTTGGGTTTTCACTGAAACAAATTAGAATAAATTCATTATCATATATATTCACATTAGATCAATCTATACAAAGCAGCATGGTGTGGGAGGAAGAATGCCAACTCTAGACACAGGCAGATTCACTCCCAGGTTAGTGGTAGGACTTGGGCAAGTTCCTTAGGTTTATAGTTAAAAGAGAGGAAGACTTAGAAAACAGACAATAGCACTTACGGCTTTTGAGACGTATATAAAATAATGCAAACAAATTCTTAGATGTGACTCGCAGAGATTACTCAAATGGTAGCTATTATCCAAGGCAGTAAAGTTCATTAAGCATGAAGGTATCACATTAGAAGATGCTCACACATAAGGCAGCTACCCTGTACAAACCCCAGAGATAGCCACAATCTATAAAGCAGCACCTAGCTCTGGTTTCTCCCAGAAGTCAAGGAAGTAATTATCTATCTGTGTGATCGTGGGCAAGGTACGTAATTCTGTGTCTCAGTTTCCCCATTGCAAAATGGGAGAAAGAGTATCTTATAGTTGGGAAGATTAAATGAATTAATAAATGAAAGACAGTGATAATGGTGCCTGTCACATAGAATCTGCTATCGTTATTAAAATATCAGGGAAGTCTTACATCAGGACTTAATCTTCCTATAGATCTAATTTGGCAATTCTTACCCATAGGTGTTTTGATCCATTGCTTAATAAGCTAGCTAGAAAAGATAACTTGCTGAGTAAAGGGAAATGAGGGTATTTATTCTAGGGAGGACTCTATTACACCATAGACTGAAATTTGGCACAGACCCAAATATTGTTTATTGAGATGCCTGGCTCTCTAATTGTCACATGTAAATTATGCATCTGCAATACAGATGCCTAATGCCAACCCAGGTCATCTGCATTTTTAATTTAAAGTTAAGCATCACAAGTTCATTTAAAATAACTTATATTGCCCATAAAATGCAAGTAAGGTATAACCATTACTATGCACTTGAGTTTCAAAATGATATAATTAAGACTTTCCTGTAAACACCTCTGACTATCTGGTTAAAGTTTCATCTTAACAGGGAGAAACAGTACAACTCTACTAACTGGTTATGATTTTATTACTAAGAATTTTTAAAAGGGCACTGAATCAACATAAGAGGTTGTCTGGGCTGGGGACGGTGGCTCACGCCTGTAATCCCAGCACTTTGAGAGGCTGAGGTAGGTGGATCATTTGAGGTCAGGGGTTCGAGACCAGCTTGGCCAACATGGTAAGACTCCATCGCTAATAAAAATACAAAAATTAGGCATGGTGGCGCATGCCTGTAATCCCAGCTACTCAGGAGGTTGAGGCAGGAGAATCACTTGAACCTGGGAGGTGAAGATTGTAGTGAGCAGAGATCATGCCACTGCACTCCAGCCAGGGTGACAGACTGAGACTCTCTCCAAAACAAGTTATCTGTTGGTTGTCTCAAAAAAAAAAGAGGTTGTCCTCTGAAAGTAGGTTGAGCAATCAAAAGAAAACAAATAGTTCACCATATAGAATAGAAACTTTACAACAATTGCACACATAAAGGTAAAATATACATAACTTTTCATACAGACAGTAAGAAATTTGGACTATAGTTGACCATTACATGTTTTTCTAACACTTTCCTGGTTTAAAATTTTTCATCCTGAACCCGGGGAAAGAAAAACCTTATTGGCATTTTTTATTGACTTTTTTTTTTTTTTTTTTTTTTTTTTTGCTTTTACCTGTGGACAGCAGCGCAAGGTGTATGCATCCTGGACGTGATCACAGAACCTGTGACTCTCTGTGGAAGAGGTGGAGGGGATGAGACAGGGATCATGTTACCAATTCTTTTCACAAAACACATAACCAAATAGGTCACTCCCATAAACATGGTCAGACCTGCTATTTCTGATGGGTGGTGATCTGAGTCCAAGAGTGACCGAAACCGAAAAGCAACTTCAATTTGCCCACGGTGAGGTCGAAGAGCATGAATGTCTAGAATTGATGGAGAAAAAGTCTGAATAATTCCATTTATTTATTTTTTTAAAGATGGGGGTCTCACTGCGTTCCGCAGGCTGGTTTCAAACTCCTAGGCTCAAGCCTACCTTGGCCTCCCAAAGTGCTGGGATTACAGGCACGAGCCACCATGCCAGGTCGAGTAATTCTGATATTAGAATAAATGACCATCAATGGTTCAGGACCATCTACAGTGTTGACACAGCCCTCAAAAGTCCCAGGGTCCTTAGCCACCACTCAAAATTAGAAACTTAACTCCAAAATCACGATTTTCCTTATTGACTTGATTCCTTCTACTTTAAATATCTGAGAGCAAACTATATGTTGAGACCACTGGGAATTCCACTCAAGACACTGGGCCTACCTTAAAGGAATAGGGCTAATAATAGGAGGGAGCCCTACAGTGGCCTAATTTAACTCAGTCACTTTTAGACAATGTTCTACCCTTTTTCATATTATAGTTGGGGGGGTCGTCAAAATTCACTACTTTCTAAATAAGCTACCAATTCGACAGTTTTTCTTTCCCAATTTTCTAGTCGGGACCAACTCTAATCCTCTTCCTTTTTACGGGACTCCTAAGTCCCGTAAAAAGATTCCTAAGACAACACAGAGCTTGACACACCCAGAACCCCGGGTGCTCTGAGGCAAGTCACTCAATTTCTGGGCTCTGTGCATCTGTAAATTGCGGTTCTTTCAAGGATCAGTTGTGCCATGGCTTAGATGAAGATGCAGCACACTGGGTACACCACAGGCACTTGGGATTTCTCCTTCCCTACCACCTGCCCCCACCACTTCTGTGTCTAAAGATCTCAGCCACCCCGCCCCATCACCTCTGGTTGAATGAATAACAACCGAAAGGAAGAACCCTGCTGACCAGTGTCAAAGGCTTTGGTGGTGCCCTTCAGGACCTCTAGGGTCAGGGCTGCCACAATGTCAGCCTGCCGTGCAATAGCACTGGCTCTCTCTACAGCTTCACAGCCCAGGGATGTGATCATCTGCGTCCCGTTGATGAGTGCCAGGCCCTGTCGGGGGAGAGAGCAAAGTTTCCTACTGTGATTATTGTAACGAACCTACATACCAGTGGATTTTGTATCTTTTGCTTTCATAAGAGAGAAATTAGCCAGTCAGCTGAATTATGTTTATGTTTTCTAAAGTATGGGACAGTAATGTTTATTTAAGCCCTTGAAGAATAAGTGCTATCATATGTGAACTTGTAAGCACGAATCTGGCAAATGAAACACTCGTTAAGTATCCCCATTCCCAAAGCAGCAATGCAGCTCTGGAGTGTAGGCTGCATATAAAATCTTTAGTGCATTAGGTTGCATTTGTTCTTTAAATTCTTACTGTTATAGACGAGAAATCCAAAAAAACCCAATTCTGGTCCAAGACTCTTAGCTTAGAGCATTCTAAGGAATTTGGGCTGAGAACATCTATCTCTCAGAGATCCTAACAGAACTCGATTTGAAGTTTTAAGTTCCTAAGAGACCGCCTATGCATTGTGGCACGAAGAATCTTTTTTCTTTTTTGAGACAGGGTCTTACTGTGTTGCTCAGGCTGGTGTGCAGTGGTGCAACCATGGCTCCCTGCAGCCTTGACCTCCAGGGCTCAAGTGATCCTCCTACCTGAGCCTCCAGGGTAGCTGGGATTACAAGTGTGCGCCACCACGCCTGGCTAATTTTTGTCTTTTTTGGGGGGGGCGGGTAGAGATGGGTTTCGCCATGTTGCCCAGGCTGGTCTCAAACTCCTGAGCTCAGGCAATCCACCTGTCTCGGCTTCCCAAAGTGCTAGAATTACAGGCATCCGCCACCATGCCTGGCATAAAGAATCTTTTAAATTCTTACAGAGGTGCCCCTTCTTCAGGGATGAACTTTAAACAAACATGCAAGTTGCATTTAAGGAACCATTGAGGCTGAGATTAAAACTGAAAATACTGCATAAATAAAAACTTATGCACTATGAACATATTTTTCTTGAGTTTCCTTACCTCTTTTGGTTTTAAAATAACTGGTTTCAATCCATGGGCTTCTAGGACCTATAGAATGATTAAAAATATGAAAATGGGTATCAAATGAAATACTAGCCTGTTTCCAATATCATATGTAATCCAATAATAGCTCTTTATGCCCAAAAGTCCACTTATAAGAGATGAGACCTACAGGAACTGGCTCTATTCATGTTCTCTGGTCTATTCTCTAGTTCTGTTCTTTAGTCATGAAAGCAGACTTATCTTTCAATTAATTTTTGTACTGAAATCAGGGGTTCCATTGTCTATAGAATCAACCCTAAATTTTGGTTTCTAAGTCCTTTGTGTTCAGTTTCCACCTTAGCAGTTCACCTTTTTTACCTCTACCTCCTGACATACATGCATCTGTGTTGTGCACAGGCTGGACTCCTCCCACTTTACGCTCCCCTGCCTCCAGAGCTTGACCTAGAAAGTCCTCTAACCTCACTAATGCTTCATTTAAATACTGGCAAAACCTCAGAGCAGGGCTTTTGTGGCACATGTGTGAGCACCAATGAAGACGGGATTATAAAATTCCCTCTACTAGATGGAGACAGAATCCCGAGGCGGAATGGGCAGAACAATCTTCCCTTGAAATAAAAGAAGTTGAGAATCATTAAGTTAAGGTCTCTCTAGGAAAGAAGGAAGGGGAAGTTAAGGTAAGAGAAGGACAGAGCTGGTCCCATTTACTGTGTCAATTTCGCAATTAGATTCAAGTATCAACTAGAGGCTGGATTCTGTTCTGGGTGTGCGGGTGGGTCTAGGAGTAGGCAAAATGAAGACAGGCAAGCTCAGGGGCAATCTGAGTAACAGTACATTCAGTGCTTGAGGATGTGGGAAGCGGGTGGGGTGCAGTGGAAAACAATCACGTAAGGTGCTAGGAAGAGCATACAGGAGGAAGGAACTCGAGAGGTAGAAAGTGGAGCAGCAGAGAGGGAAGCTTCTTAGAGGGCTTTTCTTTTTTTTCTTTGTCTTTTATTTTTTAGACACCTGTCTCTGTCACCTAGGCTGAAGCGAGCACAGTGGTGCAATCCTAGCTCACTGTAGCCTTGAACTCCTGGGCTCAAGTGATCCTCAGCCTCCTGAGTAGCTGGGATTACAGGCACATGCTACTGTGCCAGGATAATTTTTAAATTATTTTATTTAGAGGAGGAGCCTCGCTTTCTTGCCTAGGCTGGTCTTGAACTTCTGGCTTCAAAAGATCCCTAGAAGACATTTCAGAAGCAGAAGTTGGAGAAAGAAGAACATATTTGTGCTAGACCCTCTGCCCAGCACATTCCTGCTACAAGCAACCTCCAGTTTCTGCAATGCAGAACCACACATAGAAGGGATTAGGGGCTAACATGACCAAAAAAAAAAAAAAACCCTTGAAAGCCACTTTAAGTTTAGCCTTTATCCTGAGGACAATGGGAAGCATTAGAGGTTTTCACCAGAACATGCTTGAATTTGCTGTTTAGCAAGGTCAGGGTGATTGCTGTGTGAGGGTGGTTGGAGGAAAACACTGTCCATAGTGAAATAATCAAAGACAAGCCTGCACAGAAGACAGATGATCTAGAAGCTGCATCCCCAAAAGGATTATCTATTTCCTTAGCTGTTTCCTCTTCCAGGGCCCTCTACCCCTTTCACTTACTATCAGGGAACCTCCCAGCAATTCATCACGGATGATACATTAAATGATGCTTTGTGCTGCTGTAATGAAATTCAGACACAGATGAAGAAAACACCAAAGCTTTATCAAAAACAGGCTTTTTTGATTAGCTACTAGGGTAAGAGCTTAGGGAAAAATGAAACCTGCTTTCCGGAAGCCATATAGTAAGTGCTATGAGCCATACCACTGCACTTGTGAGACCAGCTCCTAATTAAAATTGTGACAGTGTGCGACCTCCCTGCTAGGCACTGGAAATGTTGTAGGTGCAGGATAAATTATTGGGATTAACAGTAGCAGTTACACCTTTTCACCACGGTGATTACCAAACCCGGAAGGCTGACAGCTGAGTATAGAAGCTAACAACAGTCTTGCCTAGTCTGACTTCTAAGCTTTCGTTGTCTCATCTATAACGTAAGGATAGCAGAGGCTCCCTCACCGGGCTGTTGTAAGAATTAGGTGATACAAAGCATGCAAGCACAGTTGGTGTCCAGCCTAGGGCAATTGCTGCAGATGGAAGCTATTGTAAGTCTTACATATTTAGCATCAGCCCAGCCACTCTTTGGAGACCACATCTTCCCTTCTCCAATTAGCCCAAGAGCAAGATGAGAGAGTGGGGCAAGGTCCCCACTGGCACCAACGGTTCCTTTCTCTGGAACATAGGGCAGGCAGGAGGCTGGGAGAGAAGTAGGCAGTAATTAGTTCAAGAGTACTGCATTCTGACTCTTCTTGCTTTGCCAGTGAGCGCCCCCCCACCCCCAAAACACCCTACCTCCAATATCTATCACTTTATGGCATAAATACCTGGGGAAAGACAATTCTTCAAACCCAGCTAATATGTAAGGGACCTGGATGAATTGCTATAGAAAGAAAAAGAGGAGTGGGGGTGGAGAGGAGGAAGAGAGGAAGGAAAAGAAGAGAGAGGGAGGAAAGGAGGGCTGGAGGGAGAGATAGCAAGAAGGAAAGAAGGTCCAGGCGCAGTGGCTCAAGCCTGTAATCCCAGCACTTTGGGAGGCCGAGGCAGGCATGTCACTTGAGCCCAGGAGTTCAAGACCAGCCTGGGCAACACAGCGAAACCCTGTCTCTGTGAAAAACACAAAAATTAAGCCAAGCGTGGTGGCACATGCCTGTAGTCCCAACTACTGGGAAGGCTGAGATGGGAGAATCACTTGAATCTAGGAGGCGGAGGTTGCAGTGAGCCAAGATCGCGCCACTGCACTCCAGCCTGGGTGACAAAGCAGGACCCTGTCTCCTAAATAAATAAGAAAAAGGAAGGAGGACACTTCTGGATGCAAAGCCCTCAAAATCTGTGTGCTCTAATTCGACCTAGTACTTCCACTTGTAGAAATTTTAGCAATGTATCTTAAAGATGTGATCAGGAACTAGCTGTTTTTTTGTTTTTGTTTTTGTTTTGTTTTGTTTTTTAGTTCATTATTAAAGGAAAAATAGAAATTATCTTAATATGAAATTCAAGGACATTCATTTGACCAAGTTTAGCCATTCACAGCTATTGGAAAATGTTTGGAAACATTGGAAAAGTAATATAAAATGTTCCAGAAGGAAGTGGTGCACCGAAGCATTAACAAGGTTTCCCAGGGAAAGAGAAGTCATAGGCAACTGAGTCTTTTCATTTTGCAAGTCACCCAGTCTACACTCCACTGCCCTTTATCAATGAACACGTGCCATTTTCTAAGAAATTCCCAAAAAGCTATCAAAAAAGAGGCTTCATTTTTCTGAAATAAAATCAGATTCCTGACAGCAGCATTTTTTCCAACTGTTAAATAATGTCAGTCGGGTATGGCAGTGCCATCCACAGACCAGCTTCTGGCTCATAGTTCACGCTGGGGAATTCTCAGAGGTGCCTTAGACTCACCCATAAAGTACAGGTGGGTTTAAGGTTGGAGTGCTACTGTCTGAGATTTTAGGGCTATATAGTATGGCAGACCAAGGTAGGGGTAGAAATAGGTGTTGGAATCACTACTAGTCTGTTCAGCACAGCCCTATAGACAATAGACTGCTCATCCAAATTGCTCTCCACCCATTGGCATATCCTGTTTACATGCCACTTGCGTCCATAACATGGAAACTCAAGAATGTGTTTTGCTGTTTGTGACTTCCTCAGCTCTGCTTCTCCTCCCTCTCCTTCCCCTCAAAGAGTTCTGAGTCTCCACTGACCTAGAAGGCTTGTCCTTACCTGTGAGAAGGGACAGTACCTCCAACCACTGCAAATCTGGTTTCCACATTAGAATTTTCCTATCCAAGAAGAAAGCTCCAGAGTTGAGTTCTCTTATATCCTGCCACTACATGACTTCTTGATTACAAGGGAGTCATTAACCTCTTTGCATTTCTGTTCTACCCTGCAAGAAGTTGGATTTTAGTGTGCGAGTCTAGCCATCACCTGGGGGGCATTACGATTTCAGATTCCCAGGCACCAACCAGAACTACTGAATTGGCCTTTGGGATGGACATTGATACCATTATGCAATTTTTCTAACCATATTCATGTACCACTTGATCCAAGGTTCTTCTAGGCAGGCTTGAATGTAAGGGCAGACTTAAGAGTCCTGTTCTAGTCTTGAAGATGACAAATGCTAGGGAAAGGGTCTTGCAGAATAAGTTAAAGTTCACAGGAGTAAGCATCTCTGATCAACTTTCTCCGCTTCCCCCATCTAACTGTCCTTCTTTTTGCCAAGGGCATTTCCCACTCATTTCAATTATTTCATGTCTTCTTAGGTGATTCCTCAGCATCTGGCCAATCAATTCTACCCTGTGGTACACGCCCAGCCTCCACAGAGGTTCCGTCTAGGGAGCCATTGCATTACCATTAAACATTTCTATGACTTGTTTGAGGGTCTCCAGGGAAATGCCACTGTATCCTTTGGCTAAGACATTGATCCTTAAAGCCAAGAGCATCCGACACCTCTCAGGACTTAGTGGCTTCCCAACACCTGCAAAACAGAATTGATGTTTTCTCCAAGAAAAGCAAACTCCTTTCTATCTCCTGACAACCTCCCTGCCTCCCTCCCTCCAATCTTTCCCATATGTAGCCCAGCCTGCTATTACCTTCTCCTCTCGGCTCAGGTAGTTGGACTACTCTCCCTCCTGCCTGTCTGACTTGTCCGAGCCCCATCTTCCTGACAAAGGTTAAGACCCCAGTTTTGCCTTCTCAATTCCCCTTTTCGGGAAGCTTCAGTGAACCCCTGACCTCCCACTCACCTTTAGAATACATAGCATCCAGAGTCCTTAGCACAACTTCTTTACCATTTGATGTGTGCTGATTGGCGACAGTCTTTCCCATCTCACTATGCCCATCCTAACTCATTCTCTGAGTTCCAGGCTTTATTTCCTTCCCTGAATGCAACACTGTCTCCACGGGATGGGACATGTGTTCTCATACCAACCCCATCCCTCCACCTGGCCCATTTCTTTTTCTAAGGCTCAGCTGATTCTTTCTGCATCCCTTCTCACCTCGGCACCTAGTTCTTGAAATGCTGTTTTGAGAAACTAGATTTTTGTGACTATAACTGGATAACTCACACTGTGCTGTGCTTTATTCATCTAGTCACACAAGATCCAGGAAGCACCCAACGTTTTGACTTACCTGAAGAATGTGAGCGTACTAAGTTGACCTGAAGCTCCCTGCAACAGAAAGGTAAAAACCCTCTTAGATACATTGCAGTGAAAAAATGTTCCCTCAGCTGGGAAAATGAAGGGAATCATGGTCAAATCCTTGGACGGACAGAAGGAAGGCAATGGGAGAAACCAGCCAGCCTGGGTTTTCAATACCAACTCACATGCAAGTTAACCCAAGCCTCATCCTCTGATCTGTAAATTGGGGCAAAGGTGATTTCCCTTGTTGAAAAATATTTCAAAGATGAGGATAGGTGGAATGTGAACATATGTGTGTTTTAAACTTACTGTAGCTTATTGATAGGAATTACAGTTCTGGCAAATTTCCCGAAACCTGTAGTAATACCGTAAACAACTAGGATAAAAAAGAGACATTATGCAATTAGATGCAGGGATTTTTGTTTGTTTATAAAAATATTTATAACATAAAGATAAAAAGATACCTGTTTTCTCTTTTATGATGCTATCTATGACCTCCCTGGATTTCTGCACCCTCTTCTCAGCAGTTAGGGTGAGCTAGGAAAATGTTGATCAGAACTGAGCACATTAAAGACTTCCACGGGCAGCAAAAACGGCCAGAGGACATATTTCCCCTCCCTCCCCATACCTTTATTTTGTAGTGTCCCTTTCCCAAGTTGACCAGAACCTCCGTGGTCAGACTGTCTCCATCTAACTCGATGTACTACACAAAAGAAGGGGATCTCAGTGAGTGTGAACAGCTTGATTATTCTAACCAGAGTAGGGACACCTCCAACAGAACCAAACTGACATTTCAGAGATCTGATCATTGCATGAAACATGAATGTGCTAAATAAAAAGGCAGCTTGCATAAGAGGAGCCTGATTGGTGCAAAAGCATAATGCCTTTCCAAGCCCCCTTTCCCTACTACAGAGCTGGATAAAAGCCCTGTGGTTGGTTGTTGGTTGGTTGGTTGGTTGGTTGGTTGGTTGGTTGGTTTTGAGACAGAGTCTCCAGCCCAGGCTGGAGTGCAGTGGTACAATCACGGCTCACTGCAACCTCCGCCTCCTGGGTTCAAGCAATTCTCGTGCCTCAGGCTCCCGAGTAGCTGGGATTACAGGTGCATGCCACCATACCTGGCTAATCTTTGTATTTTTAGTAGAGATGAGGTTTCGCCATGTTGGCCAGGCTGGTTTCAAGCTGATGACCTCAAGTGAACTGCCCACCTCTGCCACCCAAAGTGCTGGGACTACAGACATGAGTCCCTGCTCCCAGCCAGCCCTGTTCTAATTGACAGTGTTTACTCAGAAGTTGTCCTGGCTTTCCACCCTCTTAAATAAGGGGCCTTAATTTTCTGAAGAAAAAGAGAGTGGTTTGAAGCTTACCTTTTCAGGTTCCCGGTACTTGCTGTATCTGTATCCAGGTAAAGGAACATATAGGGTGGTGTGGAAAAACCCCAGCCCCACCATCTGCAGGAGCCGCCCCCAGAGCAGACCAAAGAGCCTGTGGGAAAGGATACAGATAAACTCCTTCTGGTTGAGATGGAATGAAGTCAGGAGACATGGCATCACCCTCTATAACTAAAACAATGCACGGGAGACTCGTTACAGATCACATTGTACAGCCATGTTCCCCCTGTTAAACCAAGGAAGGGCCCATCATTGGCCCATGAATTCTATAGAAATGGCTGCTTTAAAACTACTTCAGATGGTTTCATGTGGTCTTAGCATCTTTATGTAGGAGGAGAGCAAAAAGCAGAGAGATAGGTGTCAGGGCAGAGACCAGGGGTTTAGATGAAAGTTCAAGACACAATTCCACTTCCATCCCCATTCCCAGCTTTATTTTCTTCAAAATCTGAACTGATGCTATGCTACTGGCCTCCAGTCTGGGGGTGGGGGTGGATTCTTTTGAAAGGCAACATAACCTCAAGATGATTCAGTCACTGCAAAGGGATTCAGACCTGCAGCCTTGAGTACTAGTGTAGTCTTTGTTACTTACTCGCTGCTGGAGTCTGGGTAAGTTACCTCCTCTCTGATTTCTCCTCCATCAGAGGTGGAGGAGAATCCTACCCATCTCACAGGATTGTGTGAGGACTTAAGATCCCCAGAGGCGTGGCATGTGCCTGCACAGAGCCAGCCTCGGCAAGCCTGACCTCTGCGCATCATTTTCCCTGAGGTGGGGGTTCAATGCTGCAAAGACTAAGCCAGGCCAAACCGCACCCGTTCGCGGCCCTCTCCTGCAGCCACTCACCCACTTCCACGAACTCGTTGTCCTCTAGGGCCACCTCGAGCTGGTCCTCGTTGTCCAGCAGGCCCAGGCCCTTGCACCGGCGCACAAGGAAGTGCGCGTCATCCACGGAGGTGAAGCCACCATTGTCGGGCTTATTCTTGATATAGCGCCTCACGGCCTCCCGGCCCAGCCAGCCCACAGTGAGCTGCGCGTCCTGGCAGGGCACTGCCAGCCATTCCCCACGTACGTGCACCGTGTATCTGGGCATGGCTCCGCTGCAGCCTGAGGTCCTCAGCTGGTCACAGGAGGGGAGAGCTTTATGCAGGAGTGGCTACCGGGGTATGGTCAGCTGGAAGGATGAGAATAGACTTTCAAACCACTCCCCCTCCTTCACCTTTACGCATTCACGCTTTGGACAAATATTTATTGAGGTACCCGCTGTCCCTTTGGTTTTTGTAGCCGAGTAGGGGCAGGAGCAGGGGATGCAGACGGGTGAGCCTCCTGTCCACTTTCCATCCAGACCTGCTGCCAGAAAGGCCTGGGGTCTCCCACCCTGGGAGGTGCTGTTCTTGTCCCTGATGGCACCTACCTGCTGCTGGCCCCCTTTCTTCAGGGACCCAATTTCTCTCTCTTCCCTCGTTTCTGTCTGTGTTCTCTGCCATTAAGGGCAGCTTATAAACACCATGTTCCTGTCTTTATCTGAGATTACTCAACTGTAAAATGTGTCCTGCAGGCCAACTGTGACACCGGGAGTGTGGCAATCGTCACTCATTTGTTTATTCCACAAACATGTATTGAGCAACTACTTCCTGTCACCAGTAAGGTTTTCTGAAGCTTTCTTTCCACCAGGGAAGACTGCAAAGGCCAGAGATCATTTTCACAACTAAAGGTCGTCATCTGGGCAAATGTACCACCCTGACTTGGAGATTAGGGGCTCAGACAGCCATGGATGAGAGTCCAGCTCTACTACTTATTAGCCTTGATTAGGTGAGTATTACCCTGTATTTCCTTATCAGAAGGCCTAGGGGCTAACTGCCTCCCTCCAGTATGTGCAGGATTTACCTGTGATCAAATCCTGGCTCTGCCATTTGCTAAGTGTATGACTTGTGGGCAAGAGATTTGACTTCTCTGGGCCTCAGTTGCCTCATCTGTAAAATGAAGATAATGATGATAGTATATATGTCAAAGGGCTATTGGGAGGATGAAGTCAGTTCATATATGTAAAGCCCTCAACACAGCACCTGGCATAGTGGAAATGTTATAGAAGTGTCTGTGATTACTAGTATCTGGACACCAATACTCTATGTAACTATAATGCTTTGTAAATGTTCTGTATGAATTATAAAGCTATAATGTTCCATAAATGGTCTTTCATCTTGGCACATGGATATGCCTCACCCAATTAAGCTTCTTCACCACAGATAACTGCTCCCTGCACCTGCCTCATTACCATTGGTATTAAGGAACTCTGGATAGCATGATTCAGGCACCAAAGATATGCAGATGCTATTTTGACTAAGCAGCACTTTCATTGTAAGCCAGTTTTTAGAGATTTGATTATTGCACTAGAAAAATCCTAAAGAGTCTGTTTCCACTAAATCAGACTTCTGTTGGGAAGAGAGACACGGTTGCTCACGAAAAACACCTATACTCATACCCAGAGTCCCTCTCATCTGCTGACAGCTTCCCAGGAAGTGTACAAATAGCTACCCTTCCTTGAGCCTTATTGAAACTTGCTCTTCAGCTACCCACACCGTGACTGCACCCTGGAATTTGTCATGACCTGAATTTGACACACTTAAGAAATCACCCTGGAATTTGTCATGACCTGAATTTGACACACTTAAGAAATCTGAAATTCCAATATTCCACCTTCTGACCACGACCTTCCAGCTGCCCCCTTACTTTAGTCACCACCGGCCTTGGACCTGACCTCCAGTCAGTCCCTTCATCCCTCCACTTCCCACCAGCATCCTCACTTACTGTCCTAGGAAGCTGGTCCCCTAGTTGCTCATTGGACCACTCTTTCTTAAGCACTCTGAGATTCCTTTGCATCCCTAAACCTGTGTCTACACTTGGAGTAACACACATCCCCTTAGTCATCACAAAAAACAGCCATCTCTTGGAAGGATTTCTTAAGCCTAGGAGGTCAATGCTGCAATGAGTTATGATTGTACCACTGTACTCCAGCCTGGGTGAGAGCAAGACCCTGTTTAAAATTAAACTGCCATATGTGTTCACCCAGGCAGAAGACACTGATAGAGAAAGTCCTGTGATCACATAGACTGATGGTATTGCCCTTTTATTCCGTCCAGCCCACAGTGACTTTCCAAAACTTTGACCCCTCTGCCAGGACCTTCTCAACATCCATCTCCTCTAATTCTCAGAAGGAGACCTTACCTCCTACATCTGTGAGAAAACTGAGGCCTGCACATGTGAACCACCTTAACCTTCTGCCCCCCTCCATTCATTCCTTGACTCATTTCACAAATATTTTTTCAACACCTGTTATGTAACAAGCTCTATGCGAGGTGCTGGGGATGAAATAACAAACATGCTCTCCCTTCATGAGGCTTATTGTCTGGTGATGGATAAAGCTGTATAAAGATGACTAATAAGAGGTCTAACTATCTTCATGCTGCAAGAAAACCCAAACTACTGCGTGCTCCAGTTGACAGTCACTGCCGAGTCCACCTTCTGAGTAATTTCAGCCCAGACATCAGACTAGTGAGGGAAGGAGCTTCCAGATGATACCACCTCCCAGCCATGTAAGTCACCCCCAGCAGTTTGAGGACACTAAACTCAGGCCCTACGCATTGTGGAGCAGAGACTTCCTTGTTATTCTTTCTCCAGGAATGCACTTTCCAACTTCCTTTGCCTGGCTAGATCTTTCTTACTCCTTAAGCCTGTTTAGGCCTTTTCTTCTCCAGGAAGCATTCCCTAAATTCTTCCGTTGGGTTAAGTGGCCCTTCTTTGGGATGCCTTAGCATAGCTCTTCTTTAGTATTATCTAGAAATTACTTGTCTGTGTTCATCCATAATTATGTATATATCTGACCTGGCACAAAGACACTTAGCATATGCTTACTAGCTGAACTGAAGAAATGTGAACAGCACCGAGCTGGCCCCTAGGTAAACCAGCAAGCAAGATTAAGTTTGTCTTTAGCGCCCTCTACCTTCTTCACAGCACCCTTCCACACCACCCTTCAAGCATCCCTTGTCACAATTCACTTTCAGTATCACTAAGTGATAACTAAAAACGACATTAACTTAGAGCTTGTCTTGTAAGCTCATAGGGCAGAAGCCTTAAAGAGCAGTATTTGGGTAAATGGATTTGCTAAAGTCTAATCTTAGAATGTGATCTTATGCCACTGATTTGAACTGAACTCCCTTCTCTCTATTCCTGGCAAGGAAGACAAGGGAGAGTAGAGCCTGGACAAAGAATCACACTGCAATGTAGATAAGTGACCAAGAGGACAGAACGAGGGGGGCGGATTGCTTGAGCCCAGGAGTTCGAGACCAGCCTGGGCAACATGGCCAAACTCTGTCTCTACAAAACAAAAATTAGCCAGACATGGTGGTACATGCCTGTAGTCTCAGCTACTCCAGAGGCTGAGGAGGGAGGATGGCTTGAACCCAGAGGCCGATGCTGCAGTGAGCTGTGGTCATGCCACTGCACTCCAGCCTGGGCGACAGCGTGAGGCCCTGTCTCAAAAACAAAACAAAAACTCCTAGGGAGAGTGAGAGCCAGGGAGAAGCCAGGATTCCGGGAATAGGCAGGAATATGTCTCTTCCATACCTGTCCCACCTTGGGTGTTCGCTCCTATTGTAACTTTAGTCACTGCATTAGCACTTTGAGGGGTTATTTGGTCAGGACACCGTCCCCCACCCCCACCCCCCCACCCCATGCCAGCAATTATACTCTAAGACACCATTCCTCTTACACAATTTATTTGACCAGAGGTGGACCCAACCTGGGTTAAGAGTCTCACCTCTGGGAATTTGGAATTGTGATAGCCTCTCCATGTGGTCAGAGCTATTTGCAACAGTAAAGCTGGAGAGTGGCCAGCCTGTACAACGTGGACTAGAGAGGCAGAGGTGAGGGACAAGAGCACTGATGGTGCTGCAGTCCTGGGCATCAGACCCCTTCTGTCCGTCCCAGGTTCTGATCATCTCCCCATACCTAGTATCCTTAAAATAATCTTCCTTTTCCCTTTTTGACTTCTGGTCACTTGGATTGCTGTTACTTGCAATCAAAGAATTCTAACACAGCTATGGTTCTAATTAATTCTAACTAATAGAGCTAATACACTAATAATTCTACCTAATACAGCTATGTGTGCCGAGGTGCCCTCGGGCATTACGTTGCATTGGCAGGGGTGCTTTGTTATGTTTGTCTTTATTTGGTTCAAGTTATTTTGTTGTCTTTGAACAGACTGTGAGAGGGATGGGAAAGACTGGTGCTTGGGGTGGCCATCTGACCCCTGATGGACAGAAGACCAGGACAAGCCCACTGGATGAGCCAGAGGGGTCCAGGAGGAGGGAGTTGAGAGCTCCTGCTAGGGTTGACACATTCTGGTAAGGAGTTCATCTGCTGTCCACCAGGTAGGTGGTGTGCAAATGCTACTGAGCATTCATGTTTAAGGTTTTTTTTTATTTTTTATTTTTCGAGGCAGAGTCTCCCTCTGTTGCCCAGGCTGGAGTGCAATGGCGCCATCTCGGCTCACTACAACCTCCGCCTCCCAGATTAAAGCGATTATCCTCCCTCAGCCTCCCGAGTAGCTGGAATTACAGTCGTGCCACCACGCCCAGCTAATTTTTGTATTTTTAGTAGAGACCGGGTTTCACCATGTTGGCCAGGCTGGTCTCAAACTCCTGACCTCAGGTGATTCACCTGCCTTGGCCTCCCAAAGTGCTGGAATTACAGGCATGAGCCACTGCGCCCGGCCTTATGTTTACGGTTATTTAAAAAGCAAAGCAAAATCCTAATCATGTTGAATTTTTGAATCTGCAGCAGATTCAAATTAATGAATTTAAATCATATATTAGGTAAAATACTACCTTGACATATTTTGTGATCATACTGGGAGAAAATTAATATAAAGCTAATTCAAAATTTTTAAATTTGTAAATCAAAAGATTAAACCTTGTTCAAATTTACAAAGACTATGCCACTATAAGAAGCAGTAGCTCAACTTTATTTTAGTAAAATCACCAACAAAACAATAAAAAGCCAAAACTAAAAAGACAGTTTTAATTATGAGCGGAAGTTTTATATTTCTTTACGAATGCCATTTAAAAAAGAGAAATCTCTAAAATCATCAATACGCAGGTCTTTAATCCACTTTTAAGTCTTTCCCCACCAGCATTGCAGTCACGGGATGCATGCTTGCTTTGTGCTCTTGGTAGGTTCGGACAGCTTGATCATGGGATTTGTCAAAGGCAGCAAGATCCCTGCCAAAAAAGAAAAAATTGAAAGAAAGGCGAGAAGGAGACAGAGGAGGAGAAAGGGAGGGAGAGAAGAAAGAAAGGAGGGGAGGGGTTCAGAGGAAGGGAAAAAGGAAGGAGAAAGAGAATAAGAACATGAGTCAATACCCAAGATTAAATTAAAGGATGTCAGCAGGGGTGACAGCCAACGTCACCCAAATAAGGCACCAGTCCCAGCCAATCAGATGGGTTTGGTCCTGCCACAGGGTCCCAGAGACCTCCTTCTGTACCAGAGACTGGCCTTTATACTGGCAGATCAGATATTTTGCAGCAAGTTACAGGGAAGGGCTAGAGTGGCTGGGACCAGTGGCTATTTACCAAGCAGCATGGAAGGATTTTATTATTTGAACGGAGTCCTCTCATCTCCTGGCTAAATATTAGCCCTGTATGTGAGAGTGAGCCTCAAAGCCTTTCTTTTTAAAAACTGCTTTTTAAAAAAAAATTTTTAATCAAGATTTTAAGAGTATGAAAACACTAAAATTTATATAGAATTTCTGAAAATTTCAAATAATTGAGAATAAAAATCCTGACCACAGTGAAATAATAAATACATAATAAATAATACACTAAATAAATAATAAATACATTAAATAAACAGGACCTACCATACAAAAGGTAGGATTAGTCATTTTTAATGTAACTACTATAAACATCATAAAACAGAAATATCTATTTTTCCAACAAAAGGTATACTCTTATTTATTCATTTTTTTTTTGAGACAGAGTCTCGCACTGTCACCCGGGCTGGAGGGGCTGGAGGGGCTGGAGAGCAATGGCACAATCTCAGCTCACTGAAACCTCTGCCTCCCGGGTTCAAGCGATTCTCCTGCCTCAGCCTCCCAAGTAGCTAGGATTACAGGTGCCCACCACCACACCTGGCTAATTTTTTGTATTTTTAGTACAGATAGGGTTTCACTATGTTAGCCAGGCTGGTCTCAAACTCCTGACCTTGTGATCTGCCTGCCTTGGCCTCCCAAAGTGCTGGGATTACAGGCGTGAGCCACCGCACCCGGCCCAAGTATACTCTTATTTAAAAACCTATTTAAAGTATACTTTACTCAATTCAAAGCTAGATTGGTTTTAATTATGGAAAGCATATAAAATATACTTAAAAATTAATTTTGTGGTCACATCAAAAAAGAGATAATGACTTATTTTGCCAAGTTTTATGATGTTATTATTATATTGCCATCACTTTTGATGGCCAAAACTGCAATTACTTTTGCACCAACCTAAATACTTGTGAAGTAAATGAAAAGCAAACAAAAGTAATCATGGATATTTATGGCATGATTTTTTTTTCCAGAATTTGGACAAAATTCATAAAGAACTTGACTGAGATATTCTTAACTTGTATCTTGCAGTCAAGATACAACTTATCCCCCTCTCACTAAGCATTCCTTTATTATGTCAAGCAACCTACCCTTGACCTCTATGCAACATTTGAACACAAAAGAGTTAGCTTTATCTGCTTATTTCTCCTTATATTTAACTTCAGACTCTTTCTTGTCTGTACCTACCCACCAATTATCTTCTAGTTACCTTTAAAAATCTTTGTGTATATAAGGCTATCTTTATTTCCATTTTATCAGTGTCTAACTCTATTTGGCCCAAAATAGGTAATCCATATATAATGCTTCTAAAAAAAGGAATGAAATTATTTCAAATTTTAAATATTTATAAGTGTGAATCCCTATTCCAAAATTATAGTGATTAACTTTAACAAATTAAAAAATATTGTCATATAGATTACGTTTAAACATTTGACAGTTTTCTTCCTATCTCTTAGATGAATTCAAGGCACAGTCTGAGTGGGCTCTTACTTGAATAAGGGCCGGGTAAACTTCATTCTTCCTTGTTCAGTTGCCATCTTTAGCGCCAAAGGAATTGCATCCTCCCACTTGGATTGAATGCAGAGCCGCAGCCATCTAAAAGGAGGATTTGAGGGGAGCATGGGGTAGAAAATGAGGAAGGGGCAGGATATGACAGGTATATCTTAATATTACTTCTGTAGTGATATGAATAACCCCACTATAGTTATACTGTACACCACTTTATGGTATGTCTTGATTCTGAGACTCTCAAATCCTTATATATACAATTTAATAATTGGTGAAGAGAAAGGAAGAGGAGCTGGTTCTTGAAAAAGATCATATATTTTAAAAGGTCTGGATCAGGTAGGTGCTCACACACCTTATAAATGCAATTTCTGAAGGAATTCAACTTTGGTTTAAGCCTCACATTACAAATTTGAATTAAGAAAGATTAACATATAATAGAATAAAATATTTCTAACTATTTCCATTTCAGAGTAGATTTAGTTGGTTGTGGAGAAAGCCTATTTACCACGGAATCCTTCATTCTAATTTTTTTTTTCTTTTAAGGCAAGAGAGGTTTAGAGCAAAGTCTAACAAAAAGATTAATACTATCAGATTACACATTGCAACTATTCCTTAAATACCACTATAAGTATTTATATAGAAGCAGTCAGTTTGACAAGGACTTCTCAAGACTCAAGTATGTCTCATACTCTGCATTCCCTTTCTCCACCTTTCAAAGGAGTTTTCTGCTTTCTTCCACAGAGACAAGTTAAAATGATGTACCTGAATCGTATTTCAGAATTGTTAATGGCATTGAAGTTGTACACCTCTTGCATTCGCTTTATGTGCCCCAATGGAAGAGGTGCCTAAGAGCAAAATAAAGAAGTATACCGTATCATTTCAACAGGATTCCTTGGAAGAAAGGAGCTGGAGAGAAATGCATAGCCAGATTAAAATCCTAAATATTTTATAATATAGAAATGTTAGATAAAAATAAAAGAAACAAATTGCACACTAAAGTAAATTCTGTGCAAACTTATTCCAGATGAGAATATTCTACTGGGAGCACAGGGATAATTTACTTTGTGAAGTATTCAGCATTAAATGAGAATTGCTCTTCTTAGACTTTTTAGCATGTATAAATATTATCTTTCAGACCTTTCCTAGAGTTTTTCTAGTTATTCTCTATACCTTATATATCTTAAATGCAATTCCATTCTCCAGATTAAATCATAGTTCCTTAATTTTTGCCTGACTGATTCCCCCTAGCTTTATCTTTGTATTATTTCCTCTGAAATCCCTCTTAAATTATCTGCATCCCTACATAATAGCAGTTCTTAAATGTTTGTATTATAGATCTCTCTGGGAATCTGATGAATAACGTGGACTCTTTCCCTAGGGGGAAAATACACTTACTACATGAATACAAACTTCTGTATACAATTTCAGGGGGTTCATAAGCATCCTATCCCTACCTTAACTCACCCTAAAAGGGAGGACAAGTTTGGGTAAAGGAAAGAAAAAAGATGAGTTCAGTTTGGACAAGCACAGAGTTTGTAGTGCCTGTGAGAGGCAGAGGTGCCTCTAGGTAGATGATAACTCTCCCCTCCAACCATGACCTCCTTACCTTACAGGACTCCACACTCACTAACCAATCTCTGCTCTCATGAACTACTAACCCTGTCACTAATAATTTAGTCCATTAGCCCCTTACGGACACATGCAACTCCAAGTCCACCCTGGTAGACCAACTGGTTAAGGTCATCTCCAAGGCTCCCTGACTTGCCCTAAGTTTTGCCATACCCACTCCAGAATCACCCTACCATGTTGTCTCTCTCTGTGGCCTTAGGCCACCCAGCAGTAGTAGAGCAATTTATGAAACCATGATGACCCGATGCACTAAAAATAGATTCTCTCTTTGATGGGGCCTTTGTTGCCTCAAAATCCTATTTCTAATTTTTGCATCAATTTCACAGGAAATTCCACTCCAAATCTTCCTTCTCAAGGTCCTTAGACTGAAGACTTCCCTTTCATGGAAGTCTTTAAAATCCAGTCATTGGTTTATCTCAAAATGCAGCATCTCCTTTCGGTTTCATCTATTCTTTCAATTGCCTAGATTCAAAACCTTAAAATCTGCTTGGATTCTTTGCTGTCAACCCCTATATCCAGTCAGTCACAAAGCTCTGTGCTTTCATCCTGTGTAACCTCTTTCTCACATCCTCTTCTCCCCTCTCCCTGCAACTCACTCCCTCAAGTCTGGTACTCCTGCCAGTCTCCCAACTAGTAACTTCACCACCATGCAGCCTTCACGGCCCCAGATTAGTTTTCACAACCCAGCATTTCATCCCGACACTCCTGCTGGATTTTTAAAATCCTTTCCTACTGATCAGTGTAAGATCTAAAATTTCTTAGCTTAGCATTGAGAGTCATCACATCTGGTCCTACCAGCTTTTCTAGTGTTACCTTCACTGACTACCTTACCCAGTGCTACTGTTTACTCCGGCAATGCTGCAGACGAATTCCAGCCCTTGCTGCTCCCTCCACCTTGAATTTCTACCTCCCTGCTAGCCCTGGGGGTGCAAATCAAGTCTCCTCCAAAATTCCCTCTCTGATGCCCCCAGTTGGAAGAGTCACTAAGTTTTTCCAAATGATACCTAAAGTATGCCTCCTTTTATTGCTAATGTTTTTAAAAAAATTTTTATGAGATGGAGTTTCACTCTGTTGCACAGGCTGGAGTACAGGAGTGTGATCTCGGTTCACTGCAACCTCCGCCTCCCAGTCCAAGTGATTCTCCTGCCTCAGCCTCCCAAGTAGTTGGGATTACAGGCACCTGCCACCATGCCTGGCTAATGTTTATATTTTTAGTAGAGACGAGATTTCATCATGTTGGCCAGGCTGGTCTCGAACTTCTGACTTCAAGTCATCTGCTTGCCTCAGCCTCCCAAAGTGCTGGGATTACAGATGTGAGCCACTGCGCCTGGCTTATGCTAAATTTTGCATCTGTTCCCCTTCCTACTAGATTATAAACTATTTGAAGATAAGGTATATCCTTTCTTACATATTTTCATATTTAGCACAATATAAAACACAGTAAGCATTCAATGCTTTTTTAAAGAAATGAATAAATTTTATAAATGATTTTTTCCCCCATTAGTTTCCACATTAATAATCTTTTGCCAAGTGGGGTAGAACATAAATGCTGTGCTTTTCTGTCCATTTTAATTTCTAAGGTTTTGAGCTAGTACTTACCGTCTGGAGCGTCTGTGCTAAAAACTCATTCAACTGATGAGAAGAGAGATCTTTCAGGTCTGTGGCATTGAATGAATTTAAATCATCTTCTTTGGCCTAAAATAAATGTTACCTAGTTATTTTTGTTCAAGTACAATTTAATAATACTCATTGGTTTATCTGACATAAAAGTAAAAATTGAGAAAAAGAACCATATGAATGAACAAGATTATTCAAAATAAATTTAAGCCTGAGTTACTTAAGTAATCCTGAGATTGAGTTACTGTAATTTAAATAGCTGATATGACTCCTAGAATCTATATTACTTAAGAAAAAGTAGATTATGGGTAGGAAGAGTGGAAGAAACTGTTGACATTCATTGTACCATACGAGGTACAGAAATTTCCAAAGCAAAGAAACATTTCAAAATGTATGCATGTCAACTAATTTATAGACCAATTCAAAAATGTAGGTAAAGAACGAAATCGTGTATTTTTAAATATTACATTAATAAATTGGTAAGGCCATAAACTAATGTTTTCCTCCATCCCCACATATTCTGTTTTCCCCACTTAATCTTAGAAACCATCTAAGAAAAAGAAAAATGAGTCTTCACTTTTCAAATTTGGATTTACTCTAAAAAATATTTGAGAAGATGATTAAGCAATATTAAATAAAACTTATAAAAATAAGGATTTTTAAATCATTTAGAACTACTTTTATATTCTTTTAAACTAGGGCTTTTGTTACTTTAAAAGGAATATATGCAAATACTAAAAAATCAAATAGGACAGAAGGAAAAATTCTTTTGGTTTTGCTCCCTGTCTCCAAGTACTACTCCTCAGTAACTAATATTAGTTTCTGTATATCCTTCCACTAAATTTAATGCGTATGTATATACCCTTTTAAAGAAATATTTTGCATCTTCCCCTCCTTCAGAACTCTCCTTAATAGCAATACTTCTTCTCCCTTTACAACTTATCCTTAATATGAGAACTTACAGCTCCAGCTCATTTTCTGTGCAAAAGCCTGCAAATCTAAACTATATATTAATTAAGGATATATTATTTCTGTGGTAAAAACATAAAAAGCAAGAGAATGGTAAACCAAAATTCAGGACAATGGTTACTTGGATGGGTCAGCAAGGAGGGTGGAGAGGGGGATAAGATGGGGAGGGATGCTACAGAGGTACCGGTAAGATTTTACTTCTTATGCTAGTGGTGGGTCACACAATTGTTTTTTACACCATATGAATATGTTATAAGTATTATTTTGCATTTATTTACTATTTAAGACAAATCATTGAGAAATAAAATACATAAGGAAAAGAGTGCATTAGTGAATACAGTGTCCTGAATCTGTTCCTAACACTGCCTGTTTCTACTAATATTGAAGAGTTGATCATCATCCACCTTAACTGCTGGGCCCAAAGCAATATTTGAGCAGAAATTAGTAGCAGTTTTATCTAGCACCAAATAAGCTGGAATACATTTTTCAAACTAAAACAGAGGATTTTAATACACTCACACTGTTAAAAAATCCTGTTTCCCATAGAAATCTCTTATACTTTTCATCATGACAAGTTTGTCAACTACACAAAACAGGTTTTAAAAGGCAATGGCTAAACTGATTGCACAGCTGGAGGCCATTATCCTAAGTGAATTAACACAGGAACAGAAAACCAAATACAGCATGTTCTCACATATGAGAGCTAAACGACTGTATTCACGGACATAAAAGTGGCAACAATAGATACTGGGCACTACTAGGAGTGGGGCAAGGGTTGAAAAACTATTGGGTACTATGCTCAGTACCTGGGTGATGGGATCAATCATACCCCAAACCTTAGCATCACACAATATGCACGTGTAACAAACCTGCACGTGTCCCCTGAACTTAAAAGTTGAAATTACGTAAAAAAATTATAAATCCGTTGCAAATTAATAGGAATAAAAGTATTCCTAAATCTTCTGTTATTTTTCATTAAAGAATTATCAAGGGCACATCCTTACTTTGGCTTCAGTAAAGGGTTATATTTTAGTACATATATGAAGAAGCTCCTCTTTAAGAAGCTTCATAGAAAGTGAACAAAGAGCAAAAGTGCCTCGATTCTTTCCACCACTAATAGTCAGCCGTTGGTCACCCAAGATCATTTTAGATTTACCTGGTATGTGAAATTGCTGTATTGGAAGCAGTATCTTATAAATGATTTAAAAGGAAAAGAAGAAAGGTAAGATGCAAATATTTTTGCATACTTTAAGAGTTAAGCAAGAAAAATCAGGATTAATGCCTTCAACATCTATTTTTTCCCTCCATAAAACTTAATTTTCTAGGCTGGGCACAGTGGCTCATGCCTGTAATTCCAGCACTTTGAGAGGCTAAGGTGGGAGGATCACTGGAGACCAGGAGTTTGAGACCAGCCTGTACAACATAGACCCTGTTTGTACAAAAAGTTTTAAATTAGCCAGGCATGGTGGCACACGCCTGTAGTCCCACTTACTTGGGAGGCTGAGGTAGGATAACTGACTGAGCCCAGGAGGTTGAGGCTGCAATGAGCCATGATCACGCCACTGTAGTCCAGCCTGGGCAACAGAGCAAGACCCTGTCTCAAACCCTTAATTTTCTATATTGAGAGTAGATATAATATCACCTTAGATAAACCTGACTTTCAAATAGCCTTTCCAAATATAACTGTTTGTGATTTAAAGTACCCTCCCTGCTTCATGAGTAAAGACATATTTATACAATTCAAAAAGGAATCAAAAATCACACATTATTACTTACAGTAATCCATCTTTGACTTAAGGCAATACAAGCATTTGTCAGAGTCATATCATAACTGCAAAAATAAAGATTAAATTGTTTAAAAATGCACGTGCTTTTGCAGAAATGCAGTTTTAAAGCTACAATACATACTTAAATTTCAAAGTCCCTTTTATATAAGGAAAACAAACTCCAAAGTGATGAAAATAGGAAATATTTTACTTAACTTACATACTACTGGCATCATCCAAGAACTCACAAACCCAAATGGATACCACAGTAATGAAACACCCATCTTTTAGAAAGAATGCCAAAGCACCTCAGCAAAAGACTGTCATGTGCTCAAGTAGTATATGTAAAGTAGTTGGAATCAGCTAAGCATATTTACTATATGGCAGGAACAGTTCTAGGCACTCAAGACAACAAGATGAACAACACCAAGTCCTTGCTGTCATGGATTTTACTTGGTTGTTCCAAACATCTAATCATCTAACAAACCTGCAAGCACCTGCTACATAATTGGCACCGTTCTAGATGCTAGACCCTTGAGAGAGCCTGATACCATTGCCTGATGATTTCATTCCTTTCTTTTCAGAAGAAAGTGAAATTAACACATGGTAATTGTTAAGCAAATTATACCAATATTTGTGTGTTCTCAACTTAGAAATCATATTTTGCAACAATGGGAAAGAACATGTAGTGTGTGCAAAATTCTCGCAAAACATCCCTCTTTGTCCATAAATCATGCTTGCTTGCACTGAAATGCTTGTATTAGGGAACAGAGAGGCACCTGCCCCTTAGAGCCTAAATGAAGTAAGTTTTGATTAGAGGTTACCACTGAATCTCCCTTAAAGAGAGTTGTGACTGGGACTCCGTTTGTTCCCTAGGGGAGACAATAAAGAGGTCAACGCAGCTCCCACCTCGAAGCAGCTGCCAGTTTATTACATGAAGTGTCAGGTTGTGGACTGCAGGCATGCCATTTTGTCTTCCAGAACAGGTGGGATCAGAGGTCCTTGACTGATCAGAATACACTGCTTTCAACTAAAACATTATTAGCATTGATTTCTTAAAAAATAATAGCAAAGTAGAAAACCTTTAGCTGGTCTGTTTCTTCGTGTCCTGAAACTTCCTTATTAGTGTAATTAAAAGTACTAAGTTAAGAATTAGCCTGGGAAAGGACCCTACTTATGGCAAAGTCTTAAGAAAAGTAAAGAGCAAAACCAGATATGTGCCTTGTTCTCATGGTGCTGACAGTATAGCGAAGAGGAAATACTTTAATCACACGAATAAATGTAAAGTTAGAACTGTGCAACTGCTACAAAGAGAGGATATAGCACTAAGAAGCCCTAGAATGGGAGATTTGACCTAGCCAGGGATGTCAAGAAATGCTTCCATGAGGAAGTGGTTCTTGAGCTGAGATTGGAATTAACTGGGCAAAGGGCTCCGGGTAGAGGAAACAGCATGCTCAGGTACTATGTTGGAGGACATATGGGGAATTTGAGAAACTCCAAAACTGCCAGTGTGACTGAAGTAAAGGGAACTAGAGTGTGAGGAGCTTATAATCCCCACTAAAGGATTTTGTCTTAGCCCAACAGCAAAGAGATACCAGTGGAGACTGCTAAGCAGGAGGACACCATGACACATTTGTGCTTTTAAAGGTTTACTCTAGCTTTAGTGTGGAGAGTGGCTGGGAGAAGTCAGAACAGATAGATACAAGTGCACAGTTTGGGTGCCAGAACAGTCTTCCAGGATGTGAAGATGTGATACTGAACTTGAACAGTGGTAGTGGAAATGGAGAGATGTGGATAGACTCAGATATTTAAATACATATACAAATGATGATGACAGCATTATAAAAAGAGGATCGTGGAAGCCAAGATTCTGTGCTGCAATGGATCAATGTATTTTCTGTGGTTTGAGATTTTCTAAGATACTCTCTCTTTACAGAATCTCTGGGCACAGGAATGATTCCAGGGTTCCTCCAGCACTTTGGTATTACTTGAAAGCAATCTAAGGGATCTAGAATGAACCAACGCCCAAAAAGGATCCCTTAGCAGCGGTGATATCAAAGAAACACTTTTGAAGAACTAATTTTCCACCCAGATTTCCCCAATTTTAAAAGCAATGGGCAAAGCCTTCTCCACTCCTAAACTTCCTGGAACTGTCTTTTGGCTTTATCAGGCCCCCGAAGTTAGAGTCTTTGAAAGACTCCAAACTCCAAATTCTATGCTTTTATTCCCAGGCTCCTGATAATTCTACAGCACACCAGACTGCTGACCACTCTCCGTACCACTTTTAAATTATTTCTTCCCACAGCTTTCTTAACAATGAATTAACCTTTGAAATCTTTCTAATTTTCCATTTATTTTGCTACCTTTCCTCTGTCCTAGCTCTAAAATGAAGATCCTCTAAGGTTCTAAAGTTTACTTCTTGTATTCTCCTTTGTAAGTCATCTCCAAGACGATGTCCAAATCCATCACCATTAAAATTAATAGTTTCCTCACCTGCAACAATTAATATTTTTTTAAAAAATACTTTTCATTGTATTATAATGACTTGATACATACATATTTGCTCTGTGAGTTCCTTATTCATCATATTAGTGCCTGACAATAAATGTGTGCTGGATTGAGCTGAATCTTTATTACATCTCTGCTCAGTCATTTTTAATTTCTTCTTTTCTCACCACAGCCAATCAGTTGCCAATAGATTCTAGCCCCCAAACGTCTCTTCTCTCAGTTACTCCTTTCTTTTCCACTGCCTTTGTATTACTTCAGGTCCTCATAATCTCTAGTAAGGCTGTTGTAAAACTTAACGAGATAATGTATGGCACTTCTTAATGAAGTGCTAGGAAAAAAATCTAAAGTATTATTTTTGCTGATACCTTTTTTAGACGTTCAAAGGGTTTACTGATGATTTGTGCCACCTGTTTCCAAAACAAAATTTGAAACATTCTACTGTAATCACCCCTCCCTATCTGAGCTCCTGTTTCCCACCACAGCCTATGATAACCAGGACTGCCCAGTTAGTGGGGCGCTCTGACCACATCTGTTCCATACTCAAAACTCCCAGTAACTTCTCAAGCAAACACTTCTCAGCCTAGCTGTTTAAAGTGCTTTACAAACATGACCAGGCCTCATCTTGTTTCTTAGCTTCTCTCCTGCTGCTCCCTGCACATCAATTAAACTGACCTGTTTAGTGTAAGAGAAGCTGGTAGGCAATTTTGGTGATCCAAAAGAAAGGCAACAAGAGACTGGAACATGCCATGGTCAGTGTCCTCACACAACTCGTGAAAGACCAGGGTTCAGGTCCGATTGAAGGAGGGGGTTCAGTATAAAAAGCAGTATATTGAGGCCGGGCACAGTGGCTCACACCTGTAATCCCAACACTCTGGGAGACAAAGGCAGGTGGATCGTTTGAGCTCAGGAGTTCGAGACCAGCCTGGGCAATATGGTGAAACCCTGCCTCTAGCAAAAGTACAAAAACTTAGCCGGGTGTGGTAGTGCGCATCTGTGGTCCCAGCTACTTGCAAGGCTGAGGTAGGAGGATCACTTGAGCCTGGAAGGCAGAGGGTGCAGTGAGCTAAGATCACATCACTGCACGCCAGCCTGAGCCACAGAGTGAGACCCTGTTTCTAAGAAAAAAGAAGAAAGCAAGCAGTATATTGGAGGCAATAAGACTGCCAGGGTTTGAATCTCAACTTTTACTACTTACTAGCTGTGCAACCTAGGGCAAGACACTTTACCTAGCTAAACCTAACTTACCTCCTTGGGAAATGCGGATAATAACTTATAACAGTGTTGTAATTAACATAATACTTATAAAATATTTTTATTGCAGAAGTTTGAAGGAAGATACAATAGCTTATTTTCTAAATCCCTCACCATCCTTGTGCAGAAAGGAGGCACTCAATTACTTGAAGTGAAAAAACCATATTTGTAAACCGCGGAAATTATCCTTTTGGCCTCAGGGTTAAGGCCAGAACACCTAAGAACTCTGCTCTCATCATTAACTAGTAACAGTTTCAGGAAGGCATACTATTCTTTCAGATATTTTGAGGCTCTCTAGGAGTTAGAAGAATGAGAAGGAAAGCATTAGCAGGCAAGTACTTACTTGGGTTTTATGGGAGGCAGTCCAGGAGAGTAGAGCCAGGCATTCCAATCAACTTGATTGAGAACATCAACCTATGAATAGTAAGAATTCACAGTTTACAATAGAATGCCCTTTCCTGTTGAAAAATAATTTAAACTTATAAGTCCTTCGATATATAATTTTGTCTAATCTGCTATATCAAGATAATTTCTAAATCTTTTTTAAAAATTAATATTTTAAATTGATAGATCATAATTGTGTATACTTATGTGACACAATGTGATGTTCTGATATATGTATTCAATGTGGACTAAGTCAAGCTAATATATCCATTACCTCATATAATTCTATCTTCTAAAATTTATATTCATCACCATACTATTGATGACCTCTCTGAAATAGGAAAATTCTACAGGTAGTTCATGTGGTTAAGATCACATTTAAAATAGAAAAAATATGCAATGAGAGGTTGAGTCCTAAAGTTCTGAACCAATACTACTATTAGATAATACAAGTTAACCTAATCAGTCAATAAATAGAGATATATCGAGCATGAAAAGTAGAAAATGTTTTTAAATCCAACCTTATCTTTAAAATAGGAATACAGGAAATCCTTCCAGTCATCAGTAGTTATGCTCTTATAGGAAAATTTCTCAACATAAGCTTTTAAGAATCCTAGGAAAATCTCTAAGAGTAAAAAAGAAAAGAAATCAATTCATAGAAAGGTAATTATTTGACATTTTGTGTGCGTGTTTGGCATTGTACTATTAACCACAGAGAATAGAGAACATTCAGAGAATAGGGAAATCTACGAGGACTTTCAGAGTGAAAGAATGTTCAGAAAAGGAGGTGGGACTTAAGTTGGGCCTTGAAGAATATATGTAATTCAGTGGAAGGGAGAAGAGAAATTCTAATTATAGCTAAGGGGATAACACATGAAGACACAGAAAAGGAATGCATAACCCAAGTTCTAAAAGCAATAACCTTCATATGACTAGAAAGGAGAAAAATAAGACTGGACAGGCAGAATGGATCCAGGTGATAGCCTTCCAAGTCAATCAACCAAGGAGACCACCTCAATGTCCATCAGTGCGGGATGGGTACATAACTCAGCATAGCTTTATCATGAAATAGTATGATGGCATTAAAAAGTATGAGACAGATTTATATGTACTGACATAGAAGGGTGTATGTGAAATATCGAGCAAAACAAAACACAAATGCAAAGCCAATATATAGCATGATCCATTTTTTATAATTAAAATAATTATATGTATTTATTTGTCTGCTCGTTAATTTACACCTAGAAAATGATCTAGAGCCATTTACACCAAACTGCTAACAGTGGTTACCCCTGGGGAGTGGAAAGGGGTTGGTGGACTCTCACTTGTTACTCTTATAAACTTCTGTACCATAGAAATGTTTTCAGGGAGTACACACTATTATCCTAATTTCAAAAACTGATAAGATTTTTTAAAAAATGAAGCAGCATAATTTAAACCTTAGGGGTTATTAATGGTTTTAAGTTGAGAGGTAACTTAGAAAACAATACAGATTTCTTCAGCAGCTACATCCAGAATGAATTGGAAGTATTAAATGGAACAAAACAACAGTTTACAATTCTTCATAATTCTCACATTACCCTCAAAAAGAAAAAAAAATTATAAAATACCAGCTACTTACCTGGTCCTCCAAGCAGTTGCTCAAGGTAAAAAAGTAAAGCAAAGCCCTTCTCATAGGGAACTGAAGAATAAGCTACATCAGGGTCTACATCTGTCAGATCAACCACAAGTTTGGTGAAAGGATGTGTCTCCCCAAATGTCTTTACCTACAAGACATGAAATAACATGGAGAAACATATAGAAAGACTGCTATCACCATGCAAATAAGCTCATAAGGAGGTATTACTTCACTCAGTGGTATAACTTTAGGGGAATCTAAAACTTGGAGACTGGAATACTAGGATATGTTGGCATAAACTTCTGGAAGCCTATTAATAGAATGCTTACTTACATAATATTCTCTGATGTTTCTTGCTCAATAATACAGGCTTTATTCTTATAAAAAGACTAGAAAAATGATTTAATGCCTGGTCAGCAAATTCGGATTTCAGGAGACAACACTTAAAAATGACATAAATATACCAAATAAAATTCAAACATAGTAAACAGCTATATTAATAGCAAAGACCCAGTGAGGTCCCATAGCTCCCTGTTTAGACCAGGTCATCAAAACTACCTTACATAGAACAGTGAATGGTGTGGATCAATACAGTGTTATTCCAGCATCAACTTCACTTTCCACACTTGTAAAAATGACTTTTTGGTTGCTACACAGTAAAGACGCTTTTAAAAAAACTCAGTTTTTAACACCTATACAACTTTGGATGAAAGTTTTTAAAACTTTGACTCCTTTACCGAATTCTGTAGTTCTCCCCATCCTCCCAGAGCATTAAAATGTCTGAACTTTTCACCAAACAATCGTCCGCAAATGTGGCGTTCCAAGTACACAGTATGTCCCTCATTTAACCTGAAAAAAAATTGTTTTAATAAAAACACAGACACAGCTGAGAAGAAAAGACATTTCAATCAAGATATTTTCTTTTTGGCTTTTCTACAGAGGAAAGCAATTGTAAGGCATGACCACTACAGTCTAAGCTGACTCTGGCTCCCAGGCAGTCAATCCAGAGCAATGGGAAGCCCAGCCCAGCAGATGGCAGCAGGGAAAGTTAAGCACTGGTTCTGCTCTTGCATGTCCCTATGTTAAAAGTGTGAGTATATCAGGAATTAAACTTAACACCTAGACTGAACCTAATACTCCCAACACTGTAATAAGTGTTACAGAATTTTTTAAAACTATCCTTGTTGGCTGGGCATGGTGGCCCACGCCTGTAATCCTAGCACTTTGGGAGGCCGAGGCGGGAGAATTATCTGAGGCCGGGAGTTCAAGACCAGCCTGGCCAACATGGTGAAACCCCGTCTCTACTAAAAATACAAAAATGAGCTGAGCATGGTGGTGTGCACTTGGAGTCCCAGATACTCGGGAGGCTGAGGCACGAGAATTGCTTGAACTGAGAGGCAGAGAGATCACACTACCGCACTCCAGCCTGGGCAACAGAGTGAGACTCCATCTCAAAAAAAAAAAAAAAAAAAAATCCTTGTTGGCTGGGCGTGGTGGCTTATGCCTATAATCTCAGCACTTTGGGAGGCCGAGGTGGGCAGATCACTTGAGCTCAGGAGTTTGAGACCAGCCTGGGCGACATGGTGAAATCCCATCTCTATAAAAAATACAAAAATTAGCCAGGCATAGTGGCATGCGCCTTTAGTCTCAGCCACTTTGGAAGCTGAGGAGGGAGGATTGCAACCCTGGAGTTGCAGTTAGCAGAGATCGCATCACTGCACTACAGCCTGGGCAACAGAGTGAGACCTTGTCTCCAATAAAAAAAAAAAATAGCTGGGCACAGTGGCTCACGCCTGTATTCCTAGCACTTTGGGAGGCTGAGGCGGGTGGATTGCCTGAGCTCAGGAGTTCGAGACCAGCCTGGGCAACACGGTGAAACCCCATCTCTACTAAAATACAAAAAATTAGCTGGGCGTGGTGGCGCGTGCCTGTAATCCCAGCTACTCGGGAGGCTGAGACAGGAGAATCACTTGAACCTGGGAGGCAGAGCTTGCAGTGAGCTAGATCGCACCACTGCACTCTAGCCTGGGTGACAGAGACTCCATCTCAAAAAAAAAAAAAATCCTTGCCTACCTAAGAGATGATAACAAAGATAAACAAGAGATACACACAAAACAATTCAGAGTGGTAGGAGGCAGGGAAAAAAAAAATCAGTAACATGAACCAATAAAGAAATAATAACAAAAATCTTACCAAAAGTGATCCCAAGTTTTGTTGGTCACTAGATTCCCTGTCCAGCTATGAGATATTTCATGTGCAATGACCTAAAGAAAACAGTGTGATTAATAGTAAGACTGATTATCTTAACCTAAAATAACCCATTCTGTAAACACTCCATGTTATTCAATTTTTAAAAAATATTAGCTGAGATATTCAGGGAGTTACTCAGTTCAGCAAAATCTTTAATTTAACCAAAGACACACACACACAGAAATATGGCATAAAGTAATTAGAAAACAAAAATTACTTAGAAAATATTAGATATATCACTGCATCAAAAATATTTCATAAATATATGAAGAGATCAAACCATAAAATTTCCTTAAATCTATTACATCTAATTGTTAATAATGTGACAAGAGTCCCCAAATTGTCCGTTATAACCATATCTTTAACATAAAAATACAAGGGATATTTTAAAATCAGTTGACGTAATACTTCTTGAAGGTAAGGCCACAATGAAAAAGTTTAACTTACATTGGAGAGTGACTTGTCGCCTGCCTACAAAAAAAGAAAATTACCTTAGTGTTTTAGCAATCAAATTACAGACTATCTAAAAGATTGCCTACCTAAATACTTGGCATACTGGCACTGGTGGCCCACTGTATTTCTACTACAGCACTTCAAAGATGGTAAAAGAGACCTTAATTGAAAAAACAAAAAAAATACAGAACTAAAAATTAGCATCATTCTTTCTTGCCCTAATTCTAGGGAATTTTTGCAATACAATGAAAGCCAGTCCATTTGTGTCTAACTTCCATGAAACATTTCTTCTACTTCCATTTTTACATCTGCTCTTACTTACCCATCACTTTCTTTCTCTATTACCCAAAATATGTTTAATAAAACTTTAGAGTGTCCTATGTGTCCTGTGCTGTATTTTATTTATTTTGTTGCTAATCCATCACTCATTTTGGTTCTAGGAAGAATTTAAAGTAGCTCACAGGCATATTAAACATAGCAGTGTACTATGGCCCTAATCCTTTCCTATGCATGGTGTACTGACTTTTTTTTTAATTGTACCTACACACCAAGTGTAATTGGTATAGTCTGTTTGTCTGGATACATAATTTATCCACGAATTGTTGTTACACAGCACCCCCATGCCCAGCTCCCCAAATACTGTGAACATAATATTCTCCTTCTCCAAATGGCCAGATTATTTTCCTTTCAAAAACAAGATGGAGGCCTGGTGGGGTGGTTCATGCCTGTAATCCCAGCACTTTGGGAGGCCAAGGCAGGTGGATCACAAGGTCAGGGGATCAAGACCACCCTGGCCAATATGGTGAAACCCCATCTCTACTAAAAATACAAAAATTAGCTGGGCATGGTGGTGTGCACCTATAGTCCCAGCTACTCAGGAGGCTGAGGCAGGAGAATCGCTTGAACCCGGGGGCAGAGGTTGCAGTGAGCTGAGATGGCGCCACTGCACTCCAACCTGGGCAACAGAGCAAGGCTGTGTCTCAAAAAACAACAACAAAAAAAGAGATTGTGATAACCACAATAAACAATAAAATTAGAAACAAAGGTTACATGAACAAGAGAAAAGATTTTTATACATATATACATTATTAGGACTCTAAGGTTCTTTACATATATATACATATTATTAGGACTCTTAAGGTTCTTAAGTTTATTTTTGAAAGACATCAATTTCAAATGAAGAAATATTTACACTTACCAGTAGAGTAGGAGTTACAAAAGTAAGGCAAGGATTCTCCATGCCACCATAAGGGAAGGACGGTGGCAGGACCAATAGGTCATACTGTCCCCATACATACGGTCCTCCCAGATCTTCTGCAATTTTAAGCATAGATTCAGTCTGAAAAATCAACACATATATGTCTGTATGTCTTAATTATCACCATTGTACATTTCTTAAAATTGTATATTGCTTTCTATGAAGGTTACAAGTTAATGATTTTTATTTTAAATGAAAATGATAAACAGAATGTAGCAACTGCACATCTACATAAAAGACAATCTGATTCTTTCCCCATATCACTTAAAACCATCACATTTCACACTCAAAATCTTCAATCTACTGTCTATCACAATGACTACAAAGGATAACAATATGACCAACCTCAGAAAACTCGTAAGCAGACTTTTCCACCTGCTCTTTCTCAGACCACACCAAAGTTCTTGGGCCAATTTGCCTGCAAGATTAAAAAGCTTAATAAAAAAGAAATTCACAGCAAATGATTCATCTGGTTCTAAAAAGTATTTAATGTGAGAGTGCATTTTACCTTTACAGTGAGAGTGCATTTACCATGTGCTTATGGGAAAGGGATGAGGTTACATGGCCTGAGATGCAAACCTGCTGTTATATATGCAGCAATAGATATGCAGCTCTCTAAGGAGTTACAGGCTGGGCAAAAAGAAAAAAACCAAGACATAAGTTGTCCCCAGTTAGTTTATTGCCTCTTGTAAGACCTCTTGAGGGTCTCATTTTATCCCTCAATTTCACAACTATAGAAACCCAGTCACAAATCATAAGAAACTATTTTACTTTTTTTTTTTTTTTTTTTTGAGACAGAGTCTCACTCTGTCACCCAGGCTGGAGTACAGTGGCGGGATCTCGGCTCACTGCAAGCTCCGCCTCCCGGGTTCACGCCATTCTCCTGCCTCAGCCTCCCAAGTAGCTGGGACTACAGGCCCCCGCCACCACGTCCGGTTAATTTTTTCTTTTTTTTGTATTTTTAGTAGAGACGGGGTTTCACCATGTTAGCCAGGATGGTCTCAATCCCCTGACCTCATGATCCGCCCGCCTCGGCCTCCCAAAGTACTAGGATTACAGGTGTGAGCCACTGCGCCCAGCTTTTTTTTTTTTTTTTGTGATACAGGGTCTCATTCTGCTGCCCAGGCTGAGTTTAGAAGGGCCATCACAGCTCACTGCAGCCTCCGCCTCCCGGGCTCAAGCAATCCTCCCACCTCAGCCTCCTGAGTAGCTGGGACCACAGGCATACACTACCATGTCCAACTAATTTTTGATTTTTTTTGTAGAGACATGCTCTCACTTATGTTGAGACCCGGGCTGGTCTCAAACTCCTGGGCTCAAGCGATCCTCCCACCTTGGCCTCCCAAAGTGACAGGATTATAGGCGTGAGCCACACAGCCCAGCCTACAAGACTATTCTAGAACAGGAATGGGTATAAACTTTGTTATGCACTTAAAGGTTGAATACTCTTATATAAGAAGAAACAAATAGAAAATGAAAGAAATCCTGTCAGATGCTATAACATGGATAAACCTTAAGGTCATTAGACCTTGAATGAAATAAGTCAGACACAGATAAAATCATACAGTATGTGAGGTATCTAAAGTAGTCAAATTCATAGGAACAGAAAATAGAATGGGCGTTACCAAGGACTGGGGGGTAGAGGAAAGAGGAGCTATTGTTTAATGGGTGCAGAGTTTCAGTTCTACAAAATGAAAAATTTCTGAAGATCTGTTTCACAACAATGTTAATATACTTAACACTAAGGAACCGCACACTTAAAAACAGTTAAGGTGCTTAAAACTAGAACAAAGAATTAAGAAGGAAGTGCACTCTATTGGTAAAATATTAGTAAAATACCTTACATTTCTGTAATATTTGTAGGCTTCCAAGTTCTTTAATATGTTTTATCTCATTTGTTTCACATAGCCACACTATGAGGTAGAAAGTCAAACATTATAATTTCAAGGATAAGGAAACAGAGATTAAGAGAGTGACTTGTTCAAGCTTCCCTGAGAATCCAGATCTCTAAAGGTAAGAGCATGTTCATTTTACAATACTTGAAAAATCTAAGGGGTAACTGGTCAAGATTTTTAAATGTAAAATTAATTTGTTGCCTACATTTTATATTTAGATTTGAATTTTTCTAGAGCTGTCAGCTTGATATCTTGAGAAGTATGCAAATGATCGACCAATTAACCTTGAGAGAGGTTCAAGATGCCTAAGTTTTGATCTTTCCACAAACCTGAAAATTTTTCCAAAAGCTCACCTGCTTTCTAAAGCTCCAACAACTAAAGCAATCAGGTAGCAGGGTATCGGAACCTAAAGAGGGCAAACAAACGCACACCACGTGCTTGCATTAGTGTTTACAAATGTTACATAGTAAGACAATTCATATTTAAAAGTAAGTAAACTCCCTTTCAAATCTCCTAATATTAGTAGGGATAACTTTGCTTTTATGCTTCTCAAATAGTTCTCATCTTTAACATATAGCTTGAAATTGTGATACAAAAAACATTGTTCAAAACATCTATTTGCCTTTTATTCTGCTAGGAACAAAAGCTTCTCACACGTGTAAAACAAGATCACACATACTATTAAAAGGTACATTTTAGGCATTTCTCAAAAAGTAACCTACAGGAAGTGCTTTTCCCGGTGTTTGCCTTTTTCCTGCTGACTTTTAAAAGGTTTTGGTTTTCTTTTTTATTCCTTTATGTTTCAAAGCACTATTGACATGTTGCAGAGACACACAGAGTAACCCAGCAATAAGTAGATGCCAAAGTTATGGGAGCTTGGAACCGCAGAAGCTGCAGTGGAAGTCAAATTATCCATTGTGAGGTCAATTAAGAAAACACACACACACACACTCACATACACACACACACACTCATACATGCATACACATTCTGTTCATTGAAGGTCAAAGATACATGTCTAATGACCAGGACTGTAACTGAGTGCTTTTTTGGTTTTGACTCCTCCATTTGTAAACACTCTCAACAGCCACTTGCCCACACTGTAGTACCAGGGCAGGAGAATGCGCAAGAACACAAAAGAACAGGAAGCCAGCCCCTGACTGGAGTGAGGGAAAATGAAAACAGGCACGCTCCCTACTCTGTCTCTACAGCAAACCCTCTCTTCAATACAACACTCTGTAAGTAGAACAAAACCCTTTAAAAGCACAAAAGAAAAAAAAATGAAGAAAACAAAAACCAAAAGCTGTTCTCAAAATTCTGAAATATTTCAAAAGTAATTTTGCCCTCTGGATGTGTACAAGCTAACTGTAGTTTACTGCCAATGAAAACAAAAATCTCGACCCTAGGATCTTACTTTTTGGATGAATTTGTATATTTTCCTGCTTGGGTCTTCTGGGTCAGGTGCTTCTCCATCACGAATAGCACTCATAAGTGCCACCAGTTCTTTAGGGACAGACACCTAATCAAGGAGAAAAATCATTTCTAGTCATAAATAAAAGCTTCTTATGTGTCTTAAACTATATATGTAAAATAACCTTTTCGTCCCCTTCCTGACTATCTAATAAACAGACTATGAACACAAAAAGTATATACATATACAAAAAGTATACATATATATACATACACACACACACATACACATATATAGGAACACAATGTGTATATATGTGTATATATATGCACACATATATATATGAACACAAAAAGCATATATATATACATATACATATCAGTTTTGTAAATAAAATTAGCAATATGGAAAACTGGCTTCTTTAAAAGTGAATGTGAAATTTCTATCCATTCACCCATGCACACTAAGAGCAGAGTTTTGGTAGAAACTGGATTAAAATCCCAGCTCTGCCACCTAATAACTAACTGCACAAACTTGGGCAAATAAATATACTCCCCAAGCCTCAGTTTCCCCATCAAGTAAGTGTAAAACTTCAAAGGCTTGTTGCAAGGAATAAATAATATAAGTGAAGAGCCCAGCACCATCCCTGGCAATGGCAGCCACCATCCCTGCTCCCCCTACACTCACAAAACAGATTCAAAAGGACGTTATATACTCACTGTAGGACAGAATGGTTTTGAACAATTTTGTTTTGAAAACACACACTTGGAGTTACAAATAGAGGAAACTTTTGAAAGTAGTAACTGTGAAAAACTAAAATTTATTGCTAAAAACTGTCAAATAATTTTCTCTGGAAATCCATACGGAAAAGACCCTTATGGGGCAAACCACATAGTCATTTAACTGTGTATCCTAGCTCCATGATTCTGAAAGTTTTATTTCTGATGAATGCCAGAATAAAGGACTCCCCCAGGTATTAATGATCAAGCAAGAATATATTCCAGTAGGGGACAGACTTTCATGTTCTGCTTGCATGGCTCAGGACCCAAAGCTATGACTGAGGCAGGCACAGAATTAGAAGTTCCTGAACCAGTGCTACAACAATTATAGATTCTAAAGCACAAAACTATTCAGGAAATAATTTGGTTCAGCCACCTCCCTTCATTTAGGTGGTGATACGTTATATATATGTGCCAACTGAGGTTGTGAGGTCATAAAACTTGTTCAAGGGTCATATCATTATTTATTTATTTTTTTAGAAATGGAGTCTCGCTATGTTGCCCAGGCTGGCCTTGAACTTCTGAGTTCAAGTGATCTTCCCACCTCAGCCTCCCAAGTAGTTGGGACTTCACGCAGTTATTAAGTGGTGGAGAAGAGCCAGAGCCCTGGGATTCTTTGCCTCCAAGTATAATATATCACTGCACTATCCTAGGTGTAATTTGGTTGTGGGATGATTTGGGAAGCAAGAAGGCCCCATAAATATGGGTTGGTCCTCATTCTATTTGCTTGGTCTAAGTAGGTCTAGCCTCTGGGATAGTGATTATTTAGTAATTACAGTCCACCTTTTCCAAAAAGGATTAGCAGTACCTACCAAGGGAATAAGTTGGAATTGCATACAGATAAGTCTGGAATATATGCCCACTAGGCTTATATGGCTACAGAATGCATTTATAGAAACTTGAATCCTGCAAATGTCAGTTTTTAAAAGTTAAGTAAAAATTGTTCCTAAGTTCTTATTTTTAGATCCAGGATTCTGAATTCTTTCTTTTTGTTTTTTTGTTTTTTGGTTTTTTTCTTTGAGATGGAGTCTGGCTCTGTCGCCCAGGCTGGAGTGCAGTGGTGCCATCTCAGCTCACTGCAAGCTCTGCCTCCTGGGTTCACGCCATTCTCCTGCCTCAGCCTCCTGAGTAGCTGGGACTACAGGTGCTCGCCACCATGCCCGGCAAATTTTTTGTGTTTTTTTAGTACAGACGGGGTTTCACCATGTTAGCCAGGATGGTCTCGATCTCCTGACCTCGTGATCCGCCCATCTCGGCCTCCCAAAGTGCTGGGATTACAGGCGTGAGCCACTGCACCTGGCCCTGAATTCCTTTTTAAAAGTCAGATGGGTTTCCATTTCCTTTTTTTCACAGTTAAAATGTTTAAAACTGCCTTTAAAGTAGAGATTCAGAATGAGTGCCACAGCCTCTTTTTTACATATTTCAGGTAGAATTTCATTAAGAAAAATAATTCTAGCTCTAGGAATTCAATTATCATCTCTGCTTATCATTTATACCATATTTACTGATATGCATCATTTAATTGAGTTAATAATTCGTAATATTTACCTCTGCAGTATAGGTTAATTTCACAGAAGGAGTGTCCTGACAAGGAATGATTGCTCTGCAGTGGATGGCCTGAAAAAGGGAGAAACAAGAAGAAATAGCTATTTATCCTTCCGGTAAGTCATTAAGAAATCATTAAAAATTGCAGCATTGTTCTTAGACATATTTTTTTTTAAATAAAAACAGTCCTCATTTCTTGGGATTTTTTTTTTTTTTTTTTTTTTTGAGATGGAGTTTCACTCTAGTTGCCTAGGCTGGAGTTCAATGCCGCGATCTTGGCTCACTGCAACCTCCACCTCCCGGGTTCAAGCGATTCTCCTGCCTCGGCCTCCCGAGTAGCTGGGATTACAGGCATGTACCACCACGCCCAGCTAATTTTATATTTTGAGTAGAGATGGGGTTTCTCCATGTTGGTCAGGCTGGTCTCGAACTCCCAACTTCAGGTGATCTGCCCACCTCGGCCTCCCAAAGTGCAGGGATTACAGGCGTGAGCCACCACACCTGGCCTCTTGGGATCTTTTAAAGTCCAAAAACAGATTCTTGGACTTTTAAAAATCAGATTTTCCATTTTAATCTATGGTTAACCCTCACATTTCAGTTGAAGCATGGAGAAACTCTTAAGCAGTGTTTCCTACTCTATGGTCTGGGTGACAGTAGTGCCCAGTGAGAATCTTTTAGAAACCTGAGAAAAAAGGGCTCTGTAGCAAAACAGACCTGAGAAGTATGGCATACTGCACTGCTGTCTTGCAGAGCCACTAGAACATTAGCCGCCTGAAGCCTCTGAACACACCTACAATAAAGAAACCTGTTTGATTTCTTACATTTATGTTAACACAAAACCCATTTCTCTCTGGTTTAACAGCTAATGGGATGTCAGTGTTCTAACGAACACAGGCTGAGAAATGTTGCTGTAGTCTTGACACTTCAATCTTGCAGCAAACCTTGTAAGTAAAACAAAGAAGCAAAGAAGGGAGAAAAAACAATCTCTTTCAATACCATCTAGACATATTCATTCATACCATATGCAAAGTGTTTCTCTACTGCCACACCAATCGTTATTAACATTGGTTCCATCCAGTATGGCCAGAGGCCGGGTGCCGTGGCTCACTCCTGCAATCCCAGCACTTTGGGAGGCTCAGATGAGAGGATTGCTTGAGCTCTAGAGTTTGAGACCAGCCTGGGCAACATAGTGAGACCTTACCTCTACACAAAAAAAATTAGCTGGGCATGGTGGTGCACATCTGTAGTCCCAGCTACTCAGGAGGCTGAAGTAAAAGGATCGCTTGAGCCCAGGAGTTCTAGGCTGCAGTGACCCAAGTTCGCACCATTGCACTACAGCCTGGGCAACACACCAAGACCCTGTCTCCAAAAAAAAAAAAAAAAAAAAAAAAAAAAAAGAGCACCTACAATCTTATACCCGGTCTGTTTACAAATAAGTCTGTCTACTGCTGGTGAACAATGAAATGGAAACCCAGCCTCATTGAGACAGTCTACTAAACTCAAAGGAATTCTGATATTAACACCCTTCTCTGAAGCTATTACAAATCCTAAACATAACTTCATTCCACCACAAGCTTTCTTAAAACCCCCAAACTCCAGGTCTTTTCATTTCAGTTCTAGAAAATTCTCCAAAGATATAGGCTCCCAAATGACCTCTAGATGGATTAAGTAGGACTAGCAGAGCCACCTGGTTCTCTCTCCCAAAATAGAGTTCCAAGACCATGCCTCTAGAGTTCCTTAATGGTTTCTAGTTAGGTGACATGGCAATACCAAAGGGGTTTTTAAATGTATTTCACTGGATAAGGCCAAACCCAGGCAAATATGCATACAGAACAACCGTAAGCAAATTCATCAAACAAAATCATATCTACATGATTCCTATCACCTCAATCATTTATTAATTTAGCTGAAATCTGTTTCCCATATTCCCAACATTGCTGCCAATAAGAAATGGAATAATATATTCAAAATTAACATTTTCATGACTCACAAATCTTGCATTTCTTGCCAACTTTGGTTAAGAAATTCTATTAAAAATTTCTTGATTAAGACATTCTATTAAGAAATATTGCCTGAAAATCAGATATTCATGAGATACAGATTGTGCAATTTGTACACTCTTGAGTAGAACATTTCATCTCTTCTAGATTATTAAATTGAGGGTTTCTTAGATTAAAAAGATGTTTCAAGTGGCCATAGAAAGTAAACAGGTCTGATTCATATGCTAATTCCTGTTTTAAATGGACTTGTATTGAAATTTGAACCTAACACACAGGAATATTGGGAGGGATGAAACATATAAAGAATCTAGCACAATGCCTGGAAACAGAGCAAACGTTTAACGAAGTCAGTTCCCTTAATTGTAAATTATTTGATTACTATGAAAAGTAGGTATTTTTTCTTTCAGAAGACAGTTTGAAATGTATTATCCTTGTGACAGGTTATCTCTAATTGTATGGCTCTTTACCCTTAGTTTTAAAACAGAAAACAAAAGTAGTTTAAGTCATGCAATTTTAAAGATAGTTAATATATTGATATAATACGTACTTTTGTAAATGTGTAAGAAAAATATGGAAAAGCTACTTTCCAAACTCAATGGTGGTTACCTCTGGGCAATGGTGTCTGGAAAAGGTTTGGAAATTAAATCTTTCACTTTCCATTTCTTTACTATTAGCATTTTTCATAACCAGTACATATTATTTATTAATTTTTCCTTTCATTTTATGACTATTTACTGAGTACCTACTCTCTGCCAAGTTCTAAGTCAGGCCTAGAAAGTCTTATCTAGGTGGACATATTTCCAAACTGAAAGAAGCTTCTTAAAGTAAGGCATGAGTGTATTAATAATGAAAGATAAAATGAAAATACATAATTCATCTTATATGTTTTTATATGATCAATTAATACATTATATTAGGTAAAACCCACATAATCCATAAAACCACTGTTCATTTTGCTTCATTCAACCATATGTGCTGAAATTTTCTGCATCAGAAATCATTCTGGAATCCTTTTTACCTGGCACTGACTAAACAGATATGGGTGTTCCTTCCCAGAAGTCTGTTCAGGAGTGAGCCACTGGAGAGCAGAAGATTTTGGAGAGGTCTCAAAAGAAATTTCTATAACAATTTCTTGATTTCTGTATGAAACAAATAAATATATTAGTAGAGTATGATTCCATCTAGTGAAAATTTAAACTCATAATATATACACTAAATAATATAAATAACATAGTATGCATTCTCATCACTGATTGGCAGTAAGCTCTAGGTATGCCACATCCTCAGTGGGTAAGTCTCCTCTCAGTTTTCCTACCTAATTGCCAGCCTGTGGGTCCTTTTACCTCTCCCATGCTAACTGCTAGCGAAGGCTTAATGGCAACCAACAGTGGTTGACTACCCCATTGTGTGTCACGTACTTTGCATCTGTGATATCATTTAATATTTTATTAGAGTGGTAAAGTGAAAGAAATCATTTTGGGGCTTCAACTACCACAGCAGCAGGTGCCACAGCATGACACAGAGCAGTGCTAGTCTGCAAACTGTTACTGGCCCAGGACAAGACAAGACCAGAAGTTGAGAGTCAGCATTGCAAAACTTTTAGAGTCATTTTTATGTCTGTTGAATCTAATAAAAAAAAATGTGTGCTTGTATTTCATCTCTTCTTCCTCATATTTCATTTTTATTGCATTTTACAAAAGTATCAGTCTATGACAGATTGAAGAGGATAAAAATTGGTCCTTTACCCCAGAGAGTTTGAGAAGCACTGATAATAAGGGAACAGCAGAGCTTTAGAGACCAGCAGCCCTGCTGGTGTTCGAATCCTGACTCTATCACTTACTGGTACTGTAAACTTGGGGAAATTATTTGACCTCCCTATGCCACAGTTTCCTTGTAGAATGGGGTGAATACCATCTACCTCACAAGCTAGACTTAAGTGTTTCCCTTCTCTTAGAGGGAAAGAGAAGGCATGAAAACACTGGCCTCTGAACAACTAGGGTAGATCACCCTTGTTCTAGGCCAATAGTTTTCATCCTTTTTCCCCTCCCCAATATATCAAGAGGTGGCATATACTCCCAATGTGACAATTCTGGTTGCCACTTTCTTGAATAAGTTATTTCTCTAAGGTTCCCTTTCCTCATCTTTAAGTGTAGATTATACCAGCAGGGTTACTGTAAGGATTAGATACAAGAATGCATTTAAAGCACTTATCCCAAGATTGCTGCACTTTAACAGTTCTATCTTTGGCATTATCATTGTCCCATTAATAAATGCAGCTGGCCTCTGGGGCAAGGGCAAGCAATGTGCAGCTTGTAAAAGCTGCCCAGGTTATCCTGAAATGCCTTCTTATGATGACATGCCCCCAGCATCACTCTAGATATTAGTAAAAGGATGAATCGTTTAAAAACTAACAGTTCCCAAAGTCCTTGTTGTATTATATACAAACAACATTTTTAGTATCTTAAGTATATATAATTTTAACTGCTGTATCAACTTTCATCTGAACAGAAGATCAGGAGAAGTAGTGTACCAATCATTACATATTTAAAAAGAAAAAATATTTAAATTAGTTAAGAATATGTTTCCCCATTATTTAGCTGTAAAAGAGAAAGATCATAACATTCATACTTGCTCAAAGCGATAGGTAGAGAGATTTCCATTGGTGATCCCTTGTAACTTTGTCTTTCTCCAAGAGCATATTTGACTTCTTGTCCATTGATCACTACTTTTTCTATTGTAAGGTCCTTTGTATCCAAAACCTAAAATTAATAATTTTAAATAGTAAGAAAATAGTTTCATTTACCAGAAAAAACTTAGATATAGGCTACAACAACTAGTTGCTTATGGAGAGTAAAATACAAAGTGAAATTAGAAGAATTAAAGAGTCAAAAGGTAGTCTAGGTCTCATTTTTTGGGACTCTAAGCATCCTGAAAATTTTTGGGTTCTAAGATTTGCATATATATTGTTAAGTAACCCTAGGACAGTCACACAAATTTTGGGCTTTAAGTAAAAGTCAAATCTAAATCAAAATATGTTTGCTTCCGACTCCTAAAATTTTCTCTATTATGAAAAACTTTACCTATAACTTAAGTTTCTTTCACTCTGGCTCCTCAATACATTACACAATATATTTCCTCCTAGAACTCATGTACTTTCAAACTTCATGTTCGTTAAGCAAATCAGCAGACTGTATATCACTGTGGTTGTATATCTAGAAAAAGCCCAACCTGGTATGGCAACTCAGACCAAATGATTCTGCAGAGGATTGGGAGGCCATATCTACTTGCCATTGCCAATTAAGGACAACTGCTTTGGGCATGAAGGAGTGGCATCATCAGAGTATTTTCTATCCCCAAAATCCCGAGCCCTAGAAATCATACTCTTTAATCATCTCTCAACTAATCTCTTGTCCTAGAATCTTGAACCTTCCTATGCCACAAGACTGTTTCCTAACAACATAAACAAAATTCTACTTGATGGATCTACCCACTAAATATTCTAGTTTTCCTCCTTCCTTCCTTAAACTCCAAGGGAGTTTATGACTGCTATGACTACTACTTCTACTTCCTCATTAATCATCCTCCCTTTCCCCTTCTTCATCTGGCTTCTTGCTATTGAAAGGGCAGCCCCCACCCCGATCAACAAAGTCTTTTCTGTCCAATAACCTTGACCTCTGTCTACTCACAGCCCTCATGGACCATGTCATCTGGTTAAAACCCCTTCCTTCACTTCTTTGCCAGTACACATACATCATAAATGGTTCTCTATTTGTCTAATGTTTTTTTCCTTCCCCCTCCTTTATTCCAATTCAAAAATATGGATATGTCCCAATGTTCCAGCCCCAGTCCTTTGATTTTCTTGCCATATCCTTCACTCCCTAGCTCTTACTCATGCCCACATCTTCAACTAGTATCTCTGTGAAGATGCCTGCCATTCTAGTTCTACAATTGTATTCCCTCCCCAGGACCTCAGTCTAATTGCCTGCTCAACATTTCCATGGGACATAGCACCACACATTGAATAGGCTTCTAAAAATTCCAAAAATGATTTTTATACTCCCTGAATCATATTTCTCCCCAGATTTCTTGATTCTGTTAAAAGAACTCTTCCAGTTACCTAAGGTTTGATTCCATTTCCCAATCCCACACAGCCACTTAAAAGTTGTTCTTTCACAATGTCTTCATACTTTTCCTTTCTTTCCACTACTAACTCAGGTCAGGCCCTGGACTGGTAGAACTGCTTTCTACCAGATCTCCCTACCTCTGGCATTATTTTTTTCCTTTTCTGAAATCTGGCCTGGCTACATGTAAGGCCAAGAACCAGCCATTTCCCAGCTGCCCCTGGGTACTTTCTTTTGGGGGTACCTCATCTGTTATCCTTACTCTAAATTAGTAGAAGATACGGTTTATATCTTATTTAAAATAATAGGGTTACTCCTTTGTATTCTAGTACCTCTCTAGTCTCTTCATAGTCTAGTACCTAGTTCTGAATAGCTATTCAGAATAGCTAACTTGTTTTAAAAACTTGATTTGAGTATCTTGTGTTTATAACACATGCTTATATAGATGAATTAACTGGGCCATTTCCCAGTGGAACATATTCTGTTTTCTATATTGGCTAAACTTTCCAAATCTGTTCAGAATCAGAAGTGTCATAGTGACAAGTATTTTTTGTGAAACCTTTTGATATCCCCTGTGTCTGTTATAGCAGTTGGCCCTACCCTTTCCTATAATACTTACTGTACTGCATTATAATGATTTCTTTTTCCATTAGACTAAGGGTTCTAAAACAGAATGTTACTTAGGTCTGTATTCCCAGGGTTTAGCACTCTGCCTCAAAAACACTAGGTATCAATTAATGCATGAAGCAGGTCCTAGACCAAGAGAAAACAAAAAATGCAATATTTAAGCTGTATTATCTCAAGTCCTAAGCCTCAACTATCATTTGCAAACTACTTTTTAAAATTCCCCTTCAAATTTCAGTGATGTTATTTAAAAAAAATAGTCAAAAACTGTAATAAGAAAGAAAAATAAAGAAAACTGCATTGTTGACAAGTTGGATTTAGTACTTTTTAAGAAACATGTGTTAAGCATCAACAGCTCTACTAATTATAGGATATAATTTACTATGTTTCACAGTATCCTCTTTGAACAATACCCTCCATCCCCCCAAAAAACAGTTGTACTTCTCAGTAGCTGGTCAGTTGACATGGAATAGATATCTGATTCCTTTTTTGCACAGGCTGGTAGGAAGCTCCATGTCAACCTTGTGGCCCACTTCTTTTAAAGTATAGAGGGCTTTATGCCATGGGTTTTGTTTCTCCTATCCTTATTCTCTCTTCCTGCAAATTATTTAATTATTTTTAATCTTATACTATATATGTTGCTTTAAGCAGTCTCAGTCCTTTCTAGAACAAAGCAGAATTTTTTTTCAAAAAAAAAAAAGCTTTATGCCTCATTATGATGTCTAAATTTATATTTTCTACTTGCTATGTGCAGGGATATGATGGGAAAAAAAACATAGGTTTATGTGTGAAACACAAAACTAAAACTAAAAAACCACCTTGATTTGATTCCCAGTTGAGCCATTTACTTAGTGAAGACAAGATGGTTTGCAGTCAGAAATACCTATTGTTAACTGCTGGCTTCTGCCTTAGCCATGGCACTAAAACCTCTTGAGCCACTAACCAAAAGAACACCTAAACATTTCTGGAAGTTTCAGTGAAAAGAAACAAATGTATGAAAGTTATCATAAATTTGGAGGATCAAACTTCGGTGTAAATAACCCAAAACTTGAAAAGAATTTTAGAAAGCTTAGAATTTGTCCGATTAAGGCTCTTCAGCATTCCTCAACATCACAAACTCTAAGAATGGAGAGGAAAAGAAGACATGACGTCTCTCCTGATTCAGCACTGGCACTGGGTCTTCCCATCTCACCTCTGAAATACAGCTGGCACTATTATCAATGTAGCCCATGTTAAGCTTAGGCACTGTTTTCTAATTGAAATCATCCATTAATCAAACTTTTGAATGTCCTCTACATGCCAGATATAGACTATACTAGGAAGTTGAGATACAAAGAGTTATGAAACACAGTCTCTACATTCAAGAGTCCACAATCTAGTGGAGGAAAGAAACAAGTTAACTTTAAATAAATATTAATTAACTAATTAATAAGGATAAGCCCCTGGTCTAAATAAATAAATAAGCAAACAATTATAAACATGTTATTTAGTACTACAAATTGCCTTCCTTGTATAACATCTAACATTATTATAATTCCAGGCTCTAATTTGCGAAACAGACATGCCAACCAGAAATCACAATTTTAAAATCTTACTTTTCTCTAGATTTGGAGAATGTAAAAACAATGAGCAGATTTTTAGATTGGGACATTCTTTTCAAAATTTAAACATCCTGACTCTTGCTTACTTATAGAACAGAGGTAAAGTTTTTATTTTACAAAAGTGATGAGAACACATGGACACACGGGGGGAACACACACCGGGGCCTACCGGAGGGTGGAGGGTAGGAGAAGGGAAAGGATCAGGAAAAATAACTAATGGGTACTAGGCTTAATACCTGGGTGACAAAATAATCTGTACAACAAACCCTCATGACACAAGTTTACCCATGTAACAAACCTGCACATGTACACCTGAACTTCAAAAAATAAATTTTTTTAAGTTTTTATTTTACAAAACAAAGGTAAGTGTGAGGTCACATTAAGCAGCAAAAAGCTATAAAAATTTTCATTCTTTTACTTTTTTCAGCATAGTTTATAATTTAATTTTTTTAAATAAAGGTGAAGAGCAAGAACTTTCCAGTTAACTGAGAGCTTTGAGTGGGTTTGGGGCTTAGTCAAGGTTTTATTATATCTTAAACCAATTGGAATATTTCTTCTGAAATACATGTTGCAGCTAAAGATTCAAGAAATAATTTGCTGTTCATGTATTAGAAAAACCTCTTTAAATTTCTTGCACTAGCAACCTCGGTTTTGGTTTGGAATTATTCACATCTGAACACAAGTTTCCTGAATTGCTTAATTTTTAAATCTCTAGTATTTTTGAATGTAGGACATATAAACACATGTTCAAATATGACAGTCCCACAGTGTGGTTTTTCTTTTTTTATTATTATACTTTAAGTTCTGGGGTACATGTGCAGAACGTGCAGGTTTGTTACATAAGTATACACATGCCATGGTGGTTTGCTGCACCCATCAACCCATCAGCTACATTAGGTATTTCTCCTAATGCTATCCCTCCCCTAGGCCCCTACCCCCAACAGGCCCTGGTGTGTGATGTTCCCCTCCCTGTGTCCATGTGTTCTCATTGTTCAGCTCTCACTTATGAGTGAGAACATGCGGTGTTTAGTTTTGAAACTTCATTGAATTAGGACTTCAGCCCTGCTCAGGCAAAGTTGCTACTGCAATTAAAGATAACATGGTACTTCAAGAAGACCAAAGTGCGATCTACAAGGAAATAGATGCCTTCCTGCTTATAATATCTTTATTTTCTTTCATATAGTACTTTTGTTGATTACCTATCAGTACATAGAGGAATCGACCTATTTTTCAAATCAATCAGTCTAGCAAAATGTTGAAAGACGAAGAGTAAGAAAGTACTTATTAGTTTATATTAATGAAATCAAAATGCAGATCTTTCCTACACAAGTAGGAAAAAGAGGCCTGAAAGCCACCAATTCTTATCTGCCCGATCTGATCTGATTGCTTATTGATGTGCTTTAGTAGATTTCACCATGCTACACTGTGTAACATACACATGTAGCGTCCTGCCCTCGTGAAGAAGCCGAATTTGACTGTCTTTTCATGACCCTCTTATTTTTTAAATGATCTTCTATGAAATTCTTCAGGTGAAAGGTATAAACCAAATACTATCGGGCAATTTGAGCGAGAACATTAAATATAGGTTATGATACAGATAAAATCATTGAATAATATTCCAAGAATCTACAACCTTTCTTCATTCCAATGGTTATAGAGTTTGTAGAAGTATGTGTTTTCCAAGTGAAATAACTACTTGGCTCCTCGGAACCAACTATTAATAAAGCATATTGAATCATCCTTAGAAAACTTGAATGTCCCATCCGTTCTTAAATTATTAGAAGATAAGAAAGTTGATAAGATTAAAAAGTAGAAAGGACCCTGAAGAGAGCGAGCTGCGCCTAGAGTTAGCAAGCAGGGACTGTTAGTTTCAAAGTAGGGCGGAAAGAAAGAGGCCTGCCCGGCCGGGGCTGGGAATCCTAAGAGGCTTGAGAACGACTAGCAGGGAGATCCAGGGAACTAGGAGGGAGACGGATGAGTGGTGCCCTACAGACTGGATTGAAATAAGGGTTCCCGGGAGGCAACCGTGGGATCAGGGATCGACAGGACATGGGATCTGAGACTTGGGTGAGATTGTTGACTGAGGAAGGTGCCCTGGGGGCAGGGAAAAGTCTGGGGCCTGAAGAAGGGGGTTCTGGGCCGCAGTCCGAAGCAATGGGGAGGCCATGGGGTAATTAGAGCCAGGAACTAAAATTATGGGGGCTACTGCAAAGATGACACCTAAGGGCTGGGTGAGTTGAGAGGAGTGGACGAGGCGCTGGATGTGCCCATGGACCTCGGAGAGAGGATCCGGGCGAGGGTCGCAGGAGACATACGTATAAGTGCGGGGTGAGGGAAGGGATGCAGAGGCGTAAGTGGGGTTGATAGGGGGTGCTGTGGGAGATCTGGGGGCTGAAGAGAAGTGCACAACATGAGTTGGATGGCGGCTACAGAGGAGAAGACGGGGACGTGGGGCTAGGCAGGGGCCGCGGCGGGGTGAGCCGGAGATCCAGGAGCCCGCAAGGACTAGGGGCGAGGGGCAGGGAGCCCGGGAGAGACGGGCACTGGGCAGGCGCCCCACTGTACCAGGCTGCGCAGATTGTCCTCCTGAGACTGGACCGTGAGAGCAGCAGTCCCGGTCAGCGTCCGGCGAGTAAAGTCGACGCTGCAGCGCAGGTGCAGGTGCTTGGTCCGGCAGACGGAAGCCGGAGAGGCCAACGAACAGGTATCCACTATCTCGGGCATGGCTCTGGTGGATCACACAGCACAGCGACCTACAGCCCAACGCTCAGCTACCGGACTCGTCGACAGAGAATCCGAGGAGGAGGGAGAGAGGTAAAGAAGAGGAGGAGGGATTCGCGGTGCACGCCGGGAAAGGAAGTTTCTTAAAGTCAGACGAGCGTTGGGGAATGTGTGAAGGAACTACAAGTTCCATGGTGCCGCGCGGCAAGCGGGCGCTTGGCTACCTGGGAGCGTGTGTGTTAGGGGTGTTGAGGGGGGACCGAGAATGCTCCTGGAGCTGAAGAAGAGGAGGGGAGTTGGGGCAGTTAGGAGAAGGGTGGCCTGAGGGAAATGATGAGAATAGAGGGGGAGATGAAACTGAACACTACCATTTTGGCTCTGTTCAACTTCTGTGGAAGCTGTGGTGGCAAATTTAAGAAAATCAGGTTCATAAGTGCTTGCATGTAGCGAGGGCGGGGCGGAGCAAAAACGTAGAAAAGGTCTCTCAGAAGGGTTTCTTTTGTGCGGTTCCTCGTTAGTATAGTGGTGAGTATCCCCGCCTGTCACGCGGGAGACCGGGGTTCGATTCCCCGACGGGGAGGCACAATAATTGGTTTTTATTTTAGCTGTAAGTAATTCAAGGTTTAAACAGTTATTTTGTCAGTTTGAGTGTTTATTATGTACATCCCCAGAACCTGCATCTCTCAAACGGAGAAAGCCAACATTCCCATCTTAGAAACTAATGAATTTCTATAAAAGTTATGCACTGGTGGCAATGGGAGTGCAGAGCTGGGACATCTAGCTCAGCTCTGGGGCCCTTGTGGCAGGTGAAGGAGGACTGAAGGATGCCTTGCCTTTAGGGTGGGGCCTGAAAATTAAAACTGGAAAAATTGGAAGAGGCTAGGTTTCGAAGGACCTTAAACAGGTGGCCTTTTAATCCTGGGTGCATTAATGGGGGACCCACTGAAGAGTTTTCAGCAGGGGACTGATAAAGCATGGTCAGACTCATGTTATAAAATGCGGTATCAAAACCATTAGCAGGAGATTTAGTAAACTATTAAAATGGCTCAATCAGAAGATGCTGGGGGCCTGACATAGGTAAGTAGTAAGTTAGGATAGACAGGAAGGAATGAATGGAAAGAATACTTAGATAAGTGGATTCACAGATTGAGAGGAGACGAAAGGGGCCCAGGCTTTCTGCTTCAGTGGCTGGCTAGTCATTAACCAGAGGTAGTAGTCTATATGAAGAGGACAGTATGTTAGGCTGTACTTGCATTGCTATAAATACCTGAGACTGGGAAGAAAAGAGGTTTAATTGGTTTACAGTTACGCAGGCTGTACAGGAAGCATAGCTCCAATATGCTTCCAGGTAGGCCTCAGGAAGCTTACAATGATGGCAGAAGGTAAAGAAGGAGCAGCCCTCTACATGGCCCGAGCAGGAGCAAGAGATTGCGGGGCCGGTGCCACACACTTAAACAATCAGATCCCACAAGACACTGTGGCGAGGACAGCACCAGGCCATGAGGGATCTGCCCCCGTGACCCAAACACCTCCCACCAGGCCCCACCTCCAACACTGGAGATTATAATTCAACATGAGATTTGGTAGGGACATATATTCAAACTAAATCAGACAGATTTAAGGGGAAGATGCTAAATTCAATTTTGGACATACGAAATTTGAGAACCGATGGGAGTTGAAGTGGAGATGTCCATGAATCACTTGGATATTTAAGTCCATAGCTCTGGGGAAGTGTCAGGTAGACATGACCATGTCACATAACGTGGTGGATGAAATTATGACAGTGGGTAAGCTCAACCCAAGAAGAGTGTGTAAAGAGAAGGGTAATGAAAACAGGTTGGAAGCTGAGAGAACACCAGAATTTATTGTTTTAAAAAGGGCTAGAGGAAGAGAAACCCATGAAATAAACCAGAAAGAGCCAACCAACAATGCCAGATGCAGTCCAGAGGACCACCGAAGTAAGAAGTGAAAATGCTCTAGATTTGGCAGTGGGGTGAGAGTGGGGAAGGTGGTGATTTTGTTGACTGTCGTGATTTGGTTGAAGATGGAAGCCAGAGAGTAGTGGATTGAGCAATGAAGAGAAGAGGGAGGTGGAGCATAAACCACTGTCAAGTTGCTTGGCCAATGTGAGAAGGGAAGATAAAGGGGAAGCTAGAGAGGAATGCAGCATTGAGAAAGCTTTTTTTTTTTTTTTTTTGTGGAGATGGAGTCTCGCTCTGTCGCCCAGGCTGGAGGGCAGTGGCGCGATCCCGGCTCACACAAGCTCCGCCTCCTGGGTTCACACCCTTCTCCTGCCTCAGCCTCCCAAGTAGCTGGGACTACAGGCGCCCGCCACCAAGACCGACTAATTTTTTTTTGTATTTTTAGTAGAGACGGGGTTTCACTGTGTTAGCCAGGATGATCTCGATCTCCTGACCTCGTGATCCGCCCGCATCGGCCTCCCAAAGTGCTGGGATTACAGGCGTGAGCCACCGCGCCCAGCCGAGAAAGTATTTTTTTAATTTTTGCTTTTCAGGGCAAGAGAAAACTTTAACATGTTTAGATATACAGGTGAAAGGGCTTCTGGAGAAGAGGAAAGTTTCTGCAGAAGAATCGATTCAGAGGCAAAAAGGTAGAGAAGAAGAAAGTAAAGATTTCAGAGGTGTGAGGGATAGTTGATGGGTTGAGCAAGCTGGTATGGTTCAATTCTGTATCAAAAGTGACGAAATTTAGCTCCAGCAACAACAACAACAAAAAAAACTGCTATATTTCTGGATATCCTTGTGTTGGCCCCTGCAAGCCAAAGGAAAACAAAACAAAAAAATCCCAAACTATGAAATCTAATACCTTACACATGCATAGGTCCTCATTCATAGGGTGTAAGAATCTGTCATCAACATTTGCATTTTCGGATTTTTTTGGCAAGTGTCCTGTTGCCCAGGCTGGATACAGTGGCATGATCACGGCTAACTGCACATTCAACCTCCCGGACTCAAGCAATTCTTGTGCCTCAGCCTCCAAGTAGCTGGGACTACAGGCGCCCACCACCACGCCTGGCTAATTTTTATATTTTTTGTAGAGACGGGGTTTTGTCATGTTGCCCAAGCTGGTCTCAAACTTCTGGGCTCAAGGGATCCACCTGCCTTGGCCTCCCAAAGTGCTGGGATTACAGGTACGAGCCACCATGCAGAGCCGCAAACATTTTTTGAGGTCACCAAATCTAGGGTGACAAATACAATACAATAGATACCATAGAATTCATTTAGTCAAATAATACACAATCAAATCATCTTCTTTATCTAGTATGGAGAAAGGATAGTTTGTTTTAATAAGAACGTCATTATCATCATCTTCTATTATTGATTACTAGGAACCCACAGAGTTTATGCCACTTGTGTTTAAATAAAAATATCCACAGACAGCCACAAATAAATTCCTCCATTAATATATTCATCAAAAAATAAATATACAGTAGGAATTGTTTTTCTGAGATACCACTCACCCCAAATATAGAATGTACAAAATTCACAATTTACAAGCAATTGGAGTATTATTGATATCCAATGGGAAATTGAGAATGCTTCAAAAAATGAGGCTTTCCATTGCATCTATAAAAGAAGGGCAAGGCTGGGCACAGTGGCCCACACCGGTAATCCCAGCACTTTGGGAAGCTGAGGCAAGCAGATTGCTTGAGCCCAAGAGTTCGAGTTCAGCCTGGGCAATGTGGTGAATCCCTGTCTCTACAAATAATAGTAATAATAATAATAAAAGAAGGGTAATATCAGGGTTTAGTTACCAAAGGAGACTTAAAGATGAAAAGATGATCTATATAAAATATTATGAAAAGAAATAATACCTATATTTATAGAGCAATATGAACAGGAAGAATTCCAGCCCTGCTATTCACCTGGAAAAGTTACTTAATCCCTCAATCCTCTCAGGATAATTGAGGCACTATGGCCTGTGGAGTTGTTGAAAAGATGAAATGAGATAAAGTATGGGAACTGCTTGACACTGTGATTGGCACAGATTGGGCATTTGTTACCTGTTAGCTAACATGATTATTGCTGTTGGCTTTTATTTTGTCTATTTTAACCACTGTAATGTTATTTTTCCTTGTTGTGTTAGCAAGAGCTTTTAGGACAACCTGGGAAGTGAGAAGCAACCATGGTTTGTACAGCAAAACAAGTCACACCAAATTAGGCCTCTAAAAAGGAATGGCAACATTAGCAAAGATATGTTTTGAAATGCATTTATGGGAAATTTCAATTGTTGCACAAATGCTTCCCTTAAAAGGGCAAAAAGACTTTACATTGTTTTCTCCCCTTCTTTACATATACCTTTCCTTTCTTGAAACAGTCAATGTAATTTGCAGATATTTATTAAATACATTCTACTACACTGTGCTACCTAGAAAATAATTGGGGAAGGTTCTGTCTTACCTCTTGGATAATTTATACTCTAGGACCCAGCTGTACTAATGACCTAAGACAACATGGTGTTAAGAGGAGACTAAGGCCCAAGGAAAACTATACATGAAATTCTAGAGGGACAAGTTCTATCCCTTTGGAGAAAGTCAAGAATAACATCATGATTAACATAGCATTTGAGATGGGATTTGAAGGATGAGCAAAATATTAATAGGAAAAATGGTAGGATTGAGCATGGGGAGTGGGAGGTGGGCAGATTTTTCAGGTGGACTTAGCAGGAATCAAGGCTTGGGGCCAGAAGCAGAGATGTGTTTGGGAAAGAACAATTCTGAAGGTACAAAGTCCTACAAGTTAATGCAGTGCCCTCACACACTCCTCAATAATCTGCCTTTCTTCTTTCCTCTCCAGGTTATACATCTGGCATGACAGAGATCATTAGTTGTCTCCTAATACCTATATATCTTTTCATCCTTAGTAGTAAAACCTTCCGTGTTTAGCTGGACACATGGCCACCCGGAAGTAGACATTTCCCAACCTTCTTTGCAGTTAGGCCATGCCATTAAGTTCTGTCCAATGGAATGTAAGTGAAATTGTCAATTACGACTCCCAGGAAGTGTCCTTAACAGTAACTTTATTTTCTTTTTAACCTTTTCTCTATTCTTTTCCTGGAATGTAGATAAGATACACTGATGGCTAGAGCTGTAACTACCATGTTGTATCATGAGGTTGGAGCCGTGCGCTGAGAGTGGTAGAGCAGCAAGGTAGGAGCCATGAGCTGGAAATAGCCAGGTCTCTGGGGATCATGGAAACCCCATGTGAACTGCTCTGAATTTCTCAAAGAAATAAATTTCTACTTTGTTTAAGACAGTGTTATCTTGGGTTTTCTGTCCTTCACAGGGAACTCAATCTTTACTAAGACTCCTGGTCTCAGTTGGGTGAGTTTATCAGTTTTGCCCCAGATACTTGCCCTTATCTGTTGGTTTTCCACCACATTATTGTGGACAGATCTTTCTTCCTTCTTGCTTGTGTTATCTGCTAGAGCATTCTTTCTAATGTAATCGTCTCACTCCCCTGCTTAAAATCCTTCAAGATCTTACTAACATTGCCAGTTGATATTATCTGCCTTTTTTGATTTAAGGCCCATTTTCAAATACTAGAATTTTTGGCATACAATCCAAGGGATTAAAAGATGAATGTGGCTCTCCCTCTCCCTCTTCTTTTTTCTGTCTCCCTCTGTTGCCGAAGCTGGACTGTACTGTCGTGATCTCGGCTCGCTGCAACCTCCCTGCCTCGGGCTCCAGTGATTCTCCTGCCTCGGCCTGCCGAGTGCCTGGGATTGCAGGTACGTGCCGCCATGCCTGACTGGTTTTTGTATTTTGGGTGGAGATGGGGTTTCGCTGTGTTGACCGGGCTGGTCTCCAGCTCCTGGCCTCGGGTGATCTGCCCGCCTCGGCCTCCCGAGGTGCTGGGATTGCAGATGGAGTCTCGCTCACTCAATGCTCAATGTTGCTCAGGCTGGAGTGCAGTGGCGTGATCTGGGCTCCCTACAACCTCCACCTCCCAGCCGCCTGCCTTGGCCTCCTAAAGTGCTAAGATTACAGCCTCTGCCCCGCCGCCACCCCGTCTAGGAAGTGAGGAGCGTCTCTGCCTGGCCGCCCATCATCTGGGATGTGAGGAGCCCCTCTGCCCGGCCGCCCCGTCTGGGAAGTGAGGAGCGCCTCTGCCCGGCCACCATCCCGTATAGGAGGTGAGGAGCGCCTCTGCCTGGCCGCCCATGCTCTGGGATGTGAGGAGCGCCTCTGCCCGGCCGCCCCGTCTGGGAGGTGAGGAGCGCCTCTGCCCGGCTGCTACCCCGTCTGGGAGGAAGTGAGGAGCGCCTCTGCCCGACCACCCCATCTGGAAATTGAGGAGCGCCTCTACCCGGCCGCCCCGTCTGGAAAGTGAGGAGCGCCTCTGCCCGGCCGCCCCGTCTGGGAGATGAGGAGCACCTATGCCCGGCCACCCAACGTCTGGGAGGAAGTGAGGAGCACCTCTGCCTGGCCGCCCCATCTGGGAGATGAGGAGCACCTCTGCCCGGCCGCCCATCGTCTGGGAGGTGAGGAGCGCCTCTGCCCGGCCGCCCATCGTCTGGGAAGTGAGGAGGACCTCTGCCCGGCCGCCCCATCTGGGAAGTGAGGAGCGCCTCTGCCCGGCCTCCCATCGTCTGGGAAGTGAGGAGCGCCTCTGCCCGGCCTCCCATCGTCTGGGAAGTGAGGAGCGCCTCTGCCCGGCCGCCCATCGTCTGGGAGTTGAGGAGCGCCTCTGCCCGGCCGCCCCGTCTGGGAAGTGAGGAGGACCTCTGCCCGGCCGCCCCGTCTGGGAGTTGAGGAGCGCCTCTGCCCGGCCGCCCTGTCTGGGAGGTGTATCCAACAGCTCCGAAGATTCAGCGACCATCGGGAGTGGGCCATGAGGACGATGGCGGTTTTGTTGAAAAGAAGGGGGGGAAGTGTGGGGAAAGGAAGGAGAGATCAGATTGTTGCTGTGTCTGTGTAGAAAGATGTGGGCATAGGAGACTCCATTTTGTTCTGACTAGGAGAAATTCTTCTGCCTTGGGATGCTGTTGATCTATGGCCTTTCCCCCAGCCCCATGCTCTCTGAAACATGTGTTGTGTCAACTCAGGGTTAAATGGATTAAGGGCGGTGCAAGATGTGCTTTGTTAAACAGATGCTTGAAGGCAGCATGCTCTTTAAGAGTCATCACCACTCCCTAATCTCAAGTACCCAGGGACACAAACACTGCAGAAGGCCGCAGGGACCTCTGCCTAGGAAAACCAGAGACCTTTGTTCATGTGTTTATCGCCTGACCTTCTCTCCAGTATTATCCTATGACCCTGCCACATCCCCCTCTCCGAGAAACACCCAAGAATCATCAATAAATACTTCATAAAAATAAAAAATTAAAAAAATAAATAAATAAAAAAAGATGAATGTGGGCTTTTTTTTTTTTAAAGAAAGCTTTGGCAATTTTTTTTTAAATAACCAGTTATTCACAGTATATTATAATACTGTTATATTTGTATGCTTTTATGATTTTTTAAATCTGAAATTATATTAAAATGAAAGATGAGTCTCATTTCTTGTATAAGTTCACTTTTTTTGTTGTTGTTATTTTGGCATTTGATATTTGTAAAAGTTGAGAATCCTAATTTTCTGAGAAATGACATGGAAGACTGCAGCAGTACCTCTGGACTCCACAGTTGGGTGCTCTTCGAGACCATGTTGCCATTTAAACAAAATGGTTTCCTCCCTTCGCTCTGCCTGCTGATGTGGTCTAGCTAGCTCCTGATTAAACTCTGCCTCTTGCCTCTTTTTTACAGAAATGTGTATCCTCTACATGCATCAAAACATCACACTATACCCCATAAATACATATGCTTTTTATGTCAATAAAAAAAAAGTGTATCCCCCTTTATACCAAGTTAAATCACTCACACTCTCTTATTATCTTCAAAGTAGTATAAACCCCCAGTTGTTGTTGTTTTTGAGGCAGAGTCTCTCTCTGTCGCCAGGCTGGAGTGCAGTGGCACGATCTCGGCTCACTGCAAGCTCTGCCTCCCGGGTTCACGCCATTCTCCTGCTTCAGCCTCCTGAGTAGCTGGGACTACAGGCGCCCGCCACCACGTCCGGCTAATTTTTTGTATTTCTAATAGAGATAGGGTTTCACCGTGTTAGCCAGGATGGTCTCAATCTCCTGACCTCGTGATCCGCCCACCTCGGCCTCCCAAAGTGCTGGGATTACAGGCGTGAGCCACTGCACCCGGCCATAAACCCCCAGTTTTAAATTAAACATTTCTTTTTGTTTTATTCTTTTTTTTTTTTTTTTTTTTTTTGACAGGGTCTTACTCTATCACCCAGGCTGAAGTGCAGTGGCACGATCTCAGATCATTGCAACCTCTGCCTCCTGGGCGCAAGGGATCCTCCACCTGAGCCTTCTGAGTAGCTGGGACCACAGGTACAATCCACTACACCGAGCTAATTTTTGTATTTTTGGTTTGTTTGCTTGTTTGTTTTGTAGAGACAGAGTTTTGCCATGTTGCCCAGGCTGGTCTCGCGCTCCTGAGCTCAAGCAATGTGCCCATCTCGGCCTCCCGAAGTGCTGGTACGGCAGGCCAGGTCCACTAACGCAGGCCTCCATAACAACTGTTTCAGTACTGACTGAGTGGTTAAATTAAATATTAAAAGCCAGTACCCTTATACAAAGGCTGGAGTGTAACAAAAGCCCACCAAGAGTTTTGCCTAGGCCTTTCCTGAACCTTAAAGCTTGATTAAACAAGTTTATTGGGAGTCTGAAGGAACTCCCCAAACCTCCGTGATTTAGCAGGAGACAAGTTAAGGGTAATCACCCCAGCACCTGCACCCATTTAGATTAATTTACTGACGCTCCACAGGAAGGTCTTCAAGACTCAGACCTTAGTTATAGACGGAAAGAAGTTAATCACTTACGTCTTTAGATGAATGCACACTTACATGTAGACATATAGCTTAGAAGGTATATAAGCTCTGGAAAACTTTGTAATTTTGAGTTGGTCTGGTGATAATTTCCAGGCCTTCTCCTTAGAAAAAAATAAAGGTCACTATTCCTGTAACCGGTTACAGAAATAAAAACCCTCTTCCTCCCCAGTTCACCTGCATCTCCTTATTGGGCCACGAGAAATAGCAGCCTGACCCTCAGTTTGGTCCAAGAACACTGGGATTACTAACGTGAGCCACCATGCTCAGCTCAATCAAACTGATTTCTATATATTGGTCCACAGCAATGTTCATGATTGACAAATGACCAGTCTTATTGTGGCCACCAGGTCTGTCAGGATCTTGATCCTGCTTACCATTCCCATCTCATACTTCATTCTTCCCCCAAAGCACTCTATCCTTGAACTGCACCTTCACATCAGCCTATCTCACAACTCCACTTCTTCGCTTTTGTGTTATTTCTCCAGAAACATGTTGCTCCTCTTTGCTTTCTCCACATTCTGCCTGGAAAACTCCCTCACTGGCGACCTGCAGTAGTTGGCAAAGTGAGAACATGTCGGGTAGACCCGGGAGGTGAATTGAAGGGGATGGCAGGGACTCGACTTGAAAGAATCTCATATGCCTTGAGAAGGAGCCTGGAACTTACCTTTAAGGCTGCAAGAAGTCGACGAGTCTTAACTGGGATATGCATGGTCGGTACTTGTCTTTTAGAAAGATTTCTCTGTGGCAGCATGGAAGACAGATTAGAGGAGGTGTAGACAGGAGGAGAGAAAATAAACTCCCAAGCCCATGCATCCTCTTGCCCTCTTCCCTTGTTGCTTTAAAAGACAAACATGCGCCTGTAGTCCCAGCTACTCGGGAGGCTGAGGCAGGAGAATGGCGTGAACCCCGGGGGGCGGAGCCTGCAGTGAGCCGAGATCGCGCCACTGCACTCCAGCCTGGGCGACAGCGAGGCTCTGTTTCAAAAAACAAACAAACAAACATGTAGTTCTTTTCCATTTAGAGAGTTTTATTGGTGATTATTACAGGAAAACGACTGGAGAGAGAACAAAAGTAGGAGCTGCAGCAATTCTCAGGTGAGAGATGATGGTGGCTTGGACCCAGGAGTCAGCAGTAGCATTAGTAAGAAGTGATCAAATTCAGCATAAATTTTGAAGGCAGACCTACTAGGATTTCTTGGCAGTTTAGATACGGAGTATGAAGGAAAGGGAGGAGTCAAAGATAATGCCAAGACTTTTGACCTGATAAACCAGGAAAATGTAGTAGGATTAGCTGAGAAGGAGAGATTGTGGGAGAAGCAGACTGGAGTGGGCGAGGGTAAATTCAGGAGTCCAGTCCTTTTTTTCCCCTAATTTTATTTACTTATTTATTTAGAGACAGCAGTCTTGCTATGTTGCCCAGGCTGATCATGAACTCCTGGCCTCAAACCATCCTCCTGCCTCAGCCTCCCAAAGTGGTGGGATTACAGGTGTGAGCCACTGTGCCCAACTCGATCTTTCACATATTCAATCTGAGGTGTCTGTGATTCGAGTGGAGGTGCTGAGTAGGCAGTTGGACATATGAGTATGAGTCCAGAAGAAAAGCTGGAACTGGGCTGGAGATACACATTGGGGAGTTCAGCATGTGGATGGCACAGGGGGAAGAAGAGACGCTAGCGTTGGAGACTGGAAAGGAATGGCCTCGATGAAGAAGGAAAACCAAGGAAGTCCGTGTCTTGGATGACAAGTGACGTCTGGAAAAATCAAGGAGCATTGTGGTCAGGGAGCCTGATGAAATTCTGACTATGGGTGACTCACTGTTTTGTGTAAAAAGGGGGAAGAGAATTTATTCTAAAAATTTGTTCATATCTACATAAAATACTTCTGGAGGGATGCTCAAGAAACTCATGGTATTGTTTGCCTGTGTGGACAGAGAAGGAAGGCCAAGGAACAGAGGTGAGAAGTAGATATTTCAACTGAATAATCTTGTAAGCCTTTTGAATTTTAATGTGAATATATTTCCCACTCAAAAGGGTTATTTATTGATATGAAAAAAATAAAGGTCACTGGAATCCCAAACCCCAAACAGAAACAGCGCTTGCTGACTTCCTGTGGACTTCATAGTGTCTACCACTGGCCTCGGGACTCTGCAGCTTCCACTTGAGTGGCTCGATACACCCTGCGTCAGCCATGCTGAACCAAGGTGTTCAAGCTCTCTGCACTCTCTTGCCCTTCCTTGAGCCTGCATGCCCTTGCCACTCCCACTCTTCCCGCAACCTTGGCAGGGCTCTCCTCCTACCCTTCAGGACTCTGCCCCCCACCCTCCAGTCTGGGCTAGAGTCTAGTAGAATCTCCCTCGCTAAGAGAACAAGGTGCATGTGACACCCTTCTCTTCCTCCCTTCAGTGTGTGAGCAAACAGAAGAAATGATTTTAGCCACATTTTTAATGTTCACCTTACAACATAGTTGAGGCAATCCTGACCAGTTTCTCCATCTTCTGTGAAATTTCTTCTTCCTTGTGCAGCCATGCGGATGAATTCTATATTTATAGTCACATCTCCAGTCTGTTCTGCATGTCAAGAAAAGGTTTGGGACCGGGCGCGGCAGCTCATGCCTGTAATCCCAGCGCTTTGGAAGGCCAAGGTGGGCAGATCACCAGGTCAGGAGATCAGGAGCATGTTGGCCAACATGGTGAAAACCCATCGCTACTAAAAATATAAAAATTAGCCGGGCGTGGTGGCGCACACCTGTAGTTCCAGCTATTTGGGAGGCTAAGGCAGGAGAATTGCTTGAACCCAGGAGGCAGAGATTGTAGTGAGCCGAGATCACACCACTGCACTACAGCCTGGTGACAGAGCAAGACTCCATCTCAAAAAAAAAAAAAAAAAAAAAAACCAAGGTTTGGGCAGCTGGGAAGGCCAAAATGAAAAAGTTCTGCCAATTTTGTAAAATAGCATAAGTGGTCTCCTCCCAGATCCCTTTCTGGCACCCCACCCCACCCCATGGTTGACCGCAGACAGAGTCTGGAAAGCCCCCCCAGCCACCCGTGTCTCCTCCAACACAGTTCTGTCTTTTATTTCTCTGCTTGTGTCCTTGGGAGGGACTGGCCTGAAACAAATAGGCTATCAAGCTGTCCTGAGTTGGAGCCAGACAGTGCCCACCATCACATGGCCTTCTCTCTTAGGTCTCACAAAGTGTGTTTGAAGATCAGCAGCATCTGTACCTCCTAGAACCCTCATCAGAAATGCAGATCTTGGCCAGGGGCGGTGACTCACGCCTGTAATCCCAACACTTTGGGCCGTGGTGGGCGGATCATTTGAGGTCAGGAGTTTGAGACCAGCCTGACCAACATGGCAAAACCCAGTCTCTACCAAAAATACAAAAATTAGCTGGGCATCGTGGTGTGCATACCTGTAATCCCAGCTACTTGGGTGGCTGAGTCTGAGGCATGGCGCACACCTATAATCCCAGCTCCTTGGGAGGCTGAGGCAGGAAAATTGCTTGAACCCAGAATGTGGAGTTTGCAGTGAGCCGAGATCACACCACTGCACTCCAGCCTGGGCAACAGAGCAAGACTCCGTCTCAACAAAAAAAAAAAAAAAAAAAAAAAAAAAGCAGATATCAGGCCTGTCCTGACCTACTGGATCAGAATCCACATTTTATCCAGATCCCCAGGTGATCTGTGTGCATTTTAAATGAGATCACTGCCTTAGAGGCTCAAGAAATACTTTTGGCATTGGAGAAAAATCAGTTCAAGTGTTAATCAAACATGTCAGGACTACTTCTCTTGGGGTCCACTGCCCTGGACCCCCAAATCATTACTCTCTTAATATCCTAGTGTTATCCTCAACAAAGCATTTACCACACTGCATCATTGTCAGTTTACTTGTCAGCCTTCCCTACTACATGGTGTGTCTTTAAGACCCTGATTGTATATTCTCCCTCTCAGCACATGTCTGTTGTATGAATGAACAAATGTATAAATGAGCGAATGAGATTTCACATGAGGTTCCAGGCATCCTTTTATTCAGTGTTTCACTCTGTGTTGACTTTGCAGCCAAGAAAAAGCCACCTTCTGCACTTGCCCTTGACCTCTGATGCCACCAGGCAATATGTTTGTTTGTGATACAGAATGCCCTTGCCAGCCCACCCCCCAACTAATGGTAAACACTTTTAAAAACATTGTTATTGAAGCATACTATCCATTCATAAAAATGCACATATTATAAGTGTATAGCTCATTGAACTTTATAAACTGAGCATGCCAGTGCAGTCAGCACCCAGATCAGAAACAGAACATTACCACCACTGCACTGTTGCCTCCCTTAAGTTCCCTTTCAGTCTCTATAAATCCTACTTCCTAGGGGTAACCACTGCCTGACTTCCAATAGCATATTACCTTGACCTGTTCGGCTATTTGTCTTTCCTTTGCATAAACAGACACATACAGTATATTCTGTCATGCCTGGCTCCTTGGCTCAACATTCCTTTTGCAAGATTTCTCCATAATGTTGTGTGTACATCTAGGCTGTGCATTCTCACTGCTGTACAGTGTTCCATGTGTGGATATATCATGATTTACTTATCCTTTCAACCGTGGATAGACAAGTGGGTGATTTCCAGTTCTGAGTTATTATTATGAATTGTGCTGCTATGGACATTCTGGTACGTGTCTTTCAGTGAACACATTGTAGCCAGGTTTTGACATGCTGCTTTGAAGTTTAGACAGTTGCACCCTGCCAGGAGATTTCCTTTAAGACCCCTGCACCAAGCCAGAAACATTCACTGCACTGCAGCAACCTGATTCTGTAGTTGTTGACACAAATCCAACACCCTTCTCCCTACCCCAGCTTGGGTAGGGGTTAAAAGTAGATGAAGTAGGGAGGGAAGCTGTTTTCAAGTTATGAGAAAAAGTTCTTTACAACTGCTGGCCTTGATCATACTTTATTTTCCTCTCACTCACTTCCGTTTCTTTTCCAGGTAAGCCTGATTGCAAGCTTCATTGTACCTGTTTCTTTCTGACTCAGAGATTCCAGCTCAGCTTACATTTTTCCCACTAAGTAGGCAGTGATATTTCATCACAGCAGGTACTTACACCTTTTGTTCTGATGACTTGAAGCACAAGTAGGTTTTGGTAAGTGCTTGCAGGGTTTCATTTTCAAAAGTCCTATTTCTGTGTCATATTTGTTGGCTTTGAGCCCAGTTTCTCTTGCTCTGCCAACAGAGCAGGTTATGCCTATTTGCTCATGGAAATAACATTTTCATGAGCAAAGGCTAACCCAAAATGCTTTCCTCCTAAACGTTCTTCTCATCTACAAATCCATGTTTGAGGAACTATTATTTTGTCATTTCTTACAAAAGGCTTTTATTTGAAATTCAAAGTTGAGTAAACCCATGGAAGAGACTCACATGGTTGACTCACTCTCTGCCCTCTCCTGCACATGTGTCTCAGGATTTCTTAAACCCAGCCAAGCACTTCCGCAAACCTCCCAGACCTGACCTCCTCCTCCCTTCCAAGCTGCTTCCCCTTGGCTTCCAAAGCAGCCCCCTTCTCCTTTCTTCCTCACACACACCCTGCACCCCACTCAGCTCTATCCAACCAATGCACGGTACTGGAAGGCCCTCCATACCCACTTTTCTTACCTCTGCTCACTGCCCCCTTTCGCCATAGATATATTTCCAGTGTATTTTTCTCTCTTTTGGTCATTAATTCTTGTGAACATGAACTTCACATACCTATGTATGTATGTATGTATGTGTATGTATATACACATACATATATGCATGCAGTTAATCCTCATTATTCATGGATTTGGTGTTTACAAGTTTGCCTACTTGCCAAAATTTATTTGTTATTCCAAAATCAATATTTACAGAGCTTTTGTGGTCACTCTTGGACACACTCAGAGCTGTGAAAATTTGAGTCTCCGGAGGTACACGGTCTCAACTGAGGTTAAACAAAGTGACCCTCTGCCTTCCTGCTTCTGCGCTTATACTGTACACAAGTGTCTTTTTGCAGTCTAGTGTCACCTTGTTTACACATTTTTGTGCTTTTCGTTGGTGATTTTGCAGTTTAAAATATTCCCCAAGTGGGTGCTGAAGTGCTGTATAGGGTTAAGTTCAAGAAGGCTGCGATGTGCTTTAGGGACAAAGTGTGTGTGTTAGATAAGCTGCATTAAGCATGAGTTACAGTGCTGTTGGCTGTGATTTCAATGTTAATGAATCAACTATATATTACAAAAGTGTCTTTAAACAGAAAAACATATACAATGAGATTTTGTGTTGATTGACGAAAATGTGAACAGAGGCTCTCAGGAACCTACTATATTTCCCCTGGGAGCAAAGGTTCAGGATTCACTAATGCAATGTTTATGAACTTTCTAGGATATAATTACTGCAAAATCATGAGAATCGACTGTATATATTTCTTGTCCTTCTGGTTAGTTTGTATTTGTTTCTTTATACCTCCCTCACTCTGTTCCCAAAGAAGTAGAGGGGGCAGTTTCTTCCAGGTATACCTTACAATTCTGTTGTCTCTATTGCAGCCCCCAGCTCAGTACAAACAACATAGTAGGTCCTCAAAAGATTCAAAAGGAATAAAAGACAGGAGTGGAGAAAGGAAGGAAGGAACAAAAGAAGGAAAGATGGCAGAACGAAAAGACGCACCATGGAAGCTGAGGGTGCTGCTTATCTAAGTGGGCATGGCTTCCCAGAACTTCTCATCTCTCACTCCTTAAATGCTTCCTCTTTATTTCATTGAATCATTGAAGTAGAATAATATAATATCAGAAATCAAGTTATATTTTATGACAGATTTGGCTTTTTCTGCTGCTCTTTACAAAATCTAACAGAACAAACCTTCCAGTTTCTTTGATTTTTTTTCAAACTTTTCTTCTCCCTCTCCTCATCCTCTACTCCTTGATCTTCACTTGGAGAGGGACAATTCTAGAACTCCCAAACTCTAGGCCAAAAGGAAGTGGGCAATCATGGCAAGCATAAACACACCTATGGCAAGTTATCAGACATCTTTTGTGGGTACTGAACAGCAGGGATGCCCACTTGTCCCTTGGAAGTTTGCAAACGTACTGGGAAAATGGGGACTATAAAATTAAACCACCAAAGATCAGTGTTGGAGACTGAATATTTAAAGGGTATCCAGGTGGACCAGTCACAAACACTGTAGGAGCTCAATGGAGACATCAGTGGGCATCTTCCTGGAAGCAGTGAGGCTTGCATGGAAATAAAAAACAGGGGGTTCTAATTTTTGTTATTGTTCACCAATATCAGCAAAAAAGGTGGACACACCCTCAATAAATGTTTGCAAATTCTTTACATGTGCTAATTAATCATATCTCAAGATGCAAAATACATTGAGGGCAAGGTTTACTCTTAACAATGGTCAATGTAAATCCTTACTTTAAATAAGCATCTTATAATTATGATTTGCATGGGGGGCACCTTTTGTCAGATCTTATTTGTCATCATTATTTTGTTTTGTTTGTTAATGCACTCATCTTGGAGTAGGAGAATTATTAGGTCTGCTAATCTTTCTCATTGCTCACTGTTATTTTGTTATGGCAGCTCAAGCTAAGACAGAAATTGGTACCAGGATGGGTGCTGCTATAACAAATGTATAAAAATAGCAAAGACATGGAATCAACCTAGGTGCCCATCAACGATGGATTGGAAAAGAAAATGTGGTACATATACACAATGGAATACTATACAGCCATAAAAAAGCTGTCCTTTGCAGCAACATGGATGCAGCTAGAGGCCATTATCTTAAGTGAATTAACACAGAAACAAAATTAAATACTGCATGTTTTCACTTATAAGTGGGAGGGAGATAAACACAGGGTACACACAGGCATAAAGATAGAAACAACAAACACAGGGGACTCCAAAAGGGGAAAGGGAAGGAGGGAGGAAAGAGAGTTGAAAAACTACCTATTGGGTACTATGTTCATGTTCACCATTTGGGTGACAGTTCAGCAGAAGCCCAAACCTCAGCATCAGGCAATATATTCATGTAACAAACATGTACATGTACCTCCTGAATCTCAAATTAAAATAATGATAATAATAATAAAGGCCAAAGTATTTCAGAGAGAGGAAGAATTTGCATGGTGAAATTTGCATAGTGAAATTGGCATCCATATGGTGCATAAGGGATATCTTTGGATCTTCTGAATTACATTATATACATTTTTTTAAATTAAAATAAATTCTAAAAATGTGGAAGCAGTGATGATGCAGGGTGATGGGTGAAGGCTAAAAGAGTTTTGAGATACATGCTAGAAAAAGCCAAGGTTGCTGTGAAAAAATTGCTAAAGATGATTCTGGTGAGGACTTAAAAAGAGCTTCTGTCTTCCTTCTTTGAGGATGCGTAAATAATCGTGAACAGAATGCTAGCAGAAATATAGGTGGCAAAGGCTATTCTGTGAGGCCTCAGATGGAAATGAGGAACATGTTATTGGACAATGGAGAAAATCCTTTTTATAAAGTGGCAAAGAACTTACTGAATTGTGTTTGTGTTCTAGTGTTTTGTGGACAGTAGAACTTTCAAACAATGAAATTGGATAGTTGGCTGAGGCCATTTCTAAGCAGAGTGCTGAAAGAGCAGCTTGGTTCCTCTTGACTACTGATAGTAAAATTTAAGACGAGAGAAATGAATTGAAGAAGAAATTGTTAATCAAAAAAGAACCAGCACTTAAAGATTTGGAAAATTCTTAGCCTGTCCTTATTGCAAAAAAAAAATGAGAAACCATGTTCAGAAGAGTTAGGCCAGGCATGGTGGCTCATGCCTATAATCCCAGCACTTTGGGATGCCAAGGCAGGCAGATTACTTGAGCTCAGGAGTTCAAGACCAGCCTGGGCAACATGGTGAGACCCCATCTCTATTTTAAAAAATAAAAAAAGAAAAGAAAAGAAGAGATTATTAAGAGTGTAGCTGGTCACCCATTTGATAAGGAGAGTAGTGTGAGTATAAACCATGGGCCTAATCAGCCATCTCAACAGAAGCCAGAAATAGAGTTGGGATTATTCCAGGAGAAATAATGCTTTAGTCCCCTGCCAGTTGGGACTAAAAGGAAAAGAGAAAACAAGATGGAATGAAGTAAGGCTGTGAATATGCAACATCCTTCAGGAAAAGAGAAAACAAGATGGAATGAAGTAAGGCTGTGAATATGCAATACCCTTCAGGAAAAGAGAGGAAGGATCCCAAAGGCAATTCAGACATCATCAGGGCTGCTACTCCCACCACAGGCCCAGAGTGCACAGGCCCCGGGAACAAGGCTGCCTCCATCTTGGTTTCAAAGAGTGGGACTGCTACTCAGCACTCATGTGGGTGTGGCCCTCACAGAGAGCCATGTGGGCAGTACTACACTGAGCTGAAGAAGCAGGGACACCCCACTGAAAGATGGGGGTGATACCTTCCAGTGGTTCTGGAAGGGAGGACCACCACCCCAGTGGGCCTACAGGGCAGAGCATTGTTTGAGCCAAAGAGGATTGTATTTCAGTTTTAAGACCTAATGAAGTTTGCCTTCTAGATTTTGGATTTCTTGGTACTTGTCACCCCTTTCTACCTTTCAATTTCTCCCTTTTGGAATAGGAATATCTATCCTGAGCCTGTTCCATCATTGTATTTTGGAAGCACATAACTTGTCTGGTTTCATAGATTCACAGTTGGAAAGGAATTTTGCCTTAGGGTGAATTTTGAGTCTCACTCATATTGGATTTACATGATATTTAGATGAGACTTTAAACTTTAGAGTTGATGCTGGAATGAGTTGACTTTTGAGACTGTTAAGATGGAATATATTTTAAATGCAAGGAGGATGTGAATTTTGAGAGGGACAAAGGGCAGAATATTATGAACTAAACGTTTAAGTCTCCCCCAAATTCATATATTGAAGCTCTAACCCCCAATGTGAGGGTATTATGAGGTGAGGTCTTTGGGAGGTAATTAGGTTTGGATGAGGTCATGAGGGTAGATCCCTTGTGATGGAATCAGTGCCCTTATAAGAAGAAGAGAGACTAGAGCTTCCTCTCTCTGCCATGTGAAGATACAGCAAGAAGGTGGCCATCTGCAAGCCAGGAAAAGAGGCCATGCCAAACACTGAATCTGCTCACAGTCTGAACTTGAACTTGTCAGCCTCCAGAACTGTGAGAAATGAATATCTGTTGTTTAAGCCACCCAGTCTATAATATTTTGTTTTGGCAGCCTTAGCTGACTCAGGCACTCACTTATGCTTACATTCTAACTTCTAAATTAAGGCTGCAATATATGAAACATGATCATAGAACTTGTAATTATCTGAGGATCCAGAAAATCATGAGCCTGCACAAGGTTTATCCAGAGGCAGAGGAAATACCAGTTCACTGAGAAAAATTAAAGGGACAGTAGAAGAATAAAATATAGTTGTTTATAATTCTATGTTACAAATTATGCTTGTGAAGCCAGTTACATAAATAATCTTAAAGATTTAATAGTTTCTGCCTGCATCCAAATAATTGCCACGTGCCTATGTCCATACTACTTTGGAAACCTCTAATGAATGAATGTGTAAAGTTTGGATGGGTATTTGAGAGGGAAAATACTTCTTATGAGGTTGACAGTTATAAGCAAAGTTAGGAACAAAAAGCAAATTCAGAAAAAAACTCATCTTTTGTTATGGTCTAAATGTTTGTGTAACCCCCAAAATTTATATGTTGAAATCCTAACCCCCAAGGTGATGGTACTGGCAGACGCGGCCTTTGATGAATGGAATTCGTGCTCTTACAAAAGGGACTTCAGAGAGCTTGTATGCCCTTCCACCATGTGAAGACACAGGAAGAAGGCACCATCTATGAACCAGAAAATGGGCCCTCACCAGACGTCACATCTGCTGGCATCTTTATCGTGGCTTCTCAGCCTCCAAAATTGTGAGAAATAAATTTCTGTTGTGCATAAGCTACCCAGTCTATGGTATTTTGTTATAGCAGCCTGAATGGACTAAGACACACTTATTGAACCCCCACGTGTTTTTCCGAAGAATGAATGCCTCACATTTTACACAAGATGTCTGTGTGCACTGGGGCCGTCTAGTCTACCCTGACCTGGTGATCAGGGCAGGGAATCATTGAAGTTTCCCATTCTCTAAAAGTGGAGGAAATGGCAGCCATGGGGAAGCTGCCTTTTGCTAACACAATTGAGCCGTGAAAATAATATACAACTATTTTTGTTATATTCCAATGGTCACACAGAGAAACCCCAATACAATAGGAGGGAGGGCATGCCAAAAAGCCATGAGTACCAGGAGGGGTGATCATTGGGAGACTCCTTGGAAGCTGGCTGCCACCGTGAAGCATTATCTCTGTTTTACAGAGGAGAAACAGAAGCTCCAATAAATAATTGCTCAAGTCAACTCAACTTGGAACAGGCAGGTCTGGGGTTCAAACGCAGACAATGAGACCCCAGAACACATCCTTTTAGAGCACTGCCCTATACACTGGCCTTACCACAGGCCTTTTTTTCTAACTTCCTCTCTTCCCCTCACCGCGCAAAACATTGCAAATGAGATTTTTCCTTTTTCTTAGACCATTTCAAAAGTCATTGTTACTTAAGGGTGGAGGTTGGAAGATTTCCAAATAATAAAATATACAGAGAATATCTAACCAAAGTTCCTAACACATACACAATTCAGAAAATGTAACTCACAGACAAGGGATAACAAGACCATTGACCCAATTTCAGAGCTTGATGTTTACAAAATGAACACAAGGCAGTGTGGGTTGTATGCGCCTTCTGGTCAGTTTCTCTCCTTTGGGGTTGTTTGGGTCAGCCGGTTGTCTCATGAGACTGGGTGGGCTAAATTGAGCAACATTTTGCTATAATAAGTCTGCAAGATTAGACCTTAGGCAACAAAAGCCGGAAGGAGAAACTACATTTCCTATAAAATGTGGAACTGTGGGATAACAGTGTAACAACACTATGACTACAAAGAGGGAAATTTATATATGAGAAGGAATTGGATTGTGTGTTACCTATATAAATGATCATGAGAAAGTCGTGTTGTTCTTTTGTTGTGATCTGTTAAACCAAATTTATAGTGCATTGAACCAAATAATTGTAGGCCATTATTTTAAAGTAGGTTGTAGCACAGCATGAATTAATAATCACACCAATTTTATTTTACTTCATTGGATTAATTTAGCAATTGTTTTTAGCACTTCCTGTATCCCAGGCCCTCTTCTACACACTTTAAATGTATTAACACATTTCAATTAATCCTGGCAACAGCCTGAGAGGTAGGTACTATTACTATTCCCATTTTACAGATGGTGAACTGAAGCATGGCGCAATTAAGTAAGCAGCCAAGATTCAACTGGGATTCAAACCAAGCAACCTGGCTCCACAATCTACCTTTTTAATCTGGCTCTCTGCCTTGTGCAAAAAGATGGTGAGTTAGTCTGTTCTCGCACTGCTATAAAGAAATACCTGCCGGGCGCGGTGGCTCCCGCCTGTAATCCCAACACTTTCGGAGGCCGAGGCGGGTGGATCACGAGGTCAGGAATTCAAGGCCAGCCTGGCCAAGATGGTGAAACCCGTCTCTACTAAAAATACAAAAATTAGCCAGGTGTAGTGGCAGGCATCTGTAATCCCAGCTACTCGGGAGGCTGAGGCAGAGAATTGCTTGAACCAGGGAGGCGGAGGTGGCAGTGAGCCGGGACTGCGCCACTGCACTCCAGCCTGGGCGGCAGAGCAAGACTCTGTCTCAAAAAAAAAAAAAAGAAAAGAAGCCGGGCACGGTGGCTCATGCCTGTAATCCCAGCACTTTGGGAGGCCGAGGCGGGCGGATCACGAGGTCAGGAATTCAAGACCAGCCTGGCTTATGGTGAAACCCCATCTCTACTAAAAATACAAAAATTAGCCGGGTGTGGTGGCAGGTGCCTGTAATCCCAGCTACTCAGGAGGCTGAGGAAGGAGAATCACTTGAACCCAGGAGGCAGAGGTTGCAGTGAGTCGAGATCGCACCACTGTACTCCAGTCTGGGTGACAGAGCAAACTCCATCTCAAAAAAAAAAAAAAAAAAAAAAAAAGAAAGAAAGAGAAGAAAAAAGAAATACCTGAGAGTGGGTAATTTACAAAGAAAGGGGATTGGCCGGGAGCGGTGGCTCATGCCTGTAATCCCAGCACTTTGGGAGGCCAAGGCGGGTGGATCATGAGGTCAGGAGATCGAGACCATCCTGGCTAACATGGTGAAACCCCGTCTCTACTAAAAATACAAAAAATTAGCCGGGCGTGGTGGCGGGCGCCTGTAGTCACAGCTACTCCGGAGGCTGAGGCAGGAGAATGGCGTGAACCCGGGAGGCGGAACTTGCAGTGAGCCGAGATTGTACCACTGCAGTCCGGCCTGGGCGAAAGAGCGGGACTCCGTCTCAAAAAAAAAAAAAAAAAAAAGAAGAAAGGAGGTTTAATTGGCTCATGGTTCTGCAGGCTTCACAGGAATCATGGTGGCTTCTGCTTCTGGGGAGGCCTCAGGAAGCTTCCAATCATGGCGGAAGGCAAAGGGGGTGCCAGGTGTCTCACATAGTGGGAGCAAGAGCAAGAGAGAGCTAGAGAGGAGGTGATGTACACTTTTAAAAAACCTAATCTCACAGGCACTCACTATCACGGGAACAGCACCAAGGGGATGATGCTAAACCATTCATGAGAAATCCGCCCCCATGATCCAATCACCTCCTCGCCAGGCCCCACCTCTGACACTGGGGACTACAATTCCACATGGATTTGATGGGAACACACACCCAAGCCATGTCCGATGGACACATAGTTTATTTTCTTTTGTGACTCTGCATAGGCCATTCTTGCCACTGGGACCCCTTCCCTCCCAATCCTCCTGGCTTTCCCTGCCTGTCAGCAAACTCCTGCTCCTTTTTCAAGCATCAACTCGGATTTACCCTCTGCTGTGATGTCTTCCGTGACTCACATACAGATTAAGGCACCTGTTTATTGTGTTCTCAATATGTCTTACCCATACTATAGAAATATTTGTTGTTTTTTATCTACCTAGTGTTAAATTAAATAAGCATGAGGCCATTGGCCAGAGGCTCTCTCCATATTTTGAGTTTCTGTGGAACAAACAGCAACCTAATAGCATGTAAACAAACTGAAACCTAATTTAGGAGTATATTTTTGTAACATATAGCCTGGTTTCAGCCAATCACAGAGAAGCTCCAGCCAATGATAAGCACCCAATTGATGAGACCAGGCCCAATAAGGCAGATGCCTAGCTGTTGCCAATCAAGTGGTTTCTCTACATTGCTTTTGTGTTCACCCTAGAAAAGCTCATTGTTCACAATACCAAGTGGAATTTTCTGAACCTTTTCTGGTTCTGAGTGCTGCCTGATTCATGAATCATTCTTTGCCTAAATAAACTCTGTTAAATTTAATTTGTCTAAACTGTTTCTTTTAACACTAGCTTCTATTCTGCCTTCTCTGACAAGAGTTCAGCAACCCATCCCACCCCCACCCCGTTCTTTGGGTGTAGCCCATGTGATTTAAGTCTAGCCAATCAGAGCGCTAAGAAGCTACAGTTCAGAGGTGATCATGTGACCCAGGTTCATCTAATTAGAGTGAATCCTGGGACTGAGCATGAGCAGCTGGGAAGAAACACACAAGTTTTTATTGCAAGCCTGGAGCCGCCAGCAGACCACATACTGCCTGAGCATGAAGCAAAAATAAAGAGAGTGAAAGGAATGAGAGAGAGTGAGAAAGAGTCTGCTGGTGACATTATTTGATCCTCTGAATCATGCCTTACTTAAATTCAAGATATATTCTTGAATTTTGTGCATTCTTTAGATTTTGTGCATTTACAAATCCCCTTTTTGAGCTTAAACCTGCTTGAGTTATCTATCATTTGCAACCGAAGGAACATTAACCAATACATACATTTCACTATGTATCTGTGTCTATATATCTATATGTATTTCATTTTACCAAGGTGTCTCCCTACTAACCATAATTCTTTGAGAGCAGTAGATGCTCAATATTTGTCAAATGAATTCAGCTGAAGAGTGTTTTGAAGGAGACTGACCTTAGAGGAGGGACATTTTAGGAAGGCTAATGGACTTAGTGCAAGATGTGATCAAGGGACTCAACCAAGTTGAAGAGTAGGATTGAAAGGGAAGGGACAAATACCAAAGAAAGATTTAACAAGGCAGTGATACAGAGTGGGGTGGAGCAATAGTTAGATTAAAGCCTGAGTGCTACCCTGTTCTGCATATTTGTGTCTTTTGGTGTCTCTTTAGCAGCCAACCTAAATTAAAAGTTTATTGTACTGGCTGATTATTGCCTGTCTAAATCACCCATCTCTGCTAGTTTATCACAAGTGAAAAAATTAATGATAGAGAATCAGAGACTCACATATAAGCAAATAAGCATGATTATTACAAGAAAGAGCTTTTATTGAACAATACCTTCAGATCTTCATAAGAATAGGGGTAGAAGTTTGGAGGCCCACATAACTCAAGTTTGCAGTAAAGGCTGCTCCTGGGCAACTTAATGGAGCATAAACTGCCAGCAACAGTCCCAAATGAAATGGAGACCGGAAGGTGAAGTTGTCCTTCCTTTCTCTAACCACCAGGCAAGAGGACACTTGGAAGGTGTGAGTAGCAGCACCCAAAAACCAGCTGCAGGACTCAGTGGAAGGGAGGAATAAGGTCACTCTTAAAATCCTATCACCTCACATAGAAAAATAGCTAAGTCCTAATTAAACTCAACATCGCCACTCTCAGCTTATCCCTGAGACAGGTCAGGAGGAGAGGGACCATTTGCTTTGCTCTGGGATTGTTGCACTTCTGCAATCTGACTTTGTAAAAAAAAAAAAAAATTAATTTAAACAATTGCTACCATATTGGATAGTGTAGTTTGATTGTTTCTTTCTCTCGTCCCTCCCTGCTCTGCCTTCTATGTATTTACCACCCCTCTTGCAGAAATGCTCTTGTGGAATGTGGCTTTTTTTTTTTTTTTTGAGATGGACTCTCACTCTCGTCGCTCAGGCTGGAGTGCAGTGGCATAATCTCGGCTCACTGCAACCTCTGTCTCCCGGGTTCAAGCGATTCTCCTGTCTCAGCCTCTCAGGTAGCTGGGATTACAGGTGCCCACCACCATGCCCAGCTAATTTTTATATTTTTAGTAGAGACGGGGGTCTCATCATGTTGGCCAGGCTGGTCTCGAACTCCTGACCTCATGTGATCCACCCGCCTTGGCCCCTTAAAGTGCTGGGATTATGGATGTGAGCCACCGTGCTCAGCTGGCTTTCTACTTTTTTTTTTTTTTTTTTTTAAGAGATGGGGGGTCTTACTCTGTTACCCAAGCAGTGGCTTGATCATAGCTCTCTGCAGCCTTGAACTCCTGGGCTCAAGCAATCCTCCCACCTCAGCCTCCAGAATAGCTGGGATTACATGTGTAAGCCACTGCACTCGGCTAATTCTTTAGTGTTTTGTAGAGATGAGGGTCTTGCTCTGTTTTGGTCTTGAACTCCTAGGGTCTCTATGTTGCCCAGGTTGGTCTCAAGCCCCTGGGCTCAAGTGATCCTCCCACTTCAGCTTCCCAAAGTGCTGGGATTACAGGTGTAAACCACTGTACTGGCCAACTTCCTGTGTTTTAAAAATCCTCCCAGTCGGGGCCAGTGCCCTAACCTAATGGATGCACAATGAACCAGTTGAATGTGGCCTCTTTTAGTCAAAGGGAAAGATTCTTTCTTTTTTTTTTTTCCAAGTATTACTTTATTTATATTACTAGGCTTAAGTTACATGAAAAAAGACAACTAAGCAGTTCTGCCCATTTCAGAAAAAGTTTCCAATCATCGCCAATTATGTGGCAACAAAAAACTAGGAATGGTGACAGCTTTGGGTCAAGACCAACAAGGAAGAATGGGCTCTGGTGCTACAGTTCATTTCCAACAAGAATATGGCACACCAGCCAGCACAGCCATGCTAACACTGGGCCTTCAGCGCCAAGCACAGATTCAGATCTATTCTCTGAAGTTAGCAAATCAAGTGAAATAACTGGAATTTTTTTTAAGTTTAAAATGAAGCCCAAGTAAGTTTAAAACCATACTCTTGTCATATTTTCCTTTCAAAATTCACATAAAACACACTTTTCATGCCAATAGCCCAGATATTTTTTCTTACATAACCCACCATGTAGCTGCAGACACACTCTTCTACCTCAAGATGTAAACACAGGGGAAAAAATTAATGGCATCTGTCTAATATTCTCTCTATACACTGCTGTTGGATGGAAAATACAAAAATTTTTTTAAAAGGTTCCATCTCAGATTCTCGCAACCTGCAGGTCATACATCTGAATCTGATGCTAAGGTGACAGTGAATGTCACCTGATTGTTTGTTTTCAGTGAGGGGGACCTGGGAAAAATAAATTTATCTCTTTTTCTTCAAGAATTATCAGATGGTACATGCTCCTCAGAGCCCTCACTCTCTTGAACTAGAGCACTTTCCAGGATCACACAGCCTTCCTTATAACACGGCTATCTCCAGTGGCAAATTCGTAAATCCATCCCGGTTTGCTATTGCAACTTTTGCAGCTCACATCTTGAACCCTGTGGCTGCCAGTGAGCATGACCAGATCTTAAAGTTCACTGCACAGCAGGTTAACTACCTTGTTAAAAGGCCAGGGCGCCTGTGAACTAAGTGGAGATGAGTTCCGGGCAGTTGGTCAGGATCATGTCAGTTTGCACAGGAACACAGACAGGTACCACCAATATGATCAAGGAAAATTCTGCCCATTTTTATAGCTGAAGTTCTAAAGTCTCGGAGTGGCGATGAGATCCGTGGCTGCCAGATCTCCTCACCTGGGATGAAGGCCCCAGGATTCTTGACAGTTAATTAAAACCAGAATTCATACTGAAGCAGGAAATTTTCCCTGACCCCTCACAGAAGGGGGAGTGCAGGTGAGTGGGTGCAGGAGCTGGGGCGAGTGCTTTGGGGCGCCGGCAGGAGCAAAACTCCATGAGGCCCTGCAGCATGGTCTAGTGGGGTACCCATGACTCCTGAAGCCCCAGAAAGAGTGTTACAGTGCTCTTTTAGCATTGCCATCTGTGGACAGCTTAAGTGTTAACAACTCAGTGGAAAGTCAGTGTGACAGCCTTTTGCACTCGCACCCAAGTTCTCCTTCAGCATCTAGGAGGAATGAGGTCACACAACAAATTGGAGATGGTATACATGGGGGATTTGATTGCCAGTGAAAGTGGCTCTCTGCAGAAAGGGAAGCTGAAAAGGGCACAGAGCAAGAAGGTAATCTTCCCCTGAAGTCCAGCCGTCCCTGCTGGACTCCTTTCCAAAGCTACAACGTCAAGCTGTCCGGTGTCCTTATAAGAAAACAGCCTTGCTGGTCGCGGTGGCTCATGCCTGTAATCCCAGCACTTTGGGAGGCAGAGCAAGAGAGAGCTAAGGTGGATGTGCTGCACACTTTTAAGTCAAGCTGCTTCTCCTCTCTGCCAGTTGAGTTCTGGGGTTACTATAGACACAGGATGGGGGCAGGGCAGGCTGTGGGTGTCTTTGGAAAAGGCAACATCCCAGCGGGAAAACAGGGATGTAAGTTTTCACTTTGGGCTGCGGTATTAGGCTTTTCACCTTGAGGGCGGGGCCGTCGCTGGGGACCCACCCTCTTCTGCCCAGAATTTTTCTGCATCCTGTCCCTGTCAGTACGGAATAGAATGGTACACTGCCATTTCACGTTATTCATTTTTTTAAAATACATATCCTTTAAGCTGGTTATTTACCTCTTTTTAAAAGGAAACTGTAAGGTCCTCCAGGGCAGGGAGTATGTCTGTAAAGCCTTCTAGAGCTGGGCTCCCTGCCTCCTGATCTCACTCTCTCACTGTCTGTAGGCTCTTGGGCAGGTTATTTAATTTCTTAGTGTCTCAATTTCCTCCTCTATAAAACGGAGATAATAGTATTTAGCCCAGAGGGTTGTGGTGAAGTGTGAATCATTTCTCCATGTAAAACACATAGGACAGGCCGGGCATGGTGGCTCACGCCTGTAATCCCCGCACTTTGGGAGGCCTAGGCGGGCGGATCACCTGAGGTCAGGAGTTCAAGACCAGCCTGGGCAACATGGAGAAACCCCATCTCTACTAAAAATACAAAAATTAGCCGTGCGTGATGGCACACACCTGTAATCCCAGTTACTCGGGAGACTGAGGCAGGAGAATCACTTGAACCCGGGAGCGGAGGTTGTGGTGAGCCGAGATTGTGCCATTGCACTCAAGCCTGGGCAACAAGAGCGAAACTCTGTCTCAAAACAAAACACACGTAGGACAGAGCTCAGCACAGAGTAGATGTTAAGGATTATATCCTTTGCTTAGCACAATACCTTGCACAGGGCAGGCATGCAACAGATGTCTCTTGAATGAAGAAATGAATGAGTGAATGACTGGTTAAGCATGTTGCCACCAGGTGGCAGAAGAGCCTCACTATCAAGGCAGAGCCCAAAGACGAGATTCATGAGAACTCCCTGCTGAAGTCCAGATACACATTGAAAAAAAATAAAAAAGCGCTGAACCTCATTTAGGCCTTGAAGTGAAGTTCCTCTTCTCTCTTGCCCTTCCTTCGTCTCCCGTCTCTGCTCACTCTCTGCTATAATGAACCATTTCTTTCTTTCCCACTTAATACATATTAGTCAGTTTGGGCTGCCACAGCAAAATACCACAGACTTGGTAGTTTAAACAACAGATATTTAATGCATCACAGTTCTGGAGGTTGGAAGTCCATGATCAAAGTGCCATACGGGCTGGTTTCTGGTGAGGCTTCTCTTCCGGGCTTGTAGCTGTCCACCTTCCCACTGTTATTCTCACAGGGCCTCTTCTCTGTGCCACACAGAGAGAGGAAGGAGAGGGAATGGGAGAGGGAGAGATGTCAGATTCATACAATGAAGCCCTAGCCGCCAGTTTGACTGTATTTGCAGATAGGGTTTTTTTTGGTTTGTTTTTTGAGACCGAGTCTTGCTCTGTCGCCCAGGCTGGAGTGCAGTGGTGCGATCTCGGCTCACTGCAACTTCCGCCTCCTGTGTTCATGCCATTCTCCTGTCTCAGCCTCCCGAGTAGCTGGGATTACAGGCGCCCTCCACCACACTCAGCAAATTATTTTGTAATTTAGTAGAGATAGGGTTTCACCATGTCGGTCAGGCTGGTCTCAAACTCCTGACCTCGTGATCCGCCCGCCTTGGCCTCCCAAAGTGCTGGGATTGCAGGTGTGAGCCACTGCACCAGCCTGCAGATAGGGTTTTTAGGGAGGGAGAGAGAAAGGGAGATCTGGAGCATCTTCTTATAAGGACACTAGTCCTATGGGATTAGGCTCCATCCAAGTTACCTCATTTAAACTTAATTACCTCCCTAAAGACCCTGTCTCCAAGTACAGTCAAACCAGGGGTTAGGGCTTCATTGTGTGAATCTGGAGGGGACCCCCTTCAGTTTATAACACACACCTTTCATTTTTTAATTCCTAATTCTCACACTTCCTACCAATGTGGTTTTTCATTCTTACTCTCTGTTATTCCCACCCCTCCCCCGAACCCCATCCGCAATCCCTCAATCTTTATATGGCTTTTCTAGGGCTAGTTGTATTTATCGTAAACTGAAAACTCTAGGGGACACCATTCATGCCATAGTCAGCATAGGTTTGCATATGTATTATGACAATGTTGAGGCTGATGGCAGCAACATGTCTTGAGGAAGGGGAATCTTTTTCTCATTCACACAAAGGTGCTGGCCCCTTCGTTTTCCTCTGTTGTTTTCCTGTCCTCCTCCCCATCATTCTCTTTCTTCAGCCTTTCTCTCTCTTTCCTTACTGTCCTCTTCAGGCTGAACCTACTCCATGTCCGTAAAGAGATGATTTAATTCATCGCACCACACATTCATCCAGTACTTTTGGTAGGCCAGGCCCTTTGTGGGTGCCAGATGGTTCACCCTATTCTTGCACCTTTAAAGGAATCGGTCCATTTACACCCTAGAGGTCAATACCCAATGGAATGTGCCTCCAACATCCTTGGATCATTCATGGTCTTCATTTACCTTGGAGCAGACATTAAGACTCAAGCATTGGCCGGGCGCGGTGGCTCACGTCTGTAATACCAGCACTTTGGGAGGCCGAGGTGGGTAGATCACCAGGTCAGGAGTTCAAGACCAGCCTGGCCAACGTGGTGAAACCCCGTCTCTACTAAAAATACAAAAATTAGCTGGGCATGGTGGCACATGCCTGTAATCCCAGCTACTTGAGAGGCTGAGGCAGGAGAATTGCTTGAACCGGGACCTGAGAGGCAGAGGTAGCAGTGAGCTAGATCACGCCATTGCACTCCAGCCTGGGCTACAGAATAAGACTCTGTCTCAAAAACAAAAACAAACAAACAAACAAAAAACAACAAAAAGACAAGACTCAAGCATGGAGGAGAAGAGAAGAGAATATAATCCAATAACATAAACTAATGTTTATTGAACACCTGTGTGCTGCACACAGTTCTCATCCCTCTCTATGCATGACATTTAATCATCAAAACTGCCTTCTTATTTTGTAGATGAGAAAACTAAGCTGCAGAGAATGTGACAGAGACTCCTCCTGGTTTCCTAACTTCCATTTTCTTTTCCTTTATTTAAGTAACAGGAGCTCATGAGTTTTGGCTGAGCACATGGCTGCCCAAGGACAGCCGACATTTCCCAGCCTTCCTCGCAGTTTGATGTGGCCATGTAACTACATTCTAGACACCTGAGGTGTGAGTGGAAATGACGTCTGCAATTTCAGAGTTCCATCCTTAAAAGGAAGCTGCTTGCCTCTATGTCCTCTTTTCCTTGTCCCCAGGCTGGGACAGGGATAGGGGAGTAGTGAGCCAGCTTTGACAGGAGGTTGAGGACAGGAAGCTGGGGAAGAGCAGAGCAACCACTGGAAGGAAGCTTCACACTCACTCCCCACCCACTCACTACTTACCCAGAGCAACTTCCCATCCTGCAAACTCCAATCACGGGGAGTGTCCTATAGAGGGGTATCCTTTTTAAAGAAAAAAAACCTTTGATACCATATTTTTACTGTACTTTTTCTATGTTTGTATATATTTAGATATACAAATACCATTGTGTTGCAGTTACCTTCAGTGTTCAGTACAGTAATGTGCTGTCCAGGTTTGCAGCCTAGAGCAATAGGCTACACCATATAGCCGAGGCGTATAGTAGGCTATACCATCTAGGTTTGTGTAAGTACCGAACACTCTATGATGTTTGCACAATGGTCAAATTGACATGTGACACATATCTTGGAACATATCCCTGTTGTTTAGTGATACATGACTGTATTTCTATTTGGGGGAACAGAGCATTGGGAAAGAAAACAAAAGGACCCATTGCCTTGAAGGAAGGATGGTAGATGGAATAATGTCCACCCTGGCCTCTCAAAGACGTCCAAGTCCTAATTCCTGGAAATATGAGTATGTTACTTTACTTGGCAAATGGGACTTTGCAGATGTGCTTCAAGTCATGAAGTTGAGATGGGGAGATTGTCCTGGATGATTTGGGTGGACCCCATCAAATCTCAGGGGGCTCTCTAAGGGAAAGATGAAGGCGGGAGCGTGAGAGCCAGATAAGACACCGTGATGATGGAAGCAGAGGAGAGAGAGAAGATGCTACACTGTGGGTCTTAAAGAGAGAGGAAGGGGCCCTGAGCCGAAGAATGCAGCTTCTAGAAGCTGGAAAAGGCAAGGAAATGGAATCTCCCCTAGAACCTCACTAGGAATGAATCGCAGCTGACACCTTCCTTTTAGCTAAGTTAAACCCATTTTGGACTTCTGACCTCCAGACCTATAAAATACTACACTTGTGCTTTTTTAAGCCATCAAATTTGTAGTAATTTGTTAGAGAAGCAATAGGAAATAATACAGACAGTGTGATAGGGTCCCTGTGGGGAACAAGTGGCACACATATAGGACATAACTGACAAAAGTTTAATGAGACATGGTGTTTCACAGAGGCTTGGCCAGGGTTAAAGGCACACAAACAGGATGAGAAATCACCAAGGCATTAGCAGCGGCAGCGAGCCAGCACCTCCCTGAGGCTTGAAGGGCAAGGGGAAAGGAAAGGTGTTACTGGACACAAGTGAGAGGAGTCATGGCAGAGGCCACCCAACAGAAGTAGTGGCCACAAAGGTGGGACTGTGGGTTGAACAGATCCCCAAAGGTGTCTGTTATGCACAGTAAGCTCCAATGGTGAAAAATCATTTATAAAGGGCCGAGGACCGTGGCTTGCATCTGTAATCCCAGCACTTTGGGAGGTCAAGGTGGGCAGATTGCTTAAGCCCAGGAGTTCAAGACCAGCCTGGGCAACCTGGCGAAACACCATCTCTACTAAAAATTTAAACACTTACTCAGGTGTGCTGGCTGGCACCTGTAGTCACAGCTACTTGGGAGGCTGAGGTAGGAGGATCACTTGAACCCAGGAGGTTGAAGCTGCAGTGAGCTGTAATCATGCCACTGCACTCCAGCCTGGATGACAAAGCAAGATCCTGTCTCAAAAAAAAAAAAAAAATTATCAAGGACTTTTGCCTCTAATAAAGTATTCACAACGGCTTCCTTACTGAATTTCTGAGGTCAAACCAGAAAATATTAGCAGCTGACTTAATTCAAGAAGAAGGAGCTTGAGTATACATACTTGTTGGTGTGTCTTCAACTCTTGTTCTAGATTTTACTTTGTTTTAAATATGTAAAAATGCTTTTAATGATTACAACTTATGCTTCTTATTTCAACAGATATTTTAAAGGGAAAAATATACAATTGGATCACAGGATATAAAAAGAAATGCAGTTATCTATATGTGCAAAAGCCTAGCTAATTGATAAAAGCTGTAAGTTGAGTCCTGCCACTCACCTTGGGGCAATGATCTTTTTTTTTAAATTTATTTTATTTTATTATTATTATTTTTTTAGACAGAGTCACCCAGGCTGGAGTGCAGTGGTGCGATCTGGGCTCACTGCAACCTCCACCTCCCGGGTTCAAGCAATTCTCTGCCTCAGCCTCCTGAGTAGCTGGGATTACAGGGTGCACCACCACACCCAGCTAATTTTTGCATTTATAGTAGACATGGAGTTTCACCATCTTGGCCAGGCTGGTCTCGAGCTCCTGACCTTATGATCCGCCACTCGGCCTCCCAAAATGCTGGGATTACAAGCATGAGCCACCGCGCCACGCCCGGCCAATGACCCATTTTTTCAAGTAGAGTAGCAACAGGAAAATGTAAAGTTTCTCTAGTTTTAATGTAGAAGTGGTTAACCTAATCACACAAGCCAGACACAGGATCATTTGGGAGAATGTGCAAGGAGGATTTTGTGTTTTTATCTTTTCATAGTTTTCTTGATAAATAAGCTATTTTCAAGCCAAATCTCATCTTGCAATTTCCTGCCAACTTCACTTCTCTACAAAGTTTACCTTTGCTTTTCCCATCTCTGCCCTCAGGCATTTAACAAACACTGTGCCTTTTCATTTTTCCAGATTTAAGTGAAACATTTTGCAGAAACGAGGAATGTGATAACAGCCCCTGAAGCCCTACCCGACAGCATGACATTAATTTGGGCCTGTTTTCTCTCATACTTTTCAATTGCTCCCCAATTTATATTTAATTTATCACAGGATATAAAAAGAAATATTTATTTAATTTATATTAAATACATCTACATTAGGAGAGCTAGAGGTTATCTAAGTGAAACCAGCTCGATTATCTAAAAAAAAGTCAGAATAAAATAATTATAAGCAAAATGGAAGAACAGCCAATGTTGTTACCAATAATTTTTTAGAATTTGTTCAATTATTGTTTGTTATACTCTGTTTCCACTTCTTTAGCCAAAATAAGTTCTAAGCAAATTCAAATCTATTTGTATAGATGAAGTCTATGAATTTAACATGATAACTTGAAAAAATTTAAACCTTTGGCTGGGTGCGGTGGCTCACAACTGTAATCCCAGCACTGTGGGAGGCTGTGGCAGGCGGATCACCTAAGGTTGGGAGCTCGAGACCAGCCTGGCCAACATTGTGAAACCCCATCTCTACTAAAAATAAAAGCATTAGCCAGGCATGGTGGTGGGCACCTATAATCCCAGCTACTCAGGAGGCTGAGGCAAGAGAATCACTTGAACCTAGGAGGCGGAGGTTGCAGTGAGCCAAGATCATACCATTGCATTCCAGCCTGGGCAACAAGAGCAAAACTCCGTCTCAAAAAAACAAAAAAATTAAAACCCAAATAAATTCATTTGGATCTTACCCATATTTCCCATGATTTAGATAGGAGTTGGTTTTAAGTTTATTTTTCCACTCAATGGGGGAAAGGATTTACTAGAAAAATAATGTAAACAATCTATTTAAGAAGTCAAATGGCTTTTAAGCACTTAATAAGCTTTGATATTAGCAATTTACCCATAAATCTTTTGTTAATCACAAAAATTTTTTTCTTTTCAGAAAATGTTTCTTCTTTTCTTCTTCTTTTGGCTAAACCTCAGCAGCCAAATTTTTTATTTTACTTTATTTTAGTTTACTTTTTAGAGACAGGGCCTCCCTCTGTCACACAGGCTGGAGTGCAGTGGTATGATCATAGCTCACTATAACCTCAAACTCCTGGGCTCAAGCCATCCTCCCTCCTCAGCCTCCCGAGTAGCTGGGACTACAGGTGCGCACCACTACACCCAGCTAATTTTTGTAGTTTTTGTAGAGACCGGGTCTTGTCATGTTGCCCAGGCTGGCCTCGAACT